>NC_090938.1:707467739-708084148 GCF_040938575.1 Ambystoma mexicanum
TTACTTGTCCATTCAGCAGACGAAGAAAAGGTCAATTCCTGTTTGGACCTACTCAGACCAGGAGGACCCAGGGCCTGACCCCCTGCTCAGACAGCAGGTAAGCATGTACCAACATGTGTTTACTCCCTCTGTCCACACAGGCCGTCCTCATCACCTTTGGTTCCCCTGTGATGTTCCCTTGTGCCCCCCTTCTCGCACACAGGTGTTGCCTGTTTTGCTTGATTCTTCTACCCTGCTCCCCCCCGCTCCCCGTCCAGCCTACCTCTGCAGGAGTCTGTCCTGATACATTCTGGTTTCACCATCACCGTCTTGTGCCCAATGCTGGATTTGACTTTTATGGACTGCATTGATTCACAGTGCATCACCCTTTCTGAACTCCCATGCTGGACTTCCTTTGCATCTTGTACTCATGGTGGCCCTGAATCATGCTGTTCCCATCTTCACCTTGTATCCTGGCTTGCAACATTATGTGTTACTAATGACTTCTGCAATTGTATTCACTCTCCCCTTTTGCTTCTCCACTCTTTTTGACTGCTTAGTCTCTGTTCTCTACTCCTCTCCCTTTTTCCCTTTTCCTATCTCCTCCCCTTCTCCCCTTACTTTCTTCTATGCACTTACTCTATCAGAATTGTCCCTGGACCTAGTAAAATAGCAACCTCATCTGTCTTCTACCCCGTCCCCTTTTTTGCCCCTCCCTCCCCCTCCAGCACTATCTGAAATGTCGTCAGGCTTAGTACGATAGTCGCTTGTTTTGTTCCTCCCCTCCCTTTCTGTACCCCTCTACCTCACCTTTTGTGTTTCTCCGGCTCTACCAGAAATGTCGTCAGGCCTAGTACGGTAGTCTCCTGTCTGTTTCCATTTCCTTCCCACTCTCCCCCTCCCTTCCTTATCTATGTCTTAGCTCTTGAACTATCTGAAATGTTGTCAGGCCAAGTACGATGTTAATTTCACGTCCTCACTGTTCATGGCCTGTAAGAATGTCATTGGGCCTCATGACGAGTTTGGAGGCAGCCATGCCCTTAATAAGAGCATTGCTGCCTCCAAACTTGGGTCCGGGTCCGTTGTCCCTGAATGGGGAAATACCAGGCCATTCCGACCTTGGAGGGCCCGGTATTTCCCCATTCAGGGAACCCGGACAATCCCCATTCCCATTTGAGCCCCCATAGGGCTCAATGGGAATGGGGAGCATGCTAACAACGGGCCCATTAATGATGGGCCCGTTGTTAGCATGCTGGTCCCCTCGTGGGACCCGCAAAGGGCGTCTGGTCTGACCAGACGTCCAGAGCGGGTCCCGCGAGGGAACCTCGTAATGAGGCGATACGGGGTTAACAGCGCTGGCACCTTTACCGGTGCTGTTAACCCCTTACCGCCTCAGTTGTAATGAGGCCCATTGTATTTACCCTTGTTCCCTCCCTTGCCTTGAAGCGCTTTGAAACACATTGGGCCTCATTACGAGAAGGGGGGTAAGTGGTTAACGGCGCCGGTAAAGGTGCCGGAGCCGTTAACCCCTTACCGCCACATTACGAGGTCCGCTCGCGGGACCAGCTCAGGACGCCTGGTTTTACCAGACGTCCTTAGAGGGGCCCGGCGAGCGGCCCAGAATGCTAACAACGGGCCTATCATTAACGGGCCCGTTGTTAGCATGCTCCCCATTCCCGCTGAGCCCTATGGGGGCTCAAATGGGAATGGGGATGGACCGGGTCTGGGTTCCCTGAATGGGGAAATACCGGGCCCTCCAAGGTCAGAATGGTCTGGTATTTCCCCATTCAGGGAACCCGGACCCGGGTTTGGGGGTACCCATGCCCTTAATAAGGGCATGGCTACCTCCAAACTCGTAATGAGACCCATTGTGTATAAGCGCTATATAAATAAACTATCATATCATATCATCTCATCCGGATTACTCGTCTACAGCTTGTCAGGTATCTGGGACAAATCCTGTCAAGCAAAGGAGGGAGTGTTCCCTACCAATAACATGTAACAGGACTCATGTCTGTATTGTATCATAATCTCGCAAGGGACACACACTTCCAATATTATTTCCCCCTCATTTTCTTTGTTTTCAAAAAGGTCCTCATCTGAAACATTTTTCATTGGTATCATAGGGTCAATGCACAGAACTGTGCAACACTCCCCTTTATCGGAATCAACTGCTATCAACCCAATCCTGTCCTCTGACACTAGAACCCCTTCTATATCAAGTACGATGATCGTTCCTGCAACTACTTCCTGAGGTTGGGCAGGCCTCAACAAGAATTCAGACGGTACTCGCGAGTATTTATGAGCCTCCAAGGGAACTGCGCTGAGTAGTATTGTGATACCGTACAAAAACAATCAGGGGCCACTGGTATTCCTCTTGCTGTGGATTCAATGCCCAATGAATGTAAAGTCAACATTACCCTCACGGCACAGATTCTGGGTGCTGAGCATACCACACCCTTTCAGCGAACGAGATGCTCATGTTGAGCTTACTCAGAATGTCCCTTCCCAAACAATTAATCGAGGTCGCAGTGGAGTACAACAAAGGGGCCCACATTTCTCTGACTCCTATTTTAATAGGTAATAGGCACCAATTGAATAGCCCCATCGAAACTCTGCGTCTCCATGACCTCGCTTGATAAAAGGAATCCTCCCTCACTAATGCATGATTTGGTCGCGCCTGTATCCACCATGTAGATTAACCCCTTACGTGCCAGGCTATTATGCAAGTGGCATATACCAACCATGCTACCGCTTGGAGAAATGTGATGGCAGAAGCTTTGAAATTCATGCATCCAGGGAATGGAACTCACTCCCGATAAATATTAGAGAAAACTCCTCTCTAACTATCTTCAAGAAATCAGTGAAGATCCTCCTTTTAAAACTGGTCTAACCGTTCCTCTCTTAGTCTGATTTTCTTCTCCTCTGCACTCTGAGGCCCACAGGCGTGTAGCGCATAACAAGAATAAAATAAATAAAACTGCCCTGAAATCTGCCGATCCTTCTGTCTGCACAGTCGCTACGGCCCCCTCCAATGCAACCTTTGCTAGTTTTTTTTTAACCAGTTTTGCTTCCTATGCTTGTGCTCACTGCATGGCTTCCTTCTCCTTTTCTTTCAACTATTTACAATTATGTATAATAATAGACTAAATTTCAGCCCAACTCTTTGCCTCAATCCCCACTATCGTGTCAAGCACCTTCTGCAGCTCCTTCGGAAGACCTCTTTTAACTACGAAATAGAAAAATATCCTGTGTCTGCCCTCCACATCTCTTGTATATGTAATATACTGTGCAGGATCCTCATGATCTCACATTGTGCTTTGCATGATCCACTGGAGATCAGGCATATCCGTATATGTGCACCGTAGCACTGTCCACACTTAGGGCCTAATGTCATTAAAATGCACTCCATCATAACTATCGACACCCAACCTCAAACCTGGGTACCCAGCTTTGACCCATACGTCATCAGCCTGATTCCCCAGTATCGGCACAAACAAGCTTTTCAAATCCCCTACAGCCAAAGTGTAACCAGCTGTTTGCTTCTTAAAAGCATATAGCCACTTAACCGCTGCAGCGGTGAGAGACAGGAGTGCCTTTATGAGATTGGTTGTATCCATATGGGCCCACGGTGTATACTGCACCCTCCATGGGCCCTTGTGTAATAGTGGAAACTGTGCGCCTATCGTCTTCCCCACTTTCCTTTTTCCTGTCGCCGACCTCTTAACCACTGCTATACGCCTACATGTATTTCGTAATCTAGGTCCCTACAAACTTTCTACTTGTGAGGAAATCACAGATGGCTGCTCCTCCTCCGCTAACTCATCCACGGTATCCCACTCCGCTTCACCCCCTCACGAACTATCATATTCGTCATCCGACCATACCATACCATAGTCCATACTTCCCTCTTGTCTCCTGCTTTCTTTTCTCTCATTCTCTATGTGCACATTCTTAATAGCTGTATCCTCTATCTGAAACAAAATATCCCCTGCTCTCCATTCATTTATTTTCACAGATGCGCTTTACCCTTCTCTCCTTTCTAGTTTTAATCGTGCCAGTTCACCTTCCAACTTCTTTAATGCGTCTACCAGCTCCTTCTATGGTTTTGTATCAGTTCCTTCTGACATCTCACCCCTCGCAGTGGCAGATGCCGCAGGGCTAGGGATGTTGTGGTACTGGGGCAGTGTGGCAGCGGGGGAGCTGTGGCAGGCAAGGAAACATACGTGCGGTTCATATATCCAGATGCAGAATGTGCAAAATAACATCCTACCGGGAGACACTGAACCCCCTTGTGGGGGGGAGCAGGTGCACTTGGGACAGTGTTAATAGCAGATATCGTGGCACATAGGGTGACACAATTGCTCTTACTCTTTAGGTGTTCTACAGACCCTCCTTCCAAATCTTCCACCATTTTCTAGAGTTCTAATAACGCCTTTCTATTTTTCATTTTTTTCCCTTTGTACTTCGCTGCTAGAAATATGTACATGTTACTTATTTCTCTGTTGTTTGTCCCCTGCTCCGGCCATGGCTTAAACACATCTCCCTTTGTTTCAGCTAGCCATTCCTTATGATACTTGAGAATGCTGTCTCGATATAAAGGAAGGGCCTTGCACATATATTCCAACAGGGTTACCAGCTCCATCGTAGGCACCCCTGTATCACTATCTTACAATGTTACCAACGCCCTTCAATGTTCGAAATTGAAAGGAGCTGGGAGCAATTTAGCTCCTGCTTCCAGCACAGTAAAGCCTGGTTAGCTTAAAACCAACAGCTACCAGAAGCTACGTTTGTCTTCTACGACCAACTGGTGCTTTCCGAACATGTAAATGTGACATTAACTTTGGAGTATTTGAGAATGCTGATAAAGAAGAATTAGAAGACATCTAATGTACATTTGCAACACAATGGTTGATACAAAATGGACAAAAAGTTAAAGGAGCTTCTCGGGTAGCTCCTGGTTCCCCTGTGGTAACTCCTGCCTATAGGGTGATGCCCCACACACAGGAGATGGTTTTAGCTCCTGCTCCTCAAATCTCAACTTCAAACCCTGCCCTCGCCCCAACCAACCAACTGTACCCCTCTCCAATACCCCTTTTATACCACACTCCCTTTTACACTTCCCTCACACACACATTCACAAACTTCTCATAACCTTCCTAGTCCACAAAATAATAGGCCATCCCTCGGCCTCTACTAACCACCACTCTCCTCTATGATATGATATGATAAGTCATTTATAACACACCTGTACACACGTGTTTCTAGGCTACCCTACTTTTTTTTCTCTGAAGAGGGTGCTCTTACGTTTGCGTGGTCACCCGTAGTCCTCCATCACAGAGTCTTGTTAAGGGCCTGCACAATACAGGGGCAGCGCCCACTCCATTCAATAGACAGGAATTCTGATAACACAGTTCCTGTAAACCTCTCAAAGGTGCGCACAAAGGGGACTGTTCACTGCAGGTGGGCGTGGACCCTGCAGATGTGTGGCCAGGAATCCTACATCTTCGCTGGGGAGTCTTGGATCTCGTCGGGGTCACCAATAATGTAGGGCAACACTCCAACAACCAGACCAAGAAAAAAGAATTTGCTAGGGAAAAAGGCTAGATGCACCCTTTTTCGAGCAGAACAAGAGCTTTATTTTGTAAACAAAAGGAAATGGGTGACAGGGTATTACAAATCCTCTGCCCTCTCTCATCATCAAAGTGAGGTTCATATTTTAAACGTACAAATGGTCATACATGACCTATTCAATATACAGTAATAATCCCCCACCCTCACTGGCTTCCGCCTGTTTACATGCTAATAGTTACATATAGCCCTTTTTCCATTTGGTCACATTGTCTTCTCAACCATCTTCACCACAGGTGAGTAGCGGCCTCTGCCATCTTGAAACCCTGCAAAGCAATTGGTTAGACTCAACTGGCACCACCCTATCTCTACTCCTAACCATGTGATGTGCACCTGGTCGTCAACATCAACTCAGCAGATAACTTTGAGGGCAGCCTGGTCCTTGCAAACAAAGCAATTATTTTCTCATCACAGACACGTAGGCACCTCTATCATGCCTTCCCATTGTATGGGCATCACCTGTGGCTCTCCTTGGTAGAGATCACAGGTTGTGTTGTTCTCTTCTCCCCCCTGTACCAGTTCCCACTCCCAAGAGGTGGCCTGGTATCCCACTAATGAATCCAATACATGAAGGATTTTAGACTCCTATTCCTACACATCTGGTAGTTCAAATAGAATGACCATCATTCTGGGGGGCGCTAGTGTCATGTTATGGCAACCCGGGACCTCTGCCCCGGCTCCCATGAGTATGACCTTCGTACTGGGCCACAGCCGTTCGTCTATTTGGCTACGCACATTCCTGCCTTATTGTTCAAAGGCCTAACTGGATACATTTATATGTGGATGTACGTGCGTGTTCCTTGCCGCGCCTGGGAATCGGAATGTGATAATCAAGCAAGAGATGAGGCCTTGTTGTTCTGTGTCTTCAACACGGCCTGCGAGGATTCAGACCTGCTCTTAAATGCAGCATCAGTTATAACTATCTTGCACATGCAATGTATTCTACATAACATTATCGCAAAGCAAATGTTTAGTTCCCCTATCTAACTTCCCACTTCTGCCAATGACTTTCACACGTGAAGCTCCCCACTACATCCCCGTTTGCACATTCTCCATGTTTTAATATATTTTTCTCAATCTAAATCGTTTGGGGGGGGGCGGTAATCTGAACGTGCATCCCAACACAGTTGTGGGAAAATTTGGAGGACCAGTAAACTCCATCTGGAAATGAAAACTACGACAGGGTCCAGGATCTTGGGATCGGGTAACCAACTTGAGATCCAGGCAGACATCACCCCAATTAAACAGAATGCATGCTATAAGGAACCTAGAAGACACAGACACACCTTGTGGGAGATGTGCACAAACACAACAATCAAGCAATAAAAAAAATACAGGAGTACTGCCAGGTAAGAAGTAGATAAGTGTTCTCACTGCGAACCCAAAAGTGAGCATAGGGACCGTCTTGTTCGTGGCTGGTGATTTTGAAAGCAGCAATCACAGTGAGTTGGTGATAAAACAGTGAATTAACAACAACAATAACATTGGTCACGAAGCAAGACATATGGGGCCTCATTACAAGGTTGCTGGTAACCCGCCGGTGCTAGCAGCAGGTTGCCAGCAACCTCGTATTACATCCTGGTGTTACTGAGATATCACAGGTCGTCACGGTTGGGTAAGTTTCCATTCCCATGGAGTTCTATAGGACTCCATGGGGACGGGAATACTGAAAAACTGGCACCGTTGTTAATGTCATTAAATAAGTGATACCAGCATTGTCCTAATCCAACTTGCATGGGCATATTGACAGGTGCAACCCCTAGACTGGTTCAAGTGTGAGTGGCTGTTTACACAAACACTATTATCAAGGTTACTGACAGTGGAGAGGACATCTGCTGGGCTGTATAATGCATTTTCCCAGCGCTGTGTTTAAGGTCCAACAGGGTCCGTCGCTGGAGGTGGTAGGCAAGGAGAGGAACCTGGATCAAGATATTCCGTTCCATACCCTCAGTTGTCTGATGAAGGAGCTTGAACAGTAGCTCCTATAGAGACCACGCCATGATGAACAGACAGTGCAGATGGGGGTCTTGGTTCAGTACCTGTGCATACAGGTGCAATGGAAGTGGTGGAGTCGGCTTCCATCTTTGCGCAAGGTGGGTCTGGAGGATCTAGTTAGGCTGGCATTGCTGTGGCAGTTGCTGGAGCTCAGGTAGAAAGCGTTGTCTGGTGGAGCTGGGCTGGTGATTGATAGCAGAGATTCTGAAGAGATAGGTTCAGTGTTGTCTGATGGAGCCAGAGCCTTGTGGCAGTGGACAGCATATGTCCAGGTGTTTAGGCCAGAACACTTGGCTGCTGTCTGTGTCGTGTGATGAATCCTGCAGAATCCTCACAGAAACCCTACCTGAAGTCTCCTCCCAGGAGACCAGGGGAAGGCAGCTGCAACCTGATCCTAACCCTGGGGTGGCATTAGACCAGAGGCTCACCAGGGAGGAGAAGGGCCCCAAGGGATTGGGAGGGTTCTGCTAGGAGAGACATAGTTTATGTTTATTGAATTCATATACGCTTTAAGCTAAAGTGCTTTACAATATAACAACAGGTACAAAAGTGAGAGAAGCATATTCACAAACATGAAAGAGGTCATTAGAACAATATGTAGAACAATTTAGAAGTGGGGGAGTCGGGAGTGTAGAGGAGGGGGTATGTGAAGAGAGTTATGATGTAGGAATTGAGGTCGGGGAGAGGGAGGGAGGGGGGAGGGAAGTGGGAGTGATCTGGTGTCCTCGATGCCCCTAAGTGGTATTAGTTACCAATTTAAGGTCAGTGGGGAAGGGGAGAGGATGGAGGGGAAGGAGGGGGGCAATGGTAGAAGGGCAGAGGGGTAGGGAAGGGAAGTCAGGGGGGAGTGGAGAAGATGGGCTTTCAGGGAGTGGCGGAAGGATGAGTAGGTAGGGGTGGAGCGGGAGGTAGTATATCTTCACAGTATTTATCTTCTTCAGAAGTAAGCTTTCCATGATGCTAGAATATTTCATGGCTTGCTTTCAAAGTAAGTTCTCGCTT
The DNA here is from genome assembly GCF_040938575.1 of Ambystoma mexicanum. Lineage (NCBI taxonomy): Eukaryota > Metazoa > Chordata > Amphibia > Caudata > Ambystomatidae > Ambystoma > Ambystoma mexicanum. The sequence goes on from NC_090938.1 coordinate 707,476,347, forward strand.
CCAAAACCTACCCACCTTGTTGGTAATGAAAACTATAGTGATCAATATGGAAACCAGAGCATTAATATCTTGATTTCTGATAAAGGTAACTCCTTAAATCAAAACCAATAATTGACTGATTTAAAATCCCTACTTAAAGGTATATTTAATACACAGAGTGAATTAAGTAAAGTTGAAGGCTGTATTTGTGATGAAAACATTGGGCACTTCAAGTCCCACAATGCCTTAGGTACTGGGACGAAGAAGAGGAGCTCAGAGGCCAAAAACTGCAACTGACCCACACCTGAGCGGGACGTTTTACTATATTAAGACTCCTCAGGTGCAGGTTATTAGAACAGGGGGTGGAGGAGTTGCCAGTCAAAGCTGCAGTTGCAGAAGCAGAGGACAGAAGACAACAGAACCACTGCCGTTGTTAATGTGGAATCCAGTCCTTAGAGGGTCTTTAGTCCAGAGAAACTGAATTACAGAGGTCACACAGTATGAAGCGGTAAATGGAGAAGCTGTCCTGTGAGAGAGAGAAGCTTACTTTTTATGGTTCCTGATCCCGGTGGCTTGCAAGCACCAGAGAGCAGGAGGAGAAAGGCAGGCTCCTTTCCCAAGTGGCGCGGGGCTGAGCAAATGCGACCGAACCAGTCCGACATTCAGAAGAGACAGCGGAAGCAGATGTGTGTGGAAAAGCCGGTGAGCCTTCTTAAGATAGGAAACCCCAGAATGCTCTGTAGTTGAACGCTGCCTGCTGAATACTATTTTGAATACCAAACTAATATAAGAAAGTTACCTGAACAATATACTCAATTGAAAAGAAAGCCAGAAAAGAAATGTTACAATTTCCGTTGCCTAGACAAAGAGGGGGCAATAGTGAAAGTATTTGAAGACAACCATTGCCAAAGTAAAGAGGGATCAATTTCAAAGGAAGGCAATAACAACCAAAGCAAAAGTAAAGAGGGGGGTCATACTTTGGTAAACCAAGAGCCTGCATTGCCAGGATAACCAGAAAACAATATTAAAGGAACATTGAAACTATTATTCCCAGAGTAAAGCATTATACTAATAATCATTGCCAAAGCCAAGGAAGGGTAAATGTGGCACAGAGACATTATCAACAGTTGTTGGATGTGGAATTAATAAATAAAGAGTGGCATGAGAGAAACCGTCTTTGTGAGAAATATCAAGGAAGAGAGGATTATAACCTGCATTACATGTGGCAAATAAATAATTGGAACAAACAACACCAATATGTATTCTGTCCATACAGAAGAAACTGTGAATCTTGAGTCAAGAATTATTAGAGTGTGGAAGAAAACCTTACCACAAAGTTCTAGTAGTGGTATTCAGAGTGTTTAGTCCTGGCAGGGAAGTACACCAGGATAGGGATTGTTAGTGGTAACCCTGGCAGGTTAGTGGAACAGGAAGAATATATTAAAGTACTGTAGGTTACAAAATAAAGAAAAGAAAGTGGCAAGATCACTGTAGTGTTTGATGAGCCGTGGTACAAACCATTTAAATACAAATGTTGTTGTAAAGTCAAAAGAATTCTGAAAGTGTTTTGTTGTCTAAGAAGAAAATCATGCCGTCAAATCATTATTATAAATCAAGAAGTGACAATCAAATATTGCAACTTGAAGATGGGGATCCTTATGAGTCCGGTGGTAACCCTTAAAAGTGACTGTAATGGATTTAGCACCACATTTACTGTTCTGCCGAATTATGAGTCAGCGCTAATTCCGCCGACTGTGAAACAGCCGGTGGAATTACAGCCAACAGAATCACAGCCGGCGGAAATACAGCCGAAACACCAATGCAGTATTACCGTCCTATCACAAGTCCAGAAACGGTAGTAATAGCACTGAAAAGCAACGCTAATACTGCCGAAAACACAGCGCATTTACCACCAGCTTCCAGGTGGAGGTAAATGCATACAGGTGACACAAATGAAGCCACAGGAGAACCTAATCCACTCAAGAGGGCTACATAAGACACATGTCTTCCCCAGACACACTTTCCAACACCATGCTGCCATTAGCCATTGCGAGATTGGATGTGCAGCTGCTCATGCTGCGCCTGGAACTCCAGAGGCAGAGAAACCATCCCAGGGCACAGGGTGCAGAGAATAGGAGGAGGAAGAGGAGGAGACGCCATGTAAGGCGAGCACCCAGACCCAGTGTCAGGCACCCACCCTGGACACTCACGGACAGCAAGCTGCTAACCCTGTACCGGCTCAACAGGGAGACCATAAGTGGGCTGCTCACCACAACCCATGGGGACATTGAGAGCAGGATAAACATCTGGACAGCTGTGCCCCATTTCTAAAGCTTGGGTCCGTCCTGCAATTTCTAGGAACTGGCAGCTTCCAGCAGTCCGTGGCCATGCTGCACAGCATGTCAAAGCCAACATTTTCTCACATTTTTGACCAGGTGCTGGAACCCCTCATACGCCATGTCACACGGTACATCTCTCTGCTCACGAACCCGTGCCATGAAAGCACGTTACCATGCTGTAGCACACATGCCAAATCTCGTTGCAGCCCTGGAATGAACCCATGTGGCTTTTGTGGTCCCCCAGGAACACGAAGCAGTGTACCACAACAGAAAGCACTACCACTCCCTGAACATCCTAGTGACCTGCAGTCCCAACCTGTACATCACACACTTCTGTGCCCACTTCCCTGTTTCCACGCACAATGCCATGGACCCACGCAATAGTACACTACTTGGATACATGGGGAGGCACAGAGGGATAGTGGGTGAGTACAAGTGCCATCATACAATGTCAAGGTGCTGCAGTGGCGGCAAGCATTTTGGGGATGGGGTGTTGCATGGGCATAACAGCAGAATGCAAGCCCGGAGAATGCCAGGAACATGTAGGACCTGCCTTCTTACCGCACAAATGACAGCCTACACCCCACAGAACAATTACATGCCAGACAAACCTGTATGAATACTCAACTGCACATTGACGATATGGACTACCAGCACACACATGAATACAGGTAGCATAATGCAACATAATAGACCCATTATCATTGCATCACAACATGGGACACACCAAGCAAGACTAGTGACCTTAGCATTTCCACATTCAAGTGCTCAGGTAAATGACTCCATCAATTAATAGCTGCTGCCACCAGAAACCCACTCAGGTACAAGTGACCAACCATCAGGGCACATCATGCACAAGAGCAACATACCGGCCCAAAACAGGCACCATGTCATCCAGCCACGAGAACCATTGACCCTGGAAATGACAATTGCTGCAAGAGACCTGGGTGCACGTGGGAACACAGTCATGAAAATACTGCTTGATAGAACACACATATAGTGCCTCATTACGAGCATGGAGGTAAAAATGGAGTAAATACCGGCATGGTGGTAATAGCGCATCTGTGCACCCTTGCCACCGCTAATAGCAGCTGATTACGAGTGCGCAAGCACACGTGAACCCCCATGCCGGTAATGGCTGCACCCCAATGTCGCTAAAGGCCCTCCAACCCCCCAACAGGGCCATCAGAGGACCCGCCGATACCGCCTCCGCCAAGGAGCAACCCCTTAATAACGACCCGGTAATGCCATCATGCAAATACTGGGCTCGTAATACCGGACCTGGAAGTAACGTCATCGCGTCGGAACGGGAAATGCACCGATGGCCATCTTTAAAAACACAATCCATTGCAATGCTCTCATTCCAACAGTGCTATGGAGTTGAGAGCAGGGCCATACCATCCATCATGTCCAAGGCAACCAGCAAGACCACCCCCCGCCTGCGCAAGAAGCGCTTCTCCGACGAGGAGCTCAACATGCTTGTTGATACGCTTGTAGCCCATGCGGATGAGGTGTTCGCCAACAACCTCAAAAGGGAAGTGTAACTCAGAAAAAAGAAATATGGGAGGAGGTTGCGCGTAAGGTGATAGCGGTTGGCACCACCCCCGCATGGTCAAAGACTGTAAGAAGAGATGGGATGACCTACGTCGTGCGTAACATCCTAGCATCAAATCGCAGGGAGGCCATGGCTACAGGCGGGGGTGCCCACTCATCTGTAAAACTGATGCGATGGGAAGAGACCTGCAGCACCACCATAAATATGGAGTGAAATGGAGACGGGTGCGGCGACATCGGGAGATGGAGGTGAGTGACCCTGGAAACCCCAGTAGACCAAAACGATGACATAGTACAACAGATGTGAAAGTGAACCAAGCCAATGCATGGCCCATCATACACACATATACAGATCCATGTCCAGATGGAGGCCCAAACCCTGGCGCAATGAAATGCATGCTGCGTGCCAATCCCATTACCAACAAACACCCAACAAACAGGGATAATTCACATGTCACACATCACGCAAACCGCAATACAACAGGATGCCACCTGGTACACATCGGTACAGAATGGAGAGGCCACGGCTTATGCCAATATGCCCCCCCCGAAAGTACCCTGTGTGACACACCTATAAGAATGCAATGTATGCAAAATGAAATACTGTACAGCACTAACTCATGCATCTTGCATGTAACACCATCACTGATGCCCTGCATCTCTTGTTCCCCCACAGGCACTGGTGCAGAAAGTGAAGGACAGGACCCTGCCCAAGGACCCTGCCCCCAGCACGTCAGAGGGCAGCCCTGCAATGGTCCACCCAGCCACAGCACCGTCCACCTCCACAGCCCCCACTGACATGAAGGCACACCTGTCGAGGGTAGAGGCCCTCCAGGACTCAATGATAGAACTGGTGCACCTGTATGTGGCCGAGGGTGAACAGACATGCTCTGAAATACGGGAGGCGAATGCCGCAACTGTTACAGACATCAATTCGACAGCCATACTAATTCGTGACAGTTTAGGGGCGGTGACACAGGTCCTTAGCAGGATGCTGGAACACATGCAGCAGCAACAACCTGCACCAGTGGTGCCAAATCCATCCACCTCCACCCCATCAACCACACCTGCACGCTTGACTCCCTCAAGCCCTGTGCGGATGATGAGGCGCAGTGCAAGGCACACGGAAATGCTGCCCCCTGACCTGAAAAGAGGCCGGTAATAACCTGTCCAACCACATCAGGTGTGGGATGACAATGGGTGAGGGGGGAGGTGGTGTTGGTGGTGTTGGGGGGGGTTTGGGGGTGTTCATTGGGGGTATGGGGTGTTTGGCGGTGGGTATGGGGTGTTTGGGGGGGTATGGGATTTTTGGGGGTTTTGGGGGAGGGGGAGGGCGTGTGAGTGGTGGAGGGAGGAAGCACTATATTGTTATTTTACATAAGACACCCGTTGTGTTCAAAATCATTTCATGACTGGACATTGTTCATTTTGTGTCCGTTTATTCGATTCATGACAGCGCACAGTGCCCAACTCCCCACACACCCTGTGTCCATGTCCACACGGTCCCAGTGCTCAGTGTAGTATTAACACATAACCATCAACGTCCCTGTAAGTAATTGTCAATCAGTGATTGGCGTACAGCACGGACATCTTGTGCAACACAAACTGCCAGGGGTGCTGCTTCTCCTCCATCATCATCCTCATCATCCTCACCCAGTGCATACATGTCAATGTCTGGTGGCAGTGGTACGTTTCTCCGGATGCACATGTTGTGCAGCATGACACAGACCATGGTGATCTTTGCCACCTTCTCATGCCCATAAATGAGTGCTCCACCAGACCTGCTTGGACAGCGGAACCGTGCCTTCAACAGGCCAAAGATCTGCTCATTCACAACATGGGTACGGGTATGAACCCGATTGTACTCCTCTTCGTGCCTGTTATGCGGGTTCCGTACAGGGGTAAGTAGCCACGGCTTCAAGGGATAGCCACCATCACCTGCATGGGAGCACAAAGTGGTATGGGTGAGTCAATATCTAACCTGACACCTTTAGGATTCACAGCCATGGCTGCAGATATTTGGTGTTGACATGCACATGTTCCTGGATGTATGCACACAGGTTCAATTGATGCATTGTGTACTGTACTATGGTCTGCTTGTGTGGATTGCGTTTTACAGACGATGCAGGGTGTTCACTTGCATGCTGATGCGGATGTACTGTGGATGCGGAACAATGTCTTGCCACCCATAATTGCGGTGTATGGTACTCTGTACGTATTCCCACTAGCTGCATTGCCACAGGTGTAATCATGTTTAGTCATCCAACGCTTGACATATCCATGGTGGCCTGCTTTTGCGTCTGGCATGTTGTCATTGATGTGCAGCGTTGGTCTTATGTATGTCATTGATGTGTCATGTTCAGGTTGGGATGTTCAGGGCAACAGTGTTTAGCTGTAAGTGCATTGTCCACTCACCGCCCAATCCTACCCAGGTGGAGTATGCACCCTCCCCCCAATCCCACCCAGGTGGAGTATGCATCCCTCCCACCCCCATCTCACAACCCCACTGCACTGCCATGGCCCAGTCAGGCAACTTACCAAGCAGCCAGGCACGTCGTCCAGCATGTCGCTCCATGTAGCGGGGTAACGTGGAGTTAAGCAGCACCATGGCATCATGTGTAGATCCGGGATATCGGGCACAACAATGTGTGATGATCTTGCTGGAGTCACATATCTCACCACTATGTTGGTGATGGTGTCCCGGTCCAACCGGTACAGGGTGTGGATCTGCTCAGGGCTTAGATTGAATGGAATGGGTCTGATGCGTGGGATTGGTGGCTGCCTACGTGGTACCACGGGCTGCACTGGTGGGACTTGCTGGGCCTGTCTCACCCTCCTTCTCCTCCTGCGTCTCCTCTGTGCTGCCTGTTGTTGTTGGTGTAGTTGTTGTTGTTGTTGCTGGTGTAGCAGTACAGGCATGTCCTCCAGCAGCAGGATTTGCAACAGCTAGTGGGTTCATTTTGGTGTAGAAAACGGTGTGGTGTGTGGGTGTGCTCCTTATGTACTGGGACAGGCTCCATTGACTCCACATGTGGTGATTGTGTGCACCTGTGGCATTTGCCTACACTGCAGGTTGCTATTTACGGGTGGTCCGCGATGCCTGTGTTGCAGACATCCTGCAGGCCCTAATTACCGTCTTCGGAATGCCAGTAAGTGCATGCCCGCGTAACTTGTGATGTCCTCCTATTTGCGGCATCCCGGTATTTATGCCACGAAAGGGGCGCATGTACGCACAAATGCCGGTAAGAAGGGGCATGGTACGGGCGGTGGCGGTATTGCCGGGTTGTCGGCTCATAATGGCCCGGACCCGTTAACGATGCCGGTAATACCATTCCGCCTTCCTTTTTTCATTACCTCCATGCTCGTAATGAGGCCCATAGTGTGATAGCAAGATATGTGTTGCAATGAAGACCCAAATGCATCATGCCCATCGACATGACGAAGCGAATGGCAACACCTACACAAAGCACTGTGACTGACGCATGTGACCTTTCTGCTTGCAGGAGACTCTGGATACCCAAAGCTGCCGTGGCTCATGATACCTGTGCAGGATCTACAGATGCCACAGGAGTTGGCCTACAAGTACACACACAACAGGACCACGGTCTGTATAGAGCGGATCTTTGGCCTTCTGTAGGCCTGATTGCGCTGCCTGTACTGGAGGGACACTATTGTATAGGCCTGAAAAGGTAGCAAAAATGGTGCTGGTCCGTGCCATGCTGCGCAATATATTTATTTATTTGTATTTATTGTTTATTTATATAGCGCTTATACACAAGTGAAGTGCTTCAAAGTGCTTCAAGGTGGGAAGGGAACAAGGGAATACATTAATCATTCTTAGGCATTGAAGATTCCGAATGATCTAAACAGAAAAACTAGCATACTAGGCCTGACGACATTTCTCCTAGTGCAAGTGTATGAAGTAGTACTGTTGAGACCAAACTCGGGAGTGGGGGAGGACAGTGGTGGCCGGGGGGGGACAGGACAGCAGACAAACTAACTGGTCCTAGTACATATGGGTCATGCATACATACAGACGGTGGTGCAGAGACGGGGTGGGATTGTGGGGGGAACAAATGGTCTAGTCCAGCAGGGCCCTGGGTTAAGTGCATGGAGGTTGCCCCGCTCAAGGAACTTAAGCTGAGAGTGCAGTAATGTTGAACAAAGTTCAGCAGCCCGGAGTACAAAAGACTGGCGAGAGAGCCTGGGACCTGTAGGCTCTGGAGGTGAACCAGGCAACCAGTCAGAAAAAACTGAACAGAGTTAGGGAGGAGACGGAGGGTGGAGAGAAAAGAAAGGTGGTTAGCAGGCGAGAGGGTGAGAGAAGGAGGAAGATAACAGGAATGTCTTGAGGAGTTTCTGGAATTTAAGGTGCTCCGGCTCAAGAAGGAGAGAGGCAGGGAGGCTGTTGCAGAAGGAAGAGCCTGCAGAGGATAACGATCTACCCCCAAATCTCTGTGAAAGCGGCTCATCCGCAGAGAGTTGGAGGAGGACAAGCAGAGGACTCTAGAGGGAGAGTATTTAGGAAGAGAGCGTTGTAGATAGTATTGGCCCTGGCCCCAGAAAGTCTTGTGGATTATGCAGAGGGTCTTGAACTTGATCCTTTCAGCCTTGGGGAGCCAGTGGAGGGATTTTAGTGCTGGAGAGATGCGGTCCCAGGACTTGATGCCTAGGAGAAGTCTTGCGGTTCTGTTCTGGATGAGTTGTAGAGGACGGAGAGTAGATTGAGAAAGATACTGTTGCAATAATCCAGCCTAGAGAGAATCAGGGCTCTCGAGGTGCTGAGACTCTGGGGGAAAGTGAGAAAAGGTAGAATACCCCTGATGAGGTGCAGTTGGTAGTTGGACTTTTTGGAGATGTCTGAGATGTGAGAAGAGAAGGAGAGAGTGGAGTCAAAGATGACCCCAAGATTTATTGCCTCATTGGTAGGTGAGGGCGCAGGACCAAGGGACGTATGCCAATGGGAAAGTGGGAAAGCAGGAGCAGGCGTCCCAATAAGGATGATCTTCCTGGCATTCAGGTATAGATCGTTAGCAGCACACCAATCCTGAATTGCGGATAGACAGTCAGGGATGAGTGAGGAGGAGGAGGCTGAGGGTAGCCTGAAAGAGATCTGCGTGTCAATTGCATAACACTGAAAGTTAGAGGTAAAGGTAGAGATCATGTGGGCAAAGGGGGCCATGTAGATATTGAAGAACCAGGGGGAAAGGTTAGATCCCTGGGAATACCACAACTAGTGACATTGGTAGTGGAGAGAAAGGGCCCGAGTTCCACCAGGGAGGGCCGGTCAGAGAGAAAAGAGGCGAGCCACACCAGGGCCTGATCAGTGATGCCCAGGATATCACAGAGCCGGGTGATCAGAATGTTGTGGTTTACCGTATCGAAAGCAGAAGAGAGGTCGAGAAGAATGAGGATAGAGGCAGAGTTGGGGTCAAGATTTGAGAGCAAGTCTTCACGGGTGTTCAGAAGAGTAGTTTCCGTGCCTTTGGATGCTCTAAAGCCAGACTGATGGTCATGAAGACAACCAACAGATTCAGTATGGAGGGTAAGTTGAGTGATAGCCAGCTTCTCCAGAAGTTTCCTCAGGAAAGGGGTGATGGAGATCGGGAGATAGTTTGCTGGAATGGATGGATCGACCAAGGGTTTTTTGAGCAGAGGGTGCTCCAGTGGCAAAAGAGAGGTTGCAGAGGTCGGCCAAGGTTGGAGCGAGAGTGTCAATATTATCCTTAATGGTTTTGGAGGGGCAGGGGTCCACCTGTTTGAAGGAGGTTTTCATAGACGTCCGGTCAGACCCCATCAGGTGTGACAGGGGAGAGGGGGAGAGAAGAGGGGGAGGGGTGGGGCGGACAAAGTGGGCCTAAGAGATGTTGATGCAGGGGGAGCAGAAGTTAGAGAAGGCAGGATGTCATGTGTTTTGGTGGTGAAGTGTTTGGCCAGGGCCGAGCAAAGGGACTTGGTAGGTGTAAGAGGATGTGGCTGCAGTACAATTGGCCAGTTCCAGTTCCTTACAGACTTTTAAGGGTTTGGCCGTGTTGTTAGACACCGCGGAGATGCTGGCTTGAATGTAGACTCTTTTCTTGGAGCAGATGGAGAGTCTATATTACCTTTGAAGAAGGCGGGAGGCCAGTTTGACAGAGGGTGCACCTGAGGATACTCATTTCTGTTCCGCTGCTCTGCGCTTGCGTTTAAGGGCAGCCAGATCGGAGTTGTACTAAGAGTTGCACTTTTTGCCAGTCTTCAGTCAGACCCTCATGACAGGGGCAAGAATGTCAAGAGTGTTGGAGATGGAACAATGAAAGTTGGAGAGGGCTGCGTCAGGGTGGGAGTCAGCCGCAGGAGTAGAAGGAAGAGAGTAGGTGGAGGCAAAAGCAGCCGCTGTCGCTCTTTTCATGGGTCAGATGACCTTGAAGGCAGGAGGTGGTGTAGGGTGTGCTATTGCCAAAGGAGAAGAGAGCTTCAAGTGAGAAGAGAGAACTGAATGATCAGTCCATGAGAATGAAGTTGTGAGGGGAATAGAGTGTGGAACGTTTGTGGTAATGAGAGCATCCAAGGTGTGATCATCAGTGTGTGTTGGACCAGAGGGTAAAATGGAAAGAGAAAGGGAGTTACATAGATTTTGAAAAGGTCCTCAAGAGTCAGGAGATTCAAGATGGATGTTAATATCCCCCCCAGGAGGAGTAGTTTGGAAGAGGAGAGAAGAGGCTAAGTCAGCCCATTCTGAGAAGAAGAGGATGGACTGGCCCGGCGGCCGATAGAAGGTGGCCAGAGTAAGAGAGGTGACAAGTGAGAGAGCCTGCAGACCAGGCTTTCAAAAGAGGAGTAGACCTGAGTGGGAATAATGGAAACAGGGATCCACTCAGGAAAGATCAAGGCTACTCCACCTCCTGGCCTGCTGGGCCTGGGCACAGAGAGGACCGTGTAACCTTCAGGGAAGAGTGTGTCAAAACCCGTGACAGAGCTGTCCTTAAACCATGTCTCAGTAAGAGCAAGAACATCAAGGTCCACGAGTTCCAGGAGGTGATAGATGACAGAGGAGTGCTTCACAGCAGAGCGAGAATTTAGTATGTCACCCACTCTACATGCCGGCTGGACCTGCGGCAACCTAATGATGCTGACGATTAATGAATGCACACCACACTGAGGGTGACGTTCTAAGAACAACACCATTTTTTACTAGCAGTGCAAGCCAAGAGGGTTTTGCCCTGATGACGGCTTCTATCCCAACACTTATTTAACCCTTGGAAATGCTTCACTGCCTCATCCCTGCATATGTATTAAAACAATACTGTTTTGAAATGACACTTGCAACTTTTGATCCTTAAACCTTATGGAATATCAGCTCAGAACTGTTGAACAAGTTAACAATTGTAATTTGACGATTTCAGCCCTTCAGTAGGGCATCACGAGAGCCTGTGGTTCTCACAGGAGATCTCCTGTCGGTTTTTCATTGTTTAGACATGGAGCAGGTTACCACTTTTGAAGGATTTACATGTCGGGATGCAGGGGACAGAGGTCCCCCCACAAGCGGCAAGAGTGCTTGAGAGATAGAGGTAGGAGGAAACAGAGGAGGCAAGGGAGCTCCAGATGCAGTGACAGTGGGTGGCTAGGGCAGCAGGGTAGAGGGGGCTGACAAGGTTGTCAGTGTGGTGTGAGTAGGCAAGAGAGCCTGTACAGTTGAGAACGACAATGTGGGAGTTGTGAGGTTGGTAGGAAGCAAGGTAGCCAGTGTGGGCATAGTTGGCGGGTCAGCCTGGGTGGTCAAAGAAGCAAGTGGCAAGGCAGCCCGTGAAGAGGAAAGAGGAAAGTTGTTAAGGCAAGGAAAGAGCCTATGAAAAAGTAATAGGTTGGGTTAAGGCCTTTGTACCAGGATGGTACCGTTTCTATAGACATTTATGATGGCCCTAGAGGTGGAAGAGGAGGCAAGAAGGGCCTCCCAGCGGGTGCCACCATTTATGTGTGAGGAAGAGTAAGGAGAGAGAAAAGCGCCCAAATGGGGAGTCCATAGGTCAGGAGAAGGAATGACAAAGAGGATGTCAGTGAGAGTCTGTGTGGCGGAAGCACTGACATAGATGTCAGCGATGGGAAGGCCTGCGTTGGAGGCAAGTATGTCCTTCTTTAGTTTCTCCCTGTCCTGCCAGACTTGGTGAGAGGTGAAGGATAGGAGATGGAGAAACTGTTAGAGTAGATGGGGGAGATAGACAGTGCCATAGTGAGGGGGAAGGTGTTGTACACTTAACCAGACAGAGTAATTGAGGTACATGAGAGGAGGTAGGCAAGAAGGGAGCAAGCACACAGGGAGACACAGACAGGATAGTGAAGAGACAATGGGAGATAGCGAGGGAAAGGGAACAGGAAAGCAGACCAGACAGAGAATAGAGGGGGTAAACCTGTTAACACATTCTCTTGAAAAGCAGGATGGTAGCACAGCTAATTTCGATTTTTCTTTTTTGAAAATCAAGTTTTATTAGCATTTGGGTTACAACATCACATAATAACAATAATACCATATTTACTCATCCTGATTATAACATTTGCCCCCAGTCCCCTCCCCCAGACCCTCTCAGTCATGGATCCATCCCATAAAGTCATTTTCAGAAGACATGCACAGCGTAGTGCCTCTTTATCCAAAGATCAAAATATGTCTCTACTGTGCATGCTAGAACACTGGGCCCATCTCTCAAGACCCTTTAACTGGCAACATGTCCACCTGGCCTTTTGGCCCCACCAGAGATCACCTCTACACGGTCCCCCATACAATACATCACCAGCCATGTTAGGGCAACTGCCCATACTTTTCGAAGAACCGGAGCCACTGCCCCTCGAAATTGGACCTGGATTCATCTATGAGGTGTGTTAGGTACTCCATATCATATATCGCGCAGACCTTAGTGATCCACTCCTTTTCTTTCAGCAATCGTGAAGTCCTCCACCTTCGAGCCAGGCAGCACATAGCCGCCACCACCATGACCTGGAACATGTGGCCCTGTGCTGCTTCAGACTCCCCGTCTATACTCACACCAAATAAGACAAGCCATGGTGAGAAGTTTCTCTGGATCCCATCCACTTCTTTTATCCATGATAGGACATCTCCTCAGTACACCTGCACCATGGGACAATTCCACCACATGTGTACAAAATCCCCCCTTTCAGTACGACATTTCCAACAGTTTGAATTGTACCCCTCCCTCATTCGAGCTATCCGCACTGGAGGGTAGTGCCACTTGTGCAGTAGTTTCACGGCTTGGTGCCAATACTGGAGTGATGTGGTCGAATGGTTAGCCTTCCTCCACATTTTAGGCCACCTTGTGTCATCAATATCCGCCCCTAGGTCCCGTCCCCACTTCACTCTTGTGAGGGAGAGGGCTCCCTCTGGGCCACCAGAAGGAGCAGTTGATAGAGCCTGGATATCAATCCCTTGCACCCCTTTTGTGAAATTAAGACCTTTTCAAAGTCTTTTAACTCCCTTTTGTGGTTCTCCCCCCATCTTTCCTTGGTCAGGCCCCCCTTAAGTTGTAGATAGCGAAAGGGTGGCAGTTTGTCCATACCCAGGCCCTCCTCCAATGCTTGTAAAGATAGAAATGTTCCTCCGTCCCACATCTGACCCACCTTACTAAGCCCGGCCTCATACCATGGTTGGAAAGCAAGGGGCTCCCCAATCCCATCCCTGAGACAGGGAGCCCAGATGCAGCTTAGAGGTGAAGGCCATGATGCGAGCCACTTGTTGTCACGACCCTCTTTCCAGACCGACCACAGGACCCCCAGCACTAGGTGCCGCAAGACTCGCCCTGGGATGCGGGTTTTGCGGACCCACAACCATTTGTCTAACGTGACCGGGGAAAGTACCTCATTGTCCATCGCTACCCACTGTTTTCCGGTCCCTGGTGAAAATTTGTACTCTAGGATCCTTAGCTGGGCTGCTCTATAGTATTTCCCCATATCAGGAAGGCCCACTCCCCCCTCCTCCTTAGGACTTATCAGTGTCTCATATGCTATCCTATGTTTCTTCCCTGCCCAGAGATATCGCAGCAGAGTTTGTTTCACCTTCAACAGAAATGACCTGGGTACTGGCATTAGCAACATTTGGAACAAGAACAATAATTTGGGGAGAATCACCAGTTGAGGCGTGCCATCCACAAGAATCCCAGTCCCGCCCACCTATCAGTGTTCCTTTTAACTGCCGGCCAAAGGGGGAGGAAGTTACTGGCAAACAGGTCCCCAGGGTTTTGTGTCACCTGAATCCCCAGATAGCGAAACACATCCCTCTGCACCTTGAAGGGGAGCCCTGTAACAAATTCCCCCTTGATATCAGATAGCTTCCCTGCTATGAACGCCACAGATTTCCCCAGGTTAACCTTGAAGCCTGAAAGATTCCCGTATTGCTCCAGGCTGCTTAGCACATGTGGTATCGTTTGAGATGGTTTGGCCACATAAAGGATTGTGTCATTGTTAGGGAGAATTCTCTGTATAGGCTAATTTCCCAAACCTAGTGAGTCCCCCAGCAGCTTTGCTGGATTTTTGGGGTTTTATTTTTTTCTCCTGCTAAGAGTGAGACTCTTTTTCTCCCACGCTTAGGCATGATTTGAGAATGTCCTTTGACTTTGTAATGTGTTTTATGGGCTATGGGGTCTTTTACTCCATAGGGCTTCATGTGTTTTTGGTAAGTGCAGTAACACAGGGGTGTCATAGTGGCCCCCAAACATAGACTCCATACCCTGGGACTGACTACTGTCTCCCAGGCATGTAAAGTCACCATTCACTTTACCAGTCTTAAATTGTGAACAGAACCAGTACAAACCATCATATTGTGGAAGTACTGGTAGGGGTAATTCGATTGCCCCCAGGTCTGTTTTTCAAGGGGGCACTATCCAGTCCCCCCTTGTCGAGTTTCTGGCTGGTGGCAGTGGTTACCACGCAAAATATTCCACCTGAATATTTCCTATGGGATTTTCCCATTCATTTTAAACGCACCACTTTTTTGGTGCAATGTTAAAGATACCGCTGGGTTATTTATTTTATATTTATTCCCCGGTTGGGTGTTTTTGCCAGGACTCGGTTTTAAAATGGCGTTTGTGTTCGCCTCTGTAACTCCAACCCAAGTCGAGCCCTTTGTTCCACTTTTGGCGGGCTTCTGCACAGAAGCCTCCAAAAGTGGTGCCATATTGTCTGGGTCTACAGGATGTGTGGGAGGGGGGAATAGGCACCCTGGACTGAGTTGCCTCGGCAACTGAAGTCACATTCTTGTGTGGTTGGCCCAATGGTGAGCCGCCCGGCTCACCACTTAGCATGTTTGAGTGACAGCTAGGGCTGATGAATGGGAGTTTTCTGCATAAAAGCAGGGCTTTGGGGACTGGAACTTCAGAAGTCGCCACTGGACCTAAAGAATCCTAAGAGGGAGAAGCTGAGCCGACCTGCAACGACGACACCACCGCTGGAGCCCTGCTGAACCGAACTCACCACTTCCCAACGACAGAGAAGATCTTCTTCCAGGAGAGTCTTCTTCCTGTGAGCTCGTGGGGTTAAGCAGTTCGCCTTTTTTCGCCTTCCTGGATCGTCTTGTGGTCGAATCGCCCGTGCCAAGCACCCCGGCAGCCAGATAGCCACGCTTCACCACTACCGCGAATAAAAGGGTAATACCTTTTAACCGGGAAACTCTGCGGCTGGTTTCTTCCCTGGCAGTGCAACGACCTCCAGCTTTCCTCCACGTCGAGATCTTCTCTTCCCCTGGACGAAGCACAGACTTGCACCCGCTGCCAGGAACAACTGCCCCCGCTGGAGCTTTCACGCCATTTCAGGTACTCTGTCCCGCCTGGTCTACCTTGCAACCGACTGTCCAAGGTGTCCCATAAATCCTTGACTCTCTATCCTGGGGTGACCTCCGACCTGTTAACATTACCTTTCTGAACTGATCTAACTCCTTTTTGAACTATCTGCAAAGTCTTTTAAAGTGTACTTCAACTGTGTGATCTTGGGCACATTCCGCCTTGCTCTCTCCAAGAGTGGGTCTGGCCTATGAACATTTTGCTCTACAGTAGACCCTGCCTTTCTTAACTTGCCGTGGTTCTTTAAAAGTGTTGGTATTGTCTGTTTTCCTATTTCTGCCTTTTCTCTCCCTTTTTAAATCATTATTGGAGTGCCATCTATGGTTACTCGCTCACCGCTGTTTTGCTAAATAAGTGGTGTACTAACCAAGACTTGTCAATTAATTAATTAGGGAGGTGTATATATTTCTAGTGACTGTGTTTGAACTTGCTTGGCATATTAGTGCCAGTGTATTTTTTACAAGTGTGTTTTAAAATAAATAATTATATACTTTTATACCAAAGCTCTGGTCAGTGTTTGCTTGTGCTATTGTCTCTTTGTACCTAATGTGTATACTCTATATACTGCCTAACTCTTCTTGAGAGAAGTCTGACTGCTCAGCCACAGCTACCAGGTAAATCTGGGTGGTACAGACGGCTACCAATTGGGTTTACTGCTAACACCTGTAGTATTAAACATTTTGCAGTGGTCCCTAAGGGAACTGCACAGGTGTCTGCCTAACACTGGTGTACAGCGGTGGGATTTGTATTGAGTATGCATTTTAGTGTGCTTATAGATATCTTAGTGCAACTAACCACAAAGCTTAGCATTAAAAAGTTTATTTTCTAACTTGTCAACTATGGAAAGTTGTAGTCAAGAATCCCTTGCTACAAAAACTGCTGATTGTTTAAGAGTTCTCTGTAAGCATAAGAATCTCCTGACTAAAGGAAAGACAATGGAGCTAATAGAAAGATTGTTAGCAAACCAAAGACGGGTGATGGTTCAGAGGAACCCACTCTCCCAGAGAATGTAGATAACAGTGATGATATTGATATTGAACAAAGTATTGCGAATCTTGAGGCAGAGTCAGAAGAGGAGGGTGAAGCTGTTGTGACTGCCCCCCCTAGGCATCTGTCTGCTCTACCAGCTGTACCTACTGGGCCTTTACCAGGTCCCACACTTAGTCCTCAATGTCTTGAACTAGAGAAAATGAAACTTGAATTGGAGTTTAAGAGACTTAATGCTCAAGCAGAACAAAGACACTAAGAACTGAATCAAGAACTAAGGCTCGGAGAAATGGAGCTCAAGCATGAGCTAGAGATGAAGACATTTTCTGTTGAAAATGCTTCTCTCTCTGGATCCTCTAGGAGTACCAGTCCCAAAAGACCCTGGGTGCCTAAAGAGATTGTGGGTATGTATGAGCCTAAGTTGGATGTGTTTGATTGGTTGGCTATGTTTGAGTATAATCATGGGCTCCACGACATCTCAGGGAATGAGTTACTTCCCCGGTTGTTCTCTAGGCTCCCCCCTATTGCATCTGATGTGGTAATGGAGTTGGGGGAGGTGGATAGAAGGGATTATGAATGTGTGAAGCTAGCTTTAATAGCTAGATTTGGGAAGACCCCTTCCCAGTACCTTAAGAGGTTTAGGACCCTCAAAAAGAATGATGGTACCCCTTGGGCTACCTGGGTGAATGAGTGTTTGAAAAACTTAGAGGGATGGATTAAGGGTTACAAGGGGAACACTTATGAGGGAATGAGAAATCATGTAATGATGGAGTCAATTTATGATGCCTGCTCTCCTGAGCTCAGAAAGCACTTGGCTGATTCAAATGAATTAGATTCCAGGAAGCTAGCTAAGGCTGCTGACTTGTGGGTCACCAACAGGGCTACTCACAAGCATTCAGGGGTCACTCAGAAAAAGGATGAGGGAAAGCAGCCACCAAAAGGGAACCAAGAGACTTCTAATACCTCCCAACCCAAAGAGGGCCCCAAACAACAAAATAACCAGGGTAAGCCCCAAGGTAAACCACAACAGGCTAGTGTACCTTCTGGTCAACAGCCAGAAGGAGGTCAGAACAAGCCACCCTTTCAGAGAGCATTTGGAGTATGCTATGTCTGTAAGGCAACTGACCACATCAAAGGAGATCCAAAATGTAAGGGTAAACCTACAGGGATCAGCAGAGTCTCCTTAGCCTTCACTCCTGAGGAGGAAGTCCAAATGGCTAGTGCTCACTTTGAAGTCTTTGCTGAAGAACCTTTGGGTCTTCACGCAAGTGTAACAGTAGAGTCCATGGGTCTGGGTAGCAATCAGAATAGGAGTGTGTATAACTCCATACCAGAAAACTCTAAAGTTTATTATATGGACATTGTTCTTGTCAATGGCCAGGATACTCCTGCCAGGCGAGACTCTGGGGCCAGCAGAACAGTAGTGGATGAAAGCTTTTTCAGTTCTGAGGATGTTGCTAAGGCACCCAAAGGTCCCACTAAGATGTCTGGAGGCTCTGTCCAAATGGTTCCAATTCTACCAGCCCTCATACAGTGTAACAATATGACAGTGATGATTCCTGTCAGTGTTCAGACTGAGGTGCCTGTGAGAGTCCTGTTGGGGAATGATCTAAGAACTCTAGGAGTAGTATCCAGTACCCCCAGGCCTCCCAGTATGGAGACCCAGAACCAAACCAAATTGGCTAGGGAGGCCACCTTAAGGAACCACTCTATGCCTGTGAGAACCTCTACGGAGAACCCAACTACAAGCCCTGGTGTTGGTAAATTGACCTCTGACCCAGGCAAATTTGAGGCTAAAATGTTAGGGAAATGGGAACCCGAACTGAGCTCCATCATTATCCCACCAGTCTTAGAGTCTGTGACTCCCCCTGCTTCTGAGGAAGAGGTGGATAGACCAACTGGACCCCTAACTAGGCCTAAGAGAACTGGTAATTCTCAGTGCTGGTGGAAAACCAGAAAAGAAAAGTCTAAAGCCAAAAACCTTCAGACTGTTGGACCTTCTACTGAAGGCTCCAACTCAAATCTTAGTCTTGGGAGTGAAACTCCTAAAGTAGGTAAGGGTAGATCTAAGAGGAAGGAGAAGCATGTACCTTGCTTATCTCCATCCCCTCCAACCAAGAGGCCCAAAACCCAACCTTCTCCCAACAGAGAGGTGGTGAGGAACTCTGGAGACCGCTCTAGATCTAAGGGAATCCTTTATAAGGGCCCCTTGAAAAAGCCTAACACAGGTTCAGAATTTGTACCAACTTCTGAGGGACTGGTCAACCAGATCCCCTATAGTTTTAAAAAGACTGATGTTCCTCAGAGGGTTTGTAGGTCATATAGCTTACAGAGGAAAACCTTTGATTTGACCATAGAACATAGGTCAGGGTGTCTCCACCAAAATGCTGATGGTCTCTAGGATGTATGTCAACGACTAAAGGTATGAGATTCATCCAGGAGTGGATTAAATCCTCCTATCCCTTAGTCTGGGGGTGGGGAGGGGCGTGCGAGTGTTAGGGAGAATTCTCTGTATAGGCTAATTTCCCAAACCTAGTGAGTCCCCCAGCAGCTTTGCTGGTTTTTTGGGGTTTTATTTTTTTCTCCTGCTAGGAGTGAGACTCTTTTTCTCCCACGCTTAGGCATGATTTGAGAATATCCTTTGACTTTGTAATGTGTTTTATGGGCTATGGGGTCTTTTACTCCATATGTCTTCATGTGTTTTTGGTAAGTGTGTTACACAGCACCCTCAGTGCAGTAACACAAGAGTGTCATAGTGGCCCCCAAACATAGACTCCATACCCTGGGACTGACTACTGTCTCCCAGGGCATGTAAAGTCACCATTGACTTTACTAGTCTTAAATTGTGAACAGAACCAGTACAAGCCATCATATTGTGGAAGTACTGGTAGGGGTAATTCGATTGCCCCTGGTTCTGTTTTTCAAGGGGGCACTGTCCAGTCCCCCCTTGTCGAGTTTCTGGCTGGTGGCAGCGGTTACCACGCAAAATATTCCACCTGAATATTTCCTATGGGATTTTCCCATTCATTTTACACGCACCACTTTTTTGGTGCAATGTTAAAGATACCGCTGGGTTATTTATTTTATATTTATTCCCCGGTTGGGTGTTTTTGCCAGGACTCGGTTTTAAAATGGCGTTTGTGTTCGCCTCTGTAACTCCAACCCAAGTCGAGCCCTTTGTTCCACTTTTGGCAGGCTTCTGCGCAGAAGCCTCCAAAAGTGCTGCCACTCTGACTGGGTCTACAGGATGTGTGGGAGGGGGGAATAGGCACCCTGGACTGAGTTGCCTCGGCAACTGAAGTCACACTCTTGTGTGATTGGCCCAGTGGTGAGCCGCCCGGCTCACCACTTAGCATGTTTGATTGACAGCTAGGACTAATGAATGGGGGTTTTCTGCATAAAAGCAGGGCTTTGGGGACTGGAACTTCAGAAGTCGCCACAGGACCTAAAGAATCCGAAGAGGGAGGAGCTGAGCCGACCTGCAACGACGACACCACCGGTGGAGCCCTGCTGAACCAAACTCACCACTTCCCAACGACAGAAAAGATCTTCTTCCAGGAGAGTCTTCTTCCTTTGAGCTGGTGGGGTTAACCAGTTCGCCTTTTTTCACCTTCCTGGATCGTCTCGTGGTCGAATCGCCCGTGCCAAGGACCCCGGCAGCCGGATAGCCACGCTTCACCACTACCGCGAATAAAAGGGTAGTACCTTTTAACCGGGAAACTCCACAGCTGGTTTCTTCCCTGGCAGTGCAACGACCTCCAGCTTTCCTCCACGTCGAGATCTTCTCTTCCCCTGGACGAAGCACAGACTTGCACCCGCTGCCAGGAACAACTGACCCGCTGGAGCTTTCACGCCATTTCAGGTACTCTGTCCCGCCTGGTCTACCTTGCAACAGACTGTCCAAGGTGTCCCATAAATCCTTGACTCTCTATCCTGGGGTGACCTCCGACCCGTTAACATTACCTTTCTGAACTGATCTAACTCCTTTTTGAACTATCTGCAAAGTCTTTTAAAGTGTACTTCAACTGTGTGATCTTGGGCACATTCCGCCTTGCTCTCTCCAAGAGTGGGTCTGGCCTATGAACGTTTTGCTCTACAGTAGACCCTGCCTTTCTTAACTTGCCATGGTTCTTTAAAAGTGTTGGTATTGTCTGTTTTCCTATTTCTGCCTTTTCTCTCCCTTTTTAAATCATTATTGGAGTGCCATCTATGGTTACTCGCTCACCGCTGTTTTGCTAAATAAGTGGTGTACTAACCAAGACTTGTCAATTAATTAATTAGGGAGGTGTATATATTTCTAGTGACTGTGTTTGAACTTGCTTGGCATATTAGTGCCAGTGTATTTTTTACAAGTGTGTTTTAAAATAAATAATTATATACTTTTATACCAAAGCTCTGGTCAGTGTTTGCTTGTGCTATTGTCTCTTTGTACCTAATGTGTATACTCTATATACTGCCTAACTCTTCTTGAGAGAAGTCTGACTGCTCAGCCACAGCTACCAGGTAAATCTGGGTGGTACAGACGGCTACCAATTGGGTTTACTGCTAACACCTGTAGTATTAAACATTTTGCAGTGGTCCCTAAGGGAACTGCACAGGTGTCTGCCTAACACTGGTGTACAGCGGTGGGATTTGTATTGAGTATGCATTTTAGTGTGCTTATAGATATCTTAGTGCAACTAACCACAAAGCTTAGCATTAAAAAGTTTATTTTCTAACTTGTCAACTATGGAAAGTTATAGTCAAGAATCCCTTGCTACAAAAACTGCTGATTGTTTAAGAGTTCTCTGTAAGCATAAGAATCTCCTGACTAAAGGAAAGACAATGGAGCTAATAGAAAGATTGTTAGCAAACCAAAGACTGGGTGATGGTTCAGAGGAACCCACTCTCCCAGAGAATGTAGATAACAGTGATGATATTGATATTGAAGAAAGTATTGCGAATCTTGAGGCAGAGTCAGAAGAGGAGGGTGAAGCTGTTGTGACTGCCCCCCCCTAGGCATCTGTCTGCTCTACCAGCTGTACCTACTGGGCCTTTACCAGGTCCCACACTTAGTCCTCAATGTCTTGAACTAGAGAAAATGAAACTTGAATTGGAGTTTAAGAGACTTAATGCTCAAGCAGAACAAAGACACTAAGAACTGAATCAAGAACTAAGGCTCGGAGAAATGGAGCTCAAGCATGAGCTAGAGATGAAGACATTTTCTGTTGAAAATGATTCTCTCTCTGGATCCTCTAGGAGTACCAGTCCCAAAAGACCCTGGGTGCCTAAAGAGATTGTGGGTATGTATGAGCCTAAGTTGGATGTGTTTGATTGGTTGGCTATGTTTGAGTATAATCATGGGCTCCAGGACATCTCAGGGAATGAGTTACTTCCCCGGTTGTTCTCTAGGCTCCCCCCTATTGCATCTGATGTGGTAATGGAGTTGGGGGAGGTGGATAGAAGGGATTATGAATGTGTGAAGCTAGCTTTAATAGCTAGATTTGGGAAGACCCCTTCCCAGTACCTTAAGAGGTTTAGGACCCTCAAAAAGAATGATGGTACCCCTTGGGCTACCTGGGTGAATGAGTGTTTGAAAAACTTAGAGGGATGGATTAAGGGTTACAAGGGGAACACTTATGAGGGAATGAGAAATCTTGTAATGATGGAGTCAATTTATGATGCCTGCTCTCCTGAGCTCAGAAAGCACTTGGCTGATTCAAATGAATTAGATTCCAGGAAGCTAGCTAAGGCTGCTGACTTGTGGGTCACCAACAGGGCTACTCACAAGGATTCAGGGGTCACTCAGAAAAAGTATGAGGGAAAGCAGCCACCAAAAGGGAACCAAGAGACTTCTAATACCTCCCAACCCAAAGAGGGCCCCAAACAACAAAATAACCAGGGTAAGCCCCAAGGTAAACCACAACAGGCTAGTGTACCTTCTGGTCAACAACCAGAAGGAGGTCAGAACAAGCCACCCTTTCAGAGAGCATTTGGAGTATGCTATGTCTGTAAGGCAACTGACCACATCAAAGGAGATCCAAAATGTAAGGGTAAACCTACAGGGATCAGCAGAGTCTCCTTAGCCTTCACTCCTGAGGAGGAAGTCCAAATGGCTAGTGCTCACTTTGAAGTCTTTGCTGAAGAACCTTTGGGTCTTCACGCAAGTGTAACAGTAGAGTCCATGGGTCTGGGTAGCAATCAGAATAGGAGTGTGTATAACTCCATACCAGAAAACTCTAAAGTTTATTATATGGACATTGTTCTTGTCAATGGCCAGGATACTCCTGCCAGGCGAGACTCTGGGGCCAGCAGAACAGTAGTGGATGAAAGCTTTTTCAGTTCTGAGGATGTTGCTAAGGCACCCAAAGGTCCCACTAAGATGTCTGGAGGCTCTGTCCAAATGGTTCCAATTCTACCAGCCCTCATACAGTGTAACAACATGACAGTGATGATTCCTGTCAGTGTTCAGACTGAGGTGCCTGTGAGAGTCCTGTTGGGGAATGATCTAAGAACTCTAGGAGTAGTATCCAGTACCCCCAGGCCTCCCAGTATGGAGACCCAGAACCAAACCAAATTGGCTAGGGAGGCCACCTTAAGGAACCACTCTATGCCTGTGAGAACCTCTACGGAGAACCGAACTACAAGCCCTGGTGTTGGTAAATTGACCTCTGACCCAGGCAAATTTGAGGCTAAAATGTTAGGGAAATGGGAACCCGAACTGAGCTCCATCATTATCCCACCAGTCTTAGAGTCTGTGACTCCCCCTGCTTCTGAGGAAGAGGTGGATAGACCAACTGGACCCCTAACTAGGCCTAAGAGAACTGGTAATTCTCAGTGCTGGTGGAAAACCAGAAAAGAAAAGTCTAAAGCCAAAAACCTTCAGACTGTTGGACCTTCTACTGAAGTCTCTAACTCAAATCTTAGTCTTGGGAGTGAAACTCCTAAAGTAGGTAAGGGTAGATCTAAGAGGAAGGAGAAGCATGTACCTTGCTTATCTCCATCCCCTCCAACCAAGAGGCCCAAAACCCAACCTTCTCCCAACAGAGAGGTGGTGAGGAACTCTGGAGACCGCTCTAGATCTAAGGGAATCCTTTATAAGGGCCCCTTGAAAAAGCCTAACACAGGTTCAGAATTTGTACCAACTTCTGAGGGACTGGTCAACCAGATCCCCTATAGTTTTAAAAAGACTGATGTTCCTCAGAGGGTTTGTAGGTCATATAGCTTACAGAGGAAAACCTTTGATTTGACCATAGAACATAGGTCAGGGTGTCTCCACCAAAATGCTGATGGTCTCTAGGATGTATGTCATCGACTAAAGGTATGAGATTCATCCAGGAGTGGATTAAATCCTCCTATCCCTTAGTCTGGGGGTGGGGAGGGGCGTGCGAGTGTTAGGGAGAATTCTCTGTATAGGCTAATTTCCCAAACCTAGTGAGTCCCCCAGCAGCTTTGCTGGTTTTTTGGGGTTTTATTTTTTTCTCCTGCTAGGAGTGAGACTCTTTTTCTCCCACGCTTAGGCATGATTTGAGAATATCCTTTGACTTTGTAATGTGTTTTATGGGCTATGGGGTCTTTTACTCCATATGTCTTCATGTGTTTTTGGTAAGTGTGTTACACAGCACCCTCAGTGCAGTAACACAAGAGTGTCATAGTGGCCCCCAAACATAGACTCCATACCCTGGGACTGACTACTGTCTCCCAGGGCATGTAAAGTCACCATTGACTTTACTAGTCTTAAATTGTGAACAGAACCAGTACAAGCCATCATATTGTGGAAGTACTGGTAGGGGTAATTCGATTGCCCCTGGTTCTGTTTTTCAAGGGGGCACTGTCCAGTCCCCCCTTGTCGAGTTTCTGGCTGGTGGCAGTGGTTACCACGCAAAATATTCCACCTGAATATTTCCTATGGGATTTTCCCATTCATTTTAAACGCACCACTTTTTTGGTGCAATGTTAAAGATACCGCTGGGTTATTTATTTTATATTTATTCCCCGGTTGGGTGTTTTTGCCAGGACTCGGTTTTAAAATGGCGTTTGTGTTCACCTCTGTAACTCCAACCCAAGTCGAGCCCTTTGTTCCACTTTTGGCGGGCTTCTGCGCAGAAGCCTCCAAAAGTGCTGCCACTCTGACTGGGTCTACAGGATGTGTGGGAGGGGGGAATAGGCACCCTGGACTGAGTTGCCTCGGCAACTGAAGTCACACTCTTGTGTGATTGGCCCAGTGGTGAGCCGCCCGGCTCACCACTTAGCATGTTTGATTGACAGCTAGGACTAATGAATGGGGGTTTTCTGCATAAAAGCAGGGCTTTGGGGACTGGAACTTCAGAAGTCGCCACAGGACCTAAAGAATCCGAAGAGGGAGGAGCTGAGCCGACCTGCAACAACGACACCACCGGTGGAGCCCTGCTGAACCAAACTCACCACTTCCCAACGACAGAAAAGATCTTCTTCCAGGAGAGTCTTCTTCCTTTGAGCTGGTGGGGTTAACCAGTTCGCCTTTTTTCACCTTCCTGGATCGTCTCGTGGTCGAATCGCCCGTGCCAAGGACCCCGGCAGCCGGATAGCCACGCTTCACCACTACCGCGAATAAAAGGGTAGTATCTTTTAACCGGGAAACTCCACAGCTGGTTTCTTCCCTGGCAGTGCAACGACCTCCAGCTTTCCTCCACGTCGAGATCTTCTCTTCCCCTGGACGAAGCACAGACTTGCACCCGCTGCCAGGAACAACTGCCCCCGCTGGAGCTTTCACGCCATTTCAGGTACTCTGTCCCGCCTGGTCTACCTTGCAACAGACTGTCCAAGGTGTCCCATAAATCCTTGACTCTCTATCCTGGGGTGACCTCCGACCCGTTAACATTACCTTTCTGAACTGATCTAACTCCTTTTTGAACTATCTGCAAAGTCTTTTAAAGTGTACTTCAACTGTGTGATCTTGGGCACATTCCGCCTTGCTCTCTCCAAGAGTGGGTCTGGCCTATGAACGTTTTGCTCTACAGTAGACCCTGCCTTTCTTAACTTGCCGTGGTTCTTTAAAAGTGTTGGTATTGTCTGTTTTCCTATTTCTGCCTTTTCTCTCCCTTTTTAAATCATTATTGGAGTGCCATCTATGGTTACTCGCTCACCGCTGTTTTGCTAAATAAGTGGTGTACTAACCAAGACTTGTCAATTAATTAATTAGGGAGGTGTATATATTTCTAGTGACTGTGTTTGAACTTGCTTGGCATATTAGTGCCAGTGTATTTTTTACAAGTGTGTTTTAAAATAAATAATTATATACTTTTATACCAAAGCTCTGGTCAGTGTTTGCTTGTGCTATTGTCTCTTTGTACCTAATGTGTATACTCTATATACTGCCTAACTCTTCTTGAGAGAAGTCTGACTGCTCAGCCACAGCTACCAGGTAAATCTGGGTGGTACAGACGGCTACCAATTGGGTTTACTGCTAACACCTGTAGTATTAAACATTTTGCAGTGGTCCCTAAGGGAACTGCACAGGTGTCTGCCTAACACTGGTGTACAGCGGTGGGATTTGTATTGAGTATGCATTTTAGTGTGCTTATAGATATCTTAGTGCAACTAACCACAAAGCTTAGCATTAAAAAGTTTATTTTCTAACTTGTCAACTATGGAAAGTTATAGTCAAGAAT
Organism: Ambystoma mexicanum; assembly: GCF_040938575.1. Lineage (NCBI taxonomy): Eukaryota > Metazoa > Chordata > Amphibia > Caudata > Ambystomatidae > Ambystoma > Ambystoma mexicanum. The sequence goes on from NC_090938.1 coordinate 707,502,654, forward strand.
CCCTTGCTACAAAAACTGCTGATTGTTTAAGAGTTCTCTGTAAGCATAAGAATCTCCTGACTAAAGGAAAGACAATTGAGCTAATAGAAAGATTGTTAGCAAACCAAAGACTGGGTGATGGTTCAGAGGAACCCACTCTCCCAGAGAATGTAGATAACAGTGATGATATTGATATTGAACAAAGTATTGCGAATCTTGAGGCAGAGTCAGAAGAGGAGGGTGAAGCTGTTGTGACTGCCCCCCCTAGGCATCTGTCTGCTCTACCAGCTGTACCTACTGGGCCTTTACCAGGTCCCACACTTAGTCCTCAATGTCTTGAACTAGAGAAAATGAAACTTGAATTGGAGTTTAAGAGACTTAATGCTTAAGCAGAACAAATACACTAAGAACTGAATCAAGAACTAAGGCTCGGAGAAATGGAGCTCAAGCATGAGCTAGAGATGAAGACATTTTCTGTTGAAAATGCTTCTCTCTCTGGATCCTCTAGGAGTACCAGTCCCAAAAGACCCTGGGTGCCTAAAGAGATTGTGGGTATGTATGAGCCTAAGTTGGATGTGTTTGATTGGTTGGCTATGTTTGAGTATAATCATGGGCTCCAGGACATCTCAGGGAATGAGTTACTTCCCCGGTTGTTCTCTAGGCTCCCCCCTGTTGCATCTGATGTGGTAATGGAGTTGGGGGAGGTGGATAGAAGGGATTATGAATGTGTGAAGCTAGCTTTAATAACTAGATTTGGGAAGACCCCTTCCCAGTACCTTAAGAGGTTTAGGACCCTCAAAATGAATGATGGTACCCCTTGGGCTACCTGGGTGAATGAGTGTTTGAAAAACATAGAGGGATGGATTAAGGGTTACAAGGGGAACACTTATGAGGGAATGAGAAATCTTGTAATGATGGAGTCAATTTATGATGCCTGCTCTCCTGAGCTCAGAAAGCACTTGGCTGATTCAAATGAATTAGATTCCAGGAAGCTAGCTAAGGCTGCTGACTTGTGGGTAACCAACAGGGCTACTCACAAGGATTCAGGGGTCACTCAGAAAAAGGATGAGGGAAAGCAGCCACCAAAACGGAACCAAGAGACTTCTAATACCTCCCAACCCAAAGAGGGCCCCAAACAACAAAATAACCAGGGTAAGCCCCAAGGTAAACCACAACAGGCTAGTGTACCTTCTGGTCAACAACCAGAAGGAGGTCAGAACAAGCCACCCTTTCAGAGAGCATTTGGAGTATGCTATGTCTGTAAGGCAACTGACCACATCAAAGGAGATCCAAAATGTAAGGGTAAACCTACAGGGATCAGCAGAGTCTCCTTAGCCTTCACTCCTGAGGAGGAAGTCCAAATGGCTAGTGCTCACTTTGAAGTCTTTGCTGAAGAACCTTTGGGTCTTCAAGCAAGTGTAACAGTAGAGTCCATGGGTCTGGGTAGCAATCAGAATAGGAGTGTGTATAACTCCATACCAGAAAACTCTAAAGTTTATTATATGGACATTGTTCTTGTCAATGGCCAGGATACTCCTGCCAGGCGAGACTCTGGGGCCAGCAGAACAGTAGTGGATGAAAGCTTTTTCAGTTCTGAGGATGTTGCTAAGGCACCCAAAGGTCCCACTAAGATGTCTTGAGGCTCTGTCCAAATGGTTCCAATTCTACCAGCCCTCATACAGTGTAACAACATGACAGTGATGATTCCTGTCAGTGTTCAGACTGAGGTGCCTATGAGAGTCCTGTTGGGGAGTGATCTAAGAACTCTAGGAGTAGTATCCAGTACCCCCAGGCCTCCCAGTATGGAGACCCAGAACCAAACCAAATTGGCTAGGGAGGCCACCTTAAGGAACCACTCTATGCCTGTGAGAACCTCTACGGAGAACCCAACTACAAGCCCTGGTGTTGGTAAATTGACCTCTGACCCAGGCAAATTTGAGGCTAAAATGTTAGGGAAATGGGAACCCGAACCGAGCTCCATCATTATCCCACCAGTCTTAGAGTCTGTGACTCCCCCTGCTTCTGAGGAAGAGGTGGATAGACCAACTGGACCCCTAACTAGGCCTAAGAGAACTGGTAATTCTCAGTGCTGGTGGAAAACCAGAAAAGAAAAGTCTAAAGCCAAAAACCTTCAGACTGTTGGACCTTCTACTGAAGGCTCCAACTCAAATCTTAGTCTTGGGAGTGAAACTCCTAAAGTAGGTAAGGGTAGATCTAAGAGGAAGGAGAAGCATGTACCTTGCTTATCTCCATCCCCTCCAACCAAGAGGCCCAAAACCCAACCTTCTCCCAACAGAGAGGTGGTGAGGAACTCTGGAGACCGCTCTAGATCTAAGGGAATCCTTTATAAGGGCCCCTTGAAAAAGCCTAACACAGGTTCAGAATTTGTACCAACTTCTGAGGGACTGGTCAACCAGATCCCCTATAGTTTTAAAAAGACTGATGTTCCTCAGAGGGTTTGTAGGTCATATAGCTTACAGAGGAAAACCTTTGATTTGACCATAGAACATAGGTCAGGGTGTCTCCACCAAAATGCTGATGGTCTCTAGGATGTATGTCATCGACTAAAGGTATGAGATTCATCCAGGAGTGGATTAAATCCTCCTATCCCTTAGTCTGGGGGTGGCGGAGGGGGGCGTGCGAGTGTTAGGGAGAATTCTCTGTATAGGCTAATTTCCCAAACCTAGTGAGTCCCCCAGCAGCTTTGCTGGTTTTTTGGGGTTTTATTTTTTTCTCCTGCTAAGAGTGAGACTCTTTTTCTCCCACGCTTGGGCATGATTTGAGAATATCCTTTGACTTTGTAATGTGTTTTATGGGCTATGGGGTCTTTTACTCCATATGTCTTCATGTGTTTTTGGTAAGTGTGTTACACAGCACCCTCAGTGCAGTAACACAAGGGTGTCATAGTGGCCCCCAAACATAGACTCCATACCCTGGGACTGACTACTGTCTCCCAGGGCATGTAAAGTCACCATTGACTTTACTAGTCTTAAATTGTGAACAGAACCAGTACAGACCATCATATTGTGGAAGTACTGGTAGGGGTAATTCGATTGCCCCTGGGTCTGTTTTTCAAGGGGGCACTGTCTAGTCCCCCCTTGTCGAGTTTCTGGCTGGTGGCAGTGGTTACCACGCAAAATATTCCACCTGAATATTTCCTATGGGATTTTCCCATTCATTTTAAACGCACCACTTTTTTGGTGCAATGTTAAAGATACCGCCGGGTTATTTATTTTATATTTATTCCCCGGTTGGGTGTTTTTGCCAGGACTCGGTTTTAAAATGGTGTTTGTGTTCGCCTCTGTAACTCCAACCCAAGTCGAGCCCTTTGTTCCACTTGTGGCGGGCTTCTGCACAGAAGCCTCCAAAAGTGCTGCCACTCTGTCTGGGTCTACAGGATGTGTGGGAGGGCGGAATAGGCACCCTGGACTGAGTTGCCTCGGCAACTGAAGTCGCACTCTTGTGTGATTGGCCCAGTGGTGAGCCGCCCGGCTCACCACTTAGCATGTTTGAGTGGCAGCTAGGACTAATGAATGGGGGTTTTCTGCATAAAAGCAGGGCTTTGGGGACTGGAACTTCAGAAGTCTCCACAGGACCTAAAGAATCCGAAGAGGGAGAAGCTGAGCCGACCTGCAACGACGACACCACCGGTGGAGCCCTGCTGAACCAAACTCACCACTTCCCAACGACAGAGAAGATCTTCTTCCAGGAGAGTCTTCTTCCTTTGAGCTGGTGGGGTTAACCAGTCCGCCTTTTTTCGCCTTCCTGGATCGACTCGTGGTCGAATCGCCATGCCAAGCACCCCGGCAGCCGGATAGCCACGCTTCACCACTACCGCGAATAAAAGGGTAGTACCTTTTATCCGGAAAACTCTGCAGCTGGTTTCTTCCCTGGCAATGAAACGACCTCCAGCTTTCCTCCACGTTGAGATCTTCTCTTCCCCTGGACGAAGCACAGACTTGCACCCGCTGCCAGGAACAACTGCCCCCGCTGGAGCTTTCACGCCATTTCAGGTACTGTGTCCCGCCTGGTCTCCCTTGCAACAGACTGTCCAAGGTGTCCCGTAAATCCTTGACTCTCTATCCTGGGATGACCTCCGACCTGTTAACATTACCTTTCTGAACTGATCTAACTCCTTTTTGAACTATCTACAAAGTCTTTTAAAGTGTACTTCAACTGTGTGATCTTGGGCACATTCCGCCTTGCTCTCTCCAAGAGTGGGCCTGGCCTATGAACTTTTTGCTCTACAGTAGACCCTGCCTTTCTTAACTTGCCGTGGTTCTTTAAAAGTGTTGGTATTGTGTGTTTTGCTATTTCTGCCTTTTCTCTCCCTTTTTAAATCATTATTGGAGTGCCATCTATGGTTACTCGCTCACCACTGTTTTGCTAAATAAGTAGTGTACTAACCGAGACTTGTCAATTAATTAATTAGGGAGGTATATATATTTCTAGTGACTGTGTTTGAACTTGCTTGACATATTAGTCCCAGTGTATTTTTTACAAGTGTGTTTTTAAATAAATAATTATATACTTTTATACCAAAGCTCTGGTCAGTGTTTGCTTGTGCTGCTGTCTCTTTGTACCTAATGTGTATACTCTATATACTGCCTAACTCTTCTTGAGAGAAGTCTGACTGCTCAGCCACAGCTACCAGGTAAATCTGGGTGGTACAGACAGCTACCAATTGGGTTTACTGCTAACACCTGTAGTCTTAAACATTTTGCAGTGGTCGCTAAGGGAACTGCACAGGTGTCTGCCTAACACTGGTGTACAGCGGTGGGATTTGTATTGAGTATGCATTTTAGTGTGCTTATAGAAATCTTAGTGCAACTAACCACAACGCTTAGCATTAAAAAGTTTATTTTCTAACTTGTCAACTATGGAAAGTTATAGTCAAGAGTCCCTTGCTACAAAAACTGCTGATTGTTTAAGAGTTCTCTGTAAGCATAAGAATCTCCTGACTAAAGGCAAGACAATGGAGCTAATAGAAAGATTGTTAGCAAACCAAAGTCTGGGTGATGGTTCAGAGAAACCCACTCTCCCAGAGAATGTAGATAACGGTGATGATATTGATATTGAACAAAGTATTGCGAATCTTGAGGCAGAGTCAGAAGAGGAGGGTGAGGCTGTTGTGACTGTCCCCCCTAGGCATCTGTCTGCTCTACCAGCTGTACCTACTGGGCCTTTACCAGGTCCCACACTTAGTCCTCAATGTATTGAACTAGAGAAAATTAAACTTGAATTGGAGTTTAAGAGACTTCATGCTCAAGCAGAACAAAGACACCAAGAACTGAATCAAGAACTAAGGCTCAGAGAAATGGAGCTCAAGCATGAGCTAGAGATGAAGACATTTTCTGTTGAAAATGCTTCTCTGTCCGGATCCTCTAGGAGTACCAGTCCCAAAAGACCCTGGGTGCCTAAAGAGATTGTGGGTATGTATGAGCCTAAGTTGGATGTGTTAGATTGGTTGGCTATGTTTGAGTATAATCATGGGCTCCACGACATCTCAGGGAATGAGTTACTTCCCCGGTTGTTCTCTAGGCTCCCCCCTGTTGCACCTGATGTGGTAATGGAGTTGGGGGAGGTGGATAGAAGGGATTATGAATGTGTGAAGCTAGATTTAATAGCTAGATTTGGGAAGACCCCTTCCGAGTACCTTAAGAGGTTTAGGACCCTCAAAAAGAATGATGTTACCCCTTGGGCTACCTGGGTGAATGAGTGTTTGAAAAACTTAGAGGGATGGATTATGGGTTACAAGGGGAACACTTATGAGGGAATGAGAAATCTTGTAATGATGGAGTCAATTTATGATGCCTGCTCTCCTGAGCTCAGAAAACACTTGGCTGATTCAAATGAATTAGATTCCAGGAAGCTAGCTAGGGCTGCTGACTTGTGGGTCACCAACAGGGCTACTCACAAGGATTCAGGGGTCACTCAGAAAAAGGATGAGGGAAAGCAGCCACCAAAAGGGAACCAAGAGACTTCTAATACCTCCCAACCCAAAGAGGGCCCCAAACAACAAAATAACCAGGGTAAGCCCCAAGGTAAACCACAACAGGCTAGTGTAACTTCTGGTCAACAACCAGAAGGATGTCAGAACAAGCCACCCTTTCAGAGAGCATTTGGAGTATGCTATGTCTGTAAGGCAACTGACCACATCAAAGGAGATCCAAAATGTAAGGGTAAACCTACAGGGATCAGCAGAGTCTCCTTAGCCTTCACTCCTGTGGAGGAAGTCCAAATGGCTAGTGCTCACTTTGAAGTCTTTGCTGAAGAACCTTTGGGTCTTCAAGCAAGTGTAACAGTAGAGTCCATGGGTCTGGTTAGCAATCAGAATAGGAGTGTGTACAACTCCAAACCAGAAAACTCTAAAGGTTATTATATGGACAGTGTTCTTGTCAATGGCCAGGATACTCCTGCCAGGCGAGACTCTGGGGCCAGCAGAACAGTAGTGGATGAAAGCTTTTTCAGTTCTGAGGATGTTGCTAAGGCACCCAAAGGTCCCACTAAGATGTCTGGAGGCCCTGTCCAAATGGTTCCAATTCTACCAGCCCTCATACAGTGTAACAACATGACAGTGATGATTCCTGTCAGTGTTCAGACTGAGGTGCCTGTGAGAGTCCTGTTGGAGAATGATCTAAGAATTCTAGGAGTAGTATCCAGTACCCCCAGGTCTCCCAGTATGGAGACCCAGAACCAAACCAAATTGGCTACGGAGGCGACCTTAAGGAACCACTCTATGCCTGTGGGAACCTCTACTGAGAACCCCAGTACAAGCCCTGGTGTTGGTAAATTGACCTCTGACCCAGGCAAATTTGAGGCTAAAATGTTAGGGAAATAGGAGCCCTAACCGAACTCCATCATTATCCCCCCAGTCTTAGAGTCTGTGACTCCCCCTGCTTCTGAGGAAGAGGTGGATAGACCAACTGGACCCCTAACTAGGCCTAAGAGAACTGGTAATTCTCAGTGCTGGTGGAAAACCAGAAAAGAAAAGTCTAAGGCCAAAAACCTTCAGACTGTTGGACCTTCTACTGAAGACTCCAACTCAAATCCTAGTCTTGGGAGTGAAACTCCTAAAGTAGGTAAGGGTAGATCTAAGAGGGAGGAGAAGCATGTACCTTGCTTATCTCCATCCCCTCCAACCAAGAGGCCCAAAACCCAACCTTCTCCCAACAGAGAGGTGGTGAGGAACTCTGGAGACCGCTCTAGATCTAAGGGAATCCTTTATAAGGGCCCCTTGAAAAAGCCTAACACAGGTTCAGAAGTTGTACCAACTTCTGAGGGACTGGTCAACCAGATCCCCTATAGTTTTAAAAAGACTGATGTTCCTCAGAGGGTTTGTAGGTCATATAGCTTACAAAGGAAAACCTTTGATTTGACCATAGAACATAGGTCAGGGTGTCTCCACCAAAATGCTGATGGTCTCTAGGATGTATGTCATCGACTAAAGGTATGAGATTCATCCAGGAGTGGATTAAATCCTCCTGTCCCTTAGTCTGGGGGTGGGGGGGGGGGGCGAGTGTTAGGGAGAATTCTCTGTATAGGCTAATTTCCCAAACCTAGTGAGTCCCCCAGCAGCCTTGCTGGATTTTTGGGGTTTTATTTTTTTCTCCTGCTAAGAGTGAGACTCTTTTTCTCCCACGCTTAGGCATGATTTGAGAATGTCCTTTGACTTTGTAATGTGTTTTATGGGCTATGGGGTCTTTTACTCCATATGTCTTCATGTGTTTTTGGTAAGTGTGTTACACAGCACCCTCAGTGCAGTAACACAGGGGTGTCATAGTGGCCCCCAAACATAGACTCCATACCCTGGGACTGACTACTGTCTCCCAGGGCATGTAAAGTCACCATTGACTTTACTAATCTTAAATTGTGAACAGAACCAGTACAAGCCATCATATTGTGGAATTACTGGTAGGGGTAATTCGATTGCCCCTGGGTCTGTTTTTCAAGGGGGCACTGTCCAGTCCCCCCTTGTCGAGTTTCTGGCTGGTGGCAGTGGTTACCACGCAAAATATTCCACCTGAATATTTCCTATGGGATTTTCCCATTCATTTTAAACGCACCACTTTTTTGGTGCAATGTTAAAGATACCGCTGGGTTATTTATTTTATATTTATTCCCCGGTTGGGTGTTTTTGCCAGGACTCGGTTTTAAAATGGCGTTTGTGTTCGCCTCTGTAACTCCAACCCAAGTCGAGCCCTTTGTTCCACTTTTGGCGGGCTTCTGCACAGAAGCCTCCAAAAGTCCTGCCACTCTGACTGGGTCTACAGGATGTGTGGGAGGGGGGAATAGGCACCCTGGACTGAGTTGCCTCGGCAACTGAAGTCACACTCTTGTGTGATTGGCCCAGTGGTGAGCCGCCCGGCTCACCACTTAGCATGTTTGATTGACAGCTAGGACTAATGAATGGGGGTTTTCTGCATAAAAGCAGGGCTTTGGGGACTGGAACTTCAGAAGTCGCCACAGGACCTAAAGAATCCGAAGAGGGAGGAGCTGAGCCGACCTGCAACGACGACACCACCGGTGGAGCCCTGCTGAACCTAACTCACCACTTCCCAACGACAGAGAAGATCTTCTTCCAGGAGAGTCTTCTTCCTTTGAGCTGGTGGGGTTAACCAGTTCGCCTTTTTTCGCCTTCCTGGATCGTCTCGTGGTCGAATCGCCCGTGCCAAGGACCCCGGCAGCCGGATAGCCACGCTTCACCACTACCGCGAATAAAAGGGTAGTACCTTTTAACCGGGAAACTCCACAGCTGGTTTCTTCCCTGGCAGTGCAACGACCTCCAGCTTTCCTCCACGTCAAGATCTTCTCTTCCCCTGGATGAAGCACAGACTTGCACCCGCTGCCAGGAACAACTGCCCCCGCTGGAGCTTTCACGCCATTTCAGGTACTGTGTCCCGCCTGGTCTCCCTTGCAACAGACTGTCCAAGGTGTCCCGTAAATCCTTGACTCTCTATCCTGGGGTGACCTCCGACCCGTTAACATTACCTTTCTGAACTGATCTAACTCCTTTTTGAACTATCTGCAAAGTCTTTTAAAGTGTACTTCAATTGTGTGATCTTGGGCACATTCCGCCTTGGGTGTCCAGACATTTGGTCGACCTAAAACTGGTCGAATGACATTTGGTCGACGCAATTTGGTCGAAAACCAAATGGTCGAATTTTTTTTCAATTATATATTTATTTTTCGAGTTTTCGTTTTTTACAAAAATGGGTTTTTAGAAAAAAAGGGGGTTGGGGGGGGGCCCCCAAAAAAAAAAAAAAGGTGAAAATAAAAAAAAAAAATCGACCATTTGGTTTTCGACCAAATTGGTTCAACCATTTGTCTGGTCGACCAATTTTTTTCGACCAAATGTCTGGTAACCTCCGCCTTGCTCTCTCCAAGAGTGGGCCTGGCCTATGAACTTTTTGCTCTACAGTAGACCCTGCCTTTCTTAACTTGCCGTGGTTCTTTAAAAGTGTTGGTATTGTGTGTTTTCCTATTTCTGCCTTTTCTCTCCCTTTTTAAACCATTATTGGAGTGCCATCTATGGTTACTTGCTCACCTCTGTTTTGCTAAATAAGTGGTGTACTAACCGAGACTTGTCAATGAAGTAATTAGGGAGGTGTATATATTTCTAGCGACTGTGTTTGTACTTGCTTGACATATTAGTCCCAGTGTATTTTTTACAAGTGTGTTTTTAAATAAATAATTATATACTTTTATACCAAAGCTCTGGTCAGTGTTTGCTTGTGCTACTGTCTCTTTGTACCTAATGTGTATACTCTATATACTGCCTAACTCTTCTTGAGAGAAGTCTGACTGCTCAGCCACAGCTACCAGGTAAATCTGGGTGGTACAGACAGCTACCAATTGGGTTTACTGCTAACACCTGTAGTCTTAAACATTTTGCAGTGATCGCTAAGGGAACTGCACAGGTGTCTGCCTAACACTGGTGTACAGCGGTGGGATTTGTATTGAGTATGCATTTTAGTGTGCTTATAGATATCTTAGTGCAACTAACCACAAAGCTTAGCATTAAAAAGTTTATTTTCTAACTTGTCAACTATGGAAAGTTATAGTCAAGAGTCCCTTGCTACAAAAACTGCTGATTGTTTAAGAGTTCTCTGTAAGCATAAGAATCTCCTGACTAAAGGCAAGACAATGGAGCTAATAGAAAGATTGTTAGCAAACCAAAGTCTGGGTGATGGTTCAGAGGAACCCACTCTCCCAGAGAATGTAGATAACAGTGATGATATTGATATTGAACAAAGTATTGCAAATCTTGAGGCAGAGTCAGAAGAGGAGGGTGAGGCTGTTGTGACTGTCCCCCCTAGGCATCTGTCTGCTCTACCAGCTGTACATACTGGGCCTTTACCAGGTCCCACACTTAGTCCTCAATGTATTGAACTAGAGAAAATGAAACTTGAATTGGAGTTTAAGAGACTTAATGCTCAAGCAGAACAAAGACACCAAGAACTGAATCAAGAACTAAGGCTCAGAGAAATGGAGCTCAAGCATGAGCTAGAGATGAAGACATTTTCTGTTGAAAATGCTTCTCTCTCCGGATCCTCTAGGAGTACCAGTCCCAAAAGACCCTGGGTGCCTAAAGAGATTGTGGGTATGTATGAGCCTAAGTTGGATGTGTTAGATTGGTTGGCTATGTTTGAGTATAATCATGGGCTCCAGGACATCTCAGGGAATGAGTTACTTCCCCGGTTGTTCTCTAGGCTCCCCCCTGTTGCATCTGATGTGGTAATGGAGTTGGGGGAAGTGGATAGAAGGGATTATGAATGTGTGAAGCTAGCTTTAATAGCTAGATTTGGGAAGACCCCTTCCCAGTACCTTAAGAGGTTTAGGACCCTCAAAAAGAATGATGGTACCCCTTGGGCTACCTGGGTGTAACACTCACCTGATTTCCACGGAGGCGCTGGGCTGGACTGAGCTGTCGCCGTGTCTTCTAGTGTGACTCGTAGATCTCGGCCTTTTCCTAGGGCTGGTCCCCTTCTCACGATGTACTGGACGTGTAGAGTGAGGTGTCTGCAGACGGAAGAACAAGGATTTAGGAACTGGATTGACTGAACTTCTCCTTCCTCAGTCCTCTTATTCGAACCAAGGGCGTGGCTTGCTCACCTTAGATATATTAAGGCCGGGCTCTCCATCCTGCGTCTTTGCAGGGGCGCAAGTACCAGTTACTTCACTGGTTCACTGACAATCCTCTTGATTGCAGAGGTTGATGTTGGAAGATACCGCCGTTTACCGCACGAGCGGTTTCTTGATAGTTATTGGAGCACCCTTAATTTAGTCCCTTGCTCAGTCTCAGGGTGTCAAGATTGAAATTGTAGAGGAATGATGCGGCGAGCAGGTGAGTAGGAAAGATGACCGGTTGCTGTCACCATTTCTAATGTCTCTCTTTGTCCTGCAGGTTTAGGTGCAATGGACGCTGATGAATAAGTGCCCAGGATCGTGCAAGCACGTATGTACGAAGAAGATGAAGCGCGATGCACGTAAGTAAAATGACTGCTGTTTGTTTCAAAAGCACGCCTTAATGTCTCTTTTGTCCTTGCAGATCGTGGATGCAGAGAGCGTTGCTAGATGGATGCCGGCGAACGTGCGAGCGCGTAAGTAGAAAGTTTATGGTTGGTTTAGAATGCGCCTTAAAATGTCTCCCTTTGTTTTGCAGATGCCGGCATGCAGCGCTTCTTGAAGTTCAGAACGTGCGGAGCGCAGGTAAGCAATTCAAAAATGCAATGCTTAATCAAGTCCTTTTCATTGCAGATGTCGATGGGGAGCCGAAGAAAGCGGCGGAAGGCTTTGGAAGATGCCGCCGTATTTGGTAAGTAAGAGCGCTGCTCTCAAATTGAATTCTGCTAACCTGTTGTTTTGTCTTGGCAGGTGCAGCTGAAGATCGGATCTCTAGCAGGTAAGGAATTTGTTTTCCCAGGAACTGGAGCTGAAGAATCTCAGGAAGACTGGAGCTGACACGGTGAGCGTCCTGCTGCAGATGCAGAATAACGCGAAGCACGTTTCATCAATCGGGTGTGGTTTAAATAGCCTTCTGTAGTGCTTAGGCGTCTTCTTCCACAGCCTCGCCCAGGTAAGAAAAGAGTTCCTGTGTTCTGATTCCAGGGAGTGGCTCCTGCCCCACCCAGACAGGAAAAGTAGTTCCAGGCAGAGAAGGATCAGAAGACCATCGAGCTGGTAAGTAAGCAGCATGGTCTGCTGCAGGTAGGTCCACCCAAGCACTCTTAAGCATTATGAGCCCGGCGCTTCCAGCGCCGGGACCGGTCATCTTTATGAGCCTGGTGCCACTGGTGCCAGGACAAGGTCCAAAAGGTCCCGATAGGGACTGGCTGGTACCCAGGATCAAGGTTATGGGCCTGCTTCCAAGGATGTGAGGCAAGTCCTGACCCCTTGGAAGCAGGGATCATGACAGCACCCCCCTCAAGGCCCCTCCCAAGCTTGACTTCTCCGGGGGTCTTGGTTTGTTAGGAAATGTTCGATGAAATTTCTTGACTAAACGAGGTGCGTGGACATGTTCTGCAGGTTCCCAAGACCTTTCCTGGGGGCCATAACCTTTCCAGTCAATCAGGTAGTATAGCCTTGATTTGGAGATTTTGGAATCTAAGATGTTTTTGATTTCAAACTCGAGTTCTCCATCAACTAGGATAGTTTCTGGAGATTTAGTCAATCGGGTCTCTGGCTGCACAGGTTTTAGTAGCGAGACATGGAAGAAGGGTGCATTTTCATATGAGGGGTCAAGTCCAACTTGACTGCCACTGGGTTTATTATGGTAGTGATTGAGTCGGGTCCCAGGTATCTTGGGTTGAAGGTGCGCGGTCCTTTTAGGGGTAAATGTTTGGTGGATAACCAGACTTGATCTCCTACTTGATATTGAGGGGCCTCCTTCCGATGTTGGTCTGCTCCTTCCTTGTATTGTTCCTTAGCCCTTTGCAGATGAGAAGTGGCTTTCTTAAAGGCTTGGGTGATTGCAGAATGCAGGTGGTCTACTGCTGGTGTCCCTAGATCCTGAGGTGGATCCAGATTAGAGGTTCGAGGATGGCTACCATATAAAAGAAAAAACAGGGTTTTTCCGGTTCCAGAGTGGACTGAATTATTGTAAGCGTACTCGGCTATCCAAAGGATGTCCTTCCAAGTTCTTTCTGTTTGTTGCAGCATGCAGCGTAAGTACTGTTCCAAAGTTTGATTGGTCCTCTCGGTCTGTCCGTCGGTTTGGGGGTGGTGACTGGTTGAAAGCCTTACATCAATTTGAGCCAACCGACAGCAACTCTGCCAAAAGTGGGAGACAAATTGACTTCCTCTATCCAAGATTAAAACTGAAGGAAAGCCGTGCAACCGAACGATGTTTTCGAGAAACTCCCGGGCCAGGATTGCTGCTGACGGTAGACCTTTCAGTGGGATGAAGTGCGCCATCTTGGAGAATAGGTCCACGATTACTAAGATCGTATTATATCCGGAACATGAAGGTAAGTCGGTGATGAAATCCATGGAGAGAGTATGCCAGGGACGAGGTGGGATGTCAAGTGGGCGTAAGAGGCCTGCTGGTTTCTCCTTTTGACTTTTATTTTGAGCGCACACTCCACAGGACATTACAAAGTCTCTGATATCCTTTCTCCAAGACGGCCACCAGAAGTGACGCTTGATCTTTTCCGAGGTCTTGGCCATACCGGGGTGTCCCTCCATTAGGGAGTCGTGATAACAAGAGATGACTTGATTCTGTAAACTAGCACAGGGTAGATATAACCGTTGTTGGAAGTACAATAGGTCGTTCTTCACCGTGAAGTCTTTTCCCTGAAGATGCCAATTCTGTATGTCTGCTGGAGTTACAAGTTGTTTAACTTTGGCTTCAACTTCTTCGATGGATTGTGTGCCGATTAGACCTAGGATTCTTTGTTCGGGAATGATAGGTACGGGTTCAGGATTGACCATGTGCTCTTCCACTCCCATCCGGGAGAGGGCATCAGCTTTACCGTTCTTGTTGCCTGGTCGGTAGGTAATGACGAAGTCAAACTCGGCAAAAAATAGTGCCCAGCGGAGTTGTCTGGAGGATTGAGCTTTAGCTGTCTTTAGGTAATGTAAGTTGCGGTGGTCTGTAATCACTGTGACTGTGTGTCTGGCACCCAGAAGATAGTGTCGCCAGGCCTTGAAGGCGGACTTAATAGCCAGAAGTTCCTTATCGGTAATGGTGTAGTTGATTTCAGGAGCCGAGAATTTGCGGGACCAAAATGCCACGGGGTGTAACTGGTTTGTTTCTGGATCTCTTTGCGATTGGACTGCACCCATCACAAGACTGGAGGCGTCGGTTTCTACGATGTAAGGAAGCTCTGGGCGGGGATGTCTCAAAACAGGAGCGGAGATAAACTTGGCTTTTAACTCTTGGAAGGCTTGCTCCGCCTCGGTAGACCACACAAAGCGTTTGTTTTTCCTTAGAAGGGCAGTAATGGGCTGGACTATTCGGGAGAATTCTGGAATGAATCTACGGTAGAAATTGGCGAAAACCAACATGCTTTGGACTCCTTTCACCGACGTTGGTGATGGCCACTTAATGATAGCGTCTACCTTTCTTGAATCCATGTGGACTCCATTTGGTGACAGAATGAATCCCAGAAATTCGACCTCGGTGACATGGAAAACGCACTTCTCAAGCTTGGCAAAGAGTTTATGTTGGCGAAGCCTCTCAAGAACTGCCCTGACGTGTTTCCGGTGATCGGCCTCAGAGGACGAATATATAAGGATATCGTCGATGTAGACAACTGTACACACGTCAATTAGTTCTCTGAGGACGTGATTCATGAAGTACTGGAAGGCGGCCGGGGCGTTACATAGTCCAAAGGGCATTACTTGATACTCAAATAATCCATATTTGGTGCGGAAGGCCCGTCTTCCATTCGTCGCCCTCTTTTATTCGGACCAAGTGGTAAGCTCCTCTGAGATCCAACTTCGTATAAATGCGAGCATTCTTGACTTGGTCTAGAAGTTCAGGGATCAATGGCAAAGGATATCTGTTCTTGACTGTAATCTGATTCAGGGCGCGATAATCGATACATGTTCTGAGATCCCCTTCCTTTTTCGTAACGAAGAACAGAGCTGAAGAGGCTGGAGACTTAGAAGGACGAATAAATCCATTGGCCAGGTATTGGTCCAAATACTGCCTAAGTGTCATGATCACAGCAAAAGTTCCCACAAAGGCTTCCAAAAAGAATTGGTCTTCAATCTACCATGCGTGGATGTTAAGAAAAAAACAACTCAGATCAGTGTTAGGTATGAGCAGCTCTTCCCGACACTCAACAGGGCTGCCTGGTTTATGCTGGTAGAATGCACAGTGTAGGTCTAGTTGTTCTCTCTCTCCTCCTATTTAAGCCCCTCCCCTCGATCATTCCCTGCTTCGCGTCGGAGAATTCAGTCAACGCTTGCCGCTGTCCAGCTTTAGGTTCTGTCACTCTTCAGCGCCACTTATTACGTTTACCCCTTTTTCAGTCATTTGATTCCTTCCCAGCCCCTTCTGTATTCCCTAGTTCCAGTCACCGAATCTTCCTCAGCAGTTTCGTAACTCTCGTCACAGACTTCGTTCCGGTCCTTCTTAGCCCCGTTATTTCCCAGTCACGGAACGTCTTTCAAAACTTCGAGAGTTCCTGTCAGAAATTCTTCGCAAGTATCTTGGCTTTATTTTTACGAAGCATTACAACATTTTCCGATTATATTGTGATGTTCAGTGTTACTTGGAATTCTGTGCTGAGCGCTTGTTGCGCGTAACAGATGAAGCTTAGTGGCTCTTCAGAGTTGCCGAGTGTTTTGTAACTTGAGTCTTAGTTTGGCGGGTGTTCTTCACCTATTGTTTTTTTTTGCTGCGAATCGTGAATGGCATGTTGCTGTATGCTTTTCCACCTACTACAAAGGATTGGTGTGTTTCCTGAGGTGATTCATTTCCCAGTTGTGGTGCCCATGTATGTTAGGGCGTAGGAAATTCCCTCACACTTTAGGTGCTCTCAATAACTTCCTGGCCCTATTCCAGTTACTTCAGCACGGCACAGTTCTTGGTTTCACACTCTTATCGGTCGTGTGATTGTTGTACGCTGTGTCTTTCCCGATTATTAAACATTAGGAAAATTCCTCCCTGGCCACCCTAGTAGCACCATCACCCCTCTTCAGAACAAGCGCCCCTGCACCGATGCAGGATGGAGAGCTAACAACATAAAACCCCAAGGTAATTAGAAAAGTTGAAGTGTTGTATTGAGTGTGGAATTAGTTTAAACTCCATTGAAGCGTTAATCAAAATCCTTAGAAAATTCTTGTGTTTGTCCTAGGAACTCACGTCCGTTTAGTTTAAGAAAGGATTGAGCTACACCCATTGAGAAGAACTGAGTTAAGTGGTTCCTTCGTGAGTGTCCCCGCAGAGTCCAGGTAAGCGTTACAGAACGCGACGCCATTGAAACATACTCTGCCTGGACATCATGGGAACTCCTGAGGTAGATCAGTTGGCCCAATTGTTGGGGGAATTGAGAGCGGAAGTGCATGCAGCACGTTCCGAAACTAATGCTCTGAGGAAAGAGTTAGTGGTAAATAGGGATAGAACTGAGGAGTTGGCCCGCCAATTATTGCAGTCACAAGCTGGTCAGGTTCCGTTACCTTCTGGTCACCCTCAAGTTTCAGCCCCAATTGCACCATCAGTTCCTGTCCAAGTAGTAGTACCAGGCAATATTCCCTTAGCTCCCCCAGAACGCTTTTTTGGTGACCCTAAAAGGTTTGCTGTGTTTCTAAATCAATGCAGGCTACATTTCTTATGCAGACCGGGAACGTTTCCCACAGACCAATCTAAGGTGGCCTTTGTGTTGTCTTACCTGGGTGGGTATGCTGCTAACTGGGCAGTTCCTCTTGTCAATAGAGATGATCCGGTGTTGAGAAACTTTCAAAACTTCCAATGTGAACTAGAGAAACTTTTTGCCCGCCATACCCAAGGTCAAGCATTAGATAACGAATTGTTGTCACTTGGACAGGGTAATCAAGAATTGCTGGCATATGTAGCTACTTTCAATCGACTTGTTGCAGAAACCAATTGGCCTTCAGAGAAAAGAACTACCTTGTTTTACCGTGGGTTACGGGGTGAGCTGAAGGATGTCCTAGCTCAAGTGGTGAACCCACCAGAAGGAATTGCCGAATTCATCGACTTAACCATTCAGTGGGATCACCGACTTCAAGATCGAAGAATGGATCGAGGTCGCCCAGAGAGTCGGGCATATTTTGTTCGCCCGAAGGAGACTTCTGGACGGGTGTCGTCAGAAAACCATGCCGAACCTATGCAACTGGGTGTCATTCGTGGTCCTATCTCCCAAGCTGAGAGAGAAAAGAGGAGGCAGCAACAGCTCTGCTTGTACTGCGGGAAGGCTGGTCATTTCCTGAAGGACTGTCCTGTGAAACCTTCCCGAAAACCCCTGGGCAGTGTTAGTCAGGAAAAGAAGGAGCAAACTCCGGAAAACTTGAGTGCCCGACAAGCATAGAGGTCAGCTTGTCGAGTGTGAAGAAGGTTTCGGTGACCTCACACTTTGTGATTCCAGTTATCCTATGCAGTCAGGATGGTCCTACAAGAAAATTCACGCTAAACGCTTATATTGATTGTGGGGCCATCGGCAACTATATGGATTTAAACCTGGCAAGCAGATTGGGCATTCCGTTAATGGATAAGTTGGAAGCAGAAAATGTTTCTGGAGTGGATGGCACTCCCCTTGTGTCAGGTCCAGTTACTAAACGCACTAATAATATCATCATGCTCTGCCAGGGGGGACACAAGGAGGAGATTTCCTTTGACCTTATTCAGGCGCCACAGTTCCAGATTATCCTAGGAATTCCTTGGCTAGAAAAACATAATCCTGTCATTGATTGGCGTGTAAGAACTGTGGTGTTTGGTTCAGAGTGTGAAGAAAATTGTAATGGGACGAAACATGTTCAGGAAGAGAAACCACCGCCGAACACTCCAGAAGTCACGTTGGGTCTCATCGGTTCATTGCCCTATGAATACCAACGGTTCCAGGATGTTTTTCAGGAGGAGAAGCAAGCTGAAGTCCTGCCCCCGCATAGACCTTATGATTGCCAAATAGACCTGGTTCCAGGAGCCCAACTTCCATGCCATCGAATTTATGCACTAACTGAAAAAGAAAACCTCCATTTGAGAACGTATCTGGACCAGTATTTAGCCAATGGATTTATTCGACCATCCAAGTCCCCAGCAGCATCGCCTTTGTTCTTTGTGCCCAAAAAGGAAGGGGACCTTAGAACCTGCATCGATTACAGGGCCTTAAATCAAATCACTATAAAAAACCGATACCCTTTGCCTCTGATTTCCACATTGCTGGATCAGGTAAAAGGAGCCAGGATCTTCACCAAACTAGACCTTCGTGGGGCATACCATCTCATTCGCATAAAACCTGGAGATGAATGGAAGACTGCCTTTCGCACACGTTATGGACTCTTCGAATATCAGGTTATGCCCTTTGGGTTATGTAACGCACCAGCAGCCTTTCAGTCATTCATGAATGACATCTTTCGGGAGCTTCTGGATATCTGTGTTGTAATATATGTGGATGACATCCTAATTTTTTCTGCCAACCCCCGGGAACATGTTAAACATGTAACTTCTGTTCTCCAAATCCTCAAGGAAAACTTCTTGTACGTAAAACTGGAGAAATGTCACTTCCATGTTCCTGAGGTGGAATTTTTGGGATTCATATTTTCTTCGGAAGGAGTGAAAATGGACAATAGAAAGGTTGACGCAATTCTATCCTGGCCAGCTCCAACATCAGTGAAAGGAGTCCAAAGTTTTTTGGGATTCGCTAACTTTTATCGACGATTCGTGCCTGATTTCTCTCAGCTGGTTCATCCTATCACGTCATTGCTACGAAAGAATAAGACCTTTGCTTGGACAGACGAGGCTGGTGAGGCCTTCCAGAAACTGAAAGCAAAATTCACTGCGGCACCTGTTCTTCAACATCCTAAGTTGGATCTTCCTTTTGTGGTCGAGACCGACGCATCTAACGTTGCCATGGGAGCAGTTTTGTCGCAGCGTGATCCTATCTCGCACAAACTACACCCAGTGGCCGTTTGGTCAAAAAAGTTCTCAGCAGCGGAATTGAATTACACAGTCACCGATAAGGAGTTGTTAGCAATAAAGTGTGCATTGAAGGAATGGAGGCACTATCTGCTTGGGGCTAGGCACACAGTTACCATTTTCACAGATCACCGGAATCTTCAGTACTTGCGTTCGGCAAAGGCACAATCTTCACGTCAGTTGAGATGGGCTCTTTTCTTTGCTGAGTACGACTTTGTTATCACCTTTCGGCCTGGTATCCGTAA
This sequence comes from Ambystoma mexicanum, assembly GCF_040938575.1. Lineage (NCBI taxonomy): Eukaryota > Metazoa > Chordata > Amphibia > Caudata > Ambystomatidae > Ambystoma > Ambystoma mexicanum. The sequence goes on from NC_090938.1 coordinate 707,521,980, forward strand.
CGGAAAGGCCGATGCTCTGTCCCGAATTGGTAAAGGAGAAGAAGCTTACAGTGCCACAACTCCGGTGGAGATAATTCCAGTCGAAAAGGTGCTTGGAGTCATGGATGTTACAGATTCCTTATTTGAAAAATTGAGAGTTGAAATCAAAGCCAATATCAGTACAGCAGAATTGCAAAAATGGGAGTCCGAAAAGGAACATTGTTATGTACAGGACGAATTGCCATTTTACAAGGGGCGACTATTCTTGCCAACTCAAAGGCTACGAGAGCAAGTAATTGCAGACTACCATGGTGCACTAATGGAAGGACATCCGGGAGTCACTAAAACCTTAGAAAGAGTCAAGAGATCGTATTGGTGGCCAACTTGGCGAAAGGATGTAATTCAATTCATCAAGACATGTCGAGTCTGCGCTCAAAATAAATCGCAGAAAATGAAACCTGCCGGTCTCCTTAAACCACTGGAAGTTCCGCCTCTTCCTTGGCATACACTCTCCTTGGATTTTATTACAGACTTACCCAACTGTGAAGGATTTGACACCATCCTGGTGGTGGTGGATTTATTTTCTAAAATGGCACATTTTGTGGCATTGAAAGGATTGCCTACTGCATCGGTCCTAGCCAAGGTATTTTTGTAAAACATTGTAAGGCTGCATGGCTTTCCTTCCATTGTGGTATCTGATCGGGGAAGTCAATTTGTCTCTGAATTCTGGAAAAGATGTTGCAAGATGGCTCAGATGGAGATTCGTTTGTCCTCTAGTTATCACCCACAATCTGATGGGCAAACAGAACGCACAAATCAAACGTTGGAACAGTACCTCAGGTGCATGCTTCATCAAACCGACGATTCTTGGCAAGAGATATTGTGGATTGCAGAATATGCCTACAATAATTCCGTACACTCCTCAACTGGATTAAGTCCATTCTTCACTGTATATGGTCGGCATCCACGAACATCGGTTCATGATCCACCTGAATCCTTGGAAATGCCCGCTATAAAGACACTGCATGACAACATTATCACCGCTGTTCACTTAGCCAGTAAACAGTTGAATTTGGCGAAGACTGCTCAGAAGAAGTTTGCTGATCAAAAGCGAAGAGACGCTCCGGAATACAAGGTGGGAGACTCAGTGTGGTTGGCAACTAGGAACCTGAGGTTGAGAGGATCCAGGAAATTTCTTCCAAGATTCTTGGGTCCTTTTCCCATTGAGAAGATCATCAACCCGGTGGCCATGAAATTAACACTCCCCAAACACATGAAAATCCATTCAGTGTTCCATGTGTCCTTATTGAAGGCTGTAAGTCCAAATACCCGAATCCAGGGTCCACCGGCTCCTGTAATTGTGGAAGGTGATCAGCCAGAGTACGAGGTAAAGGCTATCTTGGACTCTAAGGTTGTTCGCAGAAAATTGCATTACCTGGTGGACTGGAAGGGTTATGGGCCGCAGGAGAGAACTTGGGAACCCCTCGAAAACATTCACGCGCCCCGATTAATTAAATCCTTTCATCTGAATAATCCTAGTAAGCCAGGGGGAGAAGGTTTCACCTTAGGAGGGGCCTTGGGGGGGAATACTGTCATGATCACAGCAAAAGTTCCCACAAAGGCTTCCAAAAAGAATTGGTCTTCAATCTACCATGCGTGGATGTTAAGAAAAAAACAACTCAGATCAGTGTTAGGTATGAGCAGCTCTTCCCGACACTCAACAGGGCTGCCTGGTTTATGCTGGTAGAATGCACAGTGTAGGTCTAGTTGTTCTCTCTCTCCTCCTATTTAAGCCCCTCCCCTCGATCATTCCCTGCTTCGCGTCGGAGAATTCAGTCAACGCTTGCCGCTGTCCAGCTTTAGGTTCTGTCACTCTTCAGCGCCACTTATTATGTTTACCCCTTTTTCAGTCATTTGATTCCTTCCCAGCCCCTTCTGTATTCCCTAGTTCCAGTCACCGAATCTTCCTCAGCAGTTTCGTAACTCTCGTCACAGACTTCGTTCCGGTCCTTCTTAGCCCCGTTATTTCCCAGTCACGGAACGTCTTTCAAAACTTCGAGAGTTCCTGTCAGAAATTCTTCGCAAGTATCTTGGCTTTATTTTTACGAAGCATTACAACATTTTCCGATTATATTGTGATGTTCAGTGTTACTTGGAATTCTGTGCTGAGCGCTTGTTGCGCGTAACAGATGAAGCTTAGTGGCTCTTCAGAGTTGCCGAGTGTTTTGTAACTTGAGTCTTAGTTTGGCGGGTGTTCTTCACCTATTGTTTTTTTTTGCTGCGAATCGTGAATGGCATGTTGCTGTATGCTTTTCCACCTACTACAAAGGGTTGGTGTGTTTCCTGAGGTGATTCATTTCCCAGTTGTGGTGCCCATGTATGCTAGGGCGTAGGAAATTCCCTCACACTTTAGGTGCTCTCAATAACTTCCTGGCCCTATTCCAGTTACTTCAGCACGGCACAGTTCTTGGTTTCACACTCTTATCGGTCGTGTGATTGTTGTACGCTGTGTCTTTCCCGATTATTAAACATTAGGAAAATTCCTCCCTGGCCACCCTAGTAGCACCATCACCCCTCTTCAGAACAAGCGCCCCTGCACCGATGCAGGATGGAGAGCTAACAACATAAAACCCCAAGGTAATTAGAAAAGTTGAAGTGTTGTATTGAGTGTGGAATTAGTTTAAACCCAATTGAAGCGTTAATCAAAATCCTTAGAAAATTCTTGTGTTTGTCCTAGGAACTCACGTCCGTTTAGTTTAAGAAAGGATTGAGCTACACCCATTGAGAAGAACTGAGTTAAGTGGTTCCTTCATGAGTGTCCCCGCAGAGTCCAGGTAAGCGTTACACTAAGGTGGAGATTTTCTGGTTCGGTGAGAGCATAGATCCTACTACATGGAGAAGTGGACCCAGGTACCAGGTCTATCTGACAGTCGTATGACCTGTGCGGGGGTAGGGAGTTGGCTTGTTCTTTCTGGAAGACATCTTGGAACTCTAGATATTCAGGAGGCCGTTGGGGACCCTCGGATGTAATTGCTGCCAGCTTAATGTCGGACTTCAGATAACAAGTGGAGGCACATTCCGGAAACTGAATCGTCTTTGCTCGCCAATCAATTTGAGGATTGTGTTTTTCTAACCAAGGGATCCCCAGGATAATTTGAAACTGAGGGGCCTTTATCACATCAAACACGATCTCCTCACGATGTCCATTTTGGCTTACTAACGCCACTCCCTCGGTGGTATGGGTAACTGGTCCGGAAGCTATTTCCGTACCATCCACTGTGGTAATAACGTCTTTAACCATTTTAGGACAGAGAGGTAGATTCATCCTGGATGCCATCTCGCGATCCACATAATTTATTTATTTATTTATTAAATTTATATAGCGCGCAGGCAGCCCAGGGGCATTGTGGCACTGTTACTTGCAGGAAGACTTAGTTACAATGTGAGCAGGTTGTGCCTTGGGTTACAGTAAGGCAGTGACCTGTGATCAGATATATCACATAATACATCATACAATACAATTATGAGGGCTAGGCCATGTAATTGTTAGATGAACAGGGTCGTTTTCAGGGTTTTCCAAAAGGCGGTCAGTGAGGGTTCAGAGCGCAGGGTGCTAGGGAGGGTGTTCCAGTGTACGGCAGCGAGGTACGGGAAACTGGAGCCCCCTGCTCTGGTCCTTTTTACCCTGGGTACTGAGAGCATGCTGGCATAGGGTGATCTAGTGGGTCTTGTGGAGGAGACCAGGTGGATCCTCTGCGAAAGGTACATTGGGGCGGCAAGATGGACACATTTGTGGGTGATGCTTAGAGCCTTGAATAGGATCCTCTCCTTTATGGGGAGCCAGTGGGAAGCTTTTCTGGCAGCTGTGATGTGCTCTCTCTTGGCAATGCCTTGTGCAGCGCGTAGGGCACTGTTCTGTATTACTTGGAGCTTCTCAAGATTTTTGTTGGAGGTCCCAAGGAAAAGAATATTGCAGTAATCAAGTCGCGAGCCGGTTATGGCCCTGGCTATGTTAGTGCAGGTGTCTTTTGACAGATAAGGTCTGATTGCGTTAAGGAGTTTTGCATGGTAAGCGGCAGAGGAGGCAATGGCGTTTACTTGTCTGGTCATGGATAGATTGGAGTCTAAGTAGACGCCTAGTGTTTTTACCGTGTCAAGTACTGGGATCGTGATTGAGTCAATGGTGAAATGGCTGAACTGAGCATCAAGTTTCTTGATGGTGTCAGGGGAGCCTACGAGTAGGAGCTCAGTTTTGTCGGAGTTAAGGCAGAGGCCATTGATAGCCATCCACATTTGAATTGTGTTGTAGATGTTGTTGAGGGTAGCAGAGTCCGTGTCATAGTTGCCTGTCAGAGTGAGAAGGATCTGTGTGTCGTCGGCGTAGTTGGTGTAAGAGATGCCCATGGCATCAAGGATGAGGAAGAGGGGGCGGGTGAAGATGTTGTAGAGGGTGGGGGAGAGGGAGGAGCCTTGGGGCACCCCACATAGCATGATAGAGGGTGATGCAGTGGCTAGGTCGGAGAAGACCTGCATGGTCCTGCCTTGGAGGAAGGAGGCGATCCATGTAATGGCTTCTTGAGAGAAGTTGGCTGTGGAGGAGAGGTGGTGGCAGAGGATGTCGTGGTCTATAAGATCAAAGGCTGCCGACAGATCCAGGAGAAGGAGCAAGGCAGGTTTGCCTTGGTCCCTTGCGTCGTCCATTTGGTTTTTTAGGTCGAGTAGGGCGGTCTCTGTCCCATGCCTAGGGCGAAAGCCGGATTGTCTCAGTCCAAGGAGGTTCTGTTCTTCGAGGAAGTGCTGGACCTGCAGGTAGGCTGCTTTGTCTAGAATCTTGAGGAGGAAAGGGACAGTGGTGATGGGGCGGTAGTTATTAGGGGAGGTGGGGTCAAGTGTGGGTTTCTTTATGAGGGGTCGGACCCATGCTTCCTTTAGGCAGGCGGGGACTCTCCCCGTGGTGAAGGAGGCGTTGACGAAGGCTGTTAGAAAAGGGGCCAAGGTGTCTGCGCAGTCTTTGATGATGGAGGCAGGACAGGGGTCGCCTTTGCAATTGGAGGGTTTTATGTTTTTCATAATGTTGATCATGTCGTTTTCTTGGACGGTTTTAAACAAGAAGGTGGGTGGGGCCTCAGTGGGTGATGGGGGCAGTGGTGGTGGGGAGGGTGTAGTGTGGGTGGAGAGTGTTAGTTTGGTGTTCAAGATTTTGGCTTGGAGAGAGCTGATCTTATTGCGCATGGCTGTTTGGATGTTGTCACACCATTCTTTGTCCTTAGTGAAGTTTTGGGGGGTGGGTGTGGGGTTCTCAAGTTCCCTGAAAATGGCGAACATTTCCTTGGTGTTCGACTTGGCCTCAGCAATTCTCTCTTCGAAGGATTTAGCTTTGGCTTTAATGATGGCTTTCTTGTAATTAATTGCAAGGGATTTGAAGTTGAGTTTGTCTTTCTCATCCCGTGATGTTTGCCAAAGAGCTAATGCTGCCCGTTTGTCGGAGCGTAGTTTTAGAAGGTCTTGGGTGAACCACGCATTAGCGTGTCTAGTGGGTTTGGTTTTCCGAAGTTTAAGTGGGGCGATGGTATTGATTGCTGCTGTGATGGCCGTATCATCATTTTTTGCCAGAGTTTCCGGGTCGTTGGAGAATGGGGCTGTGAAGGCGGGTCCCTGTAAGAAGGGTAGGAGTCTTTCTTTGGTCAGTTGACGGGCACTCCTTGTAAGGGCAGGAGGCAAGGGAGGAGGGGGGTGGGATGTGGTTGTAGTGGTGGGGATGTTAAAGGTGATGGTGTGGTGGTCGGACCATGGGGTGGGGGTGTTGCCCGTGACTGTGATGGGGCAATTGTGGTGGGCGATCCAGTCTAGTGATCTGCCTAGGGCGTGTGTGGGGTTGTTGATGGTGTTGACGAATCCTAGGGTGGCTAGAGCTGTGTCAAGTGCTTTGGCTGTAGGGTCTTTGGCGTCATTCAGGCCAAGGTTGATGTCTCCAAGGAGAATGGCTTTGGATGACTTTTTGAGGTTGTCCGCCAGGAGGTGGGTGATGGAGGCCTGGAAGTCTCCTAGGGGGCCTGGTGGTCGATAGATGAGGTGTAGAGTGATGGTGCATTGGTGCGAGATGGTGAGTTTTAATTGAAGGTAGTCGCTGTTATTGTTGATAGTTTTGTCAGCCCTTCTGATGGTGATTGAGTCTTTGGCTATGAGTGCGACACCGCCTCCAGTGGTCATGAGATCTTGTCTCGTGATGGCATAGCCAGGTGGGAGAGCGAGGGATAGGGCGGGGCCTGAGGCTTCATGTAGCCAAGTTTCGGTGATCATTAGAAGATCTAGATCTAGGGTGGTAATAAGGTCGTGGATGTCTAGTGCATGCGCATTGATGGAGCGGGCGTTGATGAGGGCACATTTGAGGTGCGGTTCAGGGGTGACATTGATGGTCGGGGGTGGCCTATCCGAACCGGTGGGAGGCATGTTTCCTGGGGTCATAGACACAGATAAAGTGGCATTTGCATCATTAGGTAGCAAGGCAGTGGTAGAAGAATTGCAAATAGCGGTAATTTCATTCAAACCAGTGGGGGGCATGTTTTCTGGAGTCATAGACACAAATAAAGTGGCATTTGCATCATTAGGTAGCAAGGCAGTGGTAGAAGAATTGCAAATAGCGGTAATTTCATTCAAACCAGTGGGGGGCATGTTTTCTGGAGTCATAGACACAGATAAAGTGGCATTTGCATCATTAGGTAGCAAGGCAGTGGTAGAAGAATTGCAAATAGCGGTAATTTCATTCAAACCAGTGGGGGGCATGTTTTCTGGAGTCATAGACACAGATAAAGTGGCATTTGCATCATTAGGTAGCAAGGCAGTGGTAGAAGAATTGCAAATAGAGGTAATTTCATTCAAACCAGTAGGGGGCATGTTTTCTGGAGTCATAGACACAGATAAAGTGGCATTTGCATCATTAGGTAGCAAGGCAGTGGTAGAAGAATTGCAAATAGCGGTAATTTCATTCAAACCAGTGGGGGGCATGTTTTCTGGAGTCATAGACACAGATAAAGTGGCATTTGCATCATTAGGTAGCAAGGCAGTGGTAGAAGAATTGCTAATAGCGGTAATTTCATTCATACGTGTGAGTGACACATTAACAAGAGTCTTAGACATTGTATCCAATGCAAGTGGCTCACGGTGGTGCTTGATAAGTGGGGTCAGCTTTGTTGTGTGGATTAGTTTGTGGTATAGATGCAGTACTGGGGAGGTGGCCTTTCGGTTAGTTGTAGGTAAGGTTCTCGACTGTAGTCGTGCATTGCGTGCACTTGTGGGGATGGGCAGAGTGACCAATACGCTAGGTAAAGTACGTGTGCGTAGACGGTCTCGCCTTTTTGCGAGTGTGTGGGGTAGTTCCGGAGTGCGGGACTCCTTACCTTGAGATTCCAGCAAGAGTCCGTGGTAAACGGCAGACTTCGAGCAGCGAAGAGCTGCAAAGAGGAGTGCAGGCCTTGTCCTCTGGCCTTCTCCTTGCGGCTTCGCCTGGCGGTGGGCCCCGTCTCTCTTTATGGTGGGGGGGGGTGGAGCCGGCAGGGTGGGAGGCCGTATGAGGCTGCGGGTTGCGGGCGGGAAGCGGCGTCGTTTCGGCACCAAATTCAAAAAATGCTTTCTCGGTGCCCATGCCTTCCAAAGCGGGGGCCTGCGCGAGATCAGCTGGCTCTCCGAAAAGCAGATGGAATTCTGCTGCCAGCTGATCGAGCACAGCTGATGGAGGCACTCGCAGCGGAGCTGCAAAGAGGAGTGCAGGCCTTGTCCTCTGGCCTTCTCCTTGCGGCTTCGCCTGGCGGCGGCCCCGTCTCTCTTTATGGTGGGGGGGGTGGAGCCGGCAGGGTGGGAGGCCGTATGAGGCTGCGGGCGGGAAGCGGCGTCGTTTCGGCGCCAAATTCAAAAAATGCTTTCTCGGTGCCCATGTCTTCCAAGGCGCGAGATTGCCGATTGCTCCACTGTCAATGTATGCCTTGATGGCATGCAAAAGATCTGGCTTCTCGGGGCTTATTAGGACCATGGGCACGATGAAATGCGAGGTCAAAGAACTGGTTTTAACGCTCGGCAAGCAGACCTCTACACTTGTCGGGCGAGGTCGTTTCCCGATTCTGGCTTTTCGATGCTTTTGTCGGAAGCTCCCACAGTCTTCTTAGCAAGTTTCACCGGGCATTCACGAAGAAAATGTCCTGAATTCCCACAATAGAGGCACAATTGCAGCTGTCTTCTTCTTTCTCGTTCCTTTTGTGTTAATGGCCCTTTCACGACTCCTATTTGCATGGGTTCTACGGTATCGACTCCTTTGGCAGAACTCTGTGGTCTTGAAAAAAACCGAGCTTCGAATCTGGAGCGATCAGCCTTCCTATTCTGTAACCTGTGATCCAGTTGAACCACCAGGTCAATATATTCAGAACAATCTTGCGGAGGATTTACTACTTGGGCCAGGACATCTTTGAGTTCTCCACGCAACCCCCTATAAAACAGCGTAATCCTTTTATCCTCGGGCCATCTGGCTTCAACTACCAGTCTGTTAAATGATGCAATATATGCCAGAAGATCCTGATTACCTTGTCGTAAAGAGAGGAGTTCGTTATCTAAGGCCTGTCCCTGAGAGTGTCTGGCAAATAGTCTTTCCACACTGGACTGGAAGGCCTGAAAATTATGAAGAATCGGGTCATCCTGGGTTACCAGGGGAATTGACCAGTCTGCAGCACTGCCACTTAGATATGAAAGTACGAAGGCCACTTTGGCCTGATCAGTGGGAAATGCAGCTGGCCTACACAGGAAGTGCAGACGACATTGATTGATGAACACTGCAAACCTTTTGGGATCGCCTGAGAAGCGTTCGGGTGGAGCCAAAGGCACATTTCCAGGTAGATTAATTTGTACAGGATTAGTGGAGGTCGCTGGGATATTACCCCCCCCTGGGGTCGGCAGCGGTGTTTGCCCCGCCTGCGCTTGTAACAACTGTCTAGCAAGATCATCTGTGCGCTCTTTGGACACAATTAGCTCCCTCCTTAGGGCGTTCGTTTCCTGGCGCGCTGCTAGTACTTCTGCTCTTAATTCCCCTAGCAACTGGGCTAGTTGGTCAGTATCTTAGGTTTCCATTGCGCCTGGGTGGAGGATTTGTGGTGGGCTTCGCGTTCTGTAACGCTCACCTGATTTCCACGGAGTCGCTGGGCTGGACTGAGCTGTCACCGTGTCTTCTAGTGTGACTCGTAGATCTCAGCCTTCTCCTAGGGCTGGTCCCCTTCTCACGATGTAGCGGACGTGTAGAGTGAGGTGTCTGCAGACGGAAGAACAAGGATTTAGGAACTGGATTGACTGAACTTCTCCTTCCTCAGTCCTCTTATTCGAACCAAGGGCGTGGCTTGCTCACCTTAGATATATTAAGGCCGGGCTCTCCATCCTGCGTCTTTGCAGGGGCGCAAGTACCAGTTACTTCACTGGTTCACTGACAATCCTCTTGATTGCAGAGGTTGATGTTGGAAGATACCGCCGTTTACCGCACGAGCGGTTTCTTGATAGTTATTGGAGCACCCTTAATTTAGTCCCTTGCTCAGTCTCAGGGTGTCAAGATTGAAATTGTAGAGGAATGATGCGGCGAGCAGGTGAGTAGGAAAGATGACCGGTTGCTGTCACCCTTTCTAATGTCTCTCTTTGTCCTGCAGGTTTAGGTGCAATGGACGCTGATGAATAAGTGCCCAGGATCGTGCAAGCGCGTATGTACGAAGAAGATGAAGCGCGGTGCATGTAAGTAAAATGACTGCTGTTTGTTTCAAAAGCACGCCTTAATGTCTCTTTTGTCCTTGCAGATCGTGGATGCAGAGAGCGTTGCTAGATGGATGCCGGCGAACGTGCGAGCGCGTAAGTAGAAAGTTTATGGTTGGTTTAGAATGCGCCTTAAAATGTCTCCCTTTGTTTTGCAGATGCCGGCATGCAGCGCTTCTTGAAGTTCAGAACGTGCGGAGCGCAGGTAAGCAATTCAAGAATGCAATGCTTAATCAAGTCCTTTTCATTGCAGATGTCGATGGGGAGCCGAAGAAAGCGGCGGAAGGCTTTGGAATGTAAGAGGATTCAATTCAACACTACAGCTAAGTCAACGCCTAGTCTATAATACTGAATGAAAACCCTTATTGATATATCTTTATGTCCAGTTCATGCGTTCTGGATGACTACCCCTATATAACACCCCTCTCTTGGAATCCCCCTGACCCCACTGAGCCAAGAAGTAGTTCTGTTTTGCAAATTAAAAGGTTTATTTGATAATTTAAACAATATATATTATATCACGCTTTATAATAAATTAATAATTGAATAGCACACTTAATCTGATATGATGAAGATTAACAACGGAGAATCTGGCACTAACACACTTCTCTATAATCAATAAGGAGTTGACATGAAATGGATAAGGTAGCACAGTGGTAAATAGGTACAGAAGTATAATGTGGTAGAGAATGCTTTACAGGGTTCAAGGAAGTGCAAGGTTGAATGAATGAAATGCAGTATAGAAAATACTCAATATGATTTCAACAAAACAATGTAATCACTTTTCTCTGGCAATCCCCTCCCCCCTTTTATGCAATGCAAGGAAGTGGAAGGAAGACACACAATTCTCAGAAATGCAATTCAATGTAATTCAGTTCAATCCCCAGCAAGCTTAAAGAAAACAGATAGGAGTTTTGAAAACACAGGCCCAAATGCTTTTATATGTGCTAGCAATGGATGAGAAAAATGCTGGAAATGCTTTTAATTCCCTTTCAGAGGTTCAGGGTGAGTGATAGCTACTCTCTATGAATTCAGGATCACCTTAACAATGCTTTAGTAGTAACTAGCAGGTAAACGAAGTTTTTGGCAAGGAAAAGCAAAACTGCTGTCTTTTTACACGTGAAGAAATTTGCAAATCGCGGCAAAATTCGCGGATGCGCCGAGCGCTATTACAGAGGAACCACAAGGACTATCTCTATCGTTTTGGGGTCCTAGGAAAGCCTAGGATCTCAGCTTCAAAATGAAAGTTACTGCAAGTCTCTAGCACAAACGGTTGCGGAGATATGAGCGATTTTGTGAAGGTCGTTTTTCAGATTTGAAATTTTAAAATTCAAAAAGACAAGTGCAGCTTGCAACTAGGAAATGACAAGTGACAGCTTTACAAATGACAGGTGACAGTTAGGAGGCAGTTCTACTTAGATTAAAATAGGATTGAATTATATTATTTTAACTAAGAGATTGGTTCTGCACAGTTTTCTAGGTACTCACACTATATTCTTGAGTGAAATGGGCCTCGCCATGGATCTGGTCAGGTTTTAAACTCGCCTCTGGTCTCTGCACTTCACAGTGATCTGGGTCAGCTCTCTCTGGTTCTCTGGTCTGGGTCTCTAGTTCTGGATAGATTGAAGTCTCTAGTTTGGCTCTCTGGAGGTTTGATGAATTTGAAGTCTGGATCTCTGGATGTTGTATGGTCCGGCAGAGTGCGTTGCAGAAAATGGAATTGAAGGTCCCTATCTGTCCTGTCTGTCTGCTTTTATGTGTTTAGAATGTGGGTGTGTTCTAGCATCACTGACCCTACCTCTCTCTCAGCTTCTAATTGGTCAAACTTCCATTTATCATTTGATTGGGGAAGGAAGTGTGTGTCAGCGTGATGTCATTTTATGGCTTGCAGAGAGTCCACTCCTCCTGTCAACTTACACACATTCTATATTTGATAATAAAAGACATATTTCAGAGTTACACAGTTGTTTGAAATTACATATACATGGTGTGGCTGAATTTAGCCATGTCTCTGTCCAAATCTGCTGTTTCTAAGAGCTTGCATTCAGAAATGGCACATAATTGACTTTTTAACTGATTTTTCAATTTCTGACATTGACCCAACTTTACATACATGTGCGCAGGGAGTATGGACATTAACTGATGAAGTTTCAGATTTTTAACATGCATACATTTAGAGTAATATCCACTTTTCCGCTAAAACCCCCCTGAACATACCACCGGTTCTAAAAACCTCTTAAAATGTGGGCAGAAAAATCACAAGAATTATGGTATCATTTATAAACTTTTCACATGTCCGTACTATGAGTTATTCATCTTTTTCTAAACAATATTCTGGCTACAAAGGGGTGTGGTTTCCTCTCAGCACAAGGTTGAATTTCTGGTTTATCCAGTTCTGCCAAGCCAGCTTGCTCTCACAGGCAGTGCTCCTCCCCTTTCCTCAGGAGGAAGCTACATTTTACGACTGCTGTAATAAAACCTTTGCCTGAGTCAGGAGAGGGCTTTGTTCACTTTCCTGCAGAGCACAGGTAATTCAATTATCAGATAGATGGCATATCCTTAGTGTGAGCAGCAAAAGGGCAGCTAGGCCTGGGAACACAGCTGTGACTCAAGTTTCACTCCTGATGGGGGTAGTTGCCAGGCAGAATTCAGTTCCTTAAGCCAGGTTTCAGATAAAATGTCACTTTTTGTTCCCCAGTTCCTGCATTCAAATAAAACTAAACATTTTCACATATGCAGCTAGAAGGCTGATTCTAAGTTTAAAACTATGACATTTAAACAGTTACAAAGGCATGTGACACCAAACATAGGTCACTCATTTAATCTAAACATTTTCGATTTTAGTGTCTTTAAATCCAGTGCAACTTAAACTGCTGACTCCATAGCAGTTTTGTTATAAGCATTGTTTTGGGCTCTTCATTTCCCAGATTTTGTAGGCACACAACACTCCATTCTACCAAATGTCTGCTGGTGTCCAGTGAGTTTTTAGATGTGTTGCAATGTTTAAAATAGACAGTTTGAGCCTGCCTTCAGAGAAACACAGGGTGGTTTTAAACTGCCGGCTTTTGGATAGTGGTGAGTACTGGTACTGCACCCATTTTTGGGATTTAAGAAAATGAATTCCCAACAATTCTAGGTTGCATTTGGCAATCAGCATTGCCATTCCCAATGGTTTCAGACTACTGTGCGGGTAGTCCAATGGTGATTTTAAAGCGCTTTGAAGCTAACCGGCGCTACTGTTTTTCCTTTGGCAACCCATTTCCCTCATGGCAACCCGGCCTTTCATTCTCGCACTGGTGGGTGGCAAGTGAGGCAACCATTTCGGTGTGCGCACAAACTGCGCAGCTTTCCTGGATTTCGGCGCACATGTGGGTTTTCCGCCATCTTGAATTTTCTAAGCCCACAGCACCAAATGTTGTGGCATGATAGCTTAAACGTGGGTCAGGACACCCAACAAGCCCCCCCACGCGACTGCACTTTGAATTTGAGTCGATGGGGAGTCGCGTGCCCAAGGGTTTTGACCCACGCCCCGGTCTGTCCGCATAATCTTCTTCCTCTTCTGTAGATGGCATAGTTCAGCATCTTCTTCTCCATCCGGTACTGATCGATCAGTTCTCCTCGCCGGTCCTGATGGGAATATTGGGCGGTCCACTGGGCCCATTGGATCTTCGTTCCCGGTCTCCGTATCATCCTCCTTGGCCCGTCTTCAGGTTTTCTTTCTCCTAGGACGACAAAGGAAGAGCGGCAATACCTACTCATAGACTTTTTCCACCACTGTTGAGATAGTGGGGCAGCATATGCATTTCATCATAACGAAACATTACATTCTTATTTTGAAAAAAAAACAGTACAACTAAGAGACAGTTTCATGCAAATCACAATATTTTAGAGACTAGATGTGGTATGTTTTATGGTTGGAACTGAATTAGTCTGAGACAGTACCCGCTAGGATTCCAGAGGATTCCTCCAGTTGTTGCAGAGTGTGCCTGGGATGGCAACATTTCAACTGGTTTATGTGGACCCACTTGTCTTCCCCCTCTGCCGAACCGCCTTTGGGGATGTGGATTTTGTAGGCCACAGGTGAGATCTTGTCGATGATCTCAAAGGGTCCTTTCCATGTAGGCAAAAATTTGCGCTGCTTGGCCTGGTTCCTTTGGAAGTTGTATAGATAGACCCGGTCCCCCACCTGATATTCCTTCCTGGAAGTTTTCAGGTCATAGTGGGTCTTCATGCTATCAGCTGATCTTTCTAGATTCCGCTGAGCATAAGCAAAAGCATGTTGGAGGTGTTTCCTTAAATTCTCTACATACTCATGAGTAGTGGAGGCATTTATCAGTGTCTGCTCTTGGGTCCTATAGAGCAAATGCTGAGGAAGCACCATCTTGCGCCCAGTCATCAACTCAAATGGTGACATTTTGGTTGCAGATGAAGGGGTAGATCTGATAGCCATTAGGACCAGAGGTAATCGGATATCCCAACTTGGCCCAGAATCTGCCACAAACTTCTTTAATATGCTCACAATGGTTCGGTTATATCTCTCTACTGCCCCCGAAGAAGCTGGCCGATAAGCAATATGCAACTTCCTTTTGACCCCCAGTATCTCCCACATCTTTGTCATTACTTCACTGGTGAAGTGGCTACCTCTGTCTGACTCAATCCTTTGAGGTAGACCAAAACGGGAAAAGATGTGGTTAATCATCAAGGCAGCTGCAGTTTCTGCCTTGCAGTTTGGGGCTGGGAGACATTCCACCCACTTGGTAAACAAGCATGTCACAGTCAACATGTACTTATTCCCCCTAGCCGAGCGAATCACAGGGCCTACAAAGTCGATTTGTAAATCTGACCATGGCAGTGTCATCCCCCGCTTTTGTAAAGGTGCCTGGTGTGTGAGGGATGTCGGCTGAAATTGTGCACACACAAGACAACCCTTCAAATATTGGTTGAGGTCCTGGCCCATGTGTGGCCAGTATGCAACCTCTCTTAAGATTTCCAGTGTTGTGTGAAACCCCCTATGACCGGCGGTGGCCGCATCATGGGCGTGACTTAACATCAGGCTTCGGAATGAGGTAGGCACCACCCACTGATCGTGGCCAGCTTTGGATTTCCTTACCAGCAAACCGTCTTGGATCCGGAACATTTTTGGACATTTCATCAACACTCTTAGGTCCTCTTTCCCAATGTAATCGGTATCCGTCAGGGGAAAGTTCTCAGGGTCCTCAAGGTGCTGGTAAAATTTACCAATAATTGGATCCCCCTTCTGAGCGGTAATCAAATCAGCATCAGGGGTCTCCTTACTCCATTGTGCAATTGAAAGGTCGTTGTGAGCATTTGTCTGGGACCTAGTGATGGCAGTGACCTGGATTTCCCCCAACAGGGACTCAATCTCAATTAGATCCCCTTGGATGGCCCCGGTTTTGGCCAGCTGATCAGCTAAGTCATTTCCAGTTTTGTCTGGTCCCTCTACTTTGGAATGACCCTTGATCTTTTTCCAATGGATGGTCATCTCATTCGATGTGACCAGATCATCAATGTTTTGGATCAACTTCCCATGTTTCAAGGGTTTGTTGTTAGCACATAACATGCCTCTGGTTTTCCAATTAACCAGGTGCTCCACGAACCCGTTCCGTACATAATCCGAATCTGTGATTATGACCAGTTCGTGGAGTTGATGCTGGACAGCAGTGAGGATGGCCTGATGCACAGCCATCAATTCTGCCACCTGACTACTTCGGGGACCAATTTTGTATCCAGCGGAGGGTTCTGGGGACTCATTCACCCATGCATTCCCTACGCCAGCCACCAGTTCTTTCTCCCCGTCGTTGTCAACATGGTAAGAGCATCCATCCACATAGACAGTGGGCATTCCCTCACACTTGTCTTCTTCAAAGACTTTGTGTGGGGAATTAAGGTATGCCTCCATGTTGTCCTTGATTTTTAGACTTTCGTCCTCGAGACAGTTTTCTCTGGCACAATCATGCAAGTCAGCCAGACCTTGCGCGAGGGGACTCTTCTTGTTTTGGCCATATCTGACCTCCACAGGAAAGCCTTGCATTGACAGAATCCAGGAAGTAATTCGGGAATTACTCACATTTCCGGCCCGGATTCTGTCACTTTGGAGATATTGCAGAGGCTGGTGTGGAGTCTCCACTATGATGTGTTCCCCCTGGATAAACGGGCGGTAATTCTTCAATGCCCACACCGTTGCCAGGAGTGCCTTCTCACAATCGTTGAATTTTTCCTCCACAGAGGATAAAGTTTTGCTCGCATAGGAGATTACTTTATTGACCTTGTCATGCTTTTGATATAATACTGCCGTCAAGCACGTATTAGAGAACCCTGTCTCCAGGAAGAACTCCTTGTTTCTGACCGGGTAAGCTAGGCAAGGCGCTTGTGAGAGGCTTCTTTTGAGTTGTTTTACTGCCTCGGCTTGTTCTGGACCCCATTCCCACTTGACCCCCCCCTTCAGGAGATGAATCAGGGGTCTGGTGATCTCTGCGTAGCCCTCAATGAACTTTCTGCTGTAATTAGTCAGTCCAAGGAGGCTCCTTAGTTCCCGCAGCGTTGTGGGGTCTTTCAGTTTCTGAAGTGCTTCCACTTTCTTTTCCTGGGGACAAAGACCCTGAGGAGTAATCTCATGCCCCAAGAAGTTAACACGGGTTTTACACCACTGTGCTTTCTGAAAGGAAAGTTTTGCTCCGGCGGCCCTCAACTGTGTCAGCACATAACGGATCTCCGCTATGTGTTCCTCCACAGATGAACTTTTGATGAGGACATCATCTACATAAGCCAGGTTACCCCTCGCACCCAGGTCGGGCATGGCCTTATGTAGGAAAATGTTGAATTCATTGCCGGAGTTGAGGTATCCGAAAGGAGTCCGTGTCCATGTGTACTGCTGGCCCCCAAAGGTAAAAGCCAGTTTGTATTGGTCCTCCCTACTGACAGGCACGGTCCAGTATCCATTGGTCAGGTCTATTGCAGTGAATACCTGTGACCCCTGGATCTGGGCCAGCCCTTGGTCAATGTAGGGCAGAGGCCATCGGGAAGTATGGACCCGTTTGTTGAGCTCCCTGAGGTCGGCGCAGAGTCTCCACTGGCCGTTTGGCTTCAATATTCCCAGCACCGGATTATTGAAGGTGCTGTGGACGGGACGGATTATTCCCCGGGACTCAAGGTTCTTAATTATTTCGGTAAGGGACTCCATTGATGCGAGAGGCAAGCGATATTGCTTCACAAACACAGGAGTCATGCCAGGGTCCGTGGGGATTGTTGTTGTGTGAATGTCAGTGCGACCACAGTCATAGGAGTCTACCGCAAAGAGATCTTGGAAATCCAAGAAAACTTGTTTCAACTTTTGCTTTTGTTCCAGAGTCACACAGGCATCAGCTAGGTTGACTCTCTCTTCCACCATCTGCCTGAAGCCTGGAAAGACTTCTGGTTTGGCTATTTCAGCGGCCTCCTCCAGCTGGGTGGAGAAGTCCCTGGTCAGAGTGCTGATTTGGACCGGAGGCTTCAGGTGGGAAAGGCAGCCCTCATGTACCTGGAAAATCACCTCATCCCTCCTGAAGTCACACGTCACATCTTCCTTACCATAGGGGCAGGAAGTGTACACCAGGAAGTTCCCCCCATGCCGGGTAAAGATCCTGTCTGGTGTTGTATTGTCATCACTGTCACTGTCAAAACAGTCCTTGGGGATTGGTCCTAACAGTTCATTTACTAAGTCGATGGAAAAATGTCGGTCATCAACCGCCATTCCAATAATGGTGCCTGCGGCTAGAGTAATACTCTTTAAGTCGCTGTTATCCACCTCTATTGGAATGGTGTCATGTTCTATGTTGACTAATGGTGTTGGGTTTACCCCCAACCCTTGCTGTTGGAGAGAAGCATTTAGATGTATGTAAGCATCAGGGTTTTTCAAATGTTGTCCTCTTTTAACTTTCACTTCCAGGGAGAATTGTCGGGTCCTTTCTGGGATGGTGACTTCCTCTTTGATCTGAATTTCAACTGCATA
This sequence comes from Ambystoma mexicanum, assembly GCF_040938575.1. NCBI lineage: Eukaryota > Metazoa > Chordata > Amphibia > Caudata > Ambystomatidae > Ambystoma > Ambystoma mexicanum. The sequence goes on from NC_090938.1 coordinate 707,539,741, forward strand.
AGGTAGCAATTGACCTGACCTAAATGCTTTTTCTGGATCATCAAAGCCCATGGGATTATCCGCGAATCGGGACCAAGCTTTGAAGTTTATTAGGTCCAAACTAATGGCAAAGCGATTGAGAATGTCACTGCCTAAGTAAAAGGCGGCAGGGACGTCTCGCACGACCCAACAATTATGGACAATGCTCTTGTTGCCAATGGAGATTTTGAGCATATACCTGCTTGGCAGGAGATGTTTGGAATTAGGTGCTTCCAGGTCCATTTCCCATTTGTCTATCAGTTTGAAGGTGGGAATGGCTGGATCTTTTGGGAGTTGGCGAAACATGGCTTCGCTGATGAAGCTCTTCCCGTTGTTCACACACACTCGAGCGAGAACAGAGTCCTTCCCATCATTTAACTGAACAGGGATGAACAACTGCTCTCCAATTTGCTGAATATCAGCCAGGCTCTGAGCTGACTTCACATCTTTCTGGACTGTAGGAGTGGGAGTTTCTGATTGTGGATTAGTAAAGAATTTCAGGGTGTTTCCTTCCAGCGTGGAGTACCACTTTAGACTGGAAGGAAGGTTGATTTTCAGGAATAGAGAGGACCCCCCATCACCAGTCTGTTGTCCTACTGCTATTACTGTCACGTCTGGAATTTGGCTATTCTGGAAGTGAAATTCTACTTGGTCAGATTTTTGTTCAACCATGTGGCAGGTGCCGTTTAAACTAATATGGTTGACACTCTGTTTTAATTTTATTGGTCGGCTAGTCTGGGTCCAGAGGACCTTGTTTACGCAATCTATTAGGGGTGACAACCTTCTCAGGAGGTCATTCCCTAGTAAACAAGGGGTGCCCTCTGGGGTCACAACTATGACCGGGTGTTTCAACTTGTGTCGCCCGATCTTAATGTCCAAGTCTGCAGTCCCCTCAACGGGAATTTCCTTCCCGTCAAAGTTCTGCAGTTGTCCAGGAAGAGAGGTGAGAGGAATTTGGTAATTCTCTCCCCTTCCTGCATTCAGTTCGTCAAAGGCCCTTCTGGACAGAAGGGTAGCTTGAGATCCAGTGTCCACCAGTGCCGAGATTGTACCCTGCCCCTGTACTTGTACCGGGGCATAATATCTTCCCTCCTTCTCCTCAAGGGGGCACAGATAATGTACATTTTTGGACAACTGGTGGGCTAATTTTCTGGTTCTGGACATCGCGAGAGAAGAATTTTGGGCAGAATTCTGTGGAGAGCCTTGGGAATCTGAAAGAAAAATTTGGCAACTGGAGATCAGAGCCATGGTGGGTTCCCCTGGTTCCGGTTCTGGGCCGCCCCCCCCTTTTTGGAGGCAGTCACCAGGATGGGTTTGAACCAGGGGATTTTCTTGCTGTTGGTTCTGGGATGAGATGGTGGGCGGCGGTAGCTCAGTCTCCACATCTCCCCAGTCTGGATTTGCATCCCTAGGGACCCATTTTTCTTTGGGAGGAGTTCCCCCCTCTCTGAAGGAGAAGATCCTTTTCCCAGGATCCTCTGAGGATCCCTCTCCCTCAAATTGGAAGACCTGTACCTCCTCCTCAAACTGAGTCTGTTTGGGTCTTTTGTTTCTCCCACCCCCCCTCTGCTCCTTAGGGGGCAGACTTTCAGGGGCAAGAGATTTCGTTTCCGGTTCCTGGGTTTCCAGGGGCTGTTTACAAGTGAGGAAGGAAGCTTCCTCCAAGGCTTTACACCCCCCTTCCCTTTGTGCCTCCTCCCTGGGAACCGGTGTGTTATCGGGGTGCTGCCCCCGTCATTGTTCTGGAGCACCAGGTCCAGAGTTGGGTGCGTTCTGCGCCGGCACGCCCATCTGAGGGTTCTGCTGAGCCCTCAGTATGTGACCCAGGTCCCGCGCCATGTTTTGAACCTGGCGCTCTAACTGGGAAACCCGCTCAGGCTGATACGGGGCCCTGTTTTCTCCCCTGGGCTGATCCCGGGAAGGGTAGCTGTCCCTCCTCTGGTAATACCCCGGGTTGGGAAGATTTGGGTACCCCTCCACCATTGGCCTCCCCTCTCCCGGATTCAGTGGTCTGGGCTCAGGGAATTGGGGAAAGAAGGATGGATGGTTTTGGGGCTGGAAGTCGGGTGGATATCTGGGGAAAAAGTTCTGCCCAGGGTTTGGTAAATTTCTGCCCTCCTGTGGGAAGTTTGGAGGGAAGTTCCCTGGGTTAGGTGCTTGGCTGGATCCCCCCCTTGGGCTGGAGGAGTCCACACATAACCCAGGATGGGTCTGTTTCCCTTGTAACGGGGACTTACATAATCAGGAGAGCGAGGGACCCCATTTGTGGGGCTGCCTCCCTGGCTCCCTGTCTGTGACTGGCCCGAGGACCTTCTGGGCCTAGCATTATTAGGTGCAGGTAGGTTTTTAGGCCCCCCTATCTCCAAATCCAAAACAGGGGTGACCTTTACCTCTGCCACCTTGGCAGCAGCAGGGGTGCTGTTGGCTTTGGGGTTTTTCTGGGCATTACTTTTGCTATCTACCGGTTTCTGCACCTCATAGATCCGGGTAGCCTGTTCAATGACCCAGTCTAAGGATCTTTTCTCGTGAAAATCCCTCACGAGCTGGGTCATGATGTATTTGGGCAAGGCATGAAAAAATGTATTAACGAATTCTCGACTGTCTGTGCGCACCCTTCTTGTGGTCTGTGCAAAAGCACGCTTTAACTCCTGCACAAATTCTTGTGGGGCCTGATCCTCCCCACATTGCAAATTGTAGGCTGCCTTGCGAGCCTCTTGAGGATTTCTGTGAACAGAAAAATGTTTCAAGATGGCCGCCTTATAGGTGGACCATCTTAAATGATTTTGGTCCTCCAGCCCCGCAAAGAAACTGGAGTATTCCGGGGAGAAGGTCCACTTTACATATTGAATACAGCTTTGGCTGTCCTTCAAATGGAAAGTCTCCATCATTTGTTCAAACAGCTCTAAGTGCTCCCAAACAGAATACTTAGCGTTCTTATGGTAAGGCGTGATGACGCTCCTGATCGCCTTAATCTGCTTTAAGGGGTCCTTAAGCAAGGCCCTTTTTGCCTTATTGGCCTTTTTGGTTCGGGTAACCCTTGTCCATTCGTCCTCGGACTCAGAGGCACTGCTCCCAGAGGTTCCCGTCTGTTCTTCCAGGTTTTCCCGGATTCTGCGAGCCTGGGAATGGCTGGCAGAATGTGGGGACCTGGTCTCCTGTGTCCTGCGCAGTTCAGAGGAGTCTTCAGATTCCTCCTTGCTGCCAGGATTTGATGGGTACCCTCCCCACTGACCTAACTGGGCAGAGGTTTTCAGGATGCCCTTAAGGGGCCTACTCTCCTGGGGTTCCCCACTGAACTGTACTGTACTTGGGTGCCCATACCCGGATGCCCACCCCTCCATTCCTGAGTGGTACTGGCCTATGAGCCCCATACTCTTAGCTGGATAGTAATCTGCCATCCCTGTGGCCCTGTGCTCATGTGCGCCAGGGAACATGGGGGTGGCAGAGTCCAGGGACTGAGAGGTATGAGGGCCTCTGGTACTAGGGCTCCTGAGGTTATGCTCCGGAGTTTCCCTTTCCCAGCGAACCTCATCTCTATCCGCCCCTGCTCCCTGTTGCAATGCAAGAGCCTGCATTTGTGCCTTCAGTTCCTCAGTTAAGGCCTTACTGGACTCTATCAGTCTCTCCTGCATCGCTACCTGTTGTTGGAGCCTATCATTGTGTTCACAGAGGGCCTCGTTTTCCCTCTGTGCTTCCTGGTTGGTCCTGGAGAACTGGGCCAGTCTTTGCTGCAGGAGGGTTACCTCCTGAGCTGTGTCCCTATTGGCCTGCTCCTTTCTTGCTAGAGCATCCTCCACCCTCCTGGTGTGCTCTAACAAGTTCTGGTGTTCTTTTTGGAGGTCACCCAGTCCCTGGTGGGCCAGGTGATTTTCTTCCATTTTCCTTTTTAAATGGCAGACTTCCTGGCCTAAGGCGTCTCTTTCCTGACTAAGAGCCTGCATTTGTGCCGCCAGGTCGTCCCTCTGCCTTTGAAAGGCACCAGCTTTCTGGCGTTCCTGATCAAACTCTGCCTGGGTATCCAGGTCTTTCAGAATTAGTTTGTTGCTCTCTGCCTTCACTCTATCTAGGTGGCCTTGCAGGGTGACTACCTGCTCAGCACATACCCTGTTGAAGTCCAGTTGTTGCTCCAGCTTTTTCTGGTTTTGCAGTAGGGAGTCCAAACCTTCTTGGTATTCCTTCTGCAAGGCCAGAAATCTGGTATCCTGTTCTACCTTTTCCTGTTGCAGCACATCCATATCCTTCTTTATTTTAATGATGTGCTGCCTACTATCATCTTCTGACTCCTGGCTCCTCTGCAGCCTCTGCTCAGAAGAGACCAGGTCAGATTGGACCTTCTCTAACGCCATCTGTTGCCTATTTGCCAGATTTTGGCTTTCAGCACATCTATCCTGCATGTCTCCCATATATAGGTACAGGTATGCCGCTATCCTGGCAATCTTATTGTGTTCCTCTTTGGCTTTAGGAGCCATATATATTTCACTCAGGGCCACATGTAAGGGACCCTGATCTCTATATATATCTGACCCTGTTTCAGTGACCTGTTGTGTAATGGCCTGCAACCACGCATCCTGGCCCTGTTCAGTCCATTCACCTCTCACAAATAGCTTATGCAAGAGGTGCTCTCTGGCTATTTTCATGTCTACTAAGGTCGTCATTCTAGAGATTGGTCTCTGTCCTGACTTACAGAAGTTTGTATTTTATTTTTGCAGAACAGAACTTTTCTTGGAGTGTCCCTTTTGAGGAATGCTTCACAGCGTAATGCAGCGTGGTGATCCGACTGGATGTATGTATCCCGTCAGTTAGCACACTGTATTAAGCTGCACAAGTGGTATTCTAACCCAAACATCCCGGACGAGCCCCCAATTTGTAAGAGGATTCAATTCAACACTACAGCTAAGTCAACGCCTAGTCTATAATACTGAATGAAAACCCTTATTGATATATCTTTATGTCCAGTTCATGCGTTCTGGATGACTACCCCTATATAACACCCCTCTCTTGGAATCCCCCTGACCCCACTGAGCCAAGAAGTAGTTCTGTTTTGCAAATTAAAAGGTTTATTTGATAATTTAAACAATATATATTATATCACGCTTTATAATAAATTAATAATTGAATAGCACACTTAATCTGATATGATGAAGATTAACAACGGAGAATCTGGCACTAACACACTTCTCTATAATCAATAAGGAGTTGACATGAAATGGATAAGGTAGCACAGTGGTAAATAGGTACAGAAGTATAATGTGGTAGAGAATGCTTTACAGGGTTCAAGGAAATGCAAGGTTGAATGAATGAAATGCAGTATAGAAAATACTCAATATGATTTCAACAAAACAATGTAATCACTTTTCTCTGGCAATCCCCTCCCCCCTTTTATGCAATGCAAGGAAGTGGAAGGAAGACACACAATTCTCAGAAATGCAATTCAATGTAATTCAGTTCAATCCCCAGCAAGCTTAAAGAAAACAGATAGGAGTTTTGAAAACACAGGCCCAAATGCTTTTATATGTGCTAGCAATGGATGAGAAAAATGCTGGAAATGCTTTTAATTCCCTTTCAGAGGTTCAGGGTGAGTGATAGCTACTCTCTATGAATTCAGGATCACCTTAACAATGCTTTAGTAGTAACTAGCAGGTAAACGAAGTTTTTGGCAAGGAAAAGCAAAACTGCTGTCTTTTTACACGTGAAGAAATTTGCAAATCGCGGCAAAATTCGCGGATGCGCCGAGCGCTATTACAGAGGAACCACAAGGACTATCTCTATCGTTTTGGGGTCCTAGGAAAGCCTAGGATCTCAGCTTCAAAATGAAAGTTACTGCAAGTCTCTAGCACAAACGGTTGCGGAGATATGAGCGATTTTGTGAAGGTCGTTTTTCAGATTTGAAATTTTAAAATTCAAAAAGACAAGTGCAGCTTGCAACTAGGAAATGACAAGTGACAGCTTTACAAATGACAGGTGACAGTTAGGAGGCAGTTCTACTTAGATTAAAATAGGATTGAATTATATTATTTTAACTAAGAGATTGGTTCTGCACAGTTTTCTAGGTACTCACACTATATTCTTGAGTGAAATGGGCCTCGCCATGGATCTGGTCAGGTTTTAAACTCGCCTCTGGTCTCTGCACTTCACAGTGATCTGGGTCAGCTCTCTCTGGTTCTCTGGTCTGGGTCTCTAGTTCTGGATAGATTGAAGTCTCTAGTTTGGCTCTCTGGAGGTTTGATGAATTTGAAGTCTGGATCTCTGGATGTTGTATGGTCCGGCAGAGTGCGTTGCAGCAAATGGAATTGAAGGTCCCTATCTGTCCTGTCTGTCTGCTTTCATGTGTTTAGAATGTGGGTGTGTTCTAGCATCACTGACCCTACCTCTCTCTCAGCTTCTAATTGGTCAAACTTCCATTTATCATTTGATTGGGGAAGGAAGTGTGTGTCAGCGTGATGTCATTTTATGGCTTGCAGAGCGTCCACTCCTCCTGTCAACTTACACACATTCTATATTTGATAATAAAAGACATATTTCAGAGTTACACAGTTGTTTGAAATTACATATACATGGTGTGGCTGAATTTAGCCATGTCTCTGTCCAAATCTGCTGTTTCTAAGAGCTTGCATTCAGAAATGGCACATAATTGACTTTTTAACTGATTTTTCAATTTCTGACATTGACCCAACTTTACATACATGTGCGCAGGGAGTATGGACATTAACTGATGAAGTTTCAGATTTTTAACATGCATACATTTAGAGTAATATCCACTTTTCCGCTAAAACCCCCCTGAACATACCACCGGTTCTAAAAACCTCTTAAAATGTGGGCAGAAAAATCACAAGAATTATGGTATCATTTATAAACTTTTCACATGTCCGTACTATGAGTTATTCATCTTTTTCTAAACAATATTCTGGCTACAAAGGGGTGTGGTTTCCTCTCAGCACAAGGTTGAATTTCTGGTTTATCCAGTTCTGCCAAGCCAGCTTGCTCTCACAGGCAGTGCTCCTCCCCTTTCCTCAGGAGGAAGCTACATTTTACGACTGCTGTAATAAAACCTTTGCCTGAGTCAGGAGAGGGCTTTGTTCACTTTCCTGCAGAGCACAGGTAATTCAATTATCAGATAGATGGCATATCCTTAGTGTGAGCAGCAAAAGGGCAGCTAGGCCTGGGAACACAGCTGTGACTCAAGTTTCACTCCTGATGGGGGTAGTTGCCAGGCAGAATTCAGTTCCTTAAGCCAGGTTTCAGATAAAATGTCACTTTTTGTTCCCCAGTTCCTGCATTCAAATAAAACTAAACATTTTCACATATGCAGCTAGAAGGCTGATTCTAAGTTTAAAACTATGACATTTAAACAGTTACAAAGGCATGTGACACCAAACATAGGTCACTCATTTAATCTAAACATTTTCGATTTTAGTGTCTTTAAATCCAGTGCAACTTAAACTGCTGACTCCATAGCAGTTTTGTTATAAGCATTGTTTTGGGCTCTTCATTTCCCAGATTTTGTAGGCACACAACACTCCATTCGACCAAATGTCTGCTGGTGTCCAGTGAGTTTTTAGATGTGTTGCAATGTTTAAAATAGACAGTTTGAGCCTGCCTTCAGAGAAACACAGGGTGGTTTTAAACTGCCGGCTTTTGGATAGTGGTGAGTACTGGTACTGCACCCATTTTTGGGATTTAAGAAAATGAATTCCCAACAATTCTAGGTTGCATTTGGCAATCAGCATTGCCATTCCCAATGGTTTCAGACTACTGTGCGGGTAGTCCAATGGTGATTTTAAAGCGCTTTGAAGCTAACCGGCGCTATTGTTTTTCCTTTGGCAACCCATTTCCCTCATGGCAACCCGGCCTTTCATTCTCGCACTGGTGGGTGGCAAGTGAGGCAACCATTTCGGTGTGCGCACAAACTGCGCAGCTTTCCTGGATTTCGGCGCACATGTGGGTTTTCCGCCATCTTGAATTTTCTAAGCCCACAGCACCAAATGTTGTGGCATGATAGCTTAAACGTGGGTCAGGACACCCAACAGGAAGATGCCGCCGTATTTGGTAAGTAAGAGCGCTGCTCTCGAATTGAATTCTGCTAACCTGTTGTTTTGTCTTGGCAGGTGCAGCTGAGGATCGGATCTCTAGCAGGTAAGGAATTTGTTTTCCCAGGAACTGGAGCTGAAGAATCTCAGGAAGACTGGAGCTGACACGGTGAGCGTCCTGCTGCAGATGCAGAATAACGCGAAGCACGTTTCATCAATCGGGTGTGGTTTAAATAGCCTTCTGTAGTGCTTAGGCGTCTTCTTCCACAGCCTCGCCCAGGTAAGAAAAGAGTTCCTGTGTTCTGATTCCAGGGAGTGGCTCCTGCCCCACCCAGACAGGAAAAGTAGTTCCAGGCAGAGAAGGATCAGAAGACCATCGAGCTGGTAAGTAAGCAGCATGGTCTGCTGCAGGTAGGTCCACCCAAGCACTCTTAAGCATTATGAGCCCGGCGCTTCCAGCGCCGGGACCGGTCATCTTTATGAGCCTGGTGCCACTGGTGCCAGGACAAGGTCCAAAAGGTCCCGATAGGGACTGGCTGGTACCCAGGATCAAGGTTATGGGCCTGCTTCCAAGGATGTGAGGCAAGTCCTGACCCCTTGGAAGCAGGGATCATGACACTGGGTGAATGAGTGTTTGAAAAACTTAGAGGGATGGATTAAGGGTTACAAGGGGAACACTTATGAGGGAATGGGAAATCTTGTAATGATGGAGTCAATTTATGATGCCTGCTCTCCTGAGCCCAGAAAGCACTTGGCTGATTCAAATGAATTAGATTCCAGGAAGCTAGCTAAGGCTGCTGACTTGTGGGTCACCAACAGGGCTACTCACAAGGATTCAGGGGTCACTCAGAAAAAGGATGAGGGAAAGCAGCCACCAAAAGGGAACCAAGAGACTTCTAATACCTCCCAACCCAAAGAGGGCCCCAAACAACAAAATAACCAGGGTAAGCCCCAAGGTAAACCACAACAGGCTAGTGTACCTTCTGGTCAACAACCAGAAGGAGGTCAGAACAAGCCACCCTTTCAGAGAGCATTTGGAGTATGCTCTGTCTGTAAGGCAACTGACCACATCAAAGGAGATCCAAAATGTAAGGGTAAATCTACAGGGATCAGCAGAGTCTCCTTAGCCTTCACTCCTGAGGAGGAAGTCCAAATGGCTAGTGCTCACTTTGAAGTCTTTGCTGAAGAACCTTTGGGTCTTCAAGCAAGTGTAACAGTAGAGTCCATGGGTCTGGTTAGCAATCAGAATAGGAGTGTGTATAACTCCATACCAGAAAACTCTAAAGATTATTATATGGACATTGTTCTTGTCAATGGCCAGGAAACTCCTGCCAGGCGAGACTCTGGGTCCAGCAGAACAGTAGTGGATGAAAGCTTTTTCAGTTCTGAGGATGTTGCTAAGGCACCCAAAGGTCCCACTATGATGTCTGGAGGCCCTGCCCAAATGATTCTTATTCTACCAGCCCTCATACAGTGTAACAACATGACAGTGATGATTCCTGTCAGTGTTCAGACTGAGGTGCCTGTGAGAGTCCTTTTGGGGAATGATCTAAGAACTCTAGGAGTAGTATCCAGTACCCACAGGCCTCCCAGTATGGAGACCCAGAACCAAACCAAATTGGCTAGGGAGGCCACCTTAAGGAACCACTCTATGCCTGTGAGAACCTCTACGGAGAACCCCACTACAAGCCCTGGTGTTGGTAAATTGACCTCTGACCCAGGCAAATTTGAGGCTAAAATGTCAGGGAAATGGGAGCCCGAACCGAGCTCCATCATTATCCCACCAGTCTTGGAGTCTGTGACTCCCCCTGCTTCTGAGGAAGAGGTGGATAGACCAACTGGACCCCTAACTAGGCCTAAGAGAACTGGTAATTCTCAGTGCTGGTAGAAAACCAGAAAAGAAAAGTCTAAAGCCAAAAACCTTCAGACTGTTGGACCTTCTACTGAAGGCTCCAACTCAAATCCTAGTCTTGGGAGTGAAACTCCTAAAGTAGGTAAGGGTAGATCTAAGAGGGAGGAGAAGCATGTACCTTGCTTATCTCCATCCCCTCCAACCAAGAGGCCCAAAACCCAACCTTCTCCCAACAGAGAGGTGGTGAGGAACTCTGGAGACCGCTCTAGATCTAAGGGAATCCTTTATAAGGGCCCCTTGAAAAAGCCTAACACAGGTTCAGAAGTTGTACCAACTTCTGAGGGACTGGTCAACCAGATCCCCTATAGTTTTAAAAAGACTGATGTTCCTCAGAGGGTTTGTAGGTCATATAGCTTACAAAGGAAAACCTTTGATTTGACCATAGAACATAGGTCAGGGTGTCTCCACCAAAATGCTGATGGTCTCTAGGATGTATGTCATCGACTAAAGGTATGAGATTCATCCAGGAGTGGATTAAATCCTCCTGTCCCTTAGTCTGGGGGTGGGGGGGCGAGTGTTAGGGAGAATTCTCTGTATAGGCTAATTTCCCAAACCTAGTGAGTCCCCCAGCAGCTTTGCTGGATTTTTGGGGTTTTATTTTTTTCTCCTGCTAAGAGTGAGACTCTTTTTCTCCCACGCTTAGGCATGATTTGAGAATGTCCTTTGACTTTGTAATGTGTTTTATGGGCTATGGGGTCTTTTACTCCATATGTCTTCATGTGTTTTTGGTAAGTGTGTTACACAGCACCCTCAGTGCAGTAACACAGGGGTGTCATAGTGGCCCCCAAACATAGACTCCATACCCTGGGACTCACTACTGTCTCCCAGGGCATGTAAAGTCACCATTGACTTTACTAATCTTAAATTGTGAACAGAACCAGTACAAGCCATCATATTGTGGAAGTACTGGTAGGGGTAATTCGATTGCCCCTGGGTCTGTTTTTCAAGGGGGCACTGTCCAGTCCCCCCTTGTCGGGTTTCTGGCTGGTGGCAGTGGTTACCACGCAAAATATTCCACCTGAATATTTCCTATGGGATTTTCCCATTCATTTTAAACACACCACTTTTTTGGTGCAATGTTAAAGATACCGCCGGGTTATTTATTTTATATTTATTCCCCGGTTGGGTGTTTTTGCCAGGACTCGGTTTTAAAATGGTGTTTGTGTTCGCCTCTGTAACTCCAACCCAAGTCGAGCCCTTTGTTCCACTTTTGGCGGGCTTCTGCACAGAAGCCTCCAAAAGTGCTGCCACTCTGACTGGGTCTACAGGATGTGTGGGAGGGGGGAATAGGCACCCTGGACTGAGTTGCCTCGGCAACTGAAGTCGCACTCTTGTGTGATTGGCCCAGTGGTGAGCCGCCCGGCTCACCACTTAGCATGTTTGATTGACAGCTAGGACTAATGAATGGGGGTTTTCTGCATAAAAGCAGGGCTTTGGGGACTGGAACTTCAGAAGTCGCCACAGGACCTAAAGAATCCGAAGAGGGAGAAGCTGAGCCGACCTGCAACGACGACACCACCGGTGGAGCCCTGCTGAACCAAACTCACCACTTCCCAACGACAGAGAAGATCTTCTTCGAGGAGAGTCTTCTTCCTTTGAGCTGGTGGGGTTAACCAGTTCGCCTTTTTTCGCCTTCCTGGATCGTCTCGTGGTCGAATCGCCCGTGCCAAGCACCCCGGCAGCCGGATAGCCACGCTTCACCACTACCGCGAATAAAAGGGTAGTACCTTTTAACCGGGAAACTCCGCAGCTGGTTTCTTCCCTGGCAGTGCAACGACCTCCAGCTTTCCTCCACGTCAAGATCTTCTCTTCCCCTGGACGAAGCACAGACTTGCACCCGCTGCCAGGAACAACTGCCCCCGCTGGAGCTTTCACGCCATTTCAGGTACTGTGTCCCGCCTGGTCTCCCTTGCAACAGACTGTCCAAGGTGTCCCGTAAATCCTTGACTCTCTATCCTGGGGTGACCTCCGACCCGTTAACATTACCTTTCTGAACTGATCTAACTCCTTTTTGAACTATCTGCAAAGTCTTTTAAAGTGTACTTCAACTGTGTGATCTTGGGCACATTCCGCCTTGCTCTCTCCAAGAGTGGGCCTGGCCTATGAACTTTTTGCTCTACAGTAGACCCTGCCTTTCTTAACTTGCCGTGGTTCTTTAAAAGTGTTGGTATTGTGTGTTTTCCTATTTCTGCCTTTTCTCTCCCTTTTTAAACCATTATTGGAGTGCCATCTATGGTTACTTGCTCACCTCTGTTTTGCTAAATAAGTGGTGTACTAACCGAGACTTGTCAATTAATTAATTAGGGAGGTGTATATATTTCTAGTGACTGTGTTTGAACTTGCTTGACATATTAGTCCCAGTGTATTTTTTACAAGTGTGTTTTTAAATAAATAATTATATACTTTTATACCAAAGGTCTGGTCAGTGTTTGCTTGTGCTACTGTCTCTTTGTACCTAATGTGTATACTCTATATACTGCCTAACTCTTCTTGAGAGAAGTCTGACTGCTCAGCCACAGCTACCAGGTAAATCTGGGTGGTACAGGCAGCTACCAATTGGGTTTACTGCTAACACCTGTAGTCTTAAACATTTTTCAGTGGTCCCTAAGGGAACTGCACAGGTGTCTGCCTAACACTGGTGTACAGCGGTGGGATTTGTATTGAGTATGCATTTTAGTGTGCTTATAGATATCTTAGTGCAACTAACCACAAAGCTTAGCATTAAAAAGTTTATTTTCTAACTTGTCAACTATGGAAAGTTATAGTCAAGAGTCCCTTGCTACAAAAACTGCTGATTGTTTAAGAGTTCTCTGTAAGCATAAGAATCTCCTGACTAAAGGCAAGACAATGGAGCTAATAGAAAGATTGTTAGCAAACCAAAGTCTGGGTGCTGGTTCAGAGGAACCCACTCTCCCAGAGAATGTAGATAACAGTGATGATATTGATATTGAACAAAGTATTGTGAATCTTGAGGCAGAGTCAGAAGAGGAGGGTGAGGCTGTTGTGACTGTCCCCCCTAGGCATCTGTCTGCTCTACCAGCTGTACCTACTGGGCATTTACCAGGTCCCACACTTAGTCCTCAATGTCTTGAACTAGAGAAAATGAAACTTGAATTGGAGTTTAAGAGACTTAATGCTCAAGCAGAACAAAGACACCAAGAACTGAATCAAGAACTAAGGCTCAGAGAAATGGAGCTCAAGCATGAGCTAGAGATGAAGACATTTTCTGTTGAAAATGCTTCTCTCTCCGGATCCTCTAGGAGTACCAGTCCCAAAAGACCCCGGGTGCCTAAAGAGATTGTGGGTATGTATTAGCCTAAGTTGGATGTGTTAGATTGGTTGGCTATGTTTGAGTATAATCATGGGCTCCAGGACATCTCAGGGAATGAGTTACTTCCCCGGTTGTTCTCTAGGCTCCCCCCTGTTGCATCTGATGTGGTAATGGAGTTGGGGAAGGTGGATAGAAGGGATTATGAATGTGTGAAGCTAGCTTTAATAGCTAGATTTGGGAAGACCCCTTCCCAGTACCTTAAGAGGTTTAGGACCCTCAAAAAGAATGATGGTACCCCTTGGGCTACCTGGGTGAATGAGTGTTTGAAAAACTTAGAGGGATGGATTAAGGGTTACAAGGGGAACACTTATGAGGGAATGAGAAATCTTGTAATGATGGAGTCAATTTATGATGCCTGCTCTCCTGAGCTCAGAAAGCACTTGGCTGATTCAAATGAATTAGATTCCAGGAAGCTAGCTAAGGCTGCTGACTTGTGGGTCACCAACAGGGCTACTCACAAGGATTCAGGGGTCACTCAGAAAAAGGATGAGGGAAAGCAGCCACCAAAAGGGAACCAAGAGACTTCTAATACCGCCCAACCCAAAGAGGGCCCCAAACAACAATATAACCAGGGTAAGCCCAAGGTAAACCACAACAGGCTAGTGTACCTTCTGGTCAACAACCAGAAGGAGGTCAGAACAAGCCACCCTTTCAGAGAGCATTTGGAGTATGCTCTGTCTGTAAGGCAACTGACCACATCAAAGGAGATCCAAAATGTAAGGGTAAACCTACAGGGATCAGCAGAGTCTCTTTAGCCTTCACTCCTGTGGAGGAAGTCCAAATGGCTAGTGCTCACTTTGAAGTCTTTGCTGAAGAACCTTTGGGTCTTCAAGCAAGTGTAACAGTAGAGTCCATGGGTCTGGTTAGCAATCAGAATAGGAGTGTGTACAACTCCATACCAGAAAACTCTAAAGTTTATTATATGGACAGTGTTCTTGTCAATGGCCAGGATACTCCTGCCAGGCGAGACTCTGGGGCCAGCAGAACAGTAGTGGATGAAAGCTTTTTCAGTTCTGAGGATGTTGCTAAGGCACCCAAAGGTCCCACTAAGATGTCTGGAGGCCCTGTCCAAATGGTTCCAATTCTACCAGCCCTCATACAGTGTAACAACATGACAGTGATGATTCCTGTCAGTGTTCAGACTGAGGTGCCTGTGAGAGTCCTGTTGGGGAATGATCTAAGAACTCTAGGAGTAGTATCCAGTACCCCCAGGCCTCCCAGTATGGAGACCCAGAACCAAACCAAATTGGCTAGGGAGGCGACCTTAAGGAACCACTCTATGCCTGTGGGAACCTCTACTGAGAACCCCACTACAAGCCCTGGTGTTGGTAAGTTGACCTCTGACCCAGGCAAATTTGAGGCTAAAATGTTAGGGAAATAGGAGCCCTAACCGAGCTCCATCATTATCCCCCCAGTCTTAGAGTCTGTGACTCCCCCTGCTTCTGAGGAAGAGGTGGATAGACCAACTGGACCCCTAACTAGGACTAAGAGAACTGGTAATTATCAGTGCTGGTGGAAAACCAGAAAAGAAAAGTCTAAAGCCAAAAACCTTCAGACTGTTGGACCTTCTACTGAAGACTCCAACTCAAATCCTAGTCTTGGGAGTGAAACTCCTAAAGTAGGTAAGGGTAGATCTAAGAGGGAGGAGAAGCATGTACCTTGCTTATCTCCATCCCCTCCAACCAAGAGGCCCAAAACCCAACCTTCTCCCAACAGAGAGGTGGTGAGGAACTCTGGAGACCGCTCTAGATCTTAGGGAATCCTTTATAAGGGCCCCTTGAAAAAGCCTAACACAGGTTCAGAAGTTGTACCAACTTCTGAGGGACTGGCCAACCAGATCCCCTATAGTTTTAAAAAGACTGATGTTCCTCAGAGGGTTTGTAGGTCATATAGCTTACAAAGGAAAACCTTTGATTTGACCATAGAACATAGGTCAGGGTGTCTCCACCAAAATGCTGATGGTCTCTAGGATGTATGTCATCGACTAAAGGTATGAGATTCATCCAGGAGTGGATTAAATCCTCCTGTCCCTTAGTCTGGGGGTGGGGGGGGGCGAGTGTTAGGGAGAATTCTCTGTATAGGCTAATTTCCCAAACCTAGTGAGTCCCCCAGCAGCTTTGCTGGATTTTTGGGGTTTTATTTTTTTCTCCTGCTAAGAGTGAGACTCTTTTTCTCCCACGCTTAGGCATGATTTGAGAATGTCCTTTGACTTTGTAATGTGTTTTATGGGCTATGGGGACTTTTACTCCATATGTCTTCATGTGTTTTTGGTAAGTGTGTTACACAGCACCCTCAGTGCAGTAACACAGGGGTGTCATAGTGGCCCCCAAACATAGACTCCATACCCTGGGACTGACTACTGTCTCCCAGGGCATGTAAAGTCACCATTGACTTTACTAATCTTAAATTGTGAACAGAACCAGTATAAGCCATCATATTGTGGAAGTACTGGTAGGGGTAATTCGATTGCCCCTGGGTCTGTTTTTCAAGGGGGCACTGTCCAGTCCCCCCTTGTCGGGTTTCTGGCTGGTGGCAGTGGTTACCACGCAAAATATTCCACCTGAATATTTCCTATGGGATTTTCCCATTCATTTTAAACACACCACTTTTTTGGTGCAATGTTAAAGATACCGCCGGGTTATTTATTTTATATTTATTCCCCGGTTGGGTGTTTTTGCCAGGACTCGGTTTTAAAATGGTGTTTGTGTTCGCCTCTGTAACTCCAACCCAAGTCGAGCCCTTTGTTCCACTTTTGGCGGGCTTCTGCACAGAAGCCTCCAAAAGTGCTGCCACTCTGACTGGGTCTACAGGATGTGTGGGAGGGGGGAATAGGCACCCTGGACTGAGTTGCCTCGGCAACTGAAGTCGCACTCTTGTGTGATTGGCCCAGTGGTGAGCCGCCCGGCTCACCACTTAGCATGTTTGATTGACAGCTAGGACTAATGAATGGGGGTTTTCTGCATAAAAGCAGGGCTTTGGGGACTGGAACTTCAGAAGTCGCCACAGGACCTAAAGAATCCGAAGAGGGAGAAGCTGAGCCGACCTGCAATGACGACACCACCGGTGGAGCCCTGCTGAACCAAACTCACCACTTCCCAACGACAGAGAAGATCTTCTTCGAGGAGAGTCTTCTTCCTTTGAGCTGGTGGGGTTAACCAGTTCGCCTTTTTTCGCCTTCCTGGATCGTCTCGTGGTCGAATCGCCCGTGCCAAGCACCCCGGCAGCCGGATAGCCACGCTTCACCACTACCGCGAATAAAAGGGTAGTACCTTTTAACCGGGAAACTCCGCAGCTGGTTTCTTCCCTGGCAGTGCAACGACCTCCAGCTTTCCTCCACGTCAAGATCTTCTCTTCCCCTGGACGAAGCACAGACTTGCACCCGCTGCCAGGAACAACTGCCCCCGCTGGAGCTTTCACGCCATTTCAGGTACTGTGTCCCGCCTGGTCTCCCTTGCAACAGACTGTCCAAGGTGTCCCGTAAATCCTTGACTCTCTATCCTGGGGTGACCTCCGACCCGTTAACATTACCTTTCTGAACTGATCTAACTCCTTTTTGAACTATCTGCAAAGTCTTTTAAAGTGTACTTCAACTGTGTGATCTTGGGCACATTCCGCCTTGCTCTCTCCAAGAGTGGGCCTGGCCTATGAACTTTTTGCTCTACAGTAGACCCTGCCTTTCTTAACTTGCCGTGGTTCTTTAAAAGTGTTGGTATTGTGTGTTTTCCTATTTCTGCCTTTTCTCTCCCTTTTTAAACCATTATTGGAGTGCCATCTATGGTTACTTGCTCACCTCTGTTTTGCTAAATAAGTGGTGTACTAACCGAGACTTGTCAATTAATTAATTAGGGAGGTGTATATATTTCTAGTGACTGTGTTTGAACTTGCTTGACATATTAGTCCCAGTGTATTTTTTACAAGTGTGTTTTTAAATAAATAATTATATACTTTTATACCAATGGTCTGGTCAGTGTTTGCTTGTGCTACTGTCTCTTTGTACCTAATGTGTATACTCTATATACTGCCTAACTCTTCTTGAGAGAAGTCTGACTGCTCAGCCACAGCTACCAGGTAAATCTGGGTGGTACAGGCAGCTACCAATTGGGTTTACTGCTAACACCTGTAGTCTTAAACATTTTTCAGTGGTCCCTAAGGGAACTGCACAGGTGTCTGCCTAACACTGGTGTACAGCGGTGGGATTTGTATTGAGTATGCATTTTAGTGTGCTTATAGATATCTTAGTGCAACTAACCACAAAGCTTAGCATTAAAAAGTTTATTTTCTAACTTGTCAACTATGGAAAGTTATAGTCAAGAGTCCCTTGCTACAAAAACTGCTGATTGTTTAAGAGTTCTCTGTAAGCATAAGAATCTCCTGACTAAAGGCAAGACAATGGAGCTAATAGAAAGATTGTTAGCAAACCAAAGTCTGGGTGCTGGTTCAGAGGAACCCACTCTCCCAGAGAATGTAGATAACAGTGATGATATTGATATTGAACAAAGTATTGTGAATCTTGAGGCAGAGTCAGAAGAGGAGGGTGAGGCTGTTGTGACTGTCCCCCCTAGGCATCTGTCTGCTCTACCAGCTGTACCTACTGGGCATTTACCAGGTCCCACACTTAGTCCTCAATGTCTTGAACTAGAGAAAATGAAACTTGAATTGGAGTTTAAGAGACTTAATGCTCAAGCAGAACAAAGACACCAAGAACTGAATCAAGAACTAAGGCTCAGAGAAATGGAGCTCAAGCATGAGCTAGAGATGAAGACATTTTCTGTTGAAAATGCTTCTCTCTCCGGATCCTCTAGGAGTACCAGTCCCAAAAGACCCCGGGTGCCTAAAGAGATTGTGGGTATGTATTAGCCTAAGTTGGATGTGTTAGATTGGTTGGCTATGTTTGAGTATAATCATGGGCTCCAGGACATCTCAGGGAATGAGTTACTTCCCCGGTTGTTCTCTAGGCTCCCCCCTGTTGCATCTGATGTGGTAATGGAGTTGGGGAAGGTGGATAGAAGGGATTATGAATGTGTGAAGCTAGCTTTAATAGCTAGATTTGGGAAGACCCCTTCCCAGTACCTTAAGAGGTTTAGGACCCTCAAAAAGAATGATGGTACCCCTTGGGCTACCTGGGTGAATGAGTGTTTGAAAAACTTAGAGGGATGGATTAAGGGTTACAAGGGGAACACTTATGAGGGAATGAGAAATCTTGTAATGATGGAGTCAATTTATGATGCCTGCTCTCCTGAGCTCAGAAAGCACTTGGCTGATTCAAATGAATTAGATTCCAGGAAGCTAGCTAAGGCTGCTGACTTGTGGGTCACCAACAGGGCTACTCACAAGGATTCAGGGGTCACTCAGAAAAAGGATGAGGGAAAGCAGCCACCAAAAGGGAACCAATAGACTTCTAATACCGCCCAACGCAAAGAGGGCCCCAAACAACAAAATAACCAGGGTAAGCCCAAGGTAAACCACAACAGGCTAGTGTACCTTCTGGTCAACAACCAGAAGGAGGTCAGAACAAGCCACCCTTTCAGAGAGCATTTGGAGTATGCTCTGTCTGTAAGGCAACTGACCACATCAAAGGAGATCCAAAATGTAAGGGTAAACCTACAGGGATCAGCAGAGTCTCTTTAGCCTTTACTCCTGTGGAGGAAGTCCAAATGGCTAGTGCTCACTTTGAAGTCTTTGCTGAAGAACCTTTGGGTCTTCAAGCAAGTGTAACAGTAGAGTCCATGGGTCTGGTTAGCAATCAGAATAGGAGTGTGTACAACTCCATACCAGAAAACTCTAAAGTTTATTATATGGACAGTGTTCTTGTCAATGGCCAGGATACTCCTGCCAGGCGAGACTCTGGGGCCAGCAGAACAGTAGTGGATGAAAGCTTTTTCAGTTCTGAGGATGTTGCTAAGGCACCCAAAGGTCCCACTAAGATGTCTGGAGGCCCTGTCCAAATGGTTCCAATTCTACCAGCCCTCATACAGTGTAACAACATGACAGTGATGATTCCTGTCAGTGTTCAGACTGAGGTGCCTGTGAGAGTCCTGTTGGGGAATGATCTAAGAACTCTAGGAGTAGTATCCAGTACCCCCAGGCCTCCCAGTATGGAGACCCAGAACCAAACCAAATTGGCTAGGGAGGCGACCTTAAGGAACCACTCTATGCCTGTGGGAACCTCTACTGAGAACCCCACTACAAGCCCTGGTGTTGGTAAGTTGACCTCTGACCCAGGCAAATTTGAGGCTAAAATGTTAGGGAAATAGGAGCCCTAACCGAGCTCCATCATTATCCCCCCAGTCTTAGAGTCTGTGACTCCCCCTGCTTCTGAGGAAGAGGTGGATAGACCAACTGGACCCCTAACTAGGCCTAAGAGAACTGGTAATTATCAGTGCTGGTGGAGAACCAGAAAAGAAAAGTCTAAAGCCAAAAACCTTCAGACTGTTGGACCTTCTACTGAAGACTCCAACTCAAATCCTAGTCTTGGGAGTGAAACTCCTAAAGTAGGTAAGGGTAGATCTAAGAGGGAGGAGAAGCATGTACCTTGCTTATCTCCATCCCCTCCAACCAAGAGGCCCAAAACCCAACCTTCTCCCAACAGAGAGGTGGTGAGGAACTCTGGAGACCGCTCTAGATCTAAGGGAATCCTTTATAAGGGCCCCTTGAAAAAGCCTAACACAGGTTCAGAAGTTGTACCAACTTCTGAGGGACTGGTCAACCAGATCCCCTATAGTTTTAAAAAGACTGATGTTCCTCAGAGGGTTTGTAGGTCATATAGCTTACAAAGGAAAACCTTTGATTTGACCATAGAACATAGGTCAGGGTGTCTCCACCAAAATGCTGATGGTCTCTAGGATGTATGTCATCGACTAAAGGTATGAGATTCATCCAGGAGTGGATTAAATCCTCCTGTCCCTTAGTCTGGGGGTGGGGGGGGCGAGTGTTAGGGAGAATTCTCTGTATAGGCTAATTTCCCAAACCTAGTGAGTCCCCCAGCAGCTTTGCTGTATTTTTGGGGTTTTATTTTTTTCTCCTGCTAAGAGTGAGACTCTTTTTCTCCCACGCTTAGGCATGATTTGAGAATGTCCTTTGACTTTGTAATGTGTTTTATGGGCTATGGGGTCTTTTACTCCATATGTCTTCATGTGTTTTTGGTAAGTGTGTTACACAGCACCCTCAGTGCAGTAACACAGGGGTGTCATAGTGGCCCCCAAACATAGACTCCATACCCTGGGACTGACTACTGTCTCCCAGGGCATGTAAAGTCACCATTGACTTTACTAATCTTAAATTGTGAACAGAACCAGTATAAGCCATCATATTGTGGAAGTACTGGTAGGGGTAATTCGATTGCCCCTGGGTCTGTTTTTCAAGGGGGCACTGTCCAGTCCCCCCTTGTCGAGTTTCTGGCTGGTGGCAGTGGTTACCACGCAAAATATTCCACCTGAATATTTCCTATGGGATTTTCCCATTCATTTTAAACACACCACTTTTTTGGTGCAATGTTAAAGATACCGCCGGGTTATTTATTTTATATTTATTCCCCGGTTGGGTGTTTTTGCCAGGACTCGGTTTTAAAATGGTGTTTGTGTTCGCCTCTGTAACTCCAACCCAAGTCGAGCCCTTTGTTCCACTTTTGGCGGGCTTCTGCACAGAAGCCTCCAAAAGTGCTGCCACTCTGACTGGGTCTACAGGATGTGTGGGAGGGGGGAATAGGCACCCTGGACTGAGTTGCCTCGGCAACTGAAGTCGCACTCTTGTGTGATTGGCCCAGTGGTGAGCCGCCCGGCTCACCACTTAGCATGTTTGAGTGACAGCTAGGACTGATGAATGGGGGTTTTCTGCATAAAAGCAGGGCTTTGGGGACTGGAACGTCAGAAGTTGCCACAGGACCTAAAGAATCCGAAGAGGGAGAAGCTGAGCCGACCTGCAACGACGACACCACTGGTGGAGCCCTGCTGTACCGAACTCACCACTTCCCAACGACAGAGAAGATCTTCTTCCAGGAGAGTCTTCTTCCTTTGAGCTGGTGGGGTTAACCAGTTCGCCTTTTTTCGCCTTCCTGGATCGTCTCATGGTCGAATCGCCCGTGCCAAGCACCCCGGCGGCCCGAGAGCCACGCTTCACCGCTACCACAAATAAAAGGGTAGTACCTTTTAACCAGGAAACTCCGCGGCTGGTTTCTTTCCTGGCAGTGCAACGACCTCCAGCTTTCCTCCACGTCAAGATCTTCTCTTCCCCTGGACGAAGCACCGACTTGCACCTGCTGCCAGGAACAACTGCCTCCGCTGGAGCTTTCTCGCCATTTCATGTACTGTGTCACGCCTGGTTTCCCTTGCAACAGACTGTCCAAGGTGTCCCGTAAATCCTTGACTCTCTATCCTGGGGTGACCTCCGACCCGTTAACATTACCTTTCTGAACTGATCTAACTCCTTTTTGAACTATCTGCAAAGTCTTCAACTGTGTGATCTTGGGCACATTCTGCCTTGCTCTCTCCAAGAGTGGGGCTGGCCTATGAACTTTTTGCTCTACAGTAGTCCCTGCCTTTCTTGACTTGCCGTGGTTCTTTAAAAGTGTTGTTATTGTGTGTTTTCCTGTTTCTGCCTTTTCTCTTCCTTTTTAAATCATTATTGGAGTGCCATCTATGGTTACGCGCTCACCTCTGTTTTGCTAAATAAGTGGTGTACTAACCTAGACTTGTCAATTAATTAATTAGGGAGGTGTATATATTTCTAGTGACTGTGTTTGAACTTGCTTGACATATTAGTGCCAGTGTATTTTTTACAAGTGTGTTTTAAAATAAATAATTATATACTTTTATACCAAAGCTCTGGTCAGTGTTTGCTTGTGCTACTGTCTCTTTGTACCTAATGTGTATACTCTATATACTGCCTAGCTCTTCTTGAGAGAAGTCTGACTGCTCAGCCAGCAGCTACCAGGTAAATCTGGGTGGTACAGACTGCTACCAATTGGGTCTACTGCTAACACTTGTAGTCTTAAACTTTTTGCAGTGCTCCCTAAGGGAACTGCACAGGTTTCTGCATAACAGTCATCTGCAAACAGGCTTATCTTACAGTGTGTTTCCCCTGCCATGACGCCTCTAATCTCCTCATTGTTCCTGACAGATGCCGCCCATGGTTCCATTACCAACACGTATATGAGCAGTGGACAGAAGGCTGCCCTGTCGTGTACCCCTTCCTAACGGAAATGACCCAGACTCCCTTCCTTTGACCACAACCCTTGCTGTGGGTTTTGACTATATGGCTGCTAGCCAACCCATCCATCTCGGGCCCATTCCCAGGAACGAGAAGACTTCCACCATGAAGGCCCATCTTACCCTATTGAAAGCCTTTTCGGTGTATAGAGATAGCGGGAGCGCCCCTTTCTCCCGTACCATCCTCGAGCTCAGCACGTGGAGAGCCTTCTGCATGCTGTCCGCTCCTTGCCTATTTAGCACAAACCTTACCTGGTCCGGGTGGATCAACCGGGGGAGGTGCATCTCTAACCATGTTGCCAGGATCCTGGCGAAGACCTTGGCGTACACATTCAAGAGGGAGATAGGTCTATACGAAGCACAGTCCTCTGGGTTTTTCCCGGTTTCGGTATCACCGTTATCAGGGCCTGAAGAAATGTTGGTGGTATTTTATCTTTCCCCCTTATCCGGTTAAACAACTTGGCCATTGGTTCCGCCAGTGAGGATTGATATAGCTTATAGAAGTCGGCCGTAAAGCTGTTTTCCACTGGGGCCTTCCCTGTCTTTAATCTTTTGATAGCCTCCACTACCTCCTCCCCCGTTATCTCCCCCTCTAAGGCCTCCAGCTCTGCTTCAGTGAGCCTAGCCTGCCTGGCCAAGTAGCTCCGCATATCCTCCAACCACTCCTCTTTCTAGCCTCTTGCCCTGTGTGCCAGCAAAGTCCCCACCGTGTCCCCCCTTTTATAGTATCTTTGCCGGGTGTACCTCATCTCCTTGACCACTTCCCCAATAAGTAACGTGTGCAGTGCCTGTCTTTTATCTCTCATTTCCCCTAGGAGAGCCTCTCTATCCACCCCCTCCCGGCGGAGTTGCGACCGCATTGCTCTCAATTCCTTGCGCAAGTTATTCTCAGTCAGTGCTCTTTCGCGTTTCATGCGAGAGCCTTCCGCAATGAGCAGCCCCCTGGAAGGTAGCCTTCGCTGCCTCCCATACCATTGTCAGGTCGGTTTCCCCATTGTCATTGGTCTCGAAATAGGCCCTTATTTCCCCCCTCAAGAACTCCCTCAATACCTGGTCTCTTAGCAGAGTGTCATTACACCGCCATCTATAATTCCTCATGGCCTGTGGCAGCCTCCAATCCACTACTACAAGCTTGTGGTCTGACCACATGATAGCCTCCACCGTTGACACCCATACCTCCCCCTACCTCTCGTTCCTGCGATACCAGCAAGAGGTCTATTCTTGTATACAATTGATGTGGGGGGGGAGAATGTGTAACGTCCCGGTCCTGGCCACGACCTGCGCCAAACATCGACCCAATTATACTCCTGTAGAAGGTCTTGCATGGCCAGATTGTCCCTCATAGCCCCGCTAGCCCCCACCCTCTTTGCTGACAACCAATCCAACTGGGGGCCCATTATTAGGTTGAAGTCCCCACCTAGGACCTTGGTTCCCTACGCCCATTAGTCCATTATCTTGAACACCTGATGCATGAACTGGATCTGGCCCACTTTGGGTGCATAGAGGGTAGCCAATGTAATTCGCATTCCAAACACGTACCCTTTATTCCCAGGAACCTACCTCTGAAGCCCCTCTTCGTCTCAATTGCCATGAGCTGGAACGATTTGCCCAGGAGTATGCCCACACCTTCCTTTTTGGAGGATTTATGAGAGGCCCAAAAGTTTTTGCCTATTTCTTTCCGCTTAATCAGTGACTCTGCCCCCTGCCTGTATTGCATTTCTTGCAAAAAAAGGATCACCAGATTCTGTTTGCGGAACATTTTGCTTGTGAGGGATCGCTTATTTTGAGAATGTAGGCCCTTGACGTTCAGCGTGCTGATCCGCCCCTCAACCTTCACCTCTCCTCACTCTGCGCCCTGGGTGCCCCGTATGCACGGCTGGATATGGGGCCTTCCTCAACGTAAGAATCCATGACATTCCCTGTGCAACCCCGTTTCCCCCCCACTTCCCTTCCCTCTTCCCTCTCTCTTCCCTCCCTCCCAGTTGAGGCATCTGTCTCCATCTCCCATGGTAGCTGGGATCAGTTGATGAACCACCAGGGACTTATCCCCTGCCCCGGGTTACTTATCTAACGGGGATTCTGCTCCTTCACCCCTAAGTTGAACTGTAGTATTCAAAGTGTCCCAATGGCCTTGGGTAGGGGTTCCCGAATCACCCCCCAATCCATGCATTCCCTTCCTGCAACAGTATCAGAGAACTTTTCAGCCCATCCCGCAAACAACGGGCAAAACCTTACAAGCCACGCATCACCAGTCTCAGTGGTGCCGGCACAAACAAGGAGAAAAGAACAAGCCAACTGTGGCAATTGGTATGGACATTTCACTCCCCCTCAACCTCCAGGCCCCCACGGGAACAGCAGAGAGCATGCAAATGTGCAGATCACCTGTGGGGCAGTTTAATTACACTTCCATTTAGTGAGGACCCCACATTTTCATCTCATCAGCAGCGTAAGGGCCGAGCGATCCTGGAAAATGGCCACTCTGGAGTATCCATATTGTATTTCTCGAAGGCCCTTCGCCTTCTCCAGGGCCTTTTCTCTGTAGTAGTGTAGACGTGCCAGCACTGAACGAGGGCCTCTCACACCCCTTCTTGCCCGATGGACTCTTGTCTGTTATGACCCCTTCTCCAGCATCTGCTCCGAGGACGATCCGTATTATGTCCTGCACTTTGTCTTCCAGACCCAGCGGGGTCTTGCCCTCTGTTTCCACCAGGCCGAAGAAGCACAGATTATTTCTCCTCTCGCGATTCTCCATGTCATCTACTTTGAGGCAGAGCTCCTCCACCCGGCATTGCACCTCAATGAATCTTGCCTCCATCTGTGACTCTAGGAGTCCACTGGACATTTGGTTGGTCTGGACCCCGTCCATTCGATCTTCCAGCGTGGACACTTTCACCGTAAGGTCGGCCAGTTTGGCCCCCATGTCCGTTCTCATCCCCTGTTACGCTCACCTGGTTCCCACAGGGGCGTCGATCGGACCCAGACAGCTGCGGTCTCCACCAACGTGATGCGTAGTGAAGAGATGACAGTCTGGACTGGCCCGCCTAATCTTGTCTGCTGGACTCGTAGAAGTATTCTCCTGCAAGTGGAGAAAGGGATTTAGCCACCCGTGGACTTTAGTGATGCCCCCCCCCCAACTGTTCTCATAGTCCCCACTAATCACCTCTGATATCCCCTCTTGGTAACCTCACCTTATGTTTTTAAATGATGAGCTCTCCATCCTGCATGGCATGCAGGGGCGCGTTGATACCAGTTACTTCACTGGTTTGAAGGTACTGGAGGAGTTCCAGAGGAATATTGACTCCAGTGTCTAAAAAGTTGAAAGAGTTCAATATGTCCGATGTTCGCTCTTGTTCCATTCCCTCGTTAGGTTGCAGCTGGGTCCAAAAGAATATTGCCTGGAGGCAGCTGATGGCGTTCAGGGAAGAGTCTGTATTACCAAACACTGTCCGGTAAAAGTTGCATGAGTTTAACTTGCTGTTTTCTCTCCCTTTATAGGTACGGCATAGAAAGATGTGGCGAATTAAATGATAATACCTCCGGTGGTAAAGCAGGTAAGCCTATGGTGGCAAAGAGATTGTCTTTGTCGGTTTTCTCGGCTCACCTTGTTATTCCTTTTGTTTTCCCCCCGGGTGCTGGGTTTCAACGAAGAAAATGATGGAGGCAGCGCCGAGTTGAAAGATGCGGTGGACTGGTGAGTATAACGCGGCGCTACTGCTGGTGATGGGACGCGTGCTGAAATAATGTCCTTTCCAGGCTCGGAGATGTGCTGGGTCCGGAATCAGGTAAGGAATCAAATAATGTCTGTGATCTAACCTCTTCTCCTTTCTTTTCCTTTTGTCTAGGAGCTCCTGATTCGAGGCGGACGTGGCAGAAGACTGGATGCTGACTTGCAGACATGGTGAGCGTTACGCTGCTGGATGTAGAATAACACGAAGCATGAGCTGCTGTTCGGGCGTGATTTAAATAGCCTGCAAAGTAGTCCCAGGTAAGAAGTTCCCCCGAACCACACCAGAGTAAAAAATAGTCCCTGTAATAAAAAAAGTCCCATCCAGGCCTCACATTGGCTTGGACTCATTTGCAGCATGGTCTGCATAAGGTAAGTAAAGTCTATGAGCCTGGCGCCTATGGCGCCAGGACTGATTTCTATGATGAGCCTGGCGCCTAAGGCGCCAGGACTGAATCCAAACAGCCTCCAGCCGGGGCTGTTGGGGTTTTAATGAGTATCTGGATGCCTGCTCCCGGGGCTGATGGACTCGATCCGGATGCCCGGGGGTAGGCATCATGACAGCACTCCCCCCAATTCCCCTCCTAAAGTTGTTCTTCCCCTTGGCCCTGGCTTGTCTGGGAAGTCCCGATGGAATTTTTTCACCAATCGAGGAGCATGAACGTGGTCACTAGGTTCCCATGACCGTTCTTGTGGTCCGTAACCCTTCCAGTCGATTAAATAAAAAAGTCTTGATTTAACCATTTTAGAGTCCAGGATGTTTTTTACCTCAAATTCAGGTTCTCCATCTATTAGGATGGGGTCAGGTGGTTTGGTTAATCTTGTCCCTGGTTGAACTGGTTTTAGAAGTGAAACATGAAAGACAGGATGAATGCGCATATTAGAGGGTAATTCTAATTTGACGGCCACCGGGTTGATAATGGCCTTAATGGTGTAAGGTCCCAAATATCTAGGATTAAAAGTCTGAGTTCCCTTCAGAGGTATATGTCTTGTAGCCAGCCAAACTTGGTCTCCGATTCAATATGGTGGGGTCTCACTTCTATGTTGATCAGCATTTTTCTTGTATTTCTCTTTTGCTTGTTTCAAATGTTTTGTTGCCTCTTTAAAAGCTTGTGTAATAGTAGAATGCAGATGAGTTACTGCCGGCATTTCTAAATGGTGGGGCGAATCGAGTTCTGAGGTTCGAGGATGATGTCCATGTATGGTATAAAAGGGGCTTTGTCCAGTTCCTGAATGTACAGAGTTATTGTATGCGTATTCAGAAATCCATAAAATGTCCTTCCAATTACTTTCGGTTTGGTGGAACATACAACGTAGGTATTGTTCAAGAGTCTGGTTGGTTCTCTCCGTCTGACCATCGGTTTGGGGATGGTGACTGGTTGATAACCTTACGTCGATTTGTGCCAATTGACAACACTTCTGCCAAAATTGCAAAATGAACTGACTACCTCGGTCAGAGATCAATACGGAAGGAAATCCATGTATTCGAACAATATTTTCGAGAAATTCCTTGGCCAAGATTGAAGCAGAAGGTAATCCTTTTAAAGGAATAAAGTGGGCCATCTTGGAAAAAAGATCCACAATAACTAGAATGGTGTTGAATCCATTACATGGCGGTAGATCTGTAATAAAGTCTAAAGACAAAGTGTGCCATGGTGTGGGTGGAATATCTAAAGGTTGTAAAAGACCAGCTGGTTTCTTCTTTTGACTTTTGTTCTGGGCGCAGATGCCCAAGTCAGTACAAATGACTTTACCTCTTTTCACCAGGTGGGCCACCAGAATTGTCTTTTAATTTAAGCTTCAGTTTTTGCAATACCGGGGTGCCCTTCCAACAGAGCTTCATGGTAATTGGAGATGACTTGTTCTTGTAGTTCCTTGTGTGGTAGAAATAGACGCCCTTGATAGTAAGGTAGGTCATTGACAACTGAATAATCTGGGCCCTTTTTAACCCAGTCCTGCAGGGCTGCTGAATCGAAAAGTTGTTGGATCTTTAAATGAATATCTTCTAAGGTCTGTAGAGTAGTTATCCCAAGAATTCTTTGTTCAGGAATTATAGGCACCGGTTCCGGGTTCAAATATGCTTCTCCCATCCCAATTCGGGATAAATCGTCTGCCTTACCATTCTTACAACCTGGTCGATAAGTGATCACGAAATCGAATTCGGCAAGGAATAAAGCCCATCGAAGTTGACGCGATGATTGGGCCTTGGCTGCTTTTAAATACTGCAAGTTCCTGTGATCAGTGATTACAGTAATGGTATGCCTGGCACCGAGAAGATAATGCCGCCAAGCCTTGAAGGCGGATTTGATGGCTAACAACTCTTTATCGGTAACCGAATAGTTTAATTCGGGGGCCGAGAATTTTCTGGACCAAAATGCTACTGGATGAAGTTGACCGGTTTCCGGATCCTTCTGGGACAGGACAGCCCCCATGGCTAAACTGGATGCATCGGTTTCAACTATGTATGGGGAGCTCGGGCGTGGATGCTTTAAGACAGGTGCCGACGTGAATTTCAATTTCAGTTCTTGGAAGGCTTTTTCAGCCTCTTCAGTCCACAAGAAGCGTTTGTTTTTTCGCAAAAGTGCTGTGATGGGGTGTACAACATATGAGAAGTCAGGAATAAATCTGCGGTAGAAATTAGCAAATCCAAGCATGCTTTGCACCCCTTTAACTGATCTGGGTGATGGCTACTTGAGAATTGCGTCCACCTTTCGAGAGTCCATTCGGACTCCTTTTGGAGTCAGGATAAATCCAAGGAATTCAACTTCTGTAGCATGAAAAACACATTTTTCCAATTTTGCATATAACTTGTGCTGTTGTGCTGGCGTAGTTTCTCAAGCACTGCACGAACGTGCTTAACATGGTCTGATTCTGAGGAGGAGTACACTAGAATATCGTCTATGTATACGACAACACAGACGTCAATGAGTTCATGAAGGACATTGTTCATAAAATACTGGAAGGCTGCTGGTGCATTGCACAACCCGAAGGGCATCACCTGATATTCGAATAATCCGTACTTGGTGCGAAAAGCGGTCTTCCATTCGTCACGCTTCTTTACACGTACCAGATGATATGCCCCTCAGAGATCTAATTTAGTGTAGATGCAAGCATCCTTTACTTGGTCTAGTAGTTCGAGGATCAGAGGCAATGGATATCGGTTCTTCACCATGATCTGGTTTAATGCGCGGTAGTCTATGCACGTTCTGGGGTCACCTTCCTTTTTGGGCACGAAGAATAAAGCTGAAGATGCGGGGGACTTAGATGGACGAATGAAGCCATTAGCAAGGTATTGGTCCAAGTATTGTCGTAGGTGACGGTTTTCGGGTTCCGTAAGGGCGTAGATCCTACAGCATGGAGGTTGTGCACCGGGTATTAGGTTGATTTGACAATCGTATGATCTATGAGGTGGTAAGGTGTTTGCCTGTTCTTTTTGGAAAACATCCTGGAATTCTTGATATTACTGAGGTAACTGCATGACTGGATTAGCGACTGTGGCCAGGCTTTTGTTCAAGGTTTTTTCCGGGTAACAGGTGTGTGCACACTCCGGGAAGGTTACTCTCTTCTCTCGCCAATCAATACAAGGATTATGTGTTTCCAACCAAGGTATCCCCAGTATTATTTGGAACTGCGGGGCTTTGATTAAGTCAAACACAATAGTCTCTCGATGCCCATCTTGACCCAACAGTGTCATCTCTGTGGTGGAATGAGTTACAGGCCCAGAGGCAATTTCAGTTCCATCGACTGTGGTGATAACATCCGAAGTGGTCTTTTTGCAAAGGTAGATTCATCCTAGAAGCCAATTCGTGGTCCACATAGTTTCCTACGGCCCCGCTATCAATGTATGCCCTAACTGCGTGCATACGTGATGGCTGCCTTGGATCAATAAGGACCATTGGTATGATTAGGTGCGAGGTCTGAGTGTCCTTCTCTAAGCTCGGCAAGCGGACCTCTAAGCTTGTTGGGCATGGTCGTTTCCCGAATCAGGCTCTGTGTGATTTCTATCAGCAACTCCCACTACTTTCTTGGATGGTTTTATAGGGCAATTCCGTAGAAAATGTCCTGAGGCCCCACAGTACAGACACAACTGCATCTGTCGTCTCCTTTCTCTTTCTTTTTGAGTTAAGGGTCCCTTAACCCCCCCCCCCCCACCTCCCGATCTGCATTGGTTCTGATGCATCTGTTCCTTTGGGAGTAACATTGGGTTTAACCAATACCCGATTCTCGAACTTAGCTCGATCAGCTTTTCTATTCTGAAGTCGGTGGTCTAGCTGGACCACTAAGTCTATATATTCTGCGCAATCCTGAGGTGGGTTCACAACTTGGGCCAAAACATCTTTGAGTTCACCCCGAAGTCCACGATGAAATAATGTAATTCGCTTTACCTCTGGCCATCTGGTTTCCACCACCAACCTATTGAAGGTTGTGATATAAGTTAGCAGGTCCTGGTTTCCTTGTCGTAGGGATAGAAGTTCGTTATTCAGGGCCTGTCCCTGTGAATGTCTGGCGAATAGTCTTTCCATGCTCAATTGAAAACCCTGAAAATCCCGATGAAGAGGGTCATCCTGGTTGACTAATGGAATTGACCAATCCGCTGCGCTGCCACTAAGGTATGACAGTACAAAGGCTACTTTGGCTTGGTCGTTTAGAAAAGCTCCTGGTCTGCATAAAAAGTGCAAGCGGCATTGGTTCATGAACACGGCAAACCTTTTTGGGTCCCCAGCAAAGCGTTCGGGTGGAGCTAAAGGAATGCTCCCTGTTAGAACCACTTGCACAGGGCTGCTCGATGAAACGGGGATGTAACTCCCCCCAAGTCCAGGTAGTGGTGTTTGCCCGGCTTGGTTTTGCAGCATTTGTCTGGCATCATCATCAGTGTGCTCCTTTGACACAATCAGTTCTCTCCTGAGGGCATTAGTTTCTTGCCGCGTGGAGTGCACTTCTGCCCTAAGTTCTCCTAACAATTGGGCTACTTGGTCGGTTTCTGAGGTCTCCATTACGCCCGGGTGAGGATTTGTAGATAGGCTTCGTGTTCTGTTACTCTCACCTGGTTTCCACAGGGGCGTCGATCGGACCCGGACATCTGCGGTCTCCACCAACGTGATGCGTAGTGAAGAGATGACAGTCTGGACTGGCCCGCCTAATCTTGTCTGCTGGACTCGTAGAAGTATTCTCCTGCAAGTGGAGAAAGGGATTTAGCCACCCGTGGACTTTAGTGATGCCCCCCCCAACTGTTCTCGTTCTCCCCACTAATCACCTCCGATATCCCCTCTTGGAACCTCACCTTATGTTTTTAAATGATGAGCTCTCCATCCTGCATGGCATGCAGGGACGCGTAGATACCAGTTACTTCACTGGTTTGAAGGTACTGGAGGAGTTCCGGAGGAATATTGACTCCAGTGTCTATAAAGTTGTTGTTGTCTACTCTTGTTCCATTCCCTCGTTAGGTTGCAGCTGGGTCCAAAAGAATATTGCCTGGAGACAGCTGATGGCGTTCAGGTTAGAGTCTGTATTACCAAACACTGTCCGGTAAAAGTTGCATGAGTTTAACTGGCTGTTTTCTCTCCCTTTATAGGTGCGGTATAGAAAGATGCGGCAAATTAAAGGATAATACCTCCGGTGGTAAAGCAGGTAAGCCTATGGTGGCAAAGAGATTGTCTTTGTCGGTTTTCTCGGCTCACCTTGTTATTCCTTTTGTTTTCCCCCCAGGTGCTGGGTTTCGACGAAGAAAATTATGGAGGCAGCGCCGAGTTGAAAGATGCGATGAACTGG
Source organism: Ambystoma mexicanum (assembly GCF_040938575.1). NCBI lineage: Eukaryota > Metazoa > Chordata > Amphibia > Caudata > Ambystomatidae > Ambystoma > Ambystoma mexicanum. Next base: position 707,571,725 of record NC_090938.1, read on the forward strand.
TGAGTATAACGTGGCGCTGCTGCTGGCGAAGCGACGCATGCTGAAATAATGTCCTTTCCAGGCTCGGAGATGTGCTGGGTCCGGAATCAGGTAAGGAATCAAATAATGTCCATGATCTAACCTCTTCTCCTTTCTTTTCCTTTTGTCTAGGAGCTCCGGATTCGAGGCGGGCGTGGCTGAAGACTGGATGCTGACTTGCAGACAGGGTGAGCGTTACGCTGCTGGATGTAGAATAACACGAAGCATGAGCTGCTGTTCGGGCGTGGTTTAAATAGCCTGCAAAGTAGTCCCAGGTAAGAAGTTCCCCAGAACCACAACCGAGTAAAAAATAGTCCCTGTAATAAAATAGTCCCATCCAGGCCTCACGGTGGCTTGGACTCATTTGCAGCATGGTCTGCATAAGGTAAGTAAAGTCTATGAGCCTGGCGACTATGGCGCCAGGACTGATTTCTATAATGAGCCTGGCGCCTAAGGCGCCAGGACTGAATCCAAACAGCCCCCAGCCGGGGCTGTTGGGGTTTTAATGAGTATCTGGATGCCTGCTCCCGGGGCTGATGGACTCGATCCGGATGCCCGGGGGTAGGCATCATGACAGCCCCATTATCTCCTCGAGGATTGTTTGGATGTTGTTTTGTATGGAGCCCAGGTCCGCCGTGGCTGCGGGGGGCGAGGGGAGGGGCCGACTTCCATCTCTGCGTTTCCTGCCTGGAACTGGTACTTCGCCAGGGCCTCATTCCAGCTCATGGGTTGCCCGGCGCACCCGTGCCCACCAGATGTTTGTAGCGCAATCCCCCCGAGGTATGGATGGTGAGGCCTGTTTTCCTAGGAGGGGAGAGGTTCCTCAATATGGCTGGTAGTGACTATCTGCGTCAGTGAGCTCTCCTCTGCTGTAACTATTCCTTAGGGGTGGATTCCTACGACTCCTCGTCCCCACAATGAGTGTCCGTGCTGTGCCCCTCGGCAGGCCGGGGGGCCCACAACCTCTCTGCATTGTGTATATTGTGGGGTGGGGTTTGCTACAGTCTCTGCTGGGCGGGGCCTCTCAGATTGGTTTCCACTCCTGGTGTGGGGTGAGCATTTCAGTGTAAAAATGAGTCTCCGGACGACGAAGGGAGCCGAGCCACCCCTGGCGTGTCTCCAAGGTGGCCCCTCTGGCGTTGCCACGCACTGTGGTGGGCTCAGCTCACCTCTCCTAGGCCTGGGCCGATGGGTTCCCCTGCAGTTCGCTGCCTCCACAAGTCACTCCCTGCCTTCCTGTCGTGCGTATGTCCTGGCTGCCTGGAAATCTGCACTCCCCTCACTATATGTCTCTCAGCGCTGCATGGGGGCACACCAAGGTTCGTAGTTCCTCCCCCCAGGTATTGGCCTCCCTCAGTCTTTTGGTCTGTGGCCCCTCAGGTGTTGTGAGGGCCACTGGATCTCCAGTCTCTCCCCCTGCAAGGATGGAGGGGTGGGTGCTTCCCACTGCTTTCCTCACCTGCAGTGTAGCTCTGATCGTGTTCTCCCAGCCAACGTTGATAAGGGCGCGCTCCTGTGACAGCCCAGGCTGGGAGAGCCTTGCAGGAGGTGCAGGACAGACCGCTGATGTCACGGGGCCCGTGTGACTGCCCCCCAGCCAGGGAGGAGGAGGTTGCAGTGTCCGGATCGCTCCACCAGCCCCAAGTGCCTTTTCTGGGAGTGTGTAGTGCTCCGTGGCAGGGGAGGACTGGTTTCCAAAGCGCCGACGTGTGGGCAATGCGGCCCTCCTCTGTGGCGCCTCCGGTAGTCGGGGGCTGGAACACCTTGTTCTCTCCCGCCGCCGTGTGTCGCCTGGGCAGAGGGGTGCCTCCAAACAACACAGAGCCGTTCCAGGGTCAAGAAGCACAGTAGAGCCCTGGGATTTCACCCATGTGGGGCTTAGGTTCAGCCAGCGATTTAATCACCTCTGGAGCATGAAGGGATCCTTTCACCACGATTTCTCCTTAGGTTTCCCAGGGGTAGGGACAGAGCGTACAGCTCAGGCTGCCATCCTGCATGTGCCCCCGAGTGGCCTCATCAGCTAATTTCGATTTTAAACAGCAGCAAAACAATCAGGATGTACACACAGCTAAATTCGATTTTAAACAGCTACAGGAGATATGCCCCTCTACCCCCTGATGTGGACATGCCATCCCTTGAGGATGAGGATACACTGCCTGTGCAAGAGGGGAGTGGACACATCGTCTGGGATGGCATCAGAGCAGCACGAGTGGCTCGACATGAACTAATGGACAATTTCTTCTTAGGAAATTACTATTCACATGCAACGCCTACTGTAAATGTGTTTTCACACTAATAATAAACCACATGGACACAATGAGGAATGACCTGACATTGCTGCAGATGAACAAAGGCTTCATGTGTACATGGTCACATCACCCCAACACACTATCCCCCCTCCACAACCCCCAACACCACCCAACACACTATTTCCTTCCAACACCACCCCAACACACCCTAGTGCCTAACTACAAATCCAGAGTCACTTGCGTGGCCTCTTCCCCTTCAGGCTTCCGACAGCAACTTTGGGCCCAGAATGCGCTCAGAGCAGCTCCTTGGGGTGCTCAGCATAGAACACTCTGTTGGGATTGCCGAACTTGATGAAACTGACCCAGGACCCGGATGTGTTGCATTGTGAGCTCCATGTTTTGCTGCATGGCCTCTGCAAAGACAGAGAAGCTCTCAGTGAGCTCACGTACACGCTGCCCATAATCTGTTAGTGCGGCCAATGTAGCAGCTTCCTCGGCACGGTTGCACTGAGTGCTCCGCACAATCCGGCATTTTGAACCCTGGATGCAGTCCCTGATGGCCTGGAGGTGGAGGGACTGTGTATTCGCAATTGCCTCCATTTTCACCTGGTGCCTTTCCATTGCCTCCAGCATCAATATGATTGCAGGATCCGGTGTGGCCTGGGGGATGGGTTGGCGACTATGGGGAGAGCTCGGGCTGAAACATGGTGACCCATAGGAGGGGCTGTCCGAGTCTCCCTTTGATGACTGGCCCTGCTGCCAAGGTAGAATGCTGTCAAGCCCAGTTGATGTGTATGTGCGTCATAGGCCTGTTGGGTGGGTTCTTCCACAGTGACGTCAGCATGCCTACTAGCAGCTGTGTCACCCATCACTGCCACTTTCGCTGGCTTTTGGGGTGCAGATGGAATTGCCATTTCTTCAGCATGTGGAGTGGGCGCAGGGCCTGCACAGGCACTGGCAAGTCTGGTCTTGCTAGACCCCGGTGTGCCATGGGGGCCCTTACGCTTGGCCGTCCTGTTAGTTGGCCCTTCAGGGGCTGTGGTTGAGGTTAACGCTGTGGAGTCCCCGGTCGTCGTTGGGCCTTCACCCTGAGCCGGCTGAGAGCCTGTATGGGGACACATTACATGCTGTCAGGCATTGTGCTTCCCCGTACGTTGGTTTGCAAGTCACACCGGATTTTTGTTGAAGGGACACACCACACATGTGGGCGGAAGGGTATGGTTGTACCTCAACCCACCTGGAGAATGGGCACACCACCACAATCAGATATCGTGCCCCATTGCATCTTCCCCCCATGTCTGCATAATCAATATGCAGCCCCCGAAATGGCCCAATGGATTGGGCAAAGTGCCTCGCAATGTTCTGAGTGTTATCCCTGTACTAAACACTTGGCAGGTGGTGCATTGAACTACCATCGTTGAGAGGCGATCCTGGAGGTTAGGGATAAACTGGCCTTCCTGGATGTCTGCTGCAATCTGTTGCTTGGAGCTGTGGGGTGGGGGGTAATACAATTGCTCAAAAGCTGTGCATAGTAATTCCATAGGCATTCCACTACTTTCCCTGTGCTCTGCTGCCTCCGTAGTTGGAGATTGCACACACCGACGTTTGGGCCAAATTTCCTGCTCTCCCTGTGGTGCCCTGCGCTGTAGCTCAATTATTGTGCTATGGGGGGGGCTGTGTGTCCGTCTGTTTCTGGCCTTGTAGTGCTGCGACAACATATTCAGCAGACGTGGACACTGGGAGATATGCTGCAGCTTTTGCTGTCACGTCGGCGGCTGCATTTCCGAACAAGATTTCGTCAGTGTTGCTGGTGTGTGCTGCGCATTTGACGACCACCACTACAGATGGTCCTGCGAGGTCGGAATTTAGTGTACTGAGCAGGGCGGCATGTTGTACTGGTGAGCCATTGTCTCGCCCAAAGCCCCTCCTTCTCCAGCGAGATAGACCTGCATGCACCGTTGTGGTGACATAATTAGAATCTGAATAGATGGTGACAGAAAACCCCTTGGATTCCCGAAGGGCCGCAATGGGTGCTACATGTTCCGCTGCTTGGGCCGAGTAGTGCATGGGGAACCTCTACATTACAAGTGTCTCATAGTCAATTTCCTCTAGATGTACCACTGCTGCCCCAACATGTTCTCCCCGTGTCCTGGTCAATTTAAACAAAAAATATTTTGCCTTCCTCCAGGGGGCTGTCTTTGGGGATATCATCTTCCTCGCCTTCATAAGTTGCACAGTCATGATTCGGTGGTGCCTGGTCGTGTGAGGAACGTGGCTAGGTTTAGTGTTTTACACCTTACAACGTGGATGTGTGGGCTTGATAGTATAATCTCATAGGTGGATGCCTGCTGGGTGATGAGGGTGGACTTTGAGCAAAACACCATTAACTACACATCTCTGAAAGGTGCCCTAGTGAATGTGCGCTCCCTAGGAGCACACGCCACTGAAATACACAACCTCATTCTTGAATACCAGCTAAACTTCATAGCTCTGACTGAAACCTGGCTGCACCCAACATCAGGCCCTCTATTGACTCTTGCAATCCCTCCAGACTATACCATATTCAGATCTGACCGTCAAGATACTGTGGGAGGAGGAGTAGCTATAATAGCTAAATCTTCTCTACAGCTCAGAACCTGTAGCATGGACACAATAGAGGGCTACAAGCTCCTCAACCTAAAGTTCACTTCTGACCCACAAACTACCATTAACTTCATCTTATTCTGTAGATCGCCTAATTCCAATAATCATCCAGAAATTGACATCCCATTACACATTACCCTGATACTCAAACCTAATACTAAAATATATTATTAGGGGACATAAATCTAGGTTTCAGCGACCCTCTTAACCACAAAGCCACAGCTTTTCACACTGCATTACAAGAAATGCAATTCTCCCAGATCGTGAATGCACCTACCCACTCCAAAGGTAGAATTTTGGACTGGATACTATCTCTAAATATCAAAATATCCCTTGTTGATATCACTCAATTATTCTGGACTGATCATTTCCTAAGTCGCTTTAACATTTCAACCAGTAAATCCTAAAAAGCTCCATGGGTACCACCTACTCCAATACTAGCTAGAAATTCACGTGAGCTTTCCCAAGAGAAACTGACCCCCATCTTTAACCAACTATTATTGAACCTACCAAATACTCCCCCTAACCCAGACAGTATATCACATTTCTACCACTCATGTCTGAACACAGCCATTGACAAAATAACCCCTCTCAAATCTAAAATACCTAAACCTAAACGTAGCAACTCCTGGTTTAATGATGAATTTATAGAACTTAGGAGAAACAAAAGAGCCCTTGAGCACCTCACAAAAAAAAACTCACCAAGGTAGCCCAAAAAGAACGCCATCTATACGCACAAAAGTATAAACGTGCAGTTATTTCACATAATTCTAGTGCTCTAAACCTATGTTTTTCGAATGCAGCTTCAAACAGCAAATAATTATTTTCTATTCTCAGAGAATTGGAAATGCCTGCCCCCCCTCCTAACATAACTACTGCTAGCAAAGCCTGGTGTACCACCATACAAAACGCCCAGGCCACTAAAATCTCTCCAAGATAAAATCATATTGAAAAGAAACCTTCTGAACCAAAGTAATAATACCAACCCTATGACCAATGCGAAAACTATAACCTCAGTACCCCAATTTGAGTTTTCAATGGTTACACAGGTCCAAGTGATCAACACTATTGCTTCACTCAAACCCTCCTATTGCAAAGGCGTTAGCTTTCCTGCTAAACTAGTCAAAGAACGCTCCCTGACGTTAGCACCTATTATCACCAGTTTCATTAATGCGTCCTTCACCACTAATTCTGTCCCACCAGACATTAATAATACCTGGGTAACGCCACTACTTAAAAAACACCTTAGAGCCCTCCACCCCCACCAACTACAGACCCATTACTACAGTCCCATTCCTTCTTAAAATAATAGATAAAATAGCGTACACTTAAGTAAAAGCCCACCTTGAAAATAACCATCTATTAGGTGATAGACATCTGGTTTTCGGCCTAAACATAGCACTGAGACAGCCCTTCTTGATTTAAAAAATCAGATGGATGCTCTCAGAGACTCAGGCAAGCTTTGTATCCTATTACTTCTAGACTTACCTGCGGCGTTCAATTTAGTGGTAACTCACGTTATCCAAAAACTTTAATTTCTCACAAAACACAACCGCCTTGGTCAAATCATTCTTATCAGAACAAACTTCTAGAGTAGCCGTAGGTGAGGAACCTGCTGATCCCATACCGGTACCCATTGGTGTACCTCAAGGATCTTGTCTTTCTCCCACACTATACAATGCGTATACAAAGCTACTATTTGCAGCATTAGATGCCATGGGAGTATTATACACCAATTTTGCGGATGATACGCAGATACTCATGCCAATATCAGGAAATATAGAACAAGACACCATCACTATCAATAAAATGTACTCCCTCATGCAGAAATGGATGGCAACCAACAGCCTGTGCCTGAACAGTGAAAAGACCTAGATCCTCATGGTCGGATCCCCAGCCCAATTAAAGAAACTGCCCAAAGAATACACCTCCATTGACATTGACAGTACCCCCATTCCCATATCTAACCAATTCAAAACATTAGGGGTTTACCTTGATTTGAGCCTTACTATGTGTAAACCTATCAACTCGCTTGCCTCCTCCACAGCTTATACAGCCAAACTCATCTCCCTCAGCCGCCAATTTCTTTCAACTCAGAACTGCATCACGCTCGCCAGAGCACTTATCATGTCTAAGTTAGATTATTGTAGTATACTTTTGCTGGGCACTAACAAGAAAAACCTGACTAAGTTACAATTACTTCAAAATTAAGCACTGAGAGCAGCTCTAGTTATAAAAAAAAAGACATATCACACATCTGAGGAGACAAGCACATTGGTTACCCATTCAAGCCAGAATTCTGCTTAAAACGCTCATTACCACACACAAGTGTATTTCACAAAATGCCTCAATCTACCTAAATGAGTGTCTCACGCGTAAAACTCACACCAGACTCCTGAGATCCAACTCTTAACACCCAGTTGCAAATCCCCCGATTTAATAACACGAAATCCGGCAGCGCCTCTTATTTTGTTGTCGCTTTGCACCTATGTACATATGCACGTTTTTTCCCCCTCTCCTACAGATTTTACCATTGTATGAACTTTGTATTTCTCTTTGATGTAACCAGCAAGATATATAACTTCCATGTAACTTTGCGCTGTGATACGGGCGCAGTAACAAATGTAATAAATAAAAATAATAAAAAAATAAATCCAAGATCGCAAATAATGAATGCTCTAATGCTCTACACACAGTGTTACTGAACCTTTTGCCATCTGCAGAGATAAGCTGCCCTAGGTAGAGTAATTCCAGTTGGCAGTACTGGAGCTTTGCCTTGTCTGCCTTGTACCCCTTACGGGCCAACATTTGCAATAGGGCAATAGAGTCTCTGCAGCAATTTTGCTCACTATCACTGCATACCAGTAAATCATCCACGTATTGAATTATTGTGCTGGGCACTTAGATATTACCTAAATCTGTGTGTAGTATCCTATTGAATATGCTGGGGCTTTCACCGTACCCTTGGGGCTTGGAGTGTGTTCATAGTGTTTTCCGACCAGGGTAAATGCTGTGAGGTACTGCAAGTCTGGGTGCAGGGGAAACGAAAAGAAGGCATCCTTCAAATCTGCAACAGTGAAATGGGTCGCTTCTTTGGGGATGCTGCACAAAATGGATGCCGGGTTGGGGAAAAGTGGAAACTCTTTTTACACTACATCATCCTCCATCTGCCCCCTATTGCTTTTTTGATGGGGTATATCACTGTGTTGCATGGTGAGATAGAGGGTACTATGAAGCCTTGGTGTAGCAAGGCCTGAATTGTTTCCCTGATCTCCTCCTCTGCTTCCCTGGACAATGGATATTGCTTTACCTGGGGGAGTACTGCCCCTGCCTTAAGTGTGATTCTTACAGGGGTCACTTCTTTTAAAATCCCCACATCATGTGGGTTGGTTGTCCATAAGTCGGCCTGGCTGAATGGGGGTGGTGTAACAACAGCCATAAGAGGACTTTGGACTCCTCGGTGTTGCACCATTATCTCACAGGGTATGCAGATCTCGAGGATGATCTTCCCGTCATTGTTGTCATCTTCAAAAAGTTCAACATCTGTTAATTAATTTAGGGGCATAGTGGGATCAATGCAAATAACTGTGCGCCACTGGCATCCATGGGGGTCAGTGCCTAAAACCACAATTATTTTTGCTGACACTAGTAGGCCCTCAAGGTCCAGGGAGAGTATCGTTCCTGCAACTAGCTCTTGGGACACCACGGGCCTAAAGATGAAATCAGTGGGTACTCTCCAGCAGGTCCTGGTAATCTGGGGGACTGGTTGTGCTGGCACTGTTATGGCATAGATGAGCATGTCAGGGTTTACAGGAATGCCTCTTACCACTACATCACGTGCCATGGCGTGTATCACAAGCATTGCACTCATTGAACACATGCCAGGCGTGGCGCAGACGATTCCACTTTCGGTGAAGGAGATTGTCATGTTCAGCTTGCTTAGCAGATCCCTACCGAGCAAGTTGACAGAAGGACTCTCAGAATATAAGAGGGGGGTCCTTACCACCTTCACATCTAAATATTTTGTGTAGGGCACTGTTAAAACAGACCCAGAGAATCCCTACGTGTCATGGGTTTTTCCTGATAGCGGAAAGTCGCCTTCACTGATGCACAACTTCTCCACCATGAAGATGAATTGTTTGTTCCCTATCTTTGCCCCCACCAACGGTTCTTCTTCTGGATTTAGGGTCATTCACAGGACTGGACACGCAAGTGCTCTCTGTAGGCTGTCCTAGTCAGTGTATGTGTCTGTCCCAGGGAATGAAAAAGGGTTTCCTCCTATCACTGTAGCGCCTTGAAATGGGGGCTACTGTGCCATTAGGTGCTGTGCTAAAAGTGTTCCTGTTCTGCACTTTCTGTGGGTTAGGGCAGGGCTGGTAATGCTGCACTGCCTGCTGCTGGTGTTGTTGGTGACAGGGCACAGGGATCTGTGGGGATAGCTATGTGTAAGCCTGGTGACTCTCGTATGGTATTGAAGTCATTCTAAAAGGGCCAACGGGAAAAATAAAAGGGCCTAATTTGATGAGTGATGAACACATAAGAAGTAGGGGGAAGCCCATCCTAATTCAGGAAGAAACATCAGAGGACGAGAATGGCAATAAAACTCTGGGCACAGTGAACGAAAGACGGGAAAAATCTATGGGAAAAAGTGGAAAGTCCTTGACAGATGCAAAGGAAAAAAACAAAGGGGGGAAGAGGTCTTAGACTTAAGAAATTAAAAAAAAGGTTCGAGTTACATAAATAAAAAGAAAGCTAATGTGGGCCTGCAGACAGATCCCACAGAAAGTCCACTGGGCATAGACTCAGGGACCAAGAGATCTACAAAACTCCCAGACAATATAGAAGGAAAGAGGGAGAGCCATGTCATTAAAAGCTGCCCTTCAATACAGGGACCTCCATGGGCCCCATTATTCTTGGGGAAAGGAAATATAAACTCATTGAAAAAAAACACTGCTATTACAACAGAATCATTTATAAAAATAGCACTGATCTTCCTAAAAAGAGCTTTGTATGGAAATATAAGTGCCCCTATGGTGATCGAAGTAAAAAATGGTCAAGGGAAGAAGAAGAGAAAATAAAATAAACACACATGCACACCTAAACCACGTATAAATGTCACCTTTTCACAAATTGAAGTCAAGTAGTGAGGTCCAGAGAAGAATACATAACCCTGACACTGAGTGGTGAGTTTGAAAGAAACAGACACAAGAAGGTGTCCACGAGCTGTGGAATCCTCGCGTCCCCTGCACACTCAGGGTTACTGTCCTTAGACAAACAATAGTTAGAGCTTTCTCAGTATGAATGTTCACCACAAAGTAAGAATAAGAATTTACTGCAGTTCAATTTGTAGGGGTAAACAGAAGTTTCACCACTTGATTAAAGTGGTGTTTAGAAATCACCAATTCCACTAATTTCAAACAAATGATATTCAATGATAATTCAATTTTTTATTTTGCCAGTGCTAATAGCCTCGTAGCTCAGACACTTTTTGATTAGAAATAAAACCATATATTTCGGTTTATACATGTTATCACCCTATTAACTTCACAATGTGAAAAACAGGTAACTAACAGTCTCTGTGAAGTTTGCTGCAATTATAGCATCACTCAACGCGTTTCGGGAACTAATTTCCTTTCATCAGGAATAAACACTTGTGATTTTCATAATATACAGCAGTTCATAAAAGGTTCCTAGGTCCTTTGCAATCTTTAGTTCTTCCTGGGTCTCTCTAGAAAAAGACAACATTAAAACAGCATTGTATGAGTATCTTATTAGGTAGATCTAATCGAATTATTCATATGGTCACCAAATAGAAAGGTTTCCTACCTCACATTGGTGCCCCCAGGTTATTCAAACTGCTGTAATTTCAGCGGAGGTAATTATCCAATTTGGATGATACATATTTCAATCTAATAGATCAGTAACCTATGGATATAATGAAAATCTGCTTAGAGAATGTTGCAGTAAGTGAAGAGAGTAAGTCACTGTCAGTTACTAGATTTCAAGGAATAATATTCGTTTGTGCAAGCAAGGAGTAGGAGAATACCTACCTTAAGTAGAAAAAGCTTTGTTCAAGCGTAAAATTCTAATCCAGGAATAAGGACTGATGATATGGAATGCCTTAGCGTCCTGTGCTATCCTAGTTGTCCAGGAGATAAATCAAGGGTGTCATCTCTTAAGATGTAAAGTTTACCTGAGAGGTAAAAAGGAGAAAGGGAGGTTTTAATGGTCCAAAAAAGTACAGTGTAGAGTTAAAGGATTCCCCATGCAAAAGCGGGGATGCGTAACATTATAAAGGAAATATATACCGGGTCTGTCTCTTACCTCAGTCTCTAACTGGCAGGTACAGCTTGGAAAGTGTTCGCTTTGCGCAGCATCCAGCAGTGAACTCATGCTCTGCGCAGCACTCAGCAGTCAATGAGGACGTGCGATCCGTGTGTATCGGAGCACTGAAAAAGACGTCACTGAAAAAGGGTGTCAGAAATAGGCATTTGTGTACGTGAGCGTGATGATGTCACATGTAAACATGTGGCGCCATCACGTCTCGCATACCTAAGGTCAATACGAGTCAAGAGCGTATCGGTAACAGCTGCACAAGGTGTAGCAACATCACCGACGCTGCCCAGTGTACAATGTGCGGTCGTGTTCATAAAGTAGGATGTATACTCAAAGTTTAATATCAATATTCGAGTGTCAGTGTGCAATGTGTGTAAATGACAAGTTCCAGAGTAGATGGAGCCCTCGTTATAGTGTGTTCATACATTATATCTATCGGTCAGAAAGTACTTGAGTCTATAGTATAGATACTAAAGGTTTTGCTCCAGTCTGTTGGTCATCTCATGTATGATATAATTAACATCAGTGGAGTATAGATTAATCCCACCTAGAAGCACTTCTGTTCACAATCTCCTTTGTTTATATAGTACTCTATCGACAAATCTGCATGCAATGTTAGTAAACCATTACTGTTAGGTAATAAATGTGTCAGTTAACACTTAACAATTGGAGAGTAATTAGTATATCACTACAATCAAGTATGACTACCGTCATTCATTATCTGTAGGTGTAATGTACAAAAGACGCATCCGGGGTTAAAGGATGTGAGGACCAGTGTTTTGATGATATATTGTTTACATCAAATAAGAGGGCTACCCTAAAGCCAATATGCTCTGTATGTATGTAGGGAGTGTGTATGTGGCCAAATTAAAGGAAGGCTCCTAGGTGAAAATCTTTGTTCATCCCATAGAGGTTCATACAGTCCAGTTTGTCGATCCAGAACAATTCCCGTTGATCCAATCTTTTCGCATGGTATCCTCCTCTGGAGGCTCTTGTAACTACTTCCAATATTTGATAACGTAGTTGTGCTACAGAATGGCAATGTCATGCCACTGGTGACCGATTGTTTTTTGTCCTAATGTTGCTCTTGTGCTCATTGCATCTATCTTTCATTTTCCTGATGGTTTGTCACACATAATAGATCGCGCAAGGGCAACTGAGTGCATATATTACAGATTTTGTGTTGCAAGTAGCAAAGTGTCTCTGTTTAATTTTAGCTCCCGTTCATGAGTGTCTTACATAATCACCTTTGGTGATATTGTTGCAGTTACTGCAGTGTAGACATGGGAAGGTTCCAAGTTTCTTGGTCTGTAGTGTTGTTTGGCGTTGTTCTGGCGCATGTTCAGCTTTCACAAGATGGTCCTTAACGTTTTTCCCTCTTTTATAAGCTATCACACGTGGTTCTGGAAAGAGTTTCTGGAGTTGGGGATCCATCTGTATGATCCTCCAGTTCTTTCTTATTAAACGAGTGATTTGATGACTCTGACTAGAGTATTTCAAAGTATATAAAAAAGGTATCTCCTTCTGTTCAGGTTTTTTCTTCAGTAGGTCTTCTCTTGATTTAAGTATGGATCTCTCCTCTCTCCTTTGCAGCTGTTATGATGTTTTTGGGATAACCTCTCTCCAAGTATTTATCTATCAACTTATCCATTTCACCTGTCAATGTAGATTCCACTGAACTAATTCTTTTTGCCCGTAGGAACTTACTGTATGGTAAGTTATTTTTCAGGTGTTTAGGATGGTGACTTAGGTATTGCAAACTGTTGTTCACATCAGTCGGTTTGGTGAAGAGGTTTGTAATAATTTCTGCATTTGACAGTTCCAATTCAACATCCAAGTATTGAATCTTAGGACTACCTACTTCCATAGTGAATTTAATTCTATCGTTCACAGAATTAATGTATAGTAGGAAGTTGTCAAGTGCCTCTTTGTCCCCTCTCCAAATGACAAAAACATTGTCGATGTATCTCATCCAACAGATAAGTCTAGGTTCCCAGTCTAAATGTGTGCTTATGTGCTGTGTTTCCAAATGATGCATGAATAGGTTGGCATATGCAGGGGCCATGGCTGAGCCCATTGAGATACTGGATGCTTGTAGATAAAATTGATGGTTAAACCTGAAAAAATGATTGTGTAAAATGATGGTGGCTAATTCCAGTATGAAAGTTCTTTCAGCTTTGCAGTCTTGTTCTTGTAAAAGTGCCCATTCTAATGCATTTAATCCTTTATCATGGGGAATGGAAGTATATAGGCTCTGTACATCAAAAGTTACCAACAAATCGTCATTACGTAAATCATGTAGATCTTGTAAGATGTTTAAGAAATGAGTAGTGTCATGTAGGCAAGTACTGGTCTTTTGCACTATAGGTTGGAGTATCTGGTCAACATAAATTGCAAGAGCGTGAAATAGGCTATCTGTTCCTGCAACTATTGGTCTTAAAGGAGGTTGAACCAATTGTTTATGGATCTTTGGGAGACCATAGAATACTAGTATAATGGGGTTGGCTTTGTTGAGAAATCTCCTGTTTTTTTTCTGTTATCCAACCATTATCCATTGCTTTCTCGAGTACCTTTTCAATCATTATAGATATTCTTGGAGTGGGGTCCTCGTTGATAGGGATTTAAGTATCTCTGTCATCCAGAAGTAATAGGCATTGAGAGTTATAGAAGGAGGTGTCCGTGATTACTATTGCTCCCCCTTTGTCAGCGGGTTTCAATGTCAATGTACTATCATCTGCTAATTCTCTGATTATTTTGCTCTGATGTTTCCGTATATATTGTATTTCTTCCCCTTATTGTAATCCAATTTTTTGAGTTGGTTTAGCATTTGGGTTTCAAAAAGATTTAGAGTGGTGTTTTGGATGGGGGGGTCAAAGGTACTCTTTGGTTTAATTTCAAGAAATTCTGTCAAGGGAGGAGTATTAAACTTTGAGTCTCATTTTTCTCATGAGTCTATGTAAGTTCACACGTTCCTCCAAATGTATTTTGTGGCGGAGTAAAGGAGAGCCCCAGATTCAAAACTTCCAGCTGGTTGTTAGATAATTGTTTCGAGGATAAGTTAACAACTAGGTGTTGTTTGTTTTTTTCTTTGACCTTAGGTTTCTTGGACTCTCTTCGTGTGGTCTTCCGTCTAAAAAAGCTTGTGGTGCTGATGTGGAGGTTGTGGCTGTTTGTGAATTATGGAAATTCTCTCCTCTTGTATTCGGTGTTGTAGAAGATGCCCCTCCGGTATTACTTCTTCCTCTAGTGTCTTCATTTCTTGAAGGGATGTCACTACTTTTATCACTGGTGTCTTGTCTTGGTTCTCCAGGGGATGGTCTGTTTGGGGGGTTGGTCTATTGGATTGGTAGAATTCCTGCCACGAGTACACTATATCCTGTGAATAGTCGAGAGTATCTCTCCTGAATTTACTGACCTTTCTTTGTTCAATCTCCTTTTTATATTGTTCAAGAGATGTATTGATATCATCCAGTATAGTTTTCAACTCCTCAGTAGTTTTAAAGCTACTTAATTGCTCACTCAGGTCACAGATTTCTTTGTCCGCTTAGTTACTGTCAGAAATACGAACTGGGGCAAGCCCAGACGACAGTATCATAGGAAATGAGTAGAGAACTACAGTACCCAGTAGGCTTTGGGACGATTGTAGTTCCAGCCTCCCGCCACTAGCCAGCTTCAGGTAATTGGGACGGTTACTAAACCGTTGGCCGCCCGTGCACTGGTGCTGATAATTGTTGATTATACAGCATGGGCGGTCACAGCAGTTCGCTCTCGGAGGAAGAATGCAGGAGAGATTGTAATTTTGCTTGAAGTTAGGCTGCGGCCCGCAGTACCAGTTCGAGTGGAGACACGGTTTGTAAGGGTGAGCGAGCTCCATTACTCGTTGCCCTCTTCCGCAGCAGTACGTGTGTCTCACGCGGATGGCGCCTAACATGCTGAAACCTTTCTACACGGTATGAACATTCACGCATTGGTGGTGTCCTCGGCAGTGGACGTCCCGTTTACAGAGGTTGAAGGCGATACTACTGGAAGTCCAGGTGCGCTCACGAGGCACCCGAACAACAAGATAAGTGCTTCTGTTTTTTGTTACATGTTTATTCCATGAGGGTGTCAAATTCCATTCCGTGTTGGAAATGTTTACGTTTGGAGTGGAGGTAGTACTACCAAGTCATATGAACGCTACGCTCACCCTTGGGTCTATGATTGGCAATAGACCTTTGCCTTAAAGTGTGATTATATTCATGTATTGAAAATTACCAGGGACATCACGCTTTCATGCTTTGAGTACAGATATGACTGTGCAAATAGCCCGGATGATGGGTACCATTCTCTGAAGCCAGAGTGCAGAGTTCTGTCCTCAGTTGGCTGTGCTTTATGTTGTTATGTTGCTTGCCTGCCCTTCGGGCCATGAGTTCATGTCTATTTCATATGGGAGTAGTTCCCTTGTTTGTGTCATCCCGCTTACTGCTTATGTGTGTTCATGTCAAAGCTGATGTACTATGTTGAGCATTTACGTTTTATGCATATTCAGGTTTAGGTAGAGTTCTTGTGAGTCTGTAGTAGGTGGTGTTCAGGATCAGGGATACAGACTGGAGGTGAGCAGGTGTACTTAGGATCTGTGAATTGTATGTTGTCTCCCTTCCTTCCCTTTGTCAATCCACCCCTTTCCCTAACTCTGTCTTCCCCCCATTGGCTGCCACGTGATTATCTGTTATATTACTATTCAGACGTCCGTGCCAACCACGGTGGGAGGGTCAATCTATTCGGCTTCTGTGGTTCGGGAGAGGGGGTCGATCCCCTATCATCCCTTACGGTTTTTGACAGAATTATCATCCCCCTATTGGGATAATTGAACCACCCAGGCCAAATGAATTTGAATCCTCCCTCTTTAGCAGAAGTGCTAAAGGCTTTACAGGACATTCAAGGGGAACTGGCACATGCAAAACAGGAGTCGGACAGTTTGAAGGCTCAGGTGCAAGGTTTAGTAGCTCAGAGGACTCCCTTGGATACTGCCGGTCCATCATGAGGGAGTAGTGCTGAAAGAACGTCCACAGTGATAGTCCAGCAGCCAAGTAGTGTACCTTTGGCGGCCCCAGAAAGATTTGCTGGTGACCCCAGGAAGTTTATGACATTCTTAACACAATGCAGATTACATTTTTTGTGTAAACCTTCGGCCTTTGAATCCATCCAGGCCCGAACCGCATTTGTAATCTCATATCTAACAGGGGATGCTGCAGCCTGGGCCATGCCATTAGTACAAAAGGACGACCCATTATTGTATAACTGGGATGGGTTCTTGGCAGAATTTGGACGACTGTTTGATCGTAGAGAAATTTCTTTGTCCCAAGATGAGGAATTGCTGACATTAAAACAGGGAACGTGAGATTTGGTATCTTTTGTCACTCAGTTTAACAGATTAGTAATAGAAACGGATTGGCCAAAGAATAAGCAGACTGTATTGTTTTATCAGGGATTGAGAGAAGAACTAAAAGATGCTATGGCACAAGTTGAACCACACCCTGCCTCGTGTACCGCTTTGATTGATTTGGCATTGAGATTAGATCACCGTATGAATGAGAGAAAGGGAGACAATAAAAGACCCGAGGTGGTACCTGTTGCACAATTAGACAAGGGTAGAGGCATGAGGAGTATTGAAAGAGAGCTGATGCAAATTGGGGAGTCAGGGGCCCGTTGTCAGTGGCAGAAAGGGAACAACGCAGGGTTAATAATCTATGCTTGTACTGCGGACAACCAGGTCATTATACAGAACATGTCCCAACACACCCAAGAGAGGAATGAAAAATGAAGGGAACAAGGTGGAGGCGGGAAAAGGATTGGGCCGGCCGTAAGGGGAACTCCGGTGTCAGGCCCTATATTCAACAAGTTCCCCAGTTGGGCAGCAAATACGGTAGCAAATAATAATTCTCATGTATACTTATTGGTAACATTATTATTTGCTTGTACAAAACAATTGGTGTGAGCAATGGTGGATTCAGGCACTACAGGGAATTTTGTGGACATCAGTTTGGCCAAGAGGTTGGGTTTACCTTTGAGGGAGAAAGTGCAGGTGGAAGGGGTACAGTCAGTAGATGGGTCTCCCTTGATTTCGGGTCCTATTTGCCAACAAACTGAACCACTTCAGATGCAGTGTGGATCAGGCCATGTAGAAGAGATTGTGTTTGACCTGATAGCAGCACCTCAGTTTGGACTTATTCTAGGTATGCCTTGGTTGGTAAAGCATAACCCTAGTATTGATTGGGTCACGAGAGAGGTGACGTTTGAAAAAGCAGGATGTAGTGAACATTTGGAGGAAGAAATTGTTCCAGCTCTGTTTTTAGCAGATCAAGCATTTGACATTCAAAAGGTGGGTTCTGTAGTCGCTGGTATTCCAGAACCATACATGGAGTTCGCCGGGGTGTTTGACAAAGGGAGAGCTGAAAGGTTGCCCCCTCATCGCTCATATGATTGTGTGATTGAATTAGAACCTGGGGCCAAGTTACCATGTAGTCGCATTCATGCTTTAACCGAGAAGGTGAATCAACATTTAAAAGAATATTTGGATGATAGGTTGAAAAAAGGCTTTATTAGGCATTCCACTTCTCCAGTCTCATCACCTTTATTTTTTGTACCGAAGAAAGAAGGTACACTCAGAACCTGCATTGATTACAGACCCTTGAACAAAGTAACCATAAAAAATAGGTATCCATTGCCATTGATTTCAGTACTGTTGGATCAGGTAAAATCCGCAGTGGTATACACGGAATTGGATTTGAGAGGTGCATATCATTTAATTCGTGTTAAGGAGGGAGATGAGTGGAAGACTGCTTTCAGGACGAAGTTTGGTTTGTTTGAGTATTTGGTTATGCCTTTTGGTTTGTGCAATGCCCTTGCGGCGTTTCAATACTTTATGCAGAAAGTGCTGAGTGAGTTTTTGGACATCTTTGTTATCATTTATATTGATGATATTTTGATTTATTCATCTTCTGAGGCTCAACATCTAGATCATGTGAGAGCTGTGTTGAAAAAATTGCAGGACTGCGAGTTGTGTGTTAAATTGGAAAAATGTGAATTCAATACCAAAAGAGTAGAATTCTTGGGATTCATATTAACACTTTTGGGTATCGTAATGGACAAGAAAAAGGTGCAAGCAGTTTTGGAGTGGCCAGTACCTAAATGTGTTAAAGACATTCAGTCATTTTTGGTGTTTGCCAATTTTTACAGACGATTCATGATGAATTTTTCTAAAATTGTTACTCCAATTACCAAATTGCTAAAGAAATCATCAGGGTTCTGTGGGTCTCCGGAAGCAGAGAAGGCGTTCCAAGAATTGAAAGACGCATTCACATCTGCTCCCGTGTTGAGACATCCAGATCCGGAAAGACCTTATCAAGTGGAGACATACGCCACTCACGTTGCAGTGGGGGCAGTGTTGTCTCAACAGGATGCGGAATGCATTTGGCATCCAGTTGCATTTTATTCAAGAAAGCTAACCAGTTGTGAGCCAAACTATTCCATTACTGATAAGGAACTGTTGGCTATTAGAGCAGCATTTTTGGAGTGGAGGCATTATTTGTTGGGGTCAAAGCATCAAGTGGTGGTCCTAACAGATCATAAAAATCTACAATATTTTAAAACAGCACATACTCTCAGCCAGAGGCAATTGCGCTGGTCTCAATACTTCAACTAATTTGATTTCTTGGTAACCTTTTATTCCAGGAAACAAAAATGGTAAGGCTGATGCATTGTCCAGGCAACAACATTCAAAAACATGGTGACAGAAGTAGGAACTATCCTGCCAGTGGAAAAAGTGGTAGGAGCCATAATTAATGGGTTGTTGCAGCAACTAAAACAAGAGATGAGGAAACAAAAGGGGAGACAATGGGGGCGGAAAGGATCACTAGAAACTGTCAGAGATGGTCTTCCGTACTACGCAGGGAAGTTATATTTGTTGACTCCTGAATTGCAGATGAAGGCATTACACTGGTGCCATAACTCACCATTGGCTGGACATTCTGGGGGAAAAAAGACAGAGGAGATGTTAGAAAGGTATTTTTGGTGGCCCACTTTGAGACGAGATACCACAAAATACATTCAAAGATGTGAGACGTGCATACGTAGTAAGACTGATCATGTAAAGAAAGCAACCACTGCCTACCCCGGAAAAGATTTGGTCTCATATTTCAATGGATTTTATAACTGACTTGCCTCCTGATGACAAATATGATACTATTTGGGTAACAGTAGATTATGTATCCAAACAAGCCCATTTTGTACCTTGCCGGGGAATCCTTGGAGCGGGGGAATTGGCGAAATTATTTCTGCAACACATTGTTAGATTACATGGATTGCCTCAAAGCATTGTGTCTGACAGAGGTCCTCAGTTTACCTCCAAATTTTGGTGGGCTTTTTGTCGATTATTGGGCATAGAGTGTGCATTGTCCACCAGCCACCATCCTCAGACTGATGGGCAAACGGAGAGGGTAAATCAAACTTTGGAGAAGTATTTACGATGTTACTTGCATGAAGGAATAGACTCATGGGTGCAAGCTTTGTGGTTAGCAGAGTTCACTTATAACAATACAGAGTATTCTTCCTTGGGCATGGCCCCTAATGAATGTTTATATGGACAGGTACAAAATATGTTGCCCGAACGTCTACCAGAGGTGGTAACATTGCCAGTATTGCAGGAAAGAAAAGAATGGCTTATGACTATTAGAAAAAGGGCTAGAGATAATTTGCAACAAGTAAAAGAGGAATACAAGAGACAAGCAGATAAAAAAAGATGTGAGGCACCTTGCTATAATATAGGTGACAGAGTGTGGTTATCTACACGCAATTTACCTATGGTGGGGTCTCGTAAATTTGCACCAAGATTTATCGGTCCCTATGAAATTGTAAAATGTGTGTCAACAGTGGCTGATAAATTGAAATTGCCTGCTCCATTAAAGATACATCCTGTGTTTCATGTGTTTCTCCTTAAACCCGCAGTTCCTGTGACACGTGTAAAGAGGCCACCTGCTATTATTAAGGGAGAACAGACTGAATACGAAGTCAAGAAAATCCTGGATTCCAGACGGAGACACCAAACATTATGGTACTTAATTCAATGGACAGGGTACGGCCTGGAGGACTGTTCATGGGAGCCGGCTAGTTCAGTTCATGCCCCACGTTTGGTAAGACAGTTTCATGCCCCTCATCCTGAAAAAGCAGGTCCCGGGAAGAGTCCTGGGACGAGCCCTGGGAGAGGAGGTACTGTCAGAAATACGAACTGGGGCAAGCCCAGACGACTGTATCATAGGAAATGAGTAGAGAACTACAGTACCCAGTAGGCTTTGGGGCGATTGTAGTTCCAGCCTCCCGCCACTAGCCATCTGCAGGTAATTGGGACGGTTACTAAACCGTTGGCCCCCCGTGCACTGGTGCTGATAATTGTTGATTATACAGCACGGGCGGTCACGGCGGTACGCTCTCGGAGGAAGAATGCGGGAGAGATTGTAATTTTGCTTGAAGTTAGGCTGCAGCCGCGGTACCAGTTTGAGTGGAGACACGGTTTGTAAGGGGTGCGCGAGATCCATTACTCGTTGCCCTCTTCCGCAGTACGTGTGTCTCACGCGATGGCGCCTAACACGCTGAAACCTTTCTACACGGTGTGAACATTCACGCATCTGTGGTGTCCTCGGCAGTGGACGTCCCATTCGCGGAGGTTGAAGACGATACTACTGGAAGTCCGGGTGCGCTCATGCGGCACCCGGACAACAAGATAAGTGCTTCTGTTTTTTGTTACATGTTTATTCCATGAGGGTGTCAAATTCCATTCCGTGTTGGAAATGTTTAAGTTTGGAGTGGACGTAGTACTACCAAGTCATATGAACGCTACGCTCACCCTTGGGTCTATGATTGGCAATAGACCTTTGCCTTGAAGTGTGATTATATTCATATATTGAAAATTACCAGGGACATCACGCTTTCATGCTTTGAGTACAGATATGGCTGTGCAAATAGTCCGGACGATGGGTACCATTCTCTGAAGCCAGAGTGCAGAGTTCTGTCCTCAGTTGGCTGTGCTTTATGTTGTTATGTTGCTTGCCTGCCCTTCGGGCCATGAGTTCATGTCTATTTCATATGGGAGCAGTTCCCTTGTTTGTGTCATCCCGCTTACTGCTTATGGGTGTTCATGTCAAAGCTGATGTACTATGTTGAGTGTAACAGCCAGACTGCATCAGAGGCCATGGGACGACATGCGAACACCATATACCCGGAAACAAAGGAGGGGCCCGCGGGAAGCAATGAGGTGGACACTGGAGAAGCAGAACTTGAACCTGAACGTACGGGCCGAAAGGAGCAGGAGGAGGACACTGAAGGAAGCAGTCATTTGTGGTCGGGGGCAGACCTGGGTGCCATCCGTGAATTGTGTTGCCTGAATGCAAATAGTGGAAACCCTAACGCACGGCCGGTAGCGGGGTTGAGAAGTGGCGTGGGTCCTACGGGCGAGGAACGCAGAAACCATGACGCAGGCGACCAGACGGAGCAAGGGTCTGCCGGTGTGTGCCGCGTGTACTGCAGCATGAACGACCAACGGGGGGAGGTTGTTGGGCCAAGACGCCACAAACGGGGAACGGAGCAAAGAGAAGCAAAAGAACCGTATAACCTCACACTCGTAAAACAGAGAAAAGAGACCAAAAGAAGGATATTAGAAGGACTTTATCCTTACCAAAGCTGGGGACGTCTGACTGTATAAACCCCAATCTTCACCTCGTGGCACATGGCGGGGAGACATCATTGCGACTGGGAGCATGGAAGGAAGGAGGCGGGGCTTGGGAGGGTTTTTATATCCTCGGACATAAGGAGAGGCCTGATTGGGTCAAGAGTGGCCAGCCCCTATATAAAGCAAAGAGAGACGAAGGACTGATGAGGAGTTCTCTTTCTTCTTTCAGAATCGGTTTGGAAGCGAGGAGACCACAAGTTCATACCAGTGGGCTTACGAAGATTAAACAGAGATTTCTGCCTTACACTCGCAGAAAACCCATCAGAGTCATCTCGTCTGGAAAGAGAACTGATACTTGATTTAATATTATCTTTTTATTTCTTAAAAAGTCAATAAAGACTGACCTTTGTTCATCTTACCTGCCTAGTCCGAGTGGTCTGTCGCAAAATTTGGTGGCAGCGGTGGGATCGTAAACGCCATGGAGGCCCTCATCAAAGCTCTCACAGACGGACAGCAACAACTCCAGCAATCGTTACAGGTGCAGACCCACCAGGCTCAGTCAGACAGACAGGCTCTACAGCAAGCACTACAACTACAAGCGGCTAATCAAGATGTCATTAAACAGATCACCGAGACGATGACAGCTACCAGAGGAGCTTCCATAGCCCCTACCAACGTGTTACTGAAATTCCAGCCAGGAGAAGACCCTGGGTATTTCTTTACCAATTTTGAAAGAGTAGCAAGAAATTCCCAGTGGCCAGTGGAAAAATGGGTCCACTTCATTGCTCCCCTTTTAACTGGATCCATGCAAGGAGCCTACCAGGCTGCTAATCCTGCAGGCGATGCCACGTATGCAGACATTTAGAAAACCATACTGGAAAGGATGGGTGTGGACGAGGAAGCATACATGGCTAGGCTAAGAGAGACACGTCTACGCAACGGAGAGACCCCCAGGCAATTCTATTACAGAATGCATGACTTAAGTGATGAATGGTTAAAGCCAACTGCTAGCACTGTTCAAGAAATCATGGACAAAGTTAAACTAGAACAGTTTGTGGATGCTCTACCCACGGCTGTGCAACGGTGGGTACGTAAACACCACCGGCCCACTTTGTCAGAAGCCATTGACATCGCTACAGCTTTCCAAAAGGCGGCCCCACCAGGTTGGATCCATTGGATGTACATAAACCAGCACCTCGAGGAACTCCAGTCCCGGAAGTCAAGAACAGTCGCCCGGAAACCAGCACAGCAGCCTGCCCCCCCTAACAAGCAACCTCAGTGCTTTGACTGTGGTGAATGGGGACATATAGCCCGGTTCTGCCCGAGAAGACCTAAGCCCGAGCCGATGGAAATTGGATGTGCCCAGACCAGAGAATTCCAGAGAAGAAGGGAGCCTTATCTAGTGGAAGTCCAAGTGGCTGGCACTCCAAGACAAAGTCTTCTTGATTCCGGAAGTGAACAAACAGCCATAAGGCCGGAAGTAAGTGGGGTTAAAGGGGCGGGAAGACAACCAATTCAAATAAGATGTGTACATGGGGACACTAAAGAGTATCCTTCTAAGGAAGTAGACCTAGAAGTTAATGGGGTAAATTCCAGAATGAGAGTCGCCATAAAGCCTCACTTTCCAGCCAAGGTGTTGTTGGGTACTGACTTACCGACCTTTGGAGAGTGTGCAAACGAAGCCGAATGGTTAAAGTCAGCAACATATGCACATAGCGAGATTGAACCAGGCGTTCCCAAACATATAAAGAAAACCCGTAAAGAGGTTAGAGAAGCTAAACGGCAATGGGAAGAAGGGAACAAATACATTGGAATGATACACTGGTTACCAGAGGACAGCGTAAAGTAATTTCGAAGTGAACTGTTAACGGATCCTACTCTGAAGAATGCGAGAGAACAAGCCGTACCTGTCCAGGATATTGGGACAGGATATCCCTGGTTCAATGCAAAGAAAGGCTTGATATATCGCATAACTGATGATTCAAGTTGAGGGGAATTGGAACAATTACTGGTGCCTAAACGTTTTAGGCCAATTGTGCTAAGTTTAGCCCACGATGACGTGGTAGGCGGACATCTGGGTAGGGAAAAAACTCAAGAGAAATTGTTAAAAAGGTTCTTTTGGCCAGAGGTTTACAGAGAAGTCACTAAATACTGCGAAGAGTGCCGGATTTGTCAGAAGACCAGTCCTCATAAACCAAACAAAGCCCCTCTACAGCCAATGCCTCTTATAAAAGAACCGTTTACAAGAATAGGAATGGACCTGAAGTGTCCCTTGGAACCTAACAGCCATTGATATGGATACAAGTTCATATTAGTCATAGTGGACTATGCCACCAGATACCCGGAAGCCTTCCCAATGAGGGGTATTAGTGCTCAACAAGTATGCCAACAGTTGGTTCCATTCTTTTCGCGAGTTGGACTGCCTAACGAAATAGTAACTGATCAAGGACGCAACTTTGTGTCGGGAGTTATGGAAAAAGTGTGCAAGCAACTAGGTATCAAGCAGCTACATACTTCCGTATATCACCCTTAAACGGATGGACTAGTTGAGAGGTACAACAGAACTATTAAGACCATGCTCAAAAGAGTAACAGCACCGTCGGGAAAAGATTGGGACAGAGTGTTGCCTTGGGTCTTGATGATTCTTAGAGACACTCCACAGTCATCTACGGGGTTCTCACCATTCGAGCTATTGTTCGGACATAAGCTAAAAAACAATCCTTGACATAGCCAAGAAAGATTGGGAAGAACAAGAGGAAGAAAAACCTCTTACGGACTATGGGCCTCATTACGACCCATGCGGTAATCCGCCGTCATTACCGCCATGGCGTAATGAACGTTAACGCCGTGGGACGATGGCGTAAAGTGCGCCACATTAGGACCCATCGCGCACGAGCATTACGCCATGGCGGTAATGTAAACAGCGCCATGGCGGTAATGCCCCCAAAACGGCACCTACCGGCATCGTATGCGGCGCAAGGTGCACCACCGCCACCGCCGTACATAGCGGTGACCGTAGTTAGCGGTCACCGCAATTAGCGGTGACCGTAGATAAGCGGAACCGGAAGTAGCGTCACCGCGGCGGAACGGGAAAGAGCACGGCGGCCATCTTTAAAAACACAATCCATTGCCATCCTCCGAAACCACTGGACATCCGAGCCTGAGACCCCGCCAATACCGTCTTCAACCTTCTACCTGCAGGAAGATGCCTAAAGTTCTGAAAAAAGCCTGTGACCGCCAGCGGCAAGACCGCTTCTCCAGAGAGGAGCTTACCATTCTAGCGGAGACCCTCCAGGAGAACGCTGCCGTGGTATTCTCCAACCAACTGACAAGACCGGCCATATCCAAGAAGAAGGCCATATGGGCACTGGTAGCTCAGCGGGTCAGTGCCGTGGGAACAACACCCCGCAATGTCAAACAGTGCCGCAAGCGGTGGGACGATCTCCGGGTCAGAGTCAGGAGCATACTATCAGCCAACATGAACCTGGCAATGGCAACTGGGGGAGGATCGGAGTCCCCTATAAAATTGCAGCCATGGGAGGAAATCTGTGCCTCCACAATCGGAATGCAGAGCATCGAAGGAGTAGGAGGAATGGAGAGAGGAGCCCCGACATCGGGCGATGCAGGTAGGTGGCTCAAATCAAGGCATGCAAATCTCACCTAAGTCCATTCATGTGAAGTACAATGTTGGCCCATAGTGTGAATGCAACACATCAGCAGGAGACTGCCCACAGATACATCCGATCTGCACCCTGTACACATGCAGCACGCACACCCTAACTGCAGGCACCCACATACCTCCATGCTACTTCCACACAAAAGGGAGACAACTTTTTTCCCCTGCATGAAATGTGCCACATGTACTAACTGATGAGATGCCAGTCGCCACAATGCCCGGCCAATGTCCGCAGACCCATCAATAACACTCTCCCTCCTCTGTCCCACCACAGGCTCAAATTCCGACCTTGAGGAAGAGGACACCACAGCCTCCACACCCACCAAGAGGGCCAGGCCAACTGTGCCAACGCCACAACCCTCCACCTCTGTCGTCCCGAGGAAAACACCACAGCAGGCAAAATCCCTGCAAGGGAAACAGGACAGGGCACAGACAGCCACCCCAGCAGGCAGTACAGCAGCAGCAGCAGCAGCAGACATCACACCAATCATGCCCACAGAAGCCACAGCCTCTGCTGCAAGCAGCACAATTGGGGAGAATGCTGCTATTGCTGCCTCCTCCGATAGCGAAGCAGGGATCTTTGAGGAGAGTGATGTCAGAAGCCCCACAGGCCACCCTCATTCCCCCTACCTGTCCCTAAGCAGCCCGCATGCGGATGCCACTCAGGGTCAGCCAGAGGATGACGATTGGCCAGCCACTCCATCCCCGCTGCAGGGGCAGATCAGCCCAATGGGAATACCACTGCCATTAGCCATGGGCCAGAATTCCAACCATTCTCTGGAGGCGATTGCCACCCGGCAGCAGCAACTTTCCTCGCTGCTCGAAGAACATGTTGCTGAATGTGGGGGGTCAAGTGCAGCAATGGATAAATGTGCTGAGACTGTGAAGGCAGCTATAGAGTCGTCCACAAAGGACATCTGCGCGGAACTAGCTGCTGTGCGGCACGCCATCACTGACCTTGTGCAGACAATACGGGCCATGCGTCCAAATGAGCAGGCAGGATCCTCCTCGGTTGCCAGCTCGACACCGAGCAGCCCCATCCGCCGATCGGGGAGGAACCTCCGCAGCACAGGCAGGGGTGCCCCGGGGGCCAGTGGAGGGGGCTGCCAATAGTGGCCGGACAGTGTAGGAATCCTACTACTGACACTGCTGCACAGACCAACTCACACCTTTGTTGGGATTCCAGGGGGGGGGGAGGTGGGAGGTGGGAGGGGGTGTGACACGACAGTTCATAGTTCAAATACACTTTTTCGTTTCAAAAAAGGAAATGTGTGGACATTTTCATTGCGTATGTGTGCTTTATTGGTGTCCAGTCCTCAGTGTGCATGCCCCAGAGTCACACAGTGCCCCAAGTGCAGTCTCCATGCGATGAACACCAGCCGTGTGTGCTAGAAGCAGTGGTTGATGATACTTTGGCGCATGGCACGCCCCTCCTGTGCATCGCCTCCTCCATGTGGTGGCGCCCCTTCTGCACCCTCCTCATCCTCATCCTCATCGTCAGGTGGTTGCAGTTCTGCGTCAGGGGGCAGGGGCACATTCCGTCTGACGCACATATTGTGCAGCATGACACATGCCATGACGATCTTTGCCACCTTCTCATGGCCATACAGGAGTGCCCCACCAGACCTGCTGAGGCTTCGGAATCGTGCCTTCAGGAGGCCGAATGTCTGCTCTATGACCACACGAGTACGTGTATGTGCACGGTTGTAGTCCTCCTCGTGCTGGTTCTGCGGGTTCCGGACTGGCGTGAGGAGCCACCTCTTCAGGGGGTAGGCTGCATCACCTGTATGTAGGCGAGAATGTATGTGTCAGTCATGTTGTCTGATCAGGAACATGATGTCCCACCATGGCTGGCATGGAACTGTTACCTTGGCTCACTTCTACATGCACTAATTGATTCACACTATGCAACCAGTATATGCTCATTGCTGCCATGGCCTGTTTTGCATGCCATCACCCTATGTATGCAGAGGGGTTTTGTGCATTGTGAGTGGCCTTCCTCTGTATCCGTTCTCTGTGTTACTCACAGCCAGGTGGAGTATGCATCATCCCCCCCCCCCTTTCAGCCAGGTGGAGTATGCATCATCCCCCCCCCCCTTTCAGCCAGGTGGAGTATGCATCATCCCCCCCCCCTTTCAGCCAGGTGGAGTATGCATCATCCCCCCCCCTTTCAGCCAGGTGGAGTATGCACTGGTACGTCATTCCCATGCCCACTTCCATGACATCGCACTCACCGAGTAGCCAGGATCTTGGGCCTGCATGTCGCTCCATGTAGCGTGGTATTGTGGAGTTCCTCAGGACCATGGAATCATGGGTTGATCCGGGGAATCGGGCACAACAATGTGTGATGATCTTGTTGGAGTCACAGACCATTTGCACGTTGACAGAGTGGAACTGTTTCCGGTTGCGGTACGGTACCTCCATGGCACGTGGAACCACCAATTCCACATGGGTGCAGTCGATGGCACCAATGCAACCGGGTATGCTGGCTAGTGCATGGAAACCCACTTTGGTGTTTGCAATCTCCTGGGCAGTCCGTGGTAATGAGATGTGGTCGTCTGTGTGCTTGAGGAGGGCATCGAGCACTTGGATGAGTGTTCGTGAGAATAATGGTTGTGAAATGCCATGCAGGTGCCCCACTGTGTGCTGGTAGGTGCCTGTGGCCAGGAAGTGGAGTACAGCCACTACCTTCAGTAGGGGGGGGATGGCGGTTGGACTTTCTATCATGCTGACGATGTCGTTGTGTGTCATGTCTACGATGGCGGTGATGGTGTCCCTGTCCAAACGGTACAGGGTGTGGATCTGCTCAGCAGTGAGGTTGTTTGGATTGGCTCTGATGCGTGGGATTGGGGGCTGCCTGCGTGGTGGCACTGGCTGTGCTGGTGGGGCTTGCTGGGCCTGCCTTGCCCTCCTTCTCCTCCTGCGTCTCCTCTGTGCTGCCTGTTGTTGTTGTTGTTGCTGTTGCTGTTGTAGTAGCACATGCATTGCTATCAGGTCCTCCAGCCCCAACATTGCTAGTCGTATTGGCATCATTGTGGAGTGTGACTGGGTGTGGGTAGGGGTGGGGTGTGCTCTTTTTATACTCCCCTGAGTCTGTATTGCCTTCACCTGTGCTGTTTCTGTGCACCTGTGGCAGCTGCATTCACTTGAATTGGCCCTTTACGGTTGGTTCGCGATGGCGTTATTTGCACCATGGCGGTAAGGTACTTAGCGGCCTCATTGATGGCGTTAGGTGCATGTCCGCTTGGGTCGGCATTTGCGTGCCTTTCCGCCATGGCGCTAAGTACGGTGTGGGCGGTCGCGTGCGCGCACCCTTAGCGCTGTTTGCGGCAGCGTTAACTACGATGCCGCTATTGGCATCGTAGTTAACGGTCACGGGTCATGATCGTACCTGGCGGAAAACGATGGCGGTAAGCATTTACCGCCATCGTTTTTCGCTTAGCGCCAGGGTCGTAATGAGGCCCTATGTCATAGAAATGAAGGAACACCTGACTAAAGAGAGTTGGCCAAAGAAAACCTGGGAAGAGCTCAAGTGTCACAAGCTACCTATTACAACCAGAACGCCATGATGAGGACATTTAAAGTAGGGGATAAGGTCTTGGTATTGTTACCTAACGCCTCCAATAAAATGCTGGCCCAGTGGAGAGGACCATATAAGATTACAGCCGTCTTAGGCCCCATGAATTACCTGGTTGAACAACCCGACAGGAGGGAAAAACACCAGAACTATCACATCAATCTCCTAAAAAGTTGGAGGGAACCAGGAAGAGAACCCCTAAGGATAAACCAACTAGAGGTGACGAATACGGAAAAGGCTTTCCAGGTGGTGAAATGGGGGGCACAGCTTGAGCACGAGAAAAAAAAGGAACTGGAAAGGCATTTACAATCATTGTAACAAGTGTTCTCTTTCTATCCTGGGAAGACGTCCCTTGTAGAGCATGAGATTCACACTGACCCCTCCCAAACAGTAAGCATCCGCCCTTACAGACTGCCTGAATCAAAAAGAGCAGCAGTATAAGCTGAGGTAGAAAAAATGTTACGCCTGGGAGTAATTGAACCTTCCACCAGCCACTGGTCCTCTCCAATAGTGTTAGTTCTCAAACCCGATGGATCCATCAGGTTCTGTATGGATTACAGGAAACTAAACACCATATCCACCTTTCAAGCATACCCCATGCCCAGAATCAATGAGTTAATAGAACAACTGAGTACAGCCAACTATATCAGCACGATTGACTTAACCAAAGCATATTGGCAGATTCCCCTACGAGAAGAAGACAAGTTGAAGACAGCATTCTCTGCTCCATCCGGGCTATATCAGTTCACTGTATTACCATTTGGTTTACACAGTGCCCCAGTGACTTTTCAGGCCTTAATGAATAAAGTCTTGGCCCCACACACAGCATACAGTTCAGCATATCTTGATAATATTATCGTGTTTAGCAAAACATGGAAGGACCACCTCGGACATTTGGTGAAAGTAATAAGCTCCCTAGGAAGGGCAGGACTACACATCAATCCTAAAAAAAACATCCTCAGTGCCAGAGAAACAAAGTATGTAGGTTACCTGGTGGGAGGAGGGGTTATTAAACCCCAGGTGGATAAAGTCGAGGCTACTACAAAGCTGACCATGCCTCGTAACCGGAAACAAATAAGAGCGTTCCTGGGATTTGTAGGCTATTATAGAAGGTTCATACCCATGTTCTCAACCATTGCCGGTCCCTTGACGGATGTCCTTAAATCCACCTACAAGGGAAATGTGTTACAAGACGACGGAGCCAAAGCTGCGTTTCAGTCTCTTAAAACTATCCTTTCTGCTATGCCAGTCCTGAAATGTCCAGACTTCGGAAAACAGTTTTTTGTGCAGACTGATGCTTCTGGAACAGGATTGGAAGCTGTGTTGTCACAGGGAACAGAAGAGGACTTAACACCAGTCTCCTTTATCAGCAGGAAACTCCTACCTCATGAGAGAAAGTACTTCACATTAGGAAAAGAGTGTTTGGCCACCAAATGGGCCATTGAGACCTTATGATATTACCTGTTTGGAAGAACTTTTACAGTTTTCACAGACCATGCTCCCCTACAATGGTTGGCCACGAACAAGGATTCCAATCAAAGAGTTCTTAGGTGGTTTCTCGCGCTGCAGGCATTCTCCTTCAAAACGGTACACAAACCGGCATCATTTCAGGTGGTTCCTGACTATCTGTCCCGGAGCATGGATCGGCCCGAGCGGCTCGATTCCTGGGGTGGTGTATGTAACAGCCAGACTGCATCAGAGGCCATGGGACGACATGCGAACACCAAATACCCGGAAGCAACGGAGGGGCCCACGGGAAGCAATGAGGTAGACACTGGAGAAGCAGAACTCGATCCTGAACGTATGGGCCGAAAGGAGGAGGAGGAGGAGGAGGACACTGAAGGAAGCAGTCATTTGTGGTCGGGGGCAGACTTGGGTGCCATCCGTGAATTGTGTTGGCTGAATGCGGATAGTGGAAACCTTAACGCACGGCCGGTAGCGGGGTTGAGAAGTGGCGTGGGTCCTACGGGCGAGGAATGCGGAAACCACGACACAGGCGACCAGACGGAGCAAGGGTCTGCCGGCGTGTGCCGCGTGTACCGCAGCACGAACGACCGACGGGGGCAGGTTGCTGGGCCAAGACGCAACAAACAGGGAACGGAGCAAATAGAAGCAAAAGAACACTATAACCTCACACTCGTAAAACAGAGAAAAGAGACCAAAAAGAAGGATATTAGAAGGACTTTATCCTTACCAAAGCTGGGGACGTCTGACTGTATAAACCCCAATCTTCACCTCGTGGCACATGGCAGGGAGACATCATGGCGACTGGAAGCACGGAAGGAAGGGGGCGGGGCTTGGGAGGGTTTTTATATCCTCGGACATAAGGAGAGACCTGATTGGGTCAAGAGTGGCCAGCCCCTATATAAAGCAAAGAGAGACAAAGGACTGATGGGGCGTTCTCTTTCTTCTTTCAGAATCGGTTTGGAAGCGAGGAGACCACAAGTTCATATCAGTGGGCTTACGAAGATTAAACAGAGATTTCTGCCTTACACTCTCAGAAAACCCATCAGAGTCATCTTGTCTGGAAAGATAACTGATACTTGATTTAATATTTTCTTTTTATTTCTTACCAAGTCAATAAAGACTGACCTTTGTTCATCTTACCTGCCTAGTCCGAGTGGTCTGTCACATTGAGCATTTACGTTTTATGCTTATTCAGGTTTAGGTAGAGTTCTTGTGAGTCTGTAGTAGGTGGTGTTCAGGATCAGGGATACAGACTGGAGGTGAGCAGGTGTAGTTAGGATTTGTGAATTGTATGTTGTCTCCCTTCCTTCCCTTTGTCAATCCACCCCCTTTCCCTAACTCTGTCTTCCCCCCATTGGCTGCCACGTGGTTATCTGTTATATTAGTATTCAGACGCCCGTGCCAACCATGATGGCAGGGTCGATCTATTCGGCTTCTGTTGTTTGGGAGAGGGGGTCAATCCCCTATCATCCCTTACGGTTTTTGACAGTTACTGATTTGGACAGTTCTTCTATTGTCAATAGTATTAAGTCCAATGAGCATTTATTTAGTATCTGATCCCACTTTTTCACAAAATCAGGGACTTCTTTGCACAAGATTGGTTTCAAATATACCCTCAGGCCCCTCGGTATTCTTTGTAGCTTCTGCGAAATCTCTCCGCGTATCAGTTTCTCTAGTCGAAAGATGATTTGTTCCTGGTTGGTAGCTGCTGGGGTAGTGGTTTCAATATCTTTAATTACGCCTAAAATAAGCGTTCCCCACCCCTGGAGAACCAAGACAAGACACCAGTGATAGAAGTAGTGACATCCCTTCAAGTAACGAAGACACTAGAGGAAGAAGTAATACCGGAGGGGCATCTTCTGCAACACCGAATACAAGAGGAGAGAATTTCCATAATTCACAAACGGCCACAACCGTTTGTGACAATCCTCGAAATCGAATCCTCGAAACAATTATCTAACAACCAACTGGAAGTTTTGAATCTGGGGCTCTCCTTTACTTCGCCACAAAATACATTTGGAGGAACGTGTGAACTTACATAGACTCATGAGAAAAATGAGACTCAAAGTTTAATACTCCTCCCTTGACAGAATTTCTTGAAATTAAACCAAAGAGTACCTTTGATCTCCCCATCCGAAACACCACTCTAAAACTTTTTGAAACCCAAATGCTAAACCAACTCAAAAAATTGGATTACAATAAGGGGAAGAAATACAATATACGGACACATGAGAGCAAAATAATCAGAGAATTGGCGGATGATAGTACATTGACATTGAAACCCGCTGACAAAGGGGGAGGAATAGTAATCATGGACACCTCCTTCTATAACTCTCAATGCCTATTACTTCTGGATGAAAGAGATACTTACATCCCTATCAACGAGGACCCCACTCCAAGAATATCTATAATGATTGAAAAGGTACTCGAGAAAGCAACGGATAATGGTTGGATAACAGAAAAAACCAGGAGATTTCTCAACAAAGCCAACCCCATCATACCAGTATTCTATGGTCTCCCAAACATCCATAAACAATTGGTTCAACCTCCTTTAAGACCAATAGTTGCAGGAACAGATATCCTATTTCACGCTCTTGCAATTTATGTTGACCAGATACTCCAACCTATACTGCAAAAGACCACTACCTACCTACGTAACACTACTCATTTCTTAAACATCTTACAAGATCTACAGGATTTACGTAATGATTATTTGTTGGTAACTTTTGATGTACAGAGCCTATATACTTCCATTCCCCATGATAAAGGATTAGAAGCATTAGAATGGGCATTTTTACAAGAACAAGACTGCAAAGCTGAAAGAACTTTCATACTGGAATTAGTCACCATCATTTTACACAATATTTTTTTCAGGTTTAACCATCAATTTTATCTACAAGCATCCGGTACCTCAATGGGCTCAGCCATGGCCCCTGCATACGCCAACCTATTCATGCATCATTTGGAAACACAGCACATAATCACACATTTCGACTGCGGACCTAGACTTATCTGTTGGATGAGATACATAAACAACGTTTTTGTCATTTGGAGAGGGGACAAAGAGGCACTTGACAACTTCCTACTATGCATTAATTCTGTGGAAGTAGGTAGTCCTAAGATTCACTACTTGGATGTTGAATTGGAACTGTCGAATGGAGAAATTATTACAAACCTCTTCACCAAACCGACTGATGTGAACAACAGTTTGCATTACCTAAGTCACCATCCTAAACACCTGAAAAATAACTTACCATACAGTCAGTTCTACAGGCAAAAAGAATTACCTCAGTGGAATCTACATTGACAGTTGAAATGGATAAGATGACAGATAAATACTTGGAGAGAGGTTATGCCAAAAACATCATAACAGCTGCAAAGGAGAGATCCATACTTAAATCAAGAGAAGACTTACTGAAGAAAAAACCTGAACAGAAGGAGATAACTTTTTTATATACTTTGAAATACTCTAGTCTGAGTCATCAAATCACTCGTTTAATAAGAAAGAACTGGAGGATCATACAGATGGATCCCCAACTCCAGAAACTCTTTTCAGAACCACCTCTGATAGCTTATAAAAGAGGGAAAAACTTTAAGGACCAGCTTGTGAAATCTGAACGTGCGCCAGAACAACGCCAAACAACACTACAGACCAAGAAACTTGGAACCTTCCCATGTCTACACTGCAGTAACTGCAACAATATCACCAAAGGTGATTATGTAAGACACCCACGAACGAGAGCTAAAATTAAACTGAGACATTATGCTACTTGCGACACAAAATCTGTAATATATGCACTCAGTTGCCCTTGCGGGATCTATTATGTGTGACAAACCATCAGGAAAATGAAAGATAGATGCAATGAGCACAAGAGCAACATTAGGACAAAAACTATCGGTCACCAGTGGCACGACATTTCACTGACAAATGCCATTCTGTAGCACAACTACGTTATCAAATATTGGAAGTAGTTACAAGAGCCTCCAGAGGAGGAAACCATGCGAAAAGATTGGATCAACGGCAATTGTTCTGGATCAACAAACTGGAATGTATGAACCCCTATGGGATGAACGAAGATTTTCAACTAGGAGCCTTCCGTTAATTTGGCCACATACACACTCCATACATACATACAGGGCATATTGGCTTTAGGGTAGCCCTCTTATTTGATCTAAACAATATCTCATCAAAACACTGGTCCTCACATCCTTTAACCCCGGATGCGTCTTTTATACATTACACCTACAGATAATGAATGACGGTAGTCATACTTGATTGTAGTGATATACTAATTACTCTCCAATTGTTGAGTGTTAACTGACGCATTTATTACCTAACAGTAATGGTTACTAACATTGAATGCAGATTTGTCGATAGAGTGCTATATAAACAAAGGAGATTGTGAACAGAGGTGCCCCTAGGTGGAATTAATCTATACTCCACTGATGTTAATTATATCATACATGAGATGACCAACAAACTGGAGCAAAACCCTTAGTATCTATACTATAGACTGCCATACTTTCTGACCGCTAGATATAATGTATGAACACACTATATCGAGGACTCCATCTACTCCGGAACTCGTCATTTACACACATTGCACACTGACTCTCGAATAGTGCTATTAAACTTTGAGTATACAATCGACTTTATGAACACGACTGCACATTGTACACTGGGCAGCGCCGGTGATGTTGCTGCACCTTGTGCAGCTGTTACCGATGCGCTCTTGACTCGTATTGACCTTAGAACCTTAGGTATGTGAGACGTGATGGCGTCACATGTTTACATGTGACGTAATCACGCTGACGTACACAAACGCCTATTTCTGACGCCCTTTTTCAGTGATGTCTTTTTCAGTGCTCCGATAAACATGGATCGCACGTCCTCATTCACTGCTGAGTGCTGCGCAGAGCATCATTTCACTGCTGGATGCTGCGCAGAGCAAACACTTTCCAAGCTGTACCTGTCAGTTAGAGACTGAGGTAAGAGACTGACCCGGTATCTATTTCCTTTATGATGTTACGCATCCCCGCTTTTGCATGGGGAATCCTTTAACTCTACACAGTACTTTTTTGGACCATTAAAACCTCCCTTTCGAAGGGATTGTGTCCTCCGACGTATTCCTTATCTTAGATATAAATCCTTCAGCTTTGCTGGCCTCGGAAAATTTTTTCGCCAGAGGGCGCTGCGCGTCGATGATCGCCGAGTCGATGACCCTCGACGGCCTCCGTGCCGACGTCGACGTCATCCTGCCTATAAAGGCCGCGCGCAGCGTCCGTTGCTCAGTTCCGTTTTTCCGCGCTTCGTTGTGCCTCGGAACACCGTTGCTCAGTTCTCGTCAAGATAACGTATATAATAACTACTATTTACCTCGATATCGATGGCATCCTCCTCCGACCCGACGACCCCTCGGTCCGGTTTCAAAAAGTGCCGAGACTGCGGGAAGAAAATGTCGTTGACGGACCCTCACAGGGTCTGTTTGTGGTGTCTGGGAATCACGCACCAGAGTTCGGAGTGTGAGGAATGCCTTTCCATGACGGCGAAAGCCTTGAAGGAGCGTAGGGGGAAGCTCGAGAGAGGTAGGTCAACTTTAACTTCCTCGAAAGCTTCTTCGGTAGAGTCGAGACGTTCGTCTCCTCACCATAAAAAACACTCTCGATCTAGATCACGAAGTGGCTCCCACCACTCGTCGACATCGAGACACTCGAAGAAGAGACGTAGGAGATCCCCTTCGTCATCTTCGTCGAGTTCTCCTGAGAGAGTTCATTGCCCCACAAAACGCAGCTCGCAAGCTGAGTGGGAGGAATTCAGGAAAAAGATGCTAAGCGTCTTCGAGAAAGCGGCCTCGTCCCCCTCGAAGACAGCTGAGGGTGATACCCCGGGTAAAAAACCCAAAAAATCTAAACGCCGCGAGTCGCAGTACCCGGCGGAAAAGTCAACCCGAAAGCGCCTCGAGCCATCGGGAGATAAAGCATCATCGACGCCATCGTCGAAAACTCCTTCGAAACAGAGGTCGGCGCCATCGACGCCGTTGTCGAAGGATTCATCGGCGCATCAGTCGATCGAGTCGACGCCGACGTCGACGCCGATATCGACGCCGGTGAAGGAAAGAACCACGGCTACTCCACAGCCAACGGTTAGACAAAAGACCTCCGACTCGACGCCGAGAACGTCGACGTCGTTCTCGAGCAAGACTCCGATCCTTTCGAGTTCTTCGAGGCCTAGTACACATTTCTCGACGCTTTTCACGGCGCCTTCGAGTACTTTCACGTCGGTGTCGACGACATCGACGTTTTCAAGGCCTGTGATGATGGCTCCTTCTGCATTGGAAATGGGGTTTATACCATTCCAAAAACCAATGTATCCCCCTTTAACCTCGATTTTTGAGGAAAGGGAGGATTCAGACCAAGATATTGATTTACAGAGGACCACATCACCAGAGCCAGAGACTTTCGCCTCTGAGGAAGGAAGATTAAAAAATCTTCAGGATGCACTTCAGGAAGCTAGTGGCTTGGACACTTCTCCTGAAGCAGAATTTATCAAACCAGACCCAGGAGAACATGCGGAGACTCCATATAGAGCTCTGATGTCTAGAATCATAGAATTTATGGGTTGGTCTGCACCTTCTCCTGCCTTTCAGCAGGATGATCTCACTGACATACTGGACAAGGGCCCACAGGAGGATCCTGTGGTTCCATTTCACTCTGCTCTACAGAGAAGGATTTTGACAAACTGGGAAACGCCAGAAATTATCCCGGCAGTAAATAAAAAACTGTCAACAAAATACAGGGTGGCTAGTTCTGACCCTGAATATTTGTCAAAACACCCTACTCCTGAGAGCTTGGTTGTACAGGCTGCAACCTCATCAGGCAGCACATCTGCATACCCCACTGCTCCGCAGGATAGGGATGACAAAAAATATGATGCCATGGCTAAGAAGGTTTTTTCTGCCTGTAGCATGGCGTTAAAGTCTATTAACGCGACCTGTACGCTCGCTAGGTTCAGCCACACCCTTTGGGAGTGCGCTTCATCAGCGGCTGACTGCCTCCAAGAAGGAGAGGAAAGGGACGCATTTTTAAACATCATCAGGGATGGTAAAGATGCGATGTGCGAGACCCTACAAACTGGCCTAGATTCTGCTGACAGTATCAGCAGGGCCATGGCGGTAAGTACCACAATCCGCAGGCATGCGTGGTTGAGGAAGTCTGGTTTTGCCTCTGACGTGCAGACCAGGCTTTTGAATATGCCCTTTGACGGTTCTACCCTCTTTGGAAAGAAGGCGGATGACAGTTTGGAGAAACTGCAAACGTCCAAGGCAGCAGCCAAGTCATTGGGAGCTGCTATCCGTCAGAATACCTTTCGTCCTTCGGGATCATCGTGGAGAGGACGGTCCTTTCGTTACTATTCCTCATATGGAAGGGGCAGGGGACGACCGGCTCAAAGAGGCCAAGGAAGATTTACCCGTGGTGGACGGGGTAGGGGAAAGAAAGCCGCACCCGCAGGAGCAGGAGCCACTTTACCTTCGGCAACTGCATCAGCCGCTTCAAAACCACTCTGAGGTCTCCCCTCACAGAACACCAGTAGGGGGCAGGTTAACTCACCATCTGACGGAATGGCAGGCTATTACGTCAGATGCTTGGGCTCTGGAGACAGTAGCCCAAGGTTACTGCCTGCCCTTCCTACATATCCCTCAGAGTCATCCACCGGGGAACAACCCTTTGAAGCTTCCAGATCCGCTCCTCTTGCAGGAGGTTTTAGACCTGCTAGAGAAAGGTGCCATAGAACTGGTACCTGTAGCGGAAAGGAACAAGGGTTGGTACTCCCCCTACTTCATAATACCGAAGAAGGACGGAGGACTGAGACCCATCTTAGACTTACGGGAATTGAACAAATTCCTCCGAAAGGACAAGTTCAAGATGGTGACTCTCTCTCAGATCCTTCAGGCCCTCCAGCTTCAGGACTGGTTGGTATCTCTAGACCTCCAGGACGCTTATTTCCATGTGCCGATCCATCCCAGGCACAGGAGATACCTGAGGTTCGCAATTGGCAGCTCTCATTATCAATTTCGAGTTCTGCCATTTGGGCTAACCTCCGCCCCGAGGGTCTTTACCAAGCTAATGTCGGTTGTGGCTGCAAGTCTAAGGAGGGAAGGGATTCATGTCTACCCTTACCTAGACGATTGGTTGATCAGAGCTGTATCTTCGGAACAGGCTCAGAGACAACTAGATTATGTTTGCCACTTCCTTCACAAGCTGGGCTTCTCCCTCAATTTAAAGAAGTCACAGATGATACCATCACAGAGACTCCAATTCATTGGAGCAGTCCTGGACACTTCCCTGGGAAAAGCCTTGCCACCAGAGGTGAGGGCTCGAGATATTCTGCAGATGGTCATCAGATTTCAGAATGCCCAATATCTCCCAGCCTACGACTTTCTGAGGTTGCTAGGCCTCATGGCATCCTGCATATTCCTCGTGCCGGAGGCTCGCCTGAGAATGAGATCCCTCCAGTGGGCACTGAGAACTCAGTGGTCACAGTTCTCAGGAAGGATGACAGATCTCCTTCGGATCCCGGTCAAAGTAGCCCGAGACCTTCAGTGGTGGGCCTGTCGGGAGAACATCCTGAAAGGAGAAATGTTTTGGCAACCATGGCCGGAGATAACAGTAGTCACGGATGCCTCACTCACGGGGTGGGGAGCTCACGCCAACGACTTGACCATCAGCGGTCGTTGGTCTCCATCGGAGTCCAGACTACATATCAACCTGTTGGAGCTGAGAGCCATCAGACTAGCGCTGAAGGCTTTTCTGCCGTCTGTACGGGGAAGAAACGTCCTAATAATGACGGACAATACAGTGGCCATGCACTACCTCAACAAAAGAGGAGGCGTAGGCTCACTACCACTGTGCAGAGAGGCGATGCAGCTCTGGTTTTGGGCAATTCAGGAAGGAATCTCTCTATCGGCAATTCACCTAGCCGGAGAGAAGAACTTGACAGCGGACGCTCTGAGCAGGCAGAGCACAGTCTCTCACGAGTGGGAGATAGCTCAGGAAGTCCTTCAAGAGATCTTCGCCCTTTGGGGAACCCCTCAAGTGGATCTGTTCGCCACCAGTATCAACAGGAAGTGCGACAGATTTTGCTCAAGGGAATTTCCCCCGAGAGGAGCTCTAGGAGATGCGTTCGTAGTGGACTGGGAGTTCCCACTTCTGTACGCGTTCCCTCCGGTCCCTGTCATTCCTCAAATGATCAGGAGGTTGAGAAGGTTTCGGAAGACCATGATCCTAATTGCCCCGGATTGGGCCAGGAGAACGTGGTACCCGGACCTTCTAGACATGTCCATCTGCCCTCCAATTCGACTGCCATACAGAGAGGATCTTCTCTCGCAGAAGGAAGGTCAGGTTCTCCATCCAGCCATCAAGACCCTCAACCTTCACGCTTGGTGTCTGAAAGGTTGAGGTACAAGGATTGGGACCTTCCGGATGATGTTATGGAGGTGTTGCTTTCGGCCAGAAGGCCGGCAACTAAAACTCTATACCGCTGCCGTTGGAACAAATTTTGCAGCTGGTGCAGAGAAAAGAATATTGAACCCTTTTCTTGTGGTACACCTATGGTGTTGTCATTCTTACTTTACCTGGCTAATTCAGGCCTACAGGTTGGCACAATTAAGGGCTATCTCGCAGCGCTATCAATCTTTAAGCGCACTGCAGAGGAGCCTTCATACTTCAAAATTCCATTGGTAATACAATACCTAAAAGGATTAACTAATGTTTATCCCCCGAAACCTTTTCAAGTTCCCTTATGGGATTTAAACCTAATTTTAAACTTCCTAAAGGGTGCCCCTTTTGAACCACTACACTCTTGTTCATTGAAGCTTCTCACCCTCAAAACTGTTTTGCTAATAGCATTGACATCTGCTAGAAGGGTTAGCGAGTTGCAAGCCTTATCGTGTAAACCTCCACATACAATCTTTTACAAGGACAAAGTTGTTCTTCAGGTGAAGCCTAACTTCCTCCCGAAGGTAGTCTCGGAGTTTCACATCACTCAGAAGATTATATTACCTTCTTTCTACCCTCCTCCTCATCCGGGGAAGGAGGAAGAGAGACTGCACAGGCTGGACCCTAAGCGAGCCTTGAGCTTCTATATCAGCAGATTGGCTAAGATCAGACAAGCAGACCAACTCTTTGTAGGTTATGCAGGACATAAGTTGGGCCTTCCAATAACAAAACAAACCATCTCCAGATGGATTATTTTAGCCATTCTGGAATGCTACAAATTGGCAGGAAAGGAGCCTCCTCAAAATCTAAGGGCTCATTCTACCAGGGGTATCGCAACATCCTCAGCCCTTCAAAGAGGGGTGCCAATTCGAGATATATGTGCGGCTGCCACATGGTCGTCCGCACATACATTTACCAAATTCTATAGCCTGGATTCCTCCTCTAGTCAAGAAACTAGATTCGGCAAGGCTGTGTTACACTCTGTCCATTCTGGAAGGGTAACATAACTTTTATTACTCCCGCCTCCAGTCACAATACCACTGCTATGGGAGTCTATCTAAGATAAGGAATACGTCGGAGGACACAATCCCTTCGAAGAACTAGTTACTCTTACCTTGTAACGTTCTTTCGATGGGATGTTCCTCCGACGTATTCCTTATCGACCCTCCCATCCATCCCCGCAGTATGACTTCCTGTGGGTTTGCAGCCTATGCTCCTTCAAGGTGATTAGTCTAATCCAAAAACATTACTGGGGACTACAAAACGGAACTGAGCAACGGACGCTGCGCGCGGCCTTTATAGGCAGGATGACGTCGACGTCGGCACGGAGGCCGTCGAGGGTCATCGACTCGGCGATCATCGACGCGCAGCGCCCTCTGGCGAAAAAATTTTCCGAGGCCAGCAAAGCTGAAGGATTTATATCTAAGATAAGGAATACGTCGGAGGAACATCCCATCGAAAGAACGTTACAAGGTAAGAGTAACTAGTTCTTCTCCTTTTTACCTCTCAGGTAAACTTTGTATCTTAAGAGATGACACCCTTGATTTATCCGCTGGACAACTAGGGTAGCACATGACACTAAGGCATTCCATATCATCAGTCCTTATTCCTGGATTAGAATTTTACACTTGAACAAAGCTTTTTCTACTTAAGGTAGGCATTCTCCTACTCCTTGCTTGCACAAATGAATATTATTCCTTGAAATCTAGTAACTGACAGTGGCCCTCATTACGACCCTGGCTGAAATCAACTGACCTGACCGCCATAGCGTAAATAGCGTTTCCGCCATTGCACGACGGAGTAAAGTGCGGCTAATTCTGACCCATTGGGCACGAGCACTACGCCTTGGCGGAAGTGCAAAGTCCGCGATGGCGGAAATGTCCCCAAAACGCCCCTCACCGCCGTCGTACGGCGACCTAGGTGCAATTCCGCCACCGGACATAGCGGTCACCGTAATGAGCGGCAATCGGAAAATACGGTGACCGTAAATATACGGAAACGGAAGCAAAAACATGGTCCCGGAACGGGAAACAGCACGCCGTATACCTATAAAATCAGAATTTTCACACAACCATTAAAAATACTACCCTGAGAGACATCCCAACCTGTCATCCACCCTAGTGAAACCAAAATAATGGGAAAAAAAGCGAAAAAAGCGTGCGACCGCAAGCGGCAGGTCCACTTCTCACAGAGACCCTCCAGGAGAATGCTGCCGTCGTCTTCTCGACGCAAATGACCAGGACGGCACTTGCGAACAAGAAGGCCATATGGGCCCTGGTGGCACAGCGGGTAAGTGCGGTGGGGACCGCACCCCGCAACCCACAGCAATGCAGAAAGCGATGGGACGACTTGCGGATACGCGTACGGAGCATACTATCCGCCAACCGTAACATTGCCACAGCTACCGGGGGAGGATCGGAATCACCCATCAAGTTGACCCCCTGGGAAGAAATCTGTGCCTCCACCATTGGAATGGAGACCATAGAGGGAGTCGGAGGGATGGAGAAAGGAGTGCAGACATCCGAAGAATCAGGTAGGTGTCCCAAATAAAACTATGCTAAAACCACAATGTCCAATCATGTGAAGTACCATGTGTCCACATAGTGCAACAGAAACACATGTCCAGGAGAACGTCCACTTACATTGGCCTGATAGCGCACATTAAAAGTCAAATTAAATAAATAAATAATTAAAATTCCTAAAAACACCCTCTACACGTGCAGCAGGCACCCCCTAACTGCAGGCTGCAATACAACTGCACCCTCAATCCACACAAAAATGAAACCACCTCCAAGGCCCTGACCCAAATCACCCTCAGGTACCACCCCAATGCATGTGATACATTGCCATTCCAATTTCCACAGACCCATAAATAACGCTCGCCCTCCTTTACTCCACCACAGGGTCCGATTCAAACGACGAGCTCCAGGACACCCCTACCAGCACACCTGCAAAGAGGGCCAAGACCAACGGCCAAAGACCCTCCACCTCAGCTGCACGGATCAAGACACGGCAGCAGCACAAATCAAGTGGCAGCACACAGGAGGGCACTTCAACAGGCACCCCAGCAGCCAGCATGGCCACAACACCACCACCACCACCACCACAGGCCCCCCCAATGGATGCCACAGAAGGCACTGCTTCTGGTGGCAGCAGCACCATAGGTGACACTGCATTAATGGCAGCATGCTCCGACACAGAAAACGGTGATGTCGATGTACGATCCATCCATGACCTGTCTCAATCCCCCTGTTTGTTTCATCCCGTACACCATGAGGATACCACGCAGGGGCACTCA
This sequence comes from Ambystoma mexicanum, assembly GCF_040938575.1. Taxonomy (NCBI): domain Eukaryota; kingdom Metazoa; phylum Chordata; class Amphibia; order Caudata; family Ambystomatidae; genus Ambystoma; species Ambystoma mexicanum. Next base: position 707,615,186 of record NC_090938.1, read on the forward strand.
CAAGACGACGACTGGCCATCCCCCACAAGCCCTGTGTCAAGGCAACATGAGGTGATCAGCCCCTCTGTGACACCACCGCAAATGGCCATGGCCCAGCAGAGTCAACAGTCCCTCGACCAGGTGATCGTGCAACAGCAGCAACTGGCCACGCTCCTCAAGGACCATGCTGATGAATGTGGGGGTACCAAGGCAGCCATAGAAACATGTACAGAGACACTAAGGGCAGAAATGGAGAGAAGCACCGAGAGCCTGAGAGTACAAATGGAGAGAAACACCAAGAGCCTGAGAGTACAAATGGAGAGAAGCACCGAGAGCCTGAGAGTACAAATGGAGAGAAGCACCGAGAGCCTGAGGGGGGAACTGCATGCGACGTCCAAAGACGTATGTGCTGAACTTGCTGCTGTGCGCCGTGTGCTCACTGAGCTCTCACAAACCCTTAGGGACATGCATGGACGTGAGCAGGCAGAGACATCATCCGTTGCAAGTTCCGTCCAGGGCAGCCCCCAACGTAGATCTGGGAGGAACCTGCACTCCACAGGCAGGGGTGCCCCTGATACCCGGAGAGGGGGCTTGCAATAGCGTCTGCCCACTGACAATGAGCATCCTTGGACACTGGTGTTCGGGGGGGAGGTAGGAGGGTGGAGGGGGTGTGTTGGGCTTACTTGGGTGGCGGGTCGATGGGGTGGTTAACACAATTTCACATATGCTATAAACATTTCACAATCATGCAATGAGATGTGTGGACATTGATCTTTGTGTACGAGGCCATTATAGGCGTACAGTCCATATTGTGCATGTTCCAGACACACACAGTGCCACAAGTCCCGTGTCCATGTATCAGCCACCAGGCGTGAGTGCTAGAAGCATGAATCTATGATAATCTGACGAATTTCACGGCCCTCCTGTGCCTCGCGGACTCCTTGAGGTGCTGCCACATCCCCACCCACATCATGACCATATTCAGGTGCTTGCAGTTCTGCGTCAGGGGGCATGGGCACATTTCTACGTATGCACATGTTGTGTAGCATGACACATGCCATGACCATCTTTGCAACCTTCTCATGGCGGTACAGGAGTGCCCCGCCAGACCTGCTGAGGCAGCGGAAACGACCCTTCAGTAGGCCGAATGCCTGTTCTATGACTACACGGGTACGTGAGTGGGCATGGTTGTAGTCCTCCTCATGCTGGTTCTGTGGGTTCCGGAGTGGTGTAAGGAGCCATCTCTTCAGTGGATACTCGGCATCACCTGTATGTGGACAATAAAGGATGTTTGTGGAATGACATTGCTACGTAGGCCCCCCCCCTCCTGCCAGGTCATTGCCGCATCACATACCCCACATTATCATGCATGAAATGAGACTCACCGAGTAGCCAGGATCTGTTCCCTGCATGTCGCTCCATGTAGCGTGGTATTGTAGAGTTCCGTAAGACCATGGAATCATGGGTTGATCCAGGAAATCGGGCACAACAATGTGTAATGATCCTGTTTGAGTCACACACCATTTGTACATTAAGAGAATGATATTGTTTTCGGTTGCGGTACTGGGCCTCCATGGCATGTGGGACTACCAATTCCACATGGGTGCAGTCGATGGCACCAATGCAACCCGGTATGCCGGCAAGTGCATGGAATCCCACTTTTGTGTTCGTAATTTCCTGCTCCAAGCGTGGTAGAGAGATGTAGTCGTCTGCGTGCTTCAGGAGGGCATCGAGCACTTGCAATAGTGTCCGTGACAACAGTGGCTGTGAAATGCCATGCAACTGTCCGACTGTGTGCTGGTAGGTGCCTGTGGCCAGGAAGTGGAGTACAGACACCACCTTCAGTAGGGGTGGTATGGCGGTTGGGCTATCTATCATGCTGACAAGGTCAGCGTGTGTCATGTCCACAATGGCGGTTATGGTGTCCCGGTCCAAACTGTAGAGGGTGTGGATCTGCTCATCAGTGAGGTTGAACGGATGTGCTCGGAGGCGTGGGATTGCGGGCTGCCTGCGTGGTGGTAGTGGCTGTGCTGGTGGGCCTTGCTGGCCCTGCCTTGCCCTCCTCCTCCTCCTGCGTCTCCTCTGTGCGGCCGGTTGTTGTAGTAGTTGATGTTCGTCTTCTTCTTGAAGTTGGAGTACTTGCAGTGCTATCAGGTCCCCCAGGGCCAACATCGCTAGTCCTGCCGGTAGCATTTTGGAGTGGTTGTGGGAGGGGGTTGGGTGTGCAATTTATGTGTTTTCAAGCTGTATAGCCTCCACCTGTGGTGATTCATTCCACCTGTGCAAGCTGCAATCCCCTTTGGGCGAGCACGTCCCGCACACAACGCTGCAAATCGACGCATGGCATCTTGCTATTACAATCATGTATTTCATCCCGATGGCAGTGAGATATTGCTTCATATGTTAATTCTGCTATGGTCCCATTGTTTCACATACTATCTTTGCAGTCGGGAACAAACTTGTGAAGGGTCAGTGGAATGTAGTACTCGATTAACGGTGGACCCTCATGCAGCGCTGTACCGCGGTTCACCGACGGGCGGGGCGTCCCATTTGTGAGTGAAGCCAGTTGCCATTTTCACACACTGCCGCACTAAATGGATGGATTTGTGATTTCAAGCGGTCACAGATGCCTTTTCGACGTGATGTTGCAAATGAGGAATTCGAAGGACAGCGCTTTCGGTTTCCAGCTAGCGGCGAGGAGACGCCCACAGGTCTGACTGCAGATAGAAAGTTCTATTGTTTAATGTCCTTGGGACAGGGGCCATGCCGAGAATGCAATGATTGATTTGAATAGTATGGGATGCGCAATAGCGTAGTGGAGGATAAGGCAGGACGTTCCCATATACATGTTACTTCACAACACTAGAATTCCGGCCTGGCGCATAGTGGATTTTGCAGACTGCATTAAGCACAGACTCAATGGAAATTTCAAATGTTATGTGAGTAAATAATCAGGCGTTTTTATACCGGGATGAGAGAATGATGTATGGATGCATGGACAGATGATTTAATAGAGAGTCTGCCATGTACATGGCTTTTTGGTATCTATCAACTTCCTCTGCGCCATGTGATGCAGGGCTGCCATAGTGGGACCATCGTCTATCTGCCCTTGTTGAACCCTCCCTGTCTCGACGCGCCTTCAAACACTTGTGTCTATGCACGTTACCAATCCCATCTAATGGATTCTCTTTTAACAGACGCATGCACACAAACACTCGTTTGTAATAGTGTTTTCACCTCGATTTATATAGTTATGATTCGCAAGTGATTTTTGTGTGGGAATAATCCTTTTGAGTGGGCTAGCATGCATATGGCTGTGGATTTAGTGTGATTTTTGAAGTGAGTAATTCAAATGGAGTTCAGATGCCCATACTATTCTTTTTCGTTTCATTTGGGTGACAGGTATCTCCTCCCCTTTTGCCGCTGCCATCTGTATGCCACTCCTGCAGATGGCTTTTACTCCCGACACCTGCTGCTTCGTGTTAATCAGTGGAGCACCATTACGATCTTATGGGACGATCGCCAATGGCCCACATGCCCTTACGCAGTACTAGTGGCTAGGAGCAACATTTCGAGCTTTCAGCTGGACTAGTGCCTACCTAATGGGACGGCCCTGCGGTTCTAGGCGCTTCCATGTTGCCTTTTTGAACGTGAATGTAGCCCCTGTGCACCATGGAGGAACAGGGCGTCACACAAGAAGAAGCTGGTCATTTATTGCGGATGCAGCCCACAATTATGAGATATGATTTGGAGTTCATGACCTAATAGCTGTATGGCCCGGGTGATTTTGTTGTGCATTAAATTTTGATTATGATATTGACCGTGTAGCGTTATTCTTTGCAAGTAATGTAGCATATTCCTATTTGTGGAGCGATGTATTGTGAGGAGATCTGCTTTGGGTTCGGCCTTCTGAGTATAGTTGCGTGGTACTGTACTGGGCGCGTTTGCCTACGAAGGCCAGTAAGGTCAGGGATAGGGGATGCAATTATGTCTGTTTTGATGATGTCATGCTCATGGGAGGGGGATTAGCTTTTGTGTAACAGATGCCGGTCAGCCAGGTGGATTGGTGGAATGATGTGATTTTCAGAATATGGCTGGTCACAGGTGCCTGTGTTTGCGTGCGTTTCTTGGAGGGAGACTGAGGTCATGTCCATTGGAATAGCTTCTGTATTCGTGCCATCTGTGCCCTGCTGCTCCCATTGGCCCCTCTTGAGATGTGCCTGGCTGCTCAGTCACTCTGCCAACTTGTGTGGTACATGCTTATGCTGATGGTTGGTTTGTTTACTGGCAGGAGTACAGGGCTGGTGCAGTCTCACTCAGGATACTGCTTTGTATGTTGCCTTACACTGGTGTCAAGCGATGGGGGGCCTGTTTTTGTTTGTCTCAGTTTTCAGTTCATGTTGCTGTACTTGAAGCTTCACATGCCTGTGCTGCATCAGTACGGCAATGGTGCCAGGGCTAACATGGATGGCCACTCACAAGGCACTTGGAGCCCCTACATTCATTTGTGCGTTGGCATGCATGGGTGACTTGTACATTTCACTGGTTGCATTGTGTGACTTCATTGGACCTACGAGGAGTTGTGCAATTTGGCAGGGAGTGGTGTACAGGCACTCAGTAGGGCCTTTTACGGTTGGTTTGCGATGCCGTACTTCTCACCATGGCGGAATGGTACTTTCCGCCATGCTTGATGGCGTTAGGTACATGTCCGCTAGGGTCAGAATTCCCGTACCGTTGCGCCATGGTGGTAATTACGGTTTCGCAGTGCGCGCGTGCGCGTACTTGGTGCAGTTAGCGTTGGCGTTCACTACGGTGTCGCTAATGGCATTGTACTTTACGGTGACGGGTCATAATCGCACTGAGCGGTATTCGATGGCGGTATTGCATTTCCGCCATCGTTTTTCGATTTCCGCCAGGGTCGTAATGAGGGCCAGTGACTTACTCTCTTCACTTACTGCAACATTCTCTAAGCAGATTTTCATTATATCCATAGGTTACTGATCTATTAGATTGAAATATTTATCATCCAAATTGGATAATTACCTCTGCTGAAATTATAGCATTCTGAATATCCTGGGGGCACCAATTTGAGGTAGGAAACCTTTCTATTTGGTGACCATATGAATAATTCGATTAGATCTACCTCTTTTTCTAGAGAGACGCAGGAAGAACTAAAGATTGCAAAGGATCTAAGAAACTTTTATGAACTGCTGTATATTATGAAATCACAAGTGTTTACTCCTGATGAAGGGAAATTAGTTCCCGAAATGCGTTTAGTGATGATATCATTGTTTTTCACATTATGAAGTTAACAGGTTGATAACATGTATAAACAGAAATATATGGTTTTATTTCTAATCAAAAAGTGTCTGAGCTACGAGGCTATTAGCACTGGCAAAATAAAAAATTTAATTATCATTGAATATCAGTTGTTTGAAATTAGTGGAATTGGTGATTTCTAAACATAAGAAGAAATCATACTTACCTTTAATCCAGTGGTGAAACTTCTGTTTACCCCTACAAATTGAACTGCTCTAAATTCTTATTCTTACTTTGTGGTGAACATTCATACTGAGAAAGCTGTAACTATTGTCTGTCTAAGGACAGTAACCCTGAATGTGCAGGGGGCGCAAGGGTTCCACAGTTCGTGGACACCTTCTTGTCTCTGTTTGTTTCCAAGGGAAGAAGAAGGAAATAGAAGATAATCAAAAGAAGAAAGAAAGAGACTGCTCAAACGCACACTCTCTGGAGGAGAATCCCCAGCCACAGCAAATGGTGGACAAGGTAGAAGAGCAAGAATACGCCATACCAAAACTGTGGCTCAGAGCGTTAAACGAAGTTCCACAGCATACTTCACTCTGCAGGGGGGCCATTCTGGGCTACTTTAATAAAGTCCCGAACCTCGGGTGATATGGAATATGTAAAATTCACAAGTAGAAGCAATACGAAATTGACAGATGTGGGGTTTGCTTCACTAAAAGCGTGGAAAGCGATAAGAAGTAATAAAAAAGAACTAGAAAAAATGAATCTGCAAATCCTGGAAACACCCCCAATGGAAACAATACGAGAAAAAGAAAGAGGAATTTCTGTTTCTGAAGAGCAAAACCCGAGAGCAACAGATCTTCTAAACCAGAAGGCTTGTGCGAGTGCTCAGGAGAAAAATGAAGATACAAAAGCCAACACGCTAGCGGCACTCCCAGAGATTCTTATGCAGGTACTTCAAAGACTGGGACTCGGCCACAGAACCTTTAGGCAAGGTGTATTAAACATCACAAGTTGGAATACCCGTGGACCAAACTCCTTTACAGCAAGCAGTAGAAAGAAAGCTCTCTTTTTCATTTCTGATGCCATTTTACTTCAAGAGACCTGGCATACACACCCAATAGAAATTGAGGACTTTACTATATTTACTGTGCCAGCAACCCAAAAATTAAAACTCGGTCCATCTGAAGGGCTACTGCTTGGTGTTAATAACTCCCTGAGTAAAGAGGTACCGCTTACACAAAGAACGGGATGGTATTCTGGCATGTAAAATAAGAGTGCTGGCATTAGAGGGATATATATACCTCATAATAATAAATGTGTACTGGAACTAAGCTTGTATTAGCCTACAAAATGTTCATACTTCAGTACTGGAAAAGATCGCTTTATATCATGGAGTGGCCAATGCGATCTTTAGAGGTGACCTGAATGCGCAATGCCTAGCGACACAGGACCCTAAGAATAACTTAAAATGGGCAAAAAGATCAAAGGCGGGAAAGCAATGGGTAAACTACCTAAACTCATGGGGGTTTCACCTGCTAAATGGTTCGGTTCAGGGAGACAATCCGTCAAAACCAACATGGCAGCGAGGCAACTCCTTCTCTACGTTGGACTAGTTTTTTGTTTCAGAAGAGCTACAAGCGAAGGAAATAGTATTGGAGATCATTTGGGGAGAAGGAAGTGATCACGCTCGCATAAAAGCCAGTCTTCAAAACCTCAAAATAAAAGATCAGAAGAAGTAGGCCCATGACTTACTGGTGAATAAAGGCAAAGTAACACTGGTCAAGTACAAGAGAGAGGGGAAAAAGCTAAATGACAAATTAAACCACATCTCCCTGAAAGACCAAAAGGAAACTTGCAGGCCTGAATGCTTCAAGTCCTTTATTTGGTCTGTTCATCCACCAAATCCAGGAGCACCGAAAAATAAAACTCACTACCAACACTCATTTGACGAAGAAACGTTGGAACGGAAAAAGATCTTATGGAGAAAATGAAGACAAGTGAAGAAAAACACCATGAACCAAATAGAAGAACGAAGATAACTGCAAAAACTCAAAAGAGATTATAAGCAATGGTCAAGAGCAAGAAAAGCACTGAGAATCCAACAAGATAATGAACAGATGCTTTCAGCCCTCTGTGAAAATAGCACACATAATTTTTGGTCAATTATAAATGAAGTGGGGAAGAAAACAGGTGTAAATAATATTGAATGCAATCTGGTAAATGAAAAGAGCTGGACAGAATATCTAACAAAGAACTTCAAAAACACATCAGATTTCAAAGGTGGGGAGCAGGAAACCGCGCAATGGGATCTCAAATATGACACAAATTTAATAGAAGAACTTATGATGAATGCCTCATCATCAAAGGCAGCGGGTCCAAATTGACTCACGTACCAGGTACTAAAAAACAATGTGAAAACATGGGCAAACCTCCTCTACAACTTCTTTAATGAGATAATAGCGTCAAAAAGATTTCCGGCGTCTTGGAAACAAGCAGTTGTTATACCATTCTTCAAGGGGGGCGACAAATTTCAACCAGAGAATTATAGACCAACCGCCCTCCTTGACATCGAAAGTAAAATATTCATGTGAATCCTTTTGTTAGAACTAGAGGATTGGGCTAAAACATCAAATGTCCTGTTAAAATGCCAAACAGGGTTTAGACGAGGCATGCCTACAACATTAAATGGTTTAACGCTGAACCTGCTAGCAGAACACTCAAAAGAACATGGGAAGGACCCGATATATGGAGCCTGGATAGACTTCTCCAAGGCCTTCGATCTTGTAATAAGAGAGAAACTTTGGGCCAAATTGAGGGAATGGGGATTACCGAGAAGTCTGTTGTCAATACTGATCGAGCTACATAAGGACACTTCATTGATGGCAAGATTGGATGAGGCTGGCCATTTTACTGACTCAATTAGTGTTGAACAAGGTGTGAGACAAGGATGTTTGGGAGCGCCATTCTTCTTTAATTTGTATCTTTTTCGGATCTGGGGGCCTTTCTACAATCATGGACAATGGCGAGTCCAAAACTAAATTTCACCAACATTTTTTGGCTCGCCTATGCAGATGACATAGTTGTATTTGATAGGACAGAAATAGGACTACAACATCTATTGAATGGCCTAAGTGTATACACCAAAATTAATGGACTCCAAATAAATCCCAAGAAATCTAAAATCTTAGTGATGAAACATCTGGCAAAGCATATTAACTATGGAAATTGGTTCTTCGAAGGAGAGCCAATTGGGAGAACAGAGCTAGTTTATCTGGGCTATACAATATTCTCAATACCCTCAGCTATCAAAGTGGAAACAGAAATGAGACAGAAGGTTGAGAGAGCGGTGTCACAAATGAAAAAATATCCTATGACCTCCTGTAAATTTTCAATTCTTCTGCTAGTCAAGTTTTATGCCGCAAAAATAATACCGGTGCTTCTGTATGGGTTGGAGGCACAACCGACATTGTGGGATATTGATTGGCAAAGAATGGAAGGCCAGCTCTGGAAAAGATTGTTGGGATTGCCAAACTGCCTTCCAATGTCTGTCTAAAGGTTTGAACTCGGCTTAAAATCACTAAAGCAACAAGTGGGATGGAGACTGCTCTCACTATACAGGCTGATAATAATTCCCCAAAAAAACTCACTTTACGAGGACATAATAATGCAGCTCCAATTGGACAGATCTAAGATTCTTTGACAGCTGGAAAAACTGTTCTGGGCACCTTGCCTGAAGTTGATTGATTCAAAGCTGGAAACCTTGAAAGAAATCCCTCTGAAGGCAAAGAAAGAAACAGAAATAGTGCACTAGATCAAAACAGGGACAGAAATGCGGCTCGCAAAACCAGAGAATGGCTTTCTGACTGTAGAAAAAAATCAGGGAGAATTGGCAAAGTACTTAAGAAGACATCCTGATCGTGATTCCAGAAATGTATTCTTCAGAACACGACTAAACTTAATTCACACGGGAGAAATCCTAAGCATTAGAGACCAAGAACACAAAGCTATCACTCTCTGTAGACGTGCACAGATATAAGAAAAGTGTTAGGGAGCATTCTCTTATAAGGCTAATTTCCCAAACCTAGTGAGTCCCCCAGCAGCTTTGGATTTTTGGGGTTTGAGACTCTTTTACTCCCACTCTTAGGCATGATTTGAGGTATGTCTCTGACTGTTTGTGTGTTTTTGGGCTATGGGATCTTTTACTCCATAGGGTATCATCTGTTTTTTTTGTGTATGTGTTACACAGCACCCTCAGTGCAGTACCAGAGGGGGGTCATAGTGACCCCCAAACATAGACTTCATACCCTGGGACTGACTACTGTCTCCCGGGGCATGTAAAGTCACCATTGACTTTACTAGTCTTAAATCATGAACAGAACCAGTACAAACCGTCATATTGTGGAAGTACTGGAAGGGGTTAATTATATTGCCCCTGGGTCTGTTTTCAAGGGGACACTGTCCAGTCCCCCCTTGCCGAGTTTCTGGCTGGTGGCAGTGGTTACCACGCAAAATATTCCACCAGAATATTCTCTATGGGATTTTCCCATTGATTTTAAACACACCACTTTTTGGTGCAATGTTAAAGATACCACCGGTTTATTTATTTAATATTAAATTAACGGTTGGGTCTTTTTGCCAGAACTCTTTTCTATAATGGCGTTCGTGTCCGTCTCTGTAACTCTGACCAAGGTCAAGCCCTTTCTTCCAGTTTTGGCGGGCTTCTCCACAGAAGCCCTCCAAATGGTGCCACTGTGTCTGGGTTCCACAGGAAGGGTGGAGGGGGAATTGGCACCCTGGCGTTGCCTCGGCAACCCAAGTCGCACTCTACTCTGATTGGCCCAGTGGTGAGCCGCCCGGCTCACCACTTAGCATGTGTGATTGACAGCTAGGCTGATGAATGGGGGAATCCGAAGAGGGAAGAAGCTGAGCCATATGCAACGACGACACCACCGGTGAAGCCCTGCTGCAACTACCTCACCACTTTCCCGACGACAAGAGAAGATCTTCTGCTGGACGAGTCTTCTTCCTCTGAGCTGGTGGGACCAACCAGTTTGCCCTTTTCGCCTTCCATCTCTTGGTCGAATCGCCCGTGCCAAGCACCCCGGCGGCTGGATAGCCAAGCTTCATCACTTTGACCGCGAATAAAAGGAACGCTCCTTTTATTGACGAACTCCGCGGCTGGTTTCATCCCTGTGCAGTGCAACGATTCCACGTTTCCTCCTCAACGAGATCCTCTCTTCCCCTGGTGGAAACAACGAACTGCAACCACTGCCAGGAACAACTGCCACCGCTGGAGCTTCCTCTCTGTTAAGGTACTGTGTCCTGCCTGGCCTCCCTTTCTTCGGTTTGCCCAAGGTGACCCTTAAATCCTTGGCTTGCCAGCTGGGTTGGCCCCAGACCTTCTAACTTTACCTTCTTGAATCACCCCAACCTCTTTTAAACATTCTGCATTTAGTGCATTTTTAAACCGTGTGATACTGGGCACTTTTCGCTTTGCTCCATTTAAAGTGGGCCTGGACTATGAACTTTGGCTCTACAGTGTATACTGCCTTTATTCCCTTGCTGAGAACTCATAAAAGGGTTGGGACCTGTTTTATTTCTATGCTCTGCCTTTTTCTGTCCCTTTAACCAACCTATTAGAGTGCCATCAGGTTATGCGCTCACATCTGTTTAACAAATCGTGGTGTTTTAATTCTGACTTGTCTAATAGTGATTAAGGGAGGTGTGTATACTTTACCTGACTGAGTTTTAACTTGCTTTTTATTTAGAGTGCTAGTGTATTGCCTAAAGTGTGTTTTAAATAAATAATCATATACTTTTTATACAAAGCTCTGCTCAGTGTTTGTTTGCTCTACTGTGTTTTTGGTCCTATTGTGTATACTCTATATACTGCCCTACTCTTCTTGAGAGAAGTCTGACTGCTCAGCCACAGCTACCAGGTAAATATGGGTGGTACAGACTGCTACCAATTGGGGTTTACTGCTTACTCCTGTAGTCTTAATCTTTTTGTAGTGTTCCCCAAGGGTACTGCACAGGATTCTGCCTAACAAAAACAAAATCTGCAACATCTGCTTCTAGACTGCGTAGGAACGTGGGAAACTAGAGTTATTTATTTTTCAAGGTTTAAAGATAGATTGAATGTTTGTGTTCAGAGAACTTCTGGAATCTCTTAATTTCAGGGTATAATACTGCATTAACAATTGCAGTAGCACAAGTCCTAACAAAGATTGGACTACTTTCCACAGAGACTAATGGAAACGAGGACAGAAACCATAAAGAAACGTTTGAGAAAGTGGCAGGTAAGGAAAGAAAAAAAACCTGGCTTGTTTCCTCCTCTTTCCTTCTCTTGACTCAGAAACCTGGATCTGTAAAAAACAGGAAATCTCGACTAGGACTTGATGGACAAAAAAAAAATAGAACATGTAAAGGATACACAATTAAGCTGTAAGCTAAATTTTTGTCTTTTTTCACTTCCAGAGGGCTTCAAATGCGTGATGTCATATATTTTAACTGCAAGATGATAAATTGTTTTTATGTGTTTTTTTTGTAAAGGTCTAATATGATCAAAACAAATTAAAAAAAAAATAAGTCATTCTGGGAGGTAGTCCTTGGGGGGTTCCCTTGGTGTGGACCATAGTACTGCTGATTGTAGTTGTAACCCCCTGCTTGCCTACTCCGGCACACTCTCGAAAAATGCCCCCATCTCCTGCATATCCAACATTGCCCTGGACCCCCTCCTCTTTGCCCCGGAGACCCAAATCTGCCCCCCTTGAACTCCGGAACCCACCTCATCCTTGCTGCTGTCCTCCCTGCCACTGGGGTCCTGCGAATTGTGGGTTGCCTCCCCCCTGTCCTTGTCCTCCTTTAGCCCACACTGCCGCTATTCTTTCATTTGTCGCACTAGGGGCGTACCCTCCCTCTTCCTCTGCTGGTGCTGCCGCTGGCCCTGTCTCTACCACAGCTACTTTCACTAACTTATTTTGGACTAGTTTTGCTTCCTCAGCCTGTCTTTGAATCGTTTCCTTCTCACACTCTTTTATTCTTCTATAATCGTGCATTATAATGCTATGAATTTCGGGCCAGCCATCCTTTGGCTTCTATCCCTGCTATTTTGTCAAGTGCTTTCTGTACTTCTTTAGGTAGGCCCTTTTTTACTATAAAATAGAAAATTGAGGTTGATTGGTCCCAGGCGCTGCCCGTTTCTGCTCTCCACATCTCTTGGACCCTGAGAATCTACTGAGCTGCGTCTTCATCATCCCCCATAGTGCAATGCAGGATCAATTGTAAGTCTGTAGTATCGGGGAACGTTTGCCGCAATGTAGCCCATACCCTTGCTCTAATCTTGTTAAATGACACTCCATCATGGGCATCATTGCTCAGTGTTACTCCTGGATACCCTGCTTTGACCCACACGGTTTTGGCTTAGTCCCCAACTGCTGCTACTAACAGGCTTTTAATATCCCCTATTGATAAGGGCACCCCCGCTGTGTTCTTTTCAAAAGCATAAATCCATTTGCCAGCCCCCGCCTTGAGTTGTGGGAGTGCCTTAAGGAGATTATTCTTGTCCATTTGTGCCCAGGGTGCATATGGAGGCCTTCCTGCCCCATTGTGTACCAATGGCATTTGCATTTTCATTTTGCCTTTTCCGCCTTTAGCCACACTTCCCTTTTTCCTTGCTAACGCTATCCTGCCAAATCTCTCACTCAGTCTTCAGTCCCACATACTTTCTAATCTTGGGGTGGGCTGGGGTGCTTGTTCTGCATTCCCCTTCCCCTGCATTCCCCTTCCCCATCATCTTCGGTCTCATCAAAGTCATTCCAATATTCTTTGTTTCCTCTTCGGGACCCCACATTCTTATAGCCCAAGCTATCTGTTTCTCTGTCATGCTCTACGTGAACAATTCTTATGGGTTCACTATCTATTCTGAATAGGAAATCGCCCGATTTCCACTCATCTCCTGCTGGTAGTACCGGTGTCCCTTTAGGTGGCACAGGTGTATCGCATGCGGCCCTCAGCCTTGCTAGTTCTGTTCGTGTGGATTCTAGTGCTATTTGCAGGTTTCTTGTGCTCAGCCCAGTATGAGCAGTAACTTCTGGGGGTGAGACATATGGCATGGGTGGGGCTGTGCCTGGTGTTGCTACCATCGTGCCTGTCGATACATATGTTGGGTTGGTATACCCTTATGCTGGGCGAGTTGCTAGGGGATATATATCCATTTTTTCCCTTCTACTTTCTTCTCATTTTCCCCTTTGTCTATCTCCTTACTGCTTTTGTGTGTCTCCCTCACCCCCTTAGGATCCTCTGTGTCCTCAAACATTTTCCAGAGGTTCAATACTTCCCTTCTCTTCTGTAATGGTCTCCCCTTGTATTTTGCCGTCAGGTGTGTAGACATATATTCCAACACACTTCTGTTAAAAGAGCCCTGATCTGGCCAGGAATGGGGCATCCCTCCCACTCTTGTCTCAGTCACCAATTGGTTATGATATTTCTTAATCTTTTCGCAGTACAGGGGCAGGGCCTTCCATATGTGGTCTAGAGGCGTTTCTACCCCCATTGTTGTGTCTCGCGTGTGTCTTGTCTTTGGGGCTGTGCCTAAGCTACTGCGCCAGTTGTACAATGTGTTCAGTTCAATGAATATACAGTTCATTTTCGTCTCTAATATATCCTAATACCGTCAACAAGTTAATAAACCAGAAATCATCAATTCCCATGCCCCAGCCTGCTATACCCCAATAGAGCCTTTTGCACTTGCACCTCATGCTTTCCTGATGCGGCCACACACACTCCACATACACGCCTCTCATGGGCCTCTTCCTTACGTGTTAAAATACACCAACAAAACAAGAATTTAAATAAATAAATAACAAGCTAAAATAACAACCGCAGGGATTCCAAGAGGGCCACCGCAATGCGAGGACACGCAGCAACCTGCTCCGTGAGACCCGAAGACAAAGAAGAGTTCCTGTCCTCCTGAACAGAACTAGTTTGGGCTGGATATGGGTCTGGGGACCTCTAAGTTTGACCCTGGTTTGACTTGCAGCTCTGGCAGTGATTTTGCATGGGGCCGCGATGGAGGCTTGGACAACGCTCCGGACGGGGCGTGGTTAGTAGGCTGCCTCTATGAGTTCTCACTTGCCCTGGACTCACCCGCACAGTGAGGGTCGCTCTCCGGGCTCAAAGTGCCCAAGAAAGGGAATGAAAGGAAGTGACGGGTTGGCATTTACAGTACATGGGTCGCGCATCTGGAGGGGCTTCTGCAAGTGCCAAGTCTCGGTCCGACCTGATCTAAGTAGCCTGCTGCCCCAGAAAGGAATCAAGAGGAGGAGCCAGGTCGGCTAACATTTTTTAGGGGTCGCGTTCCCGAAGGGGCGTGACCACCAGAAAGTGGAATCAGTAAATCTCGGGCCAACTCATACTAAGCAGCCTGCTTTATTATCTTTAAGGGACTACAGGTACGACACACGGACTGCAGACCAAAGGTACTTCATTAAAGATTGCGCATCAGGCGCTTCCCACACAATACCTCCCCCCATGGGGGGATTAGGACATCAAACTTAGCAATTCTCAAACCCATGGGGTGCAACTAGGGAAAACGTGTGGGGCCCATCTATATTTAGGCTGTACTTAAAGGTGGATCCCATTGTATTGAACTTAGAACTCAGGACTGTGCCCTATAGAAAGATGGCAAACTCTCTGGGGCCTGGCGCATTGGGGACAGGCTATACAGAAATTCTGGCATGGAGGATGTAACGCTCACCTGATTCCCGCAGAGGCGCCGGTCTTGATTGGGTGAATGCCGTATCTTCAAAGGTGATGTGTAACACACGGTTGGCTCTTTGGGCTGGACCTCTGTGCACTGTATGTCTGACTTGAAGAGTAAGATGTCTGTAGATAGAAAATATGGGATTAATGAACTGGGGTTATTGGGTGCCTCTCTCCTCTTCCCTTTCTCTTCTCCTGTAGAACCCCAAAGGTTAACGCCCTCACCTTAGGTAAGTGAACGCCAAGCTCTCCATCTGCCTCGGGGCAGGGTGCCGTAACCAGTTTCTTCACTGGATAAGGGTGCAGGCCTCTTGACCTCAGAGGACTGCTGTCCGTCGTTAACTGCACGAACGGTAAGTTCTGGGCACTTCAAATGTCTTAAAAGTCTTTTGTAATTATATCTCTTGTTTTGCAGGGTTCCGGCGATGGCGGATGGCGGGCTGATGAGAGTTGAGGATCGAACCCGCGTGAAGAATAGAAGCGCCTGGAAGCACGTAAGTAAGCGCTTGTAGCCTGCTTCACGATGCGCACTAACTGTCCCTTTTATCTTGCAGGTACAAGTTCGGAGCTTTAGAGAAGCTGAAGGGTGCTGGAATACCCACTGGATTCGGCGTGGGAAGGAGTAATGGCATGTGAGTAATAAAGTTGCCCAATGTCTTTAAAAGCATCTTCTTTTGTCTTTCAGATGCGGGATGCAGCGCCGAAGGCCTCCGGAGCGTGCGAAGAGTAGGTAAGTCTTTGTCTTTCAGATGCCGGAATGCAGCGCGAGGCGTTGGTGACAGCCGATGGACCAGGTAAGAGATGCGCTGCCACTGAAGACCGTAGTGCTAACCTGTTCTTTCTTTGTCTTTACAGGTGCTGCTGAAGACTGGATTCCAGGATGGTAAGCCTTTGTTCCCTTAGGCCCAGGATCAGAAGCAGAAGACACGATGAGCGTTCTGCTGCAGAGAATGCAGAATAACACAAAGCAAGATTCATCCATCGGGTGTGGTTTAAATAGCCTCCTGTAGTGCTTAGGTGTCTCCTTCCACAGCCACGCCTAGGTAAGAAAAGAGTTCCTGCTTTCCAGAAGAGTTCCAGTGTTCTGAACCTAGGGAGTGGCTCCTGCCCCACCCAACAGGAAAAGTAGTCCCAAACAGAAGAGGATCAGGGGTTCAACTGGCAGGTAAGTAAGCAGCATGGTCTGCTGCAGGTAAGTCCACCCAAGCATTATGAGCCCGGCGCTTCCAGCGCTGGGACTGGGCATCTTTATGAGCCTGGTGCCACTGGCGCCAGGACAGGGTCCAAAAGGTCCCAATTGGGACTGGCTGGCACTCGGAACCGGGGTTATGGGTCTGCTTCCAAGGGAGTCGGGCAAGTCCTGATCTTTTGGAAGCAGAGATCATAACAGCACCTCCCCTCAAGGCCCCTCCCAAACCGGGCTTCTCCGGGGGTTTGGGCTTGTTAGGAAATGTTCGATGAAATCTTTTGATTAGACGAGGCGCGTGGACATATTCTGCAGGTTCCCAGGATCTTTCTTGGGGACCGTAGCCTTTCCAGTCAATCAGGTAAAATAGTTTAGATTTGGAGATCTTGGAATCCAGGATGCTTTTGACTTCAAACTCGAGTTCTCCATCAACTAGAATAGGTTTTGGAGATGTAGTTAGTCGGGTTTGAGGTTGCACGGGTTTTAATAGAGAGACGTGGAAGACCGGATGTATCTTCATGTGAGGAGGCAAGTCCAACTTGACCGCTACTGGATTTACTATGGTAGTGATGGAATAGGGACCAAGGTATCTTGGGTTGAATGTGCGTGGTCCTTATAGAGGTAGATATTTGGTGGATAACCAGACTTGATCTCCTACTTGATATTGGGGGGCTTCCTTCCGATGTTGGTCTGCTCCTTTCTTGTATTGTTCTTTAGCCCTTTGAAGGTGAGAAACGGCTTCCTTAAAGGCTTGGGTGATTGTAGAATGCAGGTGGTCTACTGCTGGTGTTCCAAGATCTTGGAGTGGATCCAACTCCGAGGTTCGAGGGTGACTACCGTATAAAAGAAAAAACAGGGTCTTCCCAGTTCCTGAGTGGACAGAGTTATTGTAGGCATATTCGGCTATCCAAAGGATATCTTTCCAAGTTTTTTCAGTTTGTTGTAGCATGCAACGCAAATACTGTTCCAGAGTTTGATTGGTCCTCTCGGTTTGTCCGTCGGTTTGAGGGTGGTGGCTGGTCAAAAGTCTCACATCAATTTGAGCCGACCGACAGCAACTTCGCCAAAAATGAGAAATAAATTGACTACCTCGATCCGAAATTAGAACTGAAGGAAAACCGTGCAGTCGGACGATGTTTTCGAGAAATTCTCGGGCCAGAGTTGCTGCTGTTGGTAAGCCTTTGAGTGGAATGAAACGCGCCATCTTGGAGAATAGGTCCACGATTACTAGGATCGTATTGTATCCGGAGCATGGAGGTAGATCGGTGATGAAGTCCATAGAAAGCGTATGCCAAGGGCGAGGCGGGATGTCAATAGGGCGTAAGAGGCCGGCTGGTTTTTCCTTTTGACTCTTGTTTTGGGCGCATACTCCACAGGACATTATAAAGTCTCTGATATCTTTTTTCCAAGACGGCCACCAGAAGTAGCGCTTGATCTTTTCCGAGGTCTTGGTCATACCGGGATGTCCTTCCATTAAAGAATCGTGATAACAAGAGATTACCTTTTTCTGTAAATCTGTGCTGGGCAGGTATAACCGTTCTTGGAAATATAATAGGTTGTCCTTCACCGTAAAGTCCTTTCCCTGCAGATGCCAATTCTGTATGTCTGCTGGAGTTACCAGTAGCCTGGCTTTATCCTTAACTTCCTCTATGGATTGTGTGGCGATTACACCTAGAATTCTTTGTTCGGGAATGATAGGTACAGGTTTAGGATTGATCAAATGTTCTTCCACTCCCATCCGAGAAAGGGCATCAGCTTAACCGTTTTTTGTACCAGGTCGATAGGTAATTATGAAGTCAAACTCGGCAAAGAATAGTGCCCAACGGAGTTGCCTAGAGGATTGAGCTTTTGCGGTTTTCAAATATTGCAGGTTTCGGTGATCTGTAATCACAGTAACGGTGTGTCGGGCCCCCAGAAGATAATGCCGCCAAGCCTTAAAGGCGGACTTGATAGCTAGAAGTTCCTTATCAATAATAGTGTAATTGATTTCAGGAGGCGAGAATTTGCGGGACCAAAATGCCACGGGATGCAACTGATTGGTTACTGGGTCCTTTTGTGATAGAACTGCCCCCATGGCAAGGCTCGAAGCATCAGTTTCAACGATGTAGGGGAGTTCTGGGCGAGGATGTTTTAAGATTGGTGCAGAGATAAATCTAGTCTTCAAATTCTGGAAAGCTTGTTCCGCCTCGGTAGACCATTCAAAACGTTTGTTTTTTCTTTAACAAGGCGGTGATGGGCTGGACTATTCGAGAGAATTCGGGGATAAACCTGCGGTAAAAGTTAGCGAAGCCTAACATGCTTTGAACACCTTTTACAGAGGATGGCGATGGCCATTTGAGAATTGCATCGACCTTCTTTGAATCCATACGCACTCCGCTAGGTGATAATATGAATCCCAAGAATTCAAGGGGCGTGGCCTGGAGCTCATGGTGGAAGGAAGCTAAGGCGCCGAGCTCCGGCCGAGACGCCGCGTTACGATCCTCGTCGGACCGCTTGCAGCCTGCCCCCGAGCCACAAACTCGGACAAAATACGGCGGAATCTGCCGCCGAGCAGCGACAGCAACCCCGAGTAAAATCGGAGCCGGGAAACCTTAACTCTGCCCTCCACGCACCTTCCCCCTCTCCGCCCCAGCCTGCACCCAAGATGGCGGCCCCTGCGCTGCCTTAACACCACCGAGCGGACCGCGGCCGAGAACTCCAGCACACGGAGGTGCGATTCGTCTGCAGCCGAGACCCTGGGGAACAAACTCCCATACAGCCCCGACTCGCACTCAGCACCCGCGGCCCCTCCGACACGCAGGACGCCGTGAGCCGCGGACGAGAGCTCCTGGACCTGCTCCTGCTGTTCGGGCGGGAACATCCTGATTGCCGCCGAGACCGCCGTCGACACGCCGGCAGCGGAGACTGCTGCCCAGGAGGTGAGGAGACAGGGGGGGCCCCATTTGACATTGCCGCGGCTCCAGCGCCCGCCGCCGCTCTGAGACCTGAGCCCGGAGCCCAGTGGCGCCCAACCCCCCCTCATCCTCCCACCGCCAATACCATCAACTCACCCCACACTGCCTGCCTGGCGGACTGAAACACCCCCGCAAGACTCGAGAGCAACGCACCATCGAGGCATCGTAGCCCGGCCCTCAGGCCCGCCATGTCTGCCAGAGGCAAACCAAAACCTCCTACGATGGACAGCTACGTCTCCACAAAGGCCAGAATCTCGGCCGACCCACGCCCCCCCAGCCCCGAACCTCCAAAACCGAAAAATGCGGATCCCACCGAGAACCAAGCACAAGTGCTGGAGGCCATAGCATCCCTGCGCACCTTCATTGATACCAAAATCGATGAATTCAGGTCAGACATTCAGCTTGTGAGACAGGATGCCAGGAACTTAACGGATAGGGTCGCCACCTCTGAGACGACCATTAAAGAGACCACTGAAACCACTGTGGAGCTGAGGTCCAAGGTGACGGACCTCGAAAGGAAGGTGGCTTTTCTCGAGGCGAGGGCTGAGGAGGCCGAGGGACGTGCCAGAAGGGGCAACATCAGGATACTTGGAATCCCTGAAGGCGACGAGGGCCCGAACCCGACTGCATACATAGAGACCCTACTACAACAAGAGGTGGGCGCAGGCAAACTCACGCAAGGCTTTGCTGTTGAGAGGGCACACAGGTCCCTCCAAAAGAAACCCCCTCCGGGCTCTCACCCTCGCCCAATAATAGCCAAAATACTTAATTTTCAAGACAGAGAAGTCATCCTCAGACACTCCAGGGAGATCGGCCCACTCGTACGCGGCAACACCAAAATATCCGTCTACCCAGATTACACCCCAAAAGTGCAAAGGGAGAGAAACTCGTTTGTGCCAATCAAAGCCAGGTTGCGACACCTAAACTTAAAGTATATGCTGCTCTATCCCTCTAGACTAAAAGTCATCTACAAGGGCCGCTCGATTTTCCTGGAAACCCCGGAGGCAGCCAACATGTGGATGGAGGACAACAACTTAGCCCAAGGCGCTGACACTCACCCCAATGACTAACGACTGAAACTAAGCACCGGACCGCATACTCAACCGCCGACGCAAGACCCCGCAAATAACACATGCACTCTGCAGTGCGGAAGCAATCAACACTACAGTTCGCCAAATTGACGCGGCTCTCGCTTGGCCCCACACCGGACTCAGGACTTCGCCCCCGCGAACAGACCAGGACAGGCCAGTTGCCTGACCGACCCCACTCGAACCCGACGCCCGGATGGGTCCCGACGGTGCGAGAGCGCCTGAGCGCAGCGAAATGAACGCAGTCGCTAGGCGCACAAGTTACAGTTACGTTATCTGTTATGTTATAAGCACAGTCACTACATCTTCACGCCCGAGTGGACAACAGGACACGCCGACACAGCACTTCAACTTAGGCGAGTACGAGGGACGAATGCTAAATCGCCCTATCAGGAACCCAAACCCCCTGGGCAGACCCTCTGAGGAGGAGGAAATAAAGATCACCCACACACCCAAATGACTTCACAACTAAAGATACTAACGTGGAATGTGCGTGGGATGAACTCCTACCTGAGAAGAAATCGCATTCACTCCTATCTCCGCAGGCAGAAGGTCTCTATAGCTATGCTCCAGGAAACCCACCTGACGGCGGAATCCTCTTCCAAACTAGCAGAGAGATGGGGTGGCACTGGAAAGGGAGCAGCGTACTCCAAGTACGCACGGGGAGTCTTCACATGGGTGAACCCAAGCGTCCCGTTTCGCCTACAGGGGTCGGAAGCAGACAAAGATGGCAGATACCTGATACTTTGGGGGACCATTGAAAACACCGCAATCTGCCTGGTCAACTCCTACTTCCCGCAGCACGGGATACCATCGCACATCGCAATGCTCTGCCCCAAAATAGCCCACAACAGGGAGGGCACCCTTATTTGGGGAGGTGACTTCAACTGCACCAGCAATGGCGAGATGGACAGGTCGGTGCCTCTACTACAATCACGCAATGCCGCCACCACGGCCCTTAACAACGCTCTGGAACACCTAGACCTGGTGGACATATGGAGAGCGCGACACCCAAACGAAAGGAGCTACTCATACTATTCTGCCCCCCATAAGGTTCACACAAGGATCGACTACCTTTTCACCGACAGGGAACAAGTTGCCCTGGTAGAGGACGTCACATACCTAGGCAGATCGATATCTGACCATTCCCCGCTGGTCATGCAGTGGAGACTGACTGGCCCCAGGCCTCCGATTCCGACATGGACACTGTCCCCTATGGCACTCACTGATCAAGAGTTCAAGGAAGACCTTGGCATGAAACTCGAAGATTACATAGACAATAACAAAGGCTCTGTATCGAGCTGGAGCACGCTATGGGAGGCGATGAAAGTGGTAACACGGGGCGAAGCCATCTCTGGAGCGGGAGGTATCCGGAGACGCCTGAAAGAGACACTAGAAGAACATGAAGCGGAAATAACACGCCTCGAGTCCCAACTGGACACCACTACTGAAGGGGAAGAGACCCTGCGGGGACTTCGAGACGACTGCCGAATGGCATGGGACAGACTGGCGAAATTCGACTTTGCAACCAACACTACCAAGATACACAAAGAGGCCGATAAACCAGGCAGACTACTCGCATGGTTGTGCAATCGAGAACACCCGAGGCATTACATCACCGAGATCCAGGATGAACGGGGAGTCACACACAAATCACAACCTGACATCAACACCACTTTTGCAGAATTCTACTCCGAGCTCTACTCCCACGACAAGCAAATACCCAGAGAAGACATCAGAGCCACCCTGGAAGAGATCGAACTCCCTAAACTAGCCGAGGACCAGCGTGCAGCACTCGATACTGAGATCACTGCCGACGACATCAAGGATGCGATCAGATCTCTAGCCACCAGCAAATCTCCGGGGAGCGATGGACTCCCCCCAGAGTTCTACAAAAACTACGAAGACATCATCACTCCAATACTACTGGGAGTCTACACGGAAGCATACGAAGAAGGAATTCTTCCCAGCACCATGAGGGAAACCATCATAATCCCCATGCTTAAACCAAACAAGCCACCCGAACGCTGCGACTCCTACCGCCCGCTAGCGATGCTGAATTACGACGCCAAGATCTTAACCACCATTCTGGCTAAGAGGCTAGCGAGGGTGATTGGGTCTATTGTACACGAGGACCAGAATGGGTTCATCCCGGGACGCAACACCTCGGCCAATCTGAGGAGGCTGCAACACGTCATAGCCGAAACCCACGAAAGCCCTGAGGATCTGGCGGTGCTCTCACTCGATGCGGTCAAAGCCTTCGACTCCATCTTCTGGGAGTGGTTAATCGAGGTGCTGATTGAGTTTGGGTTTGGAGAAGGCTTTGTGAGATGGGTCAGGGTCCTTTATAGCTCACCCAGTGCCAGAGTGAAGACCGGGCGAATAATATCGGAAGCCTGGGCGATACAAAGAGGCACTAGGCAGGGCTGTCCGCTATCACCCATGTTGTACGTTTTGGGACTGGAGCCGATCGCCATCTACTGCAGAAGACAGTTCTTTGATGCAGGCATAAAACTAGGCGACAGACACTTCATAATTTCATTATATGCGGACGATGTTCTCTTATACCTACAAGACCCACAAGTGAATGCACAGGTCCTACTCGATGTCCTGGACAACTACGCCCACTATTCAGGAATCAAATTTAGCAGATCTAAATCTTGCGCATTCCCATTAGCCGGACTCAACAAGATAGGCATGGAAGAATTGCCGGAGGTGGGGATAAAATGGCAACCAAAGATGTTCCGCTACCTAGGAATCAACATAACACATACCCCAGAACTTACCCACGAACACAACACTGAAAGAGCAACAAAAGCACTCCGTAACTCCATGAAGTTCTGGTCTAAGCTGCCACTTGCCATGATGGGCAGGGCAGCGATTGTGAAAATGATCATCCTACCCAGATTCCTCTACTACTTCACGAATGTCTGCCACTACATCCCTATGCCCTTCTTTAAAAAACTGGATTCGCTCATTAGAGACTTCCTATGGGGCCCAGCTAGGCACAAGCTACCTCTGAAGATCCTCACGCTGCGACACAAGGAGGGGGGGATACAACTCCCAGACCTACACATGTATTACTTAGCAGCCCAACTTAGCCACGTCACAAGGTGGCTCCATGATGACCCAAATGCTGAATCAGGTCTCCTAAGACTAACATCTTCCAACCTGTTTCCCAAGGAATCACTCTGGAACCCACTTAAACAAAAACTAGGGGTCCCTATGATTGTGCAGCTGGGCAGACAAATCTGGACTAGAACCTGCTCTATCCATCAAATCACTCACCCGTACTCTCCTGACACCCCCATCCTTGTGGACGCATGCCAATCCATATCAGACCTCAAAGTGGCAAGAAAATGGGAGAGCGCTGGGATTTACACCTGGGGCGACATATACGAGGACGCCAAATTCAGAGAATTCGAAACGATCCTAGAATCAGAGGAACTAAGCAGAGGCCAATTCCTGTGGTATCATCGTCTCAGACAGATTGCAAAGACGAAATGGCCTGAATGCCAGAAGAACCCAACCCCAACCCCCTCCTTAACGAGATGCATGAACTCTCAGACGGCTGGAAACCAATAACCCGCCTTTACGGCCGACTAATAGACAGACCCAACCCTAAAAGCGCAGCACTAAAAGAAAGATGGGAAATTGACCTCCGGGTCACGCTCACGGACACTGAGTGGGAGAGAGTGCTACTTTACCCCAGTGAGGTCTCCAGGAACATCAGATTCCGACAAATCCAACTCAACGTCCTCTACAGAACATACATGACCCCGAAGAGAGTCTCCAGCTTTAACAATAAGACAACATCAAACTGCCCTTGGTGCGGCACCATCCCAGCAGACCTACTGCACATGTTCTGGTCTTGTAACAGGGTGTCGCAATTCTGGTCCAAAATAAAGCAAACCTGCACGGAAGCTGGCATCACCAGATACAACTGGGACCCCCAGGAATGCCTCCTCGGAACTTACCCCAGACTGAGCAAGATCAAACATGTGGTCAAGCTGATGGACATCTCCTGCATCCTAGCCAAAAGAACCATAGCTATGGCTTGGAAATCTAAGCCAGGCCCGAGATACCAACACTGGCTTAGAGAACTAGAGCGCTGGACCACAGCCGAGACCAGGGCCTGGCAAGATGGAGCCACCACTGGAACAACCGACGTAAACAACACCCTGGAAGCGTGGAAAGCTCTCCTCCGCGACATACCCTTCGCTGCTGATCACAAGCCCCCCTGAGGTGCCTGTCCACCCTAACACTAAACAACTACGGATCCACCTAGTATCTGAACCCCGAACATTCGCAAGCCCCGGAACCCTGCCTTCACACTCCCTTCCTCCAGAATACCTGTTGAACGAAGACATCCTCACAAAAAGACTGTGCATGTTTGTTGTTAATTTTTGTTGTTACCTGTTTCTATTACACCTCACTTGGCTAACGGATACCTTTACTAAACGCAACCTTGAAATGTAACCTTACCAAAAATGCCAATAAAAAGTGTTTTAAAAAAAAAATGAATCCCAAGAATTCAACTTCAGTCACGTTGAAAACACATTTTTCCACCTTAGCGAAAAGTTTGTGTTGACGCAATCTCTCGAGGACCATTTTCACGTGTTTCCGATGTTCAGTTTCCGATGAAGAATAAACGAGGATGTCGTCAATGTAAACAACAACACACACATCTATGAGCTCTCTGAAGACATCGTTCATAAAATATTGAAAGGCGGCCGGGGCATTGCAAAGTCCGAAGGGCATGACCTGATATTCAAATAGCCCATACTTGGTGCGGAAGGCCGTCTTCCATTCATCGCCCTCTTTTACTCGTACCAAGTGGTAGGCTCCTCTAAGATCCAGCTTTGTATATATGCATGCTTTTCTGACTTGGTCCAGGAGTTCAGGGATCAAAGGTAACGGATATCTATTCTTAACGGTGATCTGGTTCAGGGCGCGATAATCTATACAAGTTCTAAGGTCCCCTTCTTTTTTTGGAACGAAGAACAAAGCTGAGGACGTAGGGGACTTGGAAGGACGAATAAACCCATTCGGTATTGATCCAGGTATTGTCGGAGGTGAAGATTCTCAGGCTCGGTGAGGGCATAAATTCTACTACAAGGAGGAGTAGATCCAGGTGTCAGGTCTATCTGGCAGTCATAAGACCTATGAGGAGGTAGAGAGTTAGCCTGATCCTTCCGGAAAACATCTTGGAATTCTAGGTATTCAGGAGGTAACTGGGGAGCCTCCGAGGAAATTGCTGCCAGTGCAACAGCAGGTCGAGGGTGACAAGTAGAGACACATTCTGGAAACTGAACCGTTCTTGCTCGCCAATCGATCTGAGGATTGTGCTTCTCTAACCAAGGAATTCCTAGAATAATCTGGAACTGAGGGGCCTTGATCACATCGAACACGATCTTCTCATGGTGTCCATCTTGACTTACTAGCGTCACTTCTTGGGTGGTATGCGTTACTGGTCCGGAGGCTATCTCCGTACCATCCACCGTAGTAATGACGTCCTTTACAGCCTTTGGACAAAGAGTCAGATTCATCCTCAAAACCATTTCATGATCCACATAATTGCCGATGGCACCGCTGTCGACGTAAGCTTCAATCGCATGTAATCGATCCGGATGTTCAGGGCTAATGAGGACCATAGGTATCACGAAATGCGAGGTCACTGAACTGGTTTTAACGCTCGGCAAGAGGACCTCTATTCTTGTCGGGCGAGGTTGTTTCCCTGCTCAGAGTTTGTGACCCTGGTAACTGCAGCTCCTACTGCCTTCCTGTTCTGCAGTCTGTGGTCAATTTGAACGACTAAGTCAATATAGTCCGAACAGTCTTGCGGGGGATTCACTACTTGGGCTAACACATCTTTGAGCTCTCCACGTAGACCTCTATAAAACAGCGTAATCCTTTTGTCCTCAGGCCATCGAGTTTCCACTATCAGTCTGTTGAAAGACGCAATATAAGCCAAAAGGTCTTGATTACCCTGTCGCAATGAAAGGAGCTCATTGTCCAAGGCCTGCCCCTGTGAATGTCTTGCAAACAGTTTTTCCATAATGAGCTGAAAAGCTTGAAAATCATGGAGAACCGGATCATCTTGATTAACTAGAGGGATCGACCAGTCTGCCGCATTGCCACTAAGGTACGAAAGCTACCTTAGCTTGATCAGTTGGAAAGGCTGCTGGCCGGCATAAGAAGTGCAACCGGCACTGATTAATAAATACTGCAAACCTCTTTGGGTCACCAGAAAATCGTTCGGGCGGAGCCAGAGGTACATTCCCAGGTAGGTTGATCTGCACTGGGTTCGTAGAGGATGTTGAAGGAAGATTTGCCCCTGATGCGGGTAACGGAGTTTGTCCGGCTTGTGACTGTAGCAATTGTCTAGCGAGATCGTCTGTTCGCTCCTTGGAAATAATCAGTTCCCTTCTTAGAGCATTCGTTTCCTGACGGGCTGCATGCACTTCTGCTCTTAGTTCCCCAAGTAACTGGGCTAGCTGGTCGGTATCCGAGGTTTCCATAGCGCCTGGGTGGGAGTTTTGCGGTAGGCTTTGTGTTCTGTAACGCTCACCTGATTCCCGCAGAGGCGCCGGTCTTGACTGTGTGAATGCCGTATCTTCAAAGGTGATGTGTAACACACGGTTGGCTCTTTGGGCTGGACCTCTGTGCACTGTATGTCTGACTTGAAGAGTAAGATGTCTGCAGATAGAAAATATGGGATTAATGAACTGGGGTTATTGGGTGCCTCTCTCCTCTTCCCTTTCTCTTCTCCTGTAGAACCCCAAAGGTTAACGCCCTCACCTTAGGTAAGTGAACGCCGAGCTCTCCATCTGCCTCGGGGCAGGGTGCCGTAACCAGTTTCTTCACTGGATAAGGGTGCAGGCCTCTTGACCTCAGAGGACTGCTGTCCGTCGTTAACTGCACGAACGGTAAGTTCTGGGCACTTCAAATGTCGTAAAAGTCTTTTGTAATGATATCTCTTGTTTTGCAGGGTTCCGGCGATGGCGGATGGCGGGCTGATGAGAGTTGAGGATCGAACCCGCGTGAGGAATAGAAGCGCCTGGAAGCACGTAAGTAAGCGCTTGTAGCCTGCTTCACGATGCGCACTAACTGTCCCTTTTATCTTGCAGGTACAAGTTCGGAGCTTTAGAGAAGCTGAAGGGTGCTGGAATACCCACTGGATTCGGCGTGGGAAGGAGTAATGGCACGTGAGTAATAAAGTTGCCCAATGTCTTTAAACGCACCTTCTTTTGTCTTTCAGATGCGGGATGCAGCGCCGAAGGCCTCCGGAGCGTGCGAAGAGTAGGTAAGCCTTTGTCTTTCAGATGCCGGAATGCAGCGCGAGGCGTTGGTGACAGCCGATGGACCAGGTAAGAGATGCGCTGCCACTGAAGACCGTAGTGCTAACCTGTTCTTTCTTTGTCTTTACAGGTGCTGCTGAAGACTGGA
This sequence comes from Ambystoma mexicanum, assembly GCF_040938575.1. NCBI lineage: Eukaryota > Metazoa > Chordata > Amphibia > Caudata > Ambystomatidae > Ambystoma > Ambystoma mexicanum. The sequence goes on from NC_090938.1 coordinate 707,642,869, forward strand.
TTCCAGGATGGTAAGCCTTTGTTCCCTTAGGCCCAGGATCAGAAGCAGAAGACACGATGAGCGTTCTGCTGCAGAGAATGCAGAATAACACAAAGCAAGATTCATCCATCAGGTGTGGTTTAAATAGCCTCCTGTAGTGCTTAGGTGTCTCCTTCCATAGCCACGCCTAGGTAAGAAAAGAGTTCCTGCTTTCCAGAAGAGTTCCAGTGTTCTGAACCTAGGGAGTGGCTCCTGCCCCACCCAACAGGAAAAGTAGTCCCAAACAGAAGAGCGTCAGGGGTTCAACTGGCAGGTAAGTAAGCAGCATGGTCTGCTGCAGGTAAGTCCACCCAAGCATTATGAGCCCGGCGCTTCCAGCGCTGGGACTGGGCATCTTTATGAGCCTGGTGCCACTGGCGCCAGGACAGGGTCCAAAAGGTCCCAATTGGGACTGGCTGGCACTCGGAACCGGGGTTATGGGTCTGCTTCCAAGGGAGTCGGGCAAGTCCTGATCTTTTGGAAGCAGAGATCATGACAGAGGATCATACTTCCAGAGGGCTCCATGTTGCTACTGCTTAAATAATAGGAATATATATTACTGAGTCTGGGCACGCAGAACTTGAGTACACGAAACTACGGCCAGTAGACTATATGGCTCAATACATCATATGCCGAGGGGGAAAAAGAAATGTACCCTAGCGGGTCCCTCTCTAGCCTCCCAGATTAATCTAGGCCTGCTGCAGAAGCTGTGGGCGCAAGGCCAGGCAACATTGGTAGCAGGAAAAGGTGCAACACTCACCCTTGGGAAGGGAACTGGTAGGTTGGGCCTCAGGATGGTGGCATCTAAGGAAGATTTCAGTCTTTTCAAGAATTTCAGGACAAATATTTGGCCTCGTTTCTACAACAATTCTCTTCCTTTACAGTCAAAATAAGATAGTTGCTCAGTGACTTTGGCAAGGGCATAGCGTCCCTTTGGGAACGTGTAGATAAAAATGAGAAGGCGATACAAGAACTAACGAAGGAGAGCAGACAAGTTGATGCATCAGTGGAAGATCTCATTAGGTTAACACACAACCTAGAGATACAATGTGAAGATTTCGAAAATAGATCACCTTGATCTAATATACGCATAAGAGATCTTTCGGAAACCATCAATGATACAGATCCCAAAGACACTTTGCTCATATCTTCACAGACATATTGGCGGGAGAAGATAATGCTGTGGTCTGGTAGATGGTCTTCATAGAACCGGTCCTAAAAGGACAGACCCCGGAGCTCGCCCACGGGGTGTCCTGGCACCATGCTCTTTATATCCAGAAAAAGAGCAGATACTGAAGAAAGCAGAGGACTCAACCACAATTTCCTATAATGGGTCTGAGATTCAACTTTTTGAAGATCTCTAGCAGGTTGCATTGCAAAAAGGGCCAGAGATGCACCCGGTAGTCAGAACACTTCAAACAAGAGGTATAAGATACAAATGGACGTTCCCCTTTGGCCTGTTGTTCTCATTAGAGGGTAGACAATACAGCATAACATCACGTGAAGCTGGCATGGCCCTACTTCCAAATGAAGATCAGGACGAGGACGGCTCGATGGAAAAAGAGAACACGCAAACAGTGCAACAACGCAAACAATGAGAATGGTCACCTGTATCTCATCGTGGAAGGAGGGATAAGTCAAAACAACAAGAAGATTGAAAATCCAGACTTAGAGGCCCCAGCACCAAGCCTCCACCATAATAGTGGGCTTTCAACTTGGGACACACTTACATGAAAGGAAATGGACGATGGTAAGGAGAATCAAGAGTCGGGGAAACAGAGCACACCATCTTGGAATTCTATCTGTTCAGGTAACAGATGGGGGCACTAGGTGCCCTGGGGTTGTGGGTGGCCCACGGCTGGGAGCTAGTACCCCGGGATTGGTTAGTATCTGTGCCCCACACCACAGGACTATGTTAGAAAAGTTTGGGGAAAGTTGGGAGGGGGAGAAGGAAGGTTTGGGGATGGGGAAGCATTCAGCAGGCGGGGATTGGGGGTTGACTATTTGGTACATTGATGGGTCCATCAAGAATGTCATGTTATTGCTCTCCCGTGGGTATTGTGTTCATGTTTATGTTAACAAGCAATATTCAAGTGTTTTAACGGTTAACATCGGGGCTTAAACATTCTCACTTTCCCCCAGTGGCTCACTGTCTCCAGAGCCTTGGTTCTCTCTGAGCTGGACTATTGCGACAGCCTCTTCCTCAACCTCCCGTCTTCTGCCCTGAGCCCTCTGCAACTCTCCCAGAACAGAACCGTGAGACTTATCCTTGTCCTCAAGCCCAGGGACCACATCTCTCCAGCACTGAAATCCCTTCACTGGCTCTCCGTGGCTGCAAGGATCAAGTTCAAGACCCTCTGCATTGTCCACAAGGTTTTCTTGGGCCTGAGACCTACCTACCTGCAACGCTGCCTAACTAAATACTGTCCCTCATGAGCCCTCTGCCCATCTACCTCCATCCTTCTGCGAGTGAGCCGGTTCTCCAAGCAGAGATTTGGAGGGAGATCCTTATCCTCAGCAGGTGCCTCCCTCTGGAATAGTCTACCTGCCGCCCTCCGTCTTGAGCCTGACCTTCTTAAGTTCCAGAAACTCCTCAAGACCTTCTTCTTCTCCTCTTCCTTTGCTCTCCCTCTACCCTGCTAACCTAGCCCTCCGCTCTCTCCATCACACACCGTCCTCTTATTTACAGCTTACTGACTGGCCGCCTGGTGTACCTCAGAATCTCACTGGTCCCGGGCACCCCCGCAAGTACTCTCTTGCACTTTCCTCAGGGCCCTACTCTAACCCACCTTCACTGCACTTAGAATAACTCAAATGAGTGGCTCTCTCTGCACTTACCCCAGTATCTGCCGACTGGGTACACTTGAACCTCCCCCTCCCTGTCACCTTCTATGCACTTGCACAACCCAAATGCAACGTGCCTGATGATCGACTGTCTGTTCTCCCTTGTCTTCTCCCCTTAATTGTACTGGTAAAACTGCAGAATCACTGTCAGGCCTATTTGCTGCGTCTCAACTGTTAAATGTATTTTACGCACTTACTCTGCCTGTGCAGACTATTATCGTCTCCGAATTTCATGGGCTCTGAGTGACTGTTGTTTTTCCCCTTGTTCCTACTCTCCTTGAGCGCTTTGAATACAAAATGCCCCAGCATAATGCAGGAAGCTAGAGGCTTTCTTGGGGCGCTACCAACCCGACTTGTTGGCACTCCAAGAGACTCATATTCGCCTTAATTAGGCTTTGCCTGCGAAGGTACTCAGTGGTGATACAGACAAATGCAGAGGGAAAGGTAGCTGGGGCGCTGATAGCGATAAGATCTGCTCCACGTATTAAGGTGCTTTGTTCAAAGGTACATAAGGAGGGGCAGTATGTTTTTGTTGTGATGAGCATAGGCCCCATGAAGGTGACAGTGACCTCCATATACGCACCAAACACTGGTTAGGACACAACACATCTCGTTATTGGAAGTCTTTTGAGAGGGGGAGATAATCTCGATGGGGGATTTAAATGTAGCGTGTGACCCGCTTTGGGACCGCAGCAAGGCAACCTATTCCCCACAATTAACACTGTCTAAGTCCTTAAAACAAACATTTGCAAGCTTAACCCTGGTAGATGTCTGGCCTTCGATTCACGGACAGGACAGGGGATACATTTTTTATTCACATGTCCATAGGACTTTTTCTCCCATTTATTATATTTGGGTAACAAAGCCGCTTCTGGGGTTGGTCACACAAATTTCTTGCTTAGAGATATCTCTCTCAGACCATGCGCCTCTTCTCGTAGACTTGCAACTAGCTGGGGCTTTGCGGAGGGTTTGGGCCTGGAGGTTCCCTGCAGAGCTTTTCAGCAACACAATAGTAGAAAAAGAAAACAGAAGGCAAAATGATACTTTTTTTAGTTGAATCCGCAATCAGACACTTCTGCAAAAGTAACGTGGGTTGCATTTAATGCGACCCTTCACAGAGTCATCATAGCAGAGGCAGCCTATAGGAACAAAGAGTAAATAGCTTTGGAGATGGAATTTGAGTCAGAGTTCAAATTAATAATGGGGAAAATGGAATCGAATTCTGGTCCATCTATCTAAAAATTATATAGAACACTGGGAGGCAAATTAACTTTACTTTGAACCACAAAAGCAGAAGAGTCCTTATTATACCTCAAACAAAAATATTATGTTAAAGCCAATAGGGCATACCGATTACTAGCTAGACAATTGCAGCAAAAAGTAGCCACTCAAATTTTTCAATCCATCCAAACCCCCACTGGGGACTTAGTCGCGGAATCAACTCATATTGTTTAGCAGTTTCACGCTTTCTACTCTGACCTATATCATTCAGAATGCCCAGATCAGGGAGAACAGTCAGCATACCTACAAGAGATTGATCTTCCCCAAATTAGCTTGGTTGATCGGGAAAGCCTAGAAAGGGACATCGTTCCGGAAGAAGTACTTTGGGTAATAAATTCCCTTCCCCCGAATAAAGCTCCTGGCCCGGACTGCGTCACTGCTCAATTTGATCAAACCTATGAGAGGGTTTTGACCCCGATATTAGTCAATTTTTTTTAACTCATTTGTCAAAACGGGTCATATCTCTTCCACAATGGAAGAGGCAAAAATAGTTATTTTTCCAAAACCAGGGAAAGACCCTACTAGATGTGACTCCTATCGTCTTATAGCCCTTATAAATATCAATGCAAAAATGTAGTCTAAACTTTGGCTTATAGAGTTTAAAATCTTCTCCCTGCAATCAAACATCCAGATCAATCCAGTTTAATAAAATATAGGCAGACCCACGATAATAAGAGTGTGTCATATTCTGGAAAAAGTTGCGAAAAAAGGCACTGCAGCTGTCATTCTCTCCCTAGATGACAAAAAGGGTTTTGATCGGGTTGAGTGGGGGTTTCTTTTTCAGACTCTAATGAAGATGGGCTTCGGCCCTAACTTTATTGGGAAAATAAAAGCAAATTATAAAAGTCTGATGGTCCGTTGCAGATCAATGGTCATCTCTCTCTACCTATCACTCTTCAGAGAGGGACCAAACAGGGATGCCCGATGTCACCCTTGCTTTACGCTATTTGTGTGGAGCTGTTTTTAGCCAAGGTACGCCAAAGTCACAATATAGTAGGAATAAGCTTCGGCGGGGTTGTGCATAAAATTGTGGCCTATGCAGACGATATGCTGATGTTTATAACAGATCCGGCTGGAACATTGACTTCAGTTGAACGAGAACTACAGCATTATGGTTCGGTAGCAGGTCTAAAAATCAACCATACTAAATCAGAAATACTAAACCTTTCGCTCTCTTTGGAAGAAGTACAGTTGCTTCGAAAACAATCGCAATTTGGCTGGGCTCAGGTTAGTATTAAGATGCTAGGCGTTTTGGTAACCCCGGATTTATCAGGGAAGTACAGAGCTAATTACCCTCCATTGCTGAAAGAGATAGCGGGTCAATTAAGTTAATGGGACCCCTTGACAATCTCTTGGCTGCGTCGTATTAATACAATAAAAATGGCTATTCTCCCCAAACTGCTATATCTATTCCAAGCCCTTCCCATCCGCGTTCCGGTCTCTTTCTTTAAAAAGGTACAGAGATTGATGACAACATTTGTCTGGAATAATAAATCCCTGAGGGTCGCTTATGAAATCTTAACTACTCCTACGGATAAAGGTGGATTAGGCCTACCGAATATGATACAATTCTATCAAAATTGGTGGGGAAAGGAATCGGAGAAGAGGTGGGTGCAAATGTATCTGGCAATTGGAGGACCACCGTTGGGAGACAAATTATGGCTTCCTAAAAGGGATCGGCCCCAAAACATCCACGAGAGTAAGATCACAAGCTAAGCTGAAGAAATATGGGATTTAGCAACTCAAAAATATAAATTTACATGAATCCTCTCACCTTTCATGCCACTATTTTATAACCCTCATTTTTCCCCGGGCCTAGACCCACGGGCGTTTAGCAAATGGGAACGGGCAGGCTGTGTAAAAATGCGAGATATGTTTCAAGGCGTCGGCCTTAAATCTCAATCAATGTTAAAAAGAATTGGGTTTAAACAAATCAGAGCGCTTCCAGTATTTCCAATGGATATTGGCCCCTCCGAACCAAATGTCGGCAACCAGACAGCTTAAATGTTTTGAAAACATTCTTTGCTCCAATCCGTGAAACAAGGCACTGATTTCAAATGTATATAAAATCACGGCAGAGGCCCCTCAGGCTATTACCCCCGATATATAGATCTCTTTGGCAGTTGACTTTGTGGGAATACATATCCCAAGAGGAATGGGAGAGGCTATGGATTGATATTGCAAAACGTACACGCCTAATCCAAATAAGGGGATTTTGGTACAAGTTGCTTGTCCAATGGCATTATACGCGGGTGTGTTTAGACACAATGGCCCTCATTACGACCCTGGCGGAAAGCGACTGACCGGAGCGCCACAGCGTAAATAGCGTTTCCGCCATTGCACGAAGGAGCAAAGTGCGGCCCATTCCGACCCATCGGGCACGAGCACCACGGCATGGCGGAAGTGCAAAGTCCGCGATGGCGGAAATGACCCCAAAACGGCCCACACCGCCGCCGTACGGCGCCCTAGGTGCAATACCGCCACCCCTCTTAGCGGTCACCGCAGTGTGCGCCTACCGGAAAGTACGGTGGCCGGAAATATACGGAAACGGAAGTTAAAACATGGGCCCGGAACGGGAAACATCCCGGCGTACACCTATAAATACACTAAAACCACACAACCACTAAAATCACTACCCTGAAACACACCCCAACCCGTCAACCACCCTAGCGAAACCAAGAAAAATGGGAAAAGTAGCGAAGAAAGCGTGCGACCGCAAGCGGCAGGTCCACTTCTCCCGTGAGGAACTCACCGTGCTAACAGAGACCCTCCAGGAGAATGCTGCCGTCGTCTTCTCCACGCAAATGACCAGAACGGCACTTGCAAACAAGAAGGCCATATGGGCTCTGGTGGCACAGCGGGTAAGTGCGGTGGGGACCGCACCCCGCACCCCACAGCAATGCCGCAAGCGATGGGACGACCTGCGGATACGCGTCCGCAGCATACTCTCTGCCAACCGCAACATTGCCACAGCCACCGGGGGAGGTCCTGAATCACCCATCAAGTTGACCCCCTGGGAAGAAATCTGTGCCTCCACCATCGGAATGGAGAGTATAGAGGGAGTCGGAGGGATGGAGAAAGGAGTGCAGACATCCGAAGATTCAGGTAGGTGGGCCAGATAAAACAATGCCAAATCCACACAGTCCATCCATGTGAAGTACCATGCGTCCACATAGTGCAACAGAAACACATGTCCAGGAGAACGTCCACACACATCGGCCTGCAAGCGCACGTTAAAACCCACAATAAATACATAAATAATTAAAAACCCCTAATACACGCACTACACGTGCAGCAGGCACACCCTAACTGCAGGCTGCCAGACAACTGCACCCTCACTCCACACACAAATCAAAGCACCTCCAAGGCCCCGACCCAAATCACCCTCAGGTACCACCCCAATGCATGTGATACAATGCCATTCCAATTCCCACAGACCCATCAATAACCCTCGCCCTCCTTTACTCCACCACAGGGTCCGATCCAAACGACGAGCTACAGGACACCCCTACCAGCACACCTGCAAAGAGGGCCAAGACCAACGGCCAGAGACCCTCCACCTCAGCTGCACGCATCAAGACACGGCAGCAGCACAAATCAGGTGGCAGCACAGAGGAGGGAACATCAACAGGCACCCCAGCAGCCAGCATGCCCACAACACCACCACCACAGGTCCCCCCAATGGATGCCACAGAAGGCACTGCCTCTGGTGGCAGCAGCACCATAGGTGACACCCCATTGATGGCAGCATGCTCGGACACAGAAAACGGGGATGCCGAAGTCAGATCCATCCATGACCTGTCCCAATCCCCCTGTCTGTTCCATCCCGTACAACATGAGGATACCACGCAGGGGCACCCACCAGACGACGACTGGCCATCCCCCACAAGCCCTGTGGCAAGGCAACATGAGGACAACAGCCCCTCTGTGACACCCCCGCAAATGGCCATGGCCCAGCAGAGGCAACAGTCCCTCGACCAGTTGATCGAACAACAGCAGCAACTGGCCACACTCCTCAAGGACCATGCCGATGAATGTGGGGGCACTAAGGCAGACATAGAAACATCAACTGAGACACTTAGGGCAGAAATGGAGAGAGGTACAGAGACGCTAAGGGCACAAATTGAGAGAAGCACCGAGAGCCTGAGGGGGGAACTGCATGCGACGTCCAAAGACGTATGTGCCGAACTTGCCGCAGTGCGCCGTGTGCTCACTGAGCTCTCGCAAACCCTTAGGGACATGCATGGACGTGAGCAGGCAGACACATCATCCGTTGCAAGTTCCGTCCAGGGCAGCCCCCAACGTAGATCTGGGAGGAACCTGCGCTCCACAGGCAGGGGTGCCCCTGATACCCGCAGAGGGGGCATGCAATAGCGACAGCCCACTTACAATGAGCATCTTTGGACACTGGTGTTCGGGGGGGAGGTAGGAGGGTGGAGGGGGTGTGTTGGGCTCACTTGGGTGGCGGGTCGATAGGGTGTTCAACATGATATCACATATGCCATAAAAAGTGCACGATCAACCAATGAGAAGTGTGGACATTGATCTTTGTGTACTAGGCCATCATAGGCGTACAGTCCATATTGTGCATGTCCCAGACACACGCAGTGCCACGAGTCCCGTGTCCATGTATCAGCCACCAGGCGTGAGTGCTAGAAGCATACATCAATGAGATGCTGACGAATGTCACGGGCCTCCGGTGCCTCGCAGACTCCATGAGGTGCTGCCACATCCCCACCCTCATCATGACCATCATCAGGTGCTTGCAGTTCTGCGTCAGGGGGCATGGGCACATTTCTACGTACGCACATGTTGTGTAGCATGACACATGCCATCACCATCTTTGCAACCTTCTCATGGCGGTACAGGAGTGCCCCGCCAGACCTGCTGAGGCAGCGGAAACGGGTCTTCAGTAGGCCGAATGCCTGTTCAATGACTACACGGGTACGTGAGTGGGCATGGTTGTAGTCCTCCTCATGCTGGTCCCGTGGGTTCCGGACTGGTGTGAGGAGCCATCTCTTCAGTGGATATCCAGCATCACCTGTATGTGGACGAGAAACGTATGATGTGGAATGCCATTGATACGTACGCACACCCCCCCCCCCTTCCTGGCAGGTCAATGCCAATTCACATACCCCACATCATCATGCATGTAATGAGACTCACCGAGTAGCCAGGATCTGTTCCCTGCGTGTCGCTCCATGTAGCGTGGTATTGTAGAGTTCCTCAAGACCATCGAATCATGGGTTGATCCAGGGAATCGGGCACAACAATGTGTAATGATCCTGTTGGAGTCACACACCATCTGTACATTCAGGGAATGAAATTGTTTTCGGTTGCGGTACTGGGCCTCCATGGCATGTGGGACGACCAATTCAACATGGGTGCAGTCGATGGCACCAATGCAACCCGGTATGCCGGCAAGTGCATGGAATCCCACTTTTGTGTTGGTTATTTCCTGCTCCGAGCGTGGCAGAGAGATGTAGTCGTCTGCGTGCTTCAGGAGGGCATCGAGCACTTGCAATAGTGTCCGTGAGAACAGTGGCTGAGAAATGCCATGCAACTGTCCGACTGTGTGCTGGTAGGTGCCTGTGGCCAGGAAGTGGAGTACAGACACCACCTTCAGTAGGGGTGGGATGGCGGTTGGGCTATCTATCATGCTGACAAGGTCAGCCTGTGTCATGTCCACAATGGCGGTTATGGTGTCCCGGTCCAGACGGTAGAGGGTGTGGATCTGCTCATCAGTGAGGTTGAACGGATGTGCTCGGAGGCGTGGGATTGCGGGCTGCCTGCGTGGTGGTAGTGGCTGTGCTGGCAGCCCTTGCTGGCCCTGCCTTGGCCTCCTCCTCCTCCTGCGTCTCCTCCGTGCGGCTGGTTGTAGTTGGTGTTCGTCTTCTTCTTGGAGTCAGAGCGCTTGCAGTGCTATCAGGTCCCCCAGGGCCAACATCGCGAGTCCTGCCGGTAGCATTTCGGTGTGGTTGTGGGAGGAGACTGGATGTGCAATTTATGTGTTTTCAGGCTGTATGGCCTCCACCTGTGGTGATTGATTCCACCTGTGCAAACTGCTCTCCCCTTTGGCCGAGCACGTCCCGCGCACAACGCTGCAATTCGGGGAATTGTATCTTGCTATTGCAATCATGTATTTGTACCCGATGGCCGTGTAAGATTGGTTGATATGTTCATTCTGCTGTGGTCCCATTGTTTCACATACTATCTGTGCAGTCGCGAACTGACTTGTGAGGGGTCAGTGGAACGTAGTACTCGAGTAACGGTGGACCCTCATGCATCACTGCACCGAGGTTCAACGACGGGCGGGGCGTCCCATTCGTGGGTGAAGGCAGTTGCCATTTTCACACACAGCCGCACTCGATGGAATAATTAGTGATTTCAAACGGCCACAGATGCCTTTTCGATGTGATGTTGCAAATGAGGAATTCGAGGGGCGGCGCTTTCGGTTTCCAGCTAGCGGCGAGGAGATGCCCACAGGTCTGACTGCAAATGTAACGTTCTATTGTTCTATGTCCTTGAGACAGGGCCCATGGCGAGGGAGCAATGATTGATATGAATAGTTTGGGATGCGCAATAGCTACGTGGGCGATGAGGCCGTCCGTTCCCAAAAACATGTTACTTCACAACACTGGAATTACGGGCTGGGGCACTGTGGATTTAGCAGGCTGCATAACGCACGGACTCAATGGATGTTTCTAATGTTATGTGAGTAATTATTCAGGCATTTTGATCCCGGGATGAGGGAATGATGGATGGATGCATGGGCAGGTGATTTGATACAGAGTTTGCCATGTACAGGGCTTCTTGGGATCTATCCGCCTCCCCTACGCTATGTGATGCAGGGCTGCCATTGTGGGACCATCGTCCATCTGGCCTTGTTGAGCCCTCCCTGTCTCGAGGCGCCCTCAGACACTTGTGTCCATGCACGTTAACATTCCCATCTGATGGAATCTGTTTTGACAGACGCATGCACAGGTACACTCGTTTGTGATGGTGTTTGCACCTCGATATAGATGGTTATGAGTCGCAAGTGGTTTTGGGGTGGTGATGATCCTTTTGGTTGGGCTAGCATGCATATGGCTGTGGATTTCGTGTGATCATTGAAGTGAGTAGTTGGAATGTAGTTCTGATGGCCATTCTGTTCTTTTTCTTTTCTTTTGGTTGACAGGTATCTCCTCCCCTTTTGCCACTGCCATCTGTATGCCACTCCTGCAGATGGATTTTACTCCCGACACCTGCTGCTTCGTGTTAATCAGTGGAGCAGCATTATGATCTTATGGGACGATCGCCAATGGGCCACATGCCCTTACGCAGTACTGGTGGCTCGGAGCAACATTTCGGCCTTTCAGCTGGACTAGTGCCTCCCCATTGGGACGGGCCTGCGGTTCTGTGCGCTTCCATGTTGCCTTTTCGTACGTGATTGTGGCTCTGTGTACCATGGGGGAACAGGGCGACACACAGGTAGTGGCTGGTCATTTCTTGCGGAAGCAGCCCACAATGGTGATTGGTGTTTTGGAGTTCATGGCCTGATGGCTGTATGGGCTTGGTGATTTTGATGTGCATTAAATTTCTATTCGGATTTGGCCCGTGTAGCGTTTTTCTTTGCAAGTGATGTGGCATATGCCAATTTGGGGGGCGATGTATTGTGAGGAAATCTGCATCGGGTTCCGGCTTCGGGGTTTAGTTGCGTGGTACTGTACTGGCCGCGTTTGCCTACGAAGCCCAGTGAGGTCAGGGATGGGGGCTGCCAATATGACAGTTTGAATGTTGTCATGCTCAGGGGCGGGGGATTGGGTTTTGTGTGACAGATGCCGGTCAGCCAGGTGGACTGGTGGAATGATGTGATTTTCGGAATATTGCTGGTCACAGGTGCCTGTGTTTGCGTGCGTTTCTTGGTGGGGGACTGTGGTCATGTCCATTGGGATGGCTTCTGTATTCGTGCCATCTGTGCCCTGCAGCTCCCATTGGCCCCTGTTGTGTTTCTTTTGTTCGTTGGCATGCATGGGTGACTTGTACATTTCAATGGTTGCATTGTGGCTTCATTGCACCTACGGGGAGTTGTACTTTGTGGGCAGGGAGCGGTGTACAGGCACTCAGTGGGGCCATTTACGGTTGATTCGCGATGCCGTACTTCTCGCCATGGCGGAATGGTACATTACGCCATGCCTGATGGCGTTAGGTGCATGTCCGCTAGGGTCGGAATTGGCGTACCGTTGCACCATGGTGGTGTTTGCGGTTTGGCATGGCGCGCGCGCGCGTGCTTGGTGCAGTTAGCGTTGGCGTTCACTACGGTGTCGCTAATGGCTTCGTACTTTGCGGTGACGGGTCATAGTCGCACCGAGCGCTATTCGATGGCGGTATTGCATTTCCGCCATCGTTTTTCAATTTCCGCCAGGGTCGTAATGAGGGCCAATGAAATCAACCATATCGTCGCAATATTGGAGGCAAAGTGGCTTGAGTGGAGATTTGGGGCATGTTTGGTGGAGCTGTCCGAAATTGAAGGGATATTGGGCAGATATTGGGGACACAATGGTGTAAATATTTTGCATATTGAAACCAAGTTCCTTTAAATCTATTTTGCTGTTTATATTTGAGTCAAAATTGAAAAAATCTTCGAAACAGAAATGTAAAATGAATGTGATTTTACAACTCGTGGCATTAATAGGAATTGCCTGGAAATGGAAACCTAAGGGGACTCTGCAATTTGCTGAATGGATACCGAGAGTATGGAACTATGTCGCACTTGATTGGAAAACGTACAATATTCAGGGAGATCAGAAAATATTCTCTTTTGATTGGGTGGAGGTTCTTGCTTTTCTGCAAAGTGACTATAACATACAATACTGCCCGCAACATCTTCGAATTCTTGCCATTCATTGACTTTTGTTTGGTTTGGTTATGTACTCACTCACTATGTACACTCACTATGTACCACGCAGAGACTTCAGGGGGTGGGGTGGGAGGTTGCTGCGACTAGATTTGAGGGAGTGGGGAAAGGGAACTTGCTGTTTGTTATATAAGAAATGGCAATAAAAATATATTTTGAAAAAACATCAACCACTACCATTACTGAGCTCTCTACTTATATTGAGCTTCTCCTATCTTTATCCTTCTATTTTTTCCTCACTGGTCGAGACAGTGTATCTGGTACCATCTTCCCCCCTCACTCAGGGAGTGGGGGGCTCCCGCTATTCCGTTTGCCTTTTCCTTAATATCCTTCAAAAGGCTTTAAAAAAAACTAAAAATCAACACACTCCACAAATACTCCACACTTAATTCAAGTTTCTGCATGTTCACACTATTCACACTGCTCCATACATTTACCCCTACTTTATTATCCCTTGCAGGCCATACTCAGATGCACGCATACTCCCAAAGACCTCAGTTCACGGGGTTCCACAACAGGCCTGCCCCTCTCCTTGTGGCCGCACCCCACTCCAAAGAGCAGGCAGGATTCTGCAAAGATGGCTCCCTGTCAGAACTCTCCTTCAAGACGATGATTCTGTAGTGTAGAAGAAGAATTCTTCCCACCAATGTACCCCTCTGCTTGTAGATATAGACAAGCAGAGGGATCAATTAATTGAAAGATAAGATAGACACAAGGCACGAATGGCTGCAAGGGAAACAAGTCACAGGGTTATTACTGTGCAAGGATTTAGCTATCATACATAGGTCAGAGGAGTAAAACTGACCTGTGCTAACCCAGATGCAGAAACATCGAAGAACAGAATTCAGAGAAGCACAGGATAAGTGGTGTAGACTGACGGTCTGCAAGGCATAGACAGGTATTTAAAGGCATGGTCTAGTAAACATTTTTATTCTCCCTACTGGTCGGCCATGTTTTTTTAAGCCTAAGTGGCTCGATTTTAGAAAACTTTCCAAGGACCTTACCCGAGTTTTCGTCCATTAAACACACGCGAAAACAAGCACCAGGGAGCTGTCATTTTGTGATAATCCTATCATTTCCCCCATCGCCCTGGCTGACCTGCTTTTGCGGCACTAAATCATATCCCCCGCCCCTGAGCCTGTCATCAGCAGACTCGTACCGCCCATTTCCCAACGCCAAAGCACGTCTTGTGTGAACATTCGCTGCGTTTCAGCTATTGACGTGTCGCCATGGAAATGGCAGGACGCCTCTTTCCTCAATAAGTATAAACAGACCGTTTCACAACACACAGCAGCAGATTTTCGATTCCATTCCTCTCTCTGTGTTACTTAGAGTATTCTGTGACTCGTTTCTGTGCTCTGGTCAGCTACCTTCGCCGCTTGTAGCCCGTGTGAACACCTGTACCATCTCGGTAAATTATTTTACTTTGTTTACCACACAATGGCTACAATAATGCCCATAGCAAAAAAGGGGGGTGGATTCAGGCTACCTCTTCCTCTGAGATAATTACAGGTGTGGCAGAACTATGGATGTAACAGATTCTATTACATAAAACCTGTATATTTTTTATATAATAGAGCACAGATTTATTGTCAAGTGTACAACATGGTTTATTTGCACATAGGGGATGACATACTTTTATTGACATGTACACATATACATCTAAATTTCAAGTGCTTGTTCATTATATTGTGTCATCATATAATGTAACAGTGAGACAAAATTAATACATAGTAACTAAGAGTGCAATGTTACTGAAACATGCACATATCGAGTCAGTCACAATAATGCACAATAATGCCCTACATGTACGAGCCCGAGTATACCGAGGAGGAACTACTGGAAAGGGAAGCACGCGAAAACGATGGGGATTCGGACGCAGTTGGCAGGACGAATCAACAGATGAAGAGCCTGGGCCTAGTGGCATGGACGGCGTCTCCACCTGGTGCACATGCAATCGGTGCGAGCTAATGCCAACCGAGGACGAGAACTGCTGCTGCCGAGAAAACTGGGGATGCATGGCCTACATTTCGGAAGGCGAGCCACGACCGCAATGCATCACCGAGCTGCCAGACTTCAGGGCAGCCTGCCTCACACGGGCCGTGTTGAGAATAATGATGGTGCTTATGCACGAACTTCGCGCAACTGTTCGTCCTTGTAATCCGAGTAACGAGTAAGTATACTCTGCTTGTCATGCCACTCCTATTTCATGTTCTTCTACTATATCCAAAATTACATCTACATATCATTGTAACGCATGTAAGTCGTTCAATAGTGTGCATTGTCTAGATAGCATTTGTCCGTGCAGAATGCCATTAGTAACAAGAATTGCATTGACAACAAACGTTTATTAAACTTATCTTGATCATTTAAAAAACAGTTTGTTTCATTCCTTTTCACAGGTGGTACAGGCTGGTGGCCTATCGTTCCTTTACATGGTGGCTCCACGGGAGGCTTGGACACCGCGTTCGAAGAGTGATACCCGCCTGTGCCGTTCGTGCCATTAGAGAAACGTTCCCGAGTGACAGTGGTCAGTACAGGGGATTTTCTCTCGCTGTGCTGCAACCTGACCTGTATAATCTTTAAAGTCTTGTATTTTTGTTCATGAAAATAAGATACAAAATAAAACACCACCACATATACCACCACATATATTTTAACAATATAGTTGCATCCTTCGGGGGTCCAGTCTATAATGTAAGCATGTTTCCTTCTCGTGCAAGACGGAACATCCAAGGGACGAGTCACATGTTCAGATTTTAGTCACATCATTTATACATTTCTGCATCTTATGCAAATACTAAGGCGCACATAATGAGCTGGTATAGTTCCTGCGACCAAAACAAACCTTGCATTGATCATTGTATGATTCATTTACTTTTGTATCAAATCTTTATTCTTGAAGATTGTATAATAATGTCGATATTTACTTTTCAGATTTATCAATAATGCCTGCCTGTTCGATTAGCGGTTGCCCTTCGAAGACCCATGCGCAATCTGAAGGCACTACAATGCATGTATTCCCGAAAACTGTTGATCGAATAAGAGAATGGGTCAGACATTGCGGATATCCACTGGATGAGCTGGAAAGTAGAGTCCAACAAGTCTTACAGGACAAGAGGGGTGATCGATACCGCATCTGCAGCCGGCACTTTTCCTTGGACATGTACACAACATCTTGGGTAACAAAGAAGAATAAACGGCGAACGACACGGAAATTGCTCGAAAACGCTATTTCCACTCTATTGGTCCACATTCCGCTACCGGTGAGTCAAGTGTCCAGATTTAGCTTTAGGCCTTGCGGTAGTGTGTAGGTAGCCGAACGGATTAATTGATATTGTAGGAGTTCTATCCCTTGTAATAATTTCGATATTGATATGAGTGTATAGTTTTTTGAATAATGACATTTATCAATATATTCTTTTTCGATTTCATAACCCACAAACGCAATGTATATATATGGGAACAGGGAGCTGTGCTGTATTGAGCATTTTTCAAGTATTCTGTCGCCTTACATGGCTATTTTTAATATTGGCATTTCATTATCAATCATTAATTTACCTTTACAACTTCTTGACTATCCCTTGAATCTGAAGCAAGAACATTCTACATCCTTGACGTGGTTGCAGGTATCAACCACTTCTAGCGCGTATCAGGTAATCTTACTAGGCTAATCCGCTACAGACTTGTTTTATGCATGTCAAGTAATAGTTTTATTTTATCGTGTAATTATTTTACTGAATGTTTGGTTAGTGCTTTCCAATTGATATACACCTTAGTTATCGTCCACTGGTGTTTGTTTTCAGTTATAATTAGTGTTATCCATACTAATGCAAGTACTGTCTTTCAGGCAGATGCTGAAGCTTCCGCCACATCTACAACATTTGTAGATGTTCTTCACCAGCAGGAGGTATGGATACTGACAGCTCCATCGAGCATCATTATCAGAGCTGGAATTCTTGTCGTTTGATTGTTCTACACAATGTTTCATTCGTGGTTAGCCGTTGATATGTACCTGTGCTGTCGATCCCAGGTGTGTGTTATGTTTTCACTATTGTAATCCTCACTAATGCAAGTACTATGTTTCAGGCAGTTGATGGAGCGTCAACCCCTGCACTTGATGCAGAGCCTGACATTCAAGTAATTCCAGGGGAAGTGGAAGCGGGACCATGCGTATACGAATCGGCGCAACAGCTTTCGGAAGTGCGCACTACATTTGCAACATCCATAGATATTCTTCAGCAGCACGAGGTATGGATACTGACAGCTCCATCATGTGTGATCATATAACGTGATTCCATTTGCTATACTTTCTTCCCTATTAACGCAAGTGCTGTGTTTCAGGGAGACGACGAAGCTTCCACTACAATCACAACATCCAATTTAGATGATGCAGATGTAAATAAATCGGAGAAATAAGTCGATGAAATCTGCATACTTAAATTTTCCTTGATTGTTTTAGACAATGCATCATTTGTGGTTATCTCTTTATATGTACCTGTGCCGTCGACCCCAAGTGTGTGTTATGTTTCCAATATTGAAAAGCATACTAATGCAAGTACTGTGTTTTAGGGAGATGCGGATGCCTCCTCTCCAATACAACCATTCATGGCAGTCCATGCAGAGCCAGAGGTATGGATACTGACAGCTCCATCGAAATAGATCATCACTGGTCGAATACTTGTCGTTTGATTGTTGCAGACAATGTTTAAATCG
Organism: Ambystoma mexicanum; assembly: GCF_040938575.1. NCBI lineage: Eukaryota > Metazoa > Chordata > Amphibia > Caudata > Ambystomatidae > Ambystoma > Ambystoma mexicanum. Next base: position 707,660,624 of record NC_090938.1, read on the forward strand.
TGTTTGGCTATTGAGATGTACCCGTGTGTTCGTCCTCACGTGTGTTTATGCTAACAATATTTTGATACATAGTAATGAAAGTACTATGTTTCAGGGAGACGATGGAGCCTCATTCCGTGCTGTCTATGCAGATACAGAAAATATAGTCGTTGCAGCGCAAGAGGAAGGGAGGACATGCAGAAACGAATGGGAGCTACAGCGTGCAGATGTTGAAGGTCGAGTCAAAAAAGTTGCAAAGAAAAAAAAACAAAAAAAGCTTAGTTACAAACAGTTCATAACTTTAGAATTTTTTTTGTCCTGGGGACTATTTTATGTTTTTTTCCAGTCAATTGTACTATACTTTATCTTGTGTTTAAACTGAACATCCGTTTTCCGATCTGTCCTCTAGTTACCCGTGGGTCTACGAACTATACATACACAGACAGTGAAGCGAATGAGAGATGTTGCTTGCCAGACCATGTACACTATGGAGGAACTATTAATTGAGGTGAGGCGTGTTCAGGCTCGAGATGATCATGTCCAATGGCCAGAACATGAATTAACTGTGTTTGTAGTCTACAGCAAAGTTGCATTGGACCATAGCTACAGTGCTACCACACCACCACAAGAAGATGTTATTGAATGTATTGAAGATAGCTCTGAAGTAGTTGCAGATCAATTCACACAATCTACATCCGCCAAAAATTTGCCACCAAAAAACCTGTCGACATTGTTGTGTTCTCCCATCAATGTTGAAGTAATAGATGCCGAAATGACAGAGAATGAACCAGCTGCAGCATCGATAGACGCATCAGAACTTGATATCAGCGATATTACTTTCCAATGTGTTGAAATCTCCACAACGTCACAGGCCGAAACAACGTTGACGCAGGATGACAATCTAATGAAAGAGAGCAAATACATTGTATTCGACAGTTGTTTGATGGAAATTATAAGTATGCTGAAATGTGTGCATTCCATTAGAGGGAACGTATGTAGGAAGCCATTGATTAATGTGACTCGTCAAATATAAGGCAGTAACGTCAAAATAAATGCCGCCTGTAGATTAAATCATAGGTTCTCATGGTCTGCACAACCGATGGTGGGGAAACTGCCAGCAGGCAATCTACTGTGTGCAGCTGCATCACTTTTTAGTGGCTCCAGTTTTAGAAAGTTAGAGGCTTTCTTTCAGTTTGTGGGACTCCATTTCATTTCTAAAGCGCTGTACTACATATACCAACGTGAGTATCTGTTTCCGGCCATTAGTGATGCTTGGAAAATTGAACAATTGTCGCTAGCAAGAACATTCGAAGGCAAACGTTTCAGGCTAGCCGGCGATGGACAGTGTGACAGCCCTGGATTTTCTGCCAAGTACTGCACCTACCACTTTCAGGACATGGATATTAAGAAAATTGTGAGTTCGGTGGTCGTGCAGGTAACACAATGTACATCGTCAGTGGCCATGGAGAAACTAGGATTTATAAAATCAGTGGAATATCTACAATCAAGGGGAATGCACATCATAGCCACGGACAGACACGTTTCAATTGCCAAGACATTGAGAGAGCAGTTCCCACATATTAAACATCAATTTGACGTATGGCATCTTGCTAAATCAATCAATAAGAAAATCTCGGCTGCAGGGAAAAAAAAGGTTTTGAAAGTATTTTGCAGTGGACCCATTCTATCACCAACCATCTTTGGTGGAGCTCAAAAACTTGTGAAGGGTCAGTGGAAATACTACTTTAAAAATGGCGGTCACTGATGCACCACTGTACCAACGTTCACCGCTGGACAGCAAATGAACATTTCCACCAATGTGAACATGGCCCTTTGTCCCCAGAGGAGGCACAGAAGAAGAAGTGGTTGATTCCATCTTCACCGACACACAAAGCCATTGAGAAGATTGTTTTCGGCAAAACTCTTCAAGAGATTTGAGAGGACTGACAGAATTCTGTCACACAGGAGATTTGGAGGTGTTCCACAATATGTGCCTAAAGTACAGGCCAAAGCGCTTGCATTTTAGCTTTCGGGGCATGAAACATCGCACTCTACTAGCGTTCTTGGCCCATAACAGCAATGTCGGACGTGAACAATCTAGGACTAGGGGTAAACTAAGGATGCCTTGCTACACTAAGGTGTTTTCAAAACGAAGTAAGCAATGGGTGATCAAACCAGTCTATGATGAAATGCAGTTCGACTTTGTGAAAGGCCTTATTGTTGCTGTGTTAGAGAAGCACAGATATGGTATTTTGGACGTTTCTGTGCAGAGCAGTGATCCATTGCCACCGAACATTGCGACTGTGCCATGCCCACCCGAAGCACAGCAGGTTGTGAAGTACAAATCCCGGTTTAAATAATTGCAATACGATTGTCTTTTTGTAAATAAATGTTATTGTACAGTGTACCTGTAACCCTAACCCCTACCTTCACCATCATGGGTGGCGAACAAGCTGGGTGTCATCTTTGAATTCTCTCTATTCACCTCATATATGTGTATCTATATATTATTCTCATGTCTCATCTCATGTAAATGTAAATGCTGTGCACTGGTAACGGAGGGGAGGCTTGCGTATTGCAAATAATAAAACAAACAAACAATAAATCTCACTTTTAACTCAACTCCTGTGGTACTTTATACTTTCCCTGACCTTCCGCCAAAAATTAAATGTCTCAATTTGGGCTGCAAAGCTCGCAGACAACGGGGACAAAATTGGGGCACTTAGAACGAGCCAAGCGGGCCGTGGCATTTGGGAGAGAAGCCAGTTCGCATTTGCACATTGAGGCGCACTACATAGACGGATTCTAAACTTCAAGTTCTCACAGATGCCTATACTACGTGATGTTGCAAATAAAGAATGCGAAGGACAGCGGCTTTGATTTTCAGCTTGCGCCCAGATGAGGCCCACAAGTCGCACTGGAAGTATAAGGGTCTATTGTTTTTTGACCTTGAGACAGGGACCATGCCGAAAGAACTACATTTGAAGGGGGTGCGCATTAACGTAAGAGACGATAAGGCAGAAAATTCAGAAACTAGACCGAGTTTCATTTTAGTTCAGTATACGAAAATCGTTGTCAAGAGCACAGTCCGTTTTACAGACTGCATTACGAAGAGACACAATGGAAATTTCAAATATAATATAAGTAAATCTTTACACGCTTTTATACCGGAATGAAGATTTAATGAATGGATGCATGCATAAATGAATGAATGAAGAGCTAGGAAAAGCAAGGAAAACGTGTTCGTAGTGGGCACATGGGCGTGCAGGTCCACTGGTCTCACCGATCTCGGTCCTTGGCCCAGCCACATTTCCCTGCACTGCCTACCTGCACTACGGGACTGTCTCTGTATCCTTCAGCCCCTTCTCCCGGCATTTACCTTGCACTTGCCACCAGCTGGCCCTATTATTTAATTTGTATTCAACTAACCATGTACAGCACTTTTACCCCCTCTCCCCCCTTCCCCATGCGCGATCAGAAAGACACCTGGCCTAGTAGGATCGTTGTCTGTCTGCCTTTGTTCCCCACATGCCTCGTCGCGCCTAGAAACACTTGAGTATAGGCGCGTTACAAATGCCATATCATATATCATATCATTCCTCACGCATGTAGACTAACTGTCGTTTATCATTGTGTGTTGGCCTCAATTTATTTCGTTACTTTTCGCATTGATTTTAGAGCCGAACATAGTCCATTGAACTATCCTTGCAAGCAAATAGTTTCTGATCGGCTGTAATAAATAAAATGAGTAATATTAATGAAGATCGGCTGGCGAGACTAATTATAATTTTTTTGTTTTCATACCAGGTATTTGCTCCCCTTCTGCTACTGCCATCGGTTTGAGACACCAGCAGATGGCTTTTACAGTAGACACCTGCAGCTTCGTGTGAACAACTGGAGCACACTGACAATTTTATGGGACGATCGCCAAGGGCCCACATGCCCTTACGCTGTACTAGTGGCTAGAAGCAACATATCAACCTTTACGATGGACTAGTGCCTAGTTGATGGAACAGCCTTGCGGTTCACCGTGCTTCCAAAGTGCTTCTTTTAATGAAAAGCAACACCCTGTGTACCATGGCGGATACAGATAAAAGAAAATAAATGGCTTTCGGAGTTCATATGGCAATTGCTGAATATTCTCTAAACATTTAATGTCAAATAAATGTACTTTACCAAATGTACCGTGTTGCTGTTTGATTTTAAAGTACAGTTTCAAATTCCGAATTGTGGCGCGCTGTGTTGTGAGATGGTCTGTGTTGGTTTCCGGGTTCTGTGTGGAGTCGCATAGAAGACGACTGGGCGCGTTTGCCTACGCAGCACAGTAACGTCACGGAGAGAGGCGGGGAATATGAATGTTTGGGTAATATCAGGCTCATGGGCGGGGGAATTGATTTAGTGCCGATGAAGCAGGTCAGCCAGGGCGATGCGGCAAGTGATAGGATTATCACAAAATGGTGGCGCCCTGGTGCTTGTTTTCGCGTGCGTTTAATGGACGAAAACTCGGGTAAGGTCCATAGGAAAGCTTTCTAAAATCAAGCCACTTAGGCTTAAAAAAACATGGCCGACCCGTAGGGACAATAACATTTTTTACTAGACCATGCCTTTAAGTAAACAAGTTGTGCAAACAGGATAACAAAATGTGACAAATGGAATGCAACCAGTCTTACTGTATGGTGTCCTTGAATAGTTCAAAACGTAGAATTTCCAAAGTAACAAAAACGTCCCAACCTCATCCGCCAGCACGAGGACGCCTAATGTCCATAAGCAATCCTATGCCGATGAAACGCGGATCCCTAAAGTGATGGCACACACACAGGCAGTCTCTAGTCCGTGTGCCTTTGGGTAGAGCAGACGTCCAATATCGAAGGCAGAAATCAAACAAGTGGATTAGTGTGCAGCATGGGCGTGTGCAGCGTCGGAACGAAGTGCACTCCAACAGAGGTTTAAAATAATTGAAGCAGTCCAGTAAACAATCCGGGTCGATTAGGATTCAAGCAAACAGAGCAATGGGGAGGAGCAGAAGCGATCATAGAAACAGTCAAGGTCGAGGCGATACGTGGGTAGCAGTTCACCGATTCAGAGGCAAAGCAGGTCCAAAAATGAAGCAGGGTCAATTCCGTGGATACTGGTAGAGAGCAACAAGACAGACAAGGAACAGACAAGGGCAGCTCGTAATACGAAGCATAAGTTGGCAACTAGATACACACAAGAAACACAATATAGGACTTGATGACTTTCAGAAGCATCGAACACTGAGCGGGCGGGGCTAATAAGGATTAGTTCACATGACCTTTCGTCGACAGTGTAGAAACGCCACTCTGCCCAGGTGCAAAGGACGCCATTGTTTCCATGGTAGCTCCCAGCTACCGCGGAACAGGGTTCTCCAGTTGCATGTTCTTTTGTCAGCTGCTGAAGTGGTGAAAGCCTCTCTGCATGTTTTGTGACGAGAATCCTTTAGGCTAGTTGTGAGTGCCCTAGCCCCTGATCCTCTCTTGGGAGCTGACAAACAGCGTTTCCTACCCCTGATCATGACACTCCCACAAGGGCACTTGGAGTACATGTTTTGGGACTGGTCGCTGTAGGTGGGCTGGGCCCTTCCAGAGAGGTCGCCTGGATACCTCCACAGATACGGAGCCGATGGGATCACGTCGGCAGGGTCACCAAATGCAGGCAAGTCCCTGTTTACGCTCACGCCAGAATTAATGCAACCCTCTAGGGAAAGCAGCCAAGAGATAGCCTGCAAGGATAACAAGGTTTAATGGTACAGAATACAAAGTTATCAACAAAGGACTCTGCTGCTCAAGAATGTTCTGGCCCAAACTAGTACAATCAGAGTCTTAAAAGTCACTAAGGCATCACCAGTATACAGTAAGAATTGGTGCCTCTGATTGGTGAGGCCCTATATATGGACCTGCTCCATAGGGTATGCCAGGCTACAATTGATTTGCTTCTCTGCCGCCTGTCAGTTCCCATGTGGATCAGGTGGGCTCATCTCCCTGTGGAGTGAAGGTCAGATCTCTCATAAGTTACATTTAGCAAAAACTGTTCTAGTACACTAAGCCTACTACTACATCACTATGTCATGCACCTGGGAGGCTCGGGACTGGTACCAAGGGGAAGGAAAGAAGAAATACAGCCATACTGACCCACACGTTTTGTGCTTTGTGGATACCGCTCCTCTCGCACCCAAGGCTTCCACCCTCGTTTTGATCTATAATGTATTCCTCCCTGTACCTCATGTTACAAAGGACGTATTTATGTGACGAGGTGAAACAGTCGCTCATGCTTACATCTTTCACAGCCAGCAGGTTTACGATTTGGACTGGGGTCGTTCACTATCTTAGAATGCAGGGGTGTGGGGATCAGGTCAGTGTTGTGGGCCATGGCTCTGAGTAGGATGGGTGGGGGTTATAGGCCTGCTGGCAGCTTGGCTGTGATGAATGGGCACTGCGAGGAGCCCGATGTTGTCTCACGGCCTTGCAGGGTGCATTCCTCCCAGTGATACTAAGTAATTGCAACACCAGAGGGACAAGAGGCCACTTCTGTGAGAACTGGTTATGCAGACCCATCCTGTCTTAATGATCTGGGCCTAGTCGAGTCCTTTCATGGAGCTAAGAGTTGTGCAGTGCGGCCATGCAAGACTATGCATCCACCATAATTCCAAAATGAGGTTTCTTTCTATGCACACAATAGGGTCAGGCATCTATCGTTCGAGCTATATTATATCCGCGCTGAGTTTAATAGCAATGTCACCCCCTAGTACATTACACAATTTCGTATGGGATTCGCCTCACCTTAAAGCGCTTAGGGGGTGGGATAGACTAACTTCCATCCCAACAGTAGACCACAATTTAGAAGGGACTTGGTCCAACAATCCCTGTTGTAACGAGGGAAAGGTGGTCCAGTCTCCTGAGGTCAAATGAGTGTCTTGTTTTAATGCAGCCAAAACCTAAAGTTCTCTTTGTGCATTGATATCAAGATAAATATCCTCAGGGGAACAATAGATGGAGCAGCTAGTTTACACAACATATCTAGCCCTGACAGGATAACTTGGAACTTTTACCTCGGACAAAGACGATACATCCGAGAAGAAATACCAGGAATTTAATGTTTGCATTCCCTACCCAGACCTTACATTGGGAAGAACTAGGAATCACTTCCCAACCACAGCAGCCGAATTTATGTTGATCTAATGGATTTGTTCCTAATTTAGAGCAAGGACAGGCAAACATACTCCTATCTTTACTTTGCTGCTTTTGTCAACTACATGTTCTCTTTTTCCTTACTTCTGCCTATCAATCCTCCTCCTTATCTGCATGTGTTTTCTGTGTTATCCAACACCACCACTTGGATTTAAACTTACTTTGTCTGTGAATATAGAACAGGAAAGTATCAGGTGTGTTTTACAGCCATTGCAACTTATACTTTGTTGCAATTCTTATTCTTATTTTTGTTGCCTATGTTTTTCCAATGAGTTCGACTTAATAGGTTGTGCTTTCTTTTTTTTATTTTTTTACTATCACACTCCATGTTTTGATGTTATCACGGACATGGGTTGCAGACTCTCATATCTGGGATGATAGCCACCTCACAAACAGTGATACCCACAAATCTGTGTGAGTAATCAAATACAGAATTGTCCTACTTCAACAATAACTTGTGTTTTGTTGTCTGCTTGATTTCTTGTTTCTTCATCATTATATTTGCCTTATTTTTGTGTCCCACTTATTCAGTTAAATGGATTAGATTTAATATACTGCACAGCATTCATTGCATCAATATTGGGTTAACAACGGGAGCCTAAGGAATAAAAGTAACCCCCGTTTGCCTTACAAACCCAACGGCACAGCAGCACCCCCTATCCCATGATTTACAAGGACTAAGCAATTGGGCATGCTTAACAGAATGAGTCACAGGATGACGTATGAGAGTAAATCCAATACCCAGGGCATTGACAACTTAATTGGAATGCATGACATGAGGGAATCCAGAGGCCTTGTGTAGGGTTGTCCAACTCCAGTCCTCGGGATCGGAATCCTGACGGGTTTTTAGGATAACCCTCATGAATATTTATGAGATAACATGTGCATACATTTAGAATCATTGCATGCAAATATATCGCATGAAAATTAATGAAGGATATTCTGAACATCCAACATGTTTCCGGCCCTCGAGCCCTGGAGTTGGACAACCCTGCTTTATAGGCTGAGCACGATGATCCATTATTGACAAGACATGAAACCTTTTGACCGTTAACAGTGCAATCTACATAGGGGGCAGCTGGGCTGAGCAGGATAATTAGTGCAACACATTTGTGGCCCCCTTGGCCATCTTAATGAGCCTTCTGTGGTGATGGCACAGGAGGAAGAAGCAGAATCAGACTAATTGGAGCAGTCAGTTGACCACTTTGTCTCTCCTTCTGGGGTCTGTTGGGACACTCGGCTTTCCAGTGCATGAATTCTTTACAATAGTCTCGGGAGGATAGCTCAGGGGCAACGTGCCTGCCTTGGAAGCAAGACGACAAGGAGCAACACAGGTTCAATCCCTGGGTCCGTGCTTAGAAACCTCTGGGTATCAAGCGTGTTATAAATAACCTATCATATCATAGTAGCACTGATCATTGTACCCATGCATATTATGTTTTCAATCCCATTCCCATGTTCAGCTTGTTGGGAGGCGGCCCTTCCCTTTCCTCTTCCCCATCCACCAGACATTGATCGGAAACCTCCTCTACCTTTGCGAGGGCTGCAATTGCTGAATTTGTAATGCCATAATTTTAGCTTCGGTACTTTCATTTTGCCTTTCTGCTTTTTCATGAAAGTGATGTGCAGCCAGAAAAACCTCCGTCAAATTCTTTTCTTCCCAACAAATCAAGCTCAATTTGATAACAAATTGTGATACTAGAACCTGTGGAGCACAACAGTAACATCTATAATAACAGAATATTGTTCAGACATTGTTTCAATAGTTCGAGATAGTCTGCTGGATTTTCACCCTTTGCCTGTTTGCAGGCAAATTTTTTGCCCAATCCATCTTTCGGAGACAGATCTCAATGATTAACTGTACTAATCTATCAGCAAAAGCCTTTAAACTATCAGTGGCTGTTTTTTCATTGCAAAACGTGGCGGTGAGGATAGCCACTCTCAGCAATTGGTTAAGGTCGGCGAATGTGTGTCTATAACAGTCTATTATGACCTGCAAATCCACTTGGAACTTGGCTGGATCCTCTCCAATCTTTGGAAATCTTTGAAGAATGTTAAACAAATTTGTAGCAGTCCATGAGTCCATGGAGCATGCAAAGTGAATATGGTGTTTCTTCCTCCTGAGAGCTGCCAGAGAGGAAATGTGGTTACATTACTGAACGTTGGGGAACAGCGAAACCCTTCGAAGGTGCGTGGCTTGTCCTGTGATGGCGATCAAAAGAGGATACATACTTGAGCTTTTAGTGTAATTGCGATAGTGTGTAGTTGTCTTGGGACAACAAGCACACGTATCAGGGAAGGCTGATCAAAGGTAGATGGTTCATTCATGGATGAGTGAGGGCTAATGATCTGACTAAGGCTACTCTATAGTGGGACAGTTGCAGACATTGATGGACAGCTGTTTTTGCAGGGAATAGCATGATTATAGGTATCGAGAATGGCCTCAGCTGATTCCTTTGTTGGAGGTACCCCTTGGATAACCGGGTATAAGCAGTTAAGACTAGGTTTATGCATGGGTGCCAGCCAGTGGCGTTGCCAGATATCAAATTTAGGAGGGGCACAGAGGGGGCACAGACAAAAGTGGGGGGGCACCTATGAAAGGTAATGTGTGACATCACACAAGCACTCCCGCCGAGGCTTTTGTGAACACCAATTACCCACACCCCACTGTACCTCCCCTCCCATCAGAATGTAGGCACGAAACCATTCAGTGACTAATGGCCCGTCATTAGCAGTTTCATGCCCTACATTCTGATGGGAGGGGCTGCAAGCTGCTAGTTCGCTGCTTTGAGACAAAGGAGAAATTTGCCTCAGTGAGTGTCATAAATAACACCACGAACAGAGAACACAGTCACTGCTCGCCTTAGGTAGGGGGGCACAAGGGGGGCACAGCATGTCAGAGGGGGGACACTGGCCCCCCCAGAATCCCCCTAGCGACGCCACTGGTGGCAGCAGGTTGGAGTACTCAGCCTTTAGCGCTTTGACTTGCTCTTGCAGTTTCTTTGTGTGTCTTTCAGTGCTCAGGTTTTCGACTGATACTGTCTCTTCAGTGAACCAGTCGAAATAGCTATTGTTAGTCTAAATAGCTGTTAGTGCACTTGTGCCTCTTTCTTTTCTAAGGCTTTTCCCAGCAATGTAATCTTATCCATGTCAAATGTACCTCGCTGAGGGAATTGTCTAAGTGAGTCTTCCTGAATTTAAAAGTGCCCTTTATCCAGAAATGTACATGTTCTGGTGTGTATACATAATGTACCTGGACTTCCATTAGGAGGAAGTGGCACTTCTCTAGACTAACCAGATCCCAATCCCACAAGGGGAGACAAGGTAAGGATTATTACGGAACCAGGTCTATAACGCTCCGTCTGCGTCATGCTTGGTGGCTGGCGGGATGGGTTTCGGCTCATGCCGACAACTTTGCAGCATCTGTTCAGAGGTTCGAGAGGAGTGACATGAGCTCTGTTCCTCCCCATTACAGAAATGTCAGAAACACATTTCAGTGTTGGCCAAATCTACATCCTGATAGCTGTGCTTCATGCTGAGGTAATCTGTCACAGTGCACAACCTACTTACGCTGGCCAGAGTACAGAGCGGATTAGCTTTTCCAGAGAGTGGGTAGGGAATTGTCATAGACAAGACACATAAACGGAGGAAACAAAGCATGTTAGAGCTCCCGTACTAGGATAGGGAAGAGAGAAACAACAGTTTTTTTGCAACAGCGTTGCACATGCATCATTTCTGGGTAAGGGAAAGGGTTTCGACAGGACAAGCTGGGCTCGCTTCTGGTATATTTTCATATTCACACTAGTATCACTTACTCGAGACTCTAGTCTGTACTACTCTACTCTGACCATGAACGGCCTTATTTACTCTAATTCAGTATGATGCATGAGTACACTGCTTAGATGCTATAGTTAATTTACTAACATGGTGGTCAGCTGATTTACTTTTTCTCTAGACAGATACAGATGTAGGCAGGGTATCTTCCCTCCTTGTTCATGATATAACAGATAGTTTTCAGATCTCAGATTCCCATGTCTTACCGGAGACAAACATTAACCAGACCTGTACCCAAAGACACGGAACACAACAAAACATGACAGATATCAATGCTATTAATTGCGCTCACCAACCCAGGTTTTCCAGTCGGCTCCTCTTCAGCATCTGCTCTGCCTACTTTTCAAATGCCCAGGTGCACCTGCCAGGGTTGCCCACTTGCAGACAAACTTGTCTTACCTGGGCCCTCTGGGATCACTGGGAGCCACGTCGGGCGATCCCAGTGTTTTAGCCTTAGGGCAGCGGGAATCCGATGTTGCAGGCACCAATCTTATCATGAAAAAATCACCCACAGACTCTTCAGGTAGATTGGTATGCGTCTTTTACGGAAATCAGCAAGGCAGCATACAGAGGCTTCATTGGACAGGACAGAGAAGCAACAACCCTACAAGACTCATCGCAGTAAACCCTCCTTCTTGGGTGTTGTAAGGGAGGCATGGTATCACAAGTAGACACTGACACGAGAATTGCACGTTTCAAAACCATTATTGGTAAATTCAAGGGGGTTGGAAAAACTCCTGTCTGGCCCTATAACTAAGATGGGAGTAATCTCGACCATCAAATAATATAGAAACAATCCTTGCCAGTCTTAGTCAAACAATAAAGGCCTATACTAAGATAAACCTAATGACTGTCTTCACTCTAATACAAACTAATGTGAAATAGGGATATGTGTCTAAAAAAGGAAAAATCAGTGGTGAAACAAAATGTCAGAATGGCAATATAAATCAGTATTAATTCTCTTCCCCATGCTATATAGCACAGGTTTAGATGGAACACTTGATAGATGAACACACTTTGGCTTGCGAACACAGTTAGGTGGCTTGCTCTACCCTCCAGAGCCTTCTTTGCTGTTCAAGTCTGAGTCACAAGTTCACAGGTTTAACCTCTCGGGTTCCATCACCCAAGTCCAGGTCACCCTTCAAGCTTCTACACAGTTTCAACAAAAGTTTCTAAGTATAGTATTTGGTCGCAGTTCATATAGGTTCTCCTGAATCAGGCTCAAACCTTTTCTCCTCGGTGGGGTTGCCTTACCCAAGCTTTGTTCACATTCCACACATGGGCTTTTCTTCGTTGCGTTCAAGCAACCTTTCGTGTTTTGATTTCGCTGTCAAAGACTTTCGAAACTGGGAGGATTTGTTCTCTCACCGCCACATGCCCACTTCGACCCTCCTTTCTTTCTTTACTTCCGCTTTACATATTTTCCTTCAGTTCCAAATGTAATTGTTACGTATGACTTGCTTTCATATCAATTGCTCCTGGATCAAGTCTTTCAAACCTTTCCTTCATGCAGATTTGTGGTTACTTTCTTCCTTTCGCTTTCTGCAGCCTCTACAGCTTTAAAACATTTCACAGAGACTTTTGATTGGGCAATTTCACTTCGCCGGACCACTCTGCACCTTTGTATTTCGTATGCACTGTTAACAATGGATTCACTTTCTCTTGCTGCTTATCAGCGCTCATGTAACCTTCATCCCTCGGATACTGTTGCAAGCATTTAATTTAAACACAGACCGGGCTTTCTTTGCTTCCTTCAACTCACTGGTCGTGTTAAGATGCTTTCCGTCAATCGCGCCTTTGATGTAGGAGTCAGGTTGTTAGCACTGACGCTTCTATGCCTCCCCAAATCTGCCGTTCACCCGGGATGGTGGTTGGTAACCTTGTAGCACTGGGAAGCCTGTTTCTCCCTTCCAGCTGGGCGGTCTTCTGGAATCCTCACGGCCTTTCGGAAATAACTATCTCTCGCTGGGTGGCGTGGGGAGGGGTCTCTGGCTTCCTGCCCCTTCGGTTCCACAGTGTTTCAGCACAATATTTATGCTTGTCAGAATATGATCCATAGACATTTCCAGCGTACTCACGCCATTAGCAAACTTTGCAACTAACGGAAGGCATTCTATGATACATTTGAGTAATTCTGCAGTGCACGTTACTTCCACGGTTCTCAAATTGCTGAGTTTCCGTCTATTGTTGGTAATCCTATGTAGGGCTGGACAATATAGACCAAAAGTCATATCTCAATATTTTTAGACTGAATGGCAATATACGATATATTTTGATATTGTTCATGTGGGTTAAATGCTCAGTTGTAAGCCGCAACTACATGTGAGATGTCACAAACACCTTTATTTATAAGACATTGATCAAAATAAAGTGCAAATACAGGGTTCTTCTTCCTATTTGAAAATGCACACAGCTGTCTAAATATCAAAATGTAAATAAAACATTGTAGTATGTGTAATAACGTATATATATGTATATTCTCCATGTTAACGATATTGTCTTATTCTATATCGATTTTGAAAATATATCAATATATCTCATAAACTTGATATATCGCCCAGCCCTTGTGGGCAGGACATTAGCTTGTGCCAGGGGCACAGGTACATCCTGCAAGGCGTTAAACATAACCAGTAAAGGTATGTTACATCCCGAGAATCGAACTATGGTCACTGGATGCAGTACCATACTATGTTACCCCTAATAGAAAGATCTACTGAATGCTGTGTTCTGTATCCCAAGGGTAGCCAGAACGGAATTGTAAATGTTTAGAATGGTGGCGGAAAGCCATGTCCTCTAAAATTAAAGAATGCGGTAAGGAAGGAAATACATTTTCAATACAACAAACTAAGTGCATCTTACTGACTTTCTGCAGGAGGTTTATTGGGCCTCATTACGAATGTGGCGGAAAGGCAGCAATGGTGCCGGTAGTGCAGCCGGCGCCATTGTTACAATACCGCCACATTACGAGTTCTGCTTGCGGGTGCCGCTCAGCACGCCTGGTCAGACCAGGCGTGCAGAGCGGCACCCGCAAGCAGAACTCGTGATTGCACCGGCACCGTTATTAACGGTGCCGGTGCAACCATGCCCCCCACCCCCATTCTGCCCTATGAGGCAGAATGGGGATCGGGACCCCGGCCATACCGGCAACCGCGAATGGCCAATTACTGGCCCATTCAACTCGTAATGGGCTGGTAATGTCCCATTCGCGGGTGCTGAGGCCCATTGTCTTAAACTCTATAAAACCATGTTGTTTGTATGTCTGGGAGGCACATTTATTGGGGCGTTTCTGCACAGCTGTATGGAAATACATTCTGTCTATATTTGCTGCCTGGGGATGCTTACTGGATGCTTACTGAATTACTCATAGACTGATTTTCTGTTTTCTACACAGCTATCCAAAAGTGCAGAAGTAGTGTCCAGCTTGGGTGAGATGGTTGACATGACAGTAAATAAACATATTCTGAACAAGCAGGAAAATAATCTAGAATGGGCAAATACAAGAATACTAAAAATCATCTCTTCCAGATTAATACAAGCGAGCGTCCCAACCGAAAGAGCAGATGGACAGGACATGAAAGAATTCTTATGGGGAAAGTGCAGGACCTACAAACTGTGTACTTTAATTTAGGATACTGTCATTTTTCCAGGAGACCTTCCAGCCTGAAGGCGGGAGTTTAAATCAGCTCCTGAAAGAAGATGGAGAGACCTTCCTTTTCTAAGTGTTGGTTTGGAAAATGGTGAGAGACACAGCATGCAGTGCAGAGCAGGCTAAGTCCTAACCTGGATGCAAACCCCAAAGGCAGGCGAGTGGAGTTGGTGAGGGAGGGAACTGACCCCAGCACTCTGCGCCGGTCGGTCAGACCAAGAAGCAGAGCGCTGCCAGTGGGAGAAGTGAAGAGGTGAGCTGCGGAACGGCTGTGTAGTACAGTGGTGCCGGTTAACAGGAAAAATGCAGAAGTCGCAGGGGGAACTGGAAGCCACGACAGGCTTCTTTCCGAAGCAAGAAACAAGAACACTCTGTGCTGTTGACTGGGCAAAGCTGCTCGAAACCAGGTGACACTGAGGCAAGTACCCAAACTAATGAAAATGGCTTGAGAGAACGCAGAAGTTGTTGGTGAGCACAGAGAAGAGAAGGGGACACCAAAGCTGAGGCAAAGAGACCCTGAAAGAGTGAACTGGTTATTAAGTGTGGGGGGGACAAGTATTCCTCATTGGAATCAGTGTCATCATCATCACAATACTTTGCCATAAAGTAACTAGGGGAAGATCCATGTCCCCTTGTACTGAATGAGAAAGAGAGATTGGGGGTCATTGCAAGTTTGCCGGTCCGGGAACTACGGTACCAGTAAGCTTGCCAGTACCGTAGTTCCTGGACCGGCAAACTACGAGTTTTGCTTGCGTGTGCCATTACGGTCACCAAGTCTGACCTGGCGGCCGTACCGGCACCCGCGAGCAGAGCATGTCGGATGCACCAGCACCATTCACGAATGGTGCTGGTGCATCAGGCTTCCCCAATCCCATTGATCCCTATGGGGCTCAAATGGGAATGGGGAAGAATATTTTCTGGCGCCCAGGAATGGGCAATTACCGGGTCCGGCAAGGCCGTAATGACCTGGTAATTGCCCATTCCTGGGCACCAGAAAAATGTGCAAGTTTGGCGGCAGCCTGCCAGTTTTAACGGCAAGGCTACCGCCAAACTTTTAATGAGGCCCATTTTCTTATAATGTCCTGGCAGGAGAGCATACCAGGTGAAGAGCTGATCTGGGATTATCACCCTCAAGGAATTGTGAAACAGAACCCGTCATGGGAGGATACCGGTTGTTTTGCGAGTCTGGGACCTGCACCCAAGTTGTGTTATCTTGGAAGAAAAACCCTGTGGTGGGCTCATACCCTTAGGAATTGAATGTAGAATCCTGGGGAATAGAGTACTTTCCCTGCAGTGAGTTGCAACACAAGAGGAGGGAGTTATCCTCTTGGGCTATAAATAACTTGGTTATTTATTTAAACTTTTGTTTTGTTGAAGCAAATCCTGGGAAAGGGAGTCATCCCCTTTGGAACTGTGAACATTGATGATTAGAACCTTCTTGTTGGAGTTATACCATTTGTTGAACTTGAATATTTTAGCCCCTTTGAACAAAAGACAATCCCTTCACACCTTAGAGTTAGTTTTAGAATGTGAGGGCTAGGATAGGATTTCGGACCCAGGACATTTTTGCTTTGGATATCTTGACACTTTAAAGACCCTTCGTTTTGGTTGAGGTAGGGAAATACCTTCTAGATTAGGGACAGTGAGGCATTTTCCAACCTCTTTATTGTTTCAATAAAAGTCTTTAACCACCACTATGAGCTCTATATGTCCGCATCTCGTTCCTGGCTCCTCACAATATATTGTTAGCAGCTATAGCTGGGCGATTTGGACCAAAAATCATTTCTTGGTATTTTTGGGCTGAATTACGAAATACAATATATATCTTAAGATTGTTTATGTGGGTTAAATGCTGTGTTGTAAGCCGCCAGCTACATGTGAGATGTCACAGACACCTTTATTTATAAGACATTTATCAAAATAAAGTACCAATACAGGGTTCCTCTTCCTGTTTGAGAATACACACAGCTGTGTAAATATCAAAATGTAAATAAACAATTGTATATGTAATAATGTATATATGTATGTTTCAATTGAGATGTTAACAATATTGTCTCAGCCAATATTGATTTTGAAAATATATCGATATGTCTCTAAAACTCGATTTGTCATCCAGCCTTACCGACTTGCTAAAGCTGCTTCGTCTGATGAGATGGCATTCTAAAAACAGCTTAGTTTTGTCAAATAGGAAATACACCAGCAGCGAGGACTATAGAAGCAGACAGCATCTTGCATTACTCAATGAAGTGACTCTTTGTATAGGACATGCGCACAATGACATAGGACAAGGCAGTTATTGCAATATGGCAACGATTAACATGGCTGCTGTGAATGACTAGAGGCCTCATCAGGGATAAGGCGAAGTGGTAAAAATATGGCAGTAATGCTATTTCTGCTGCATTACCGCTCCGCCCAATCCTGAGTTTGCGGATACTCAAAGGATTCACTCCTAGCTCTGAGCTTGGAGTAAATCCGCAGATTTTCCAGCCTAATAGCGCCATGGTAATTGTGCCAAAAATGCCCCATTGAGTCCTATGGACACAAGAAAAATTGGGATTTAGCAGTTCACTGCAACTTGAGATCCCGTGCTAATAGCGCCGGACCAAGTTGCAGTAATGCTATTTGTGTTTGGCGGTATCCCGGCGGATTTACCGCCTGGATATCGCCCACTAGTGATGAGGCCTTAAGTCTATTCAGCAAAGGGGTCACTGGGCACTGTGGCGAACCAGTAGAAGGAGTCTGATTAATTACTGACGTGTTCAACAGTGTTTATAAAAATTAAAAGGAGATGCCTATCTAGCTCTACCTCTCTGAGAGAAGTTACCTACCTTGAAACTAAAACTAATGGTTCTCGTCAAAAACAGTCCTTAGCCCAAATCCTATTCTGCTAACTGGCCCTTTTACATAAGACAACTTAACTGAAAGACGGAGATCGGTGCAATAGCCTCTGTGTTGGGCGTCTGCCTGGCACAACTCCTGGAACTCTTCTCCAAGAAGCAAGTTTTCAAAGTTCGCCAAAGTGCATCAATTCCTTGCAGTATAGTCCTCAGCCTCTCTGCAAGTTCTCTATGTCACGGGTCTCAGTCTTTATCAATATACGTCATACGGTTTCCTTTTCCACAGCAAATACAAGGTTTTAAATAAAAATTCATCACATTTTGGGTCTCTTTCCAAAAGAAGGTTTTAAAGAAAAGTTTGTCAAACTCTGGATCTCTTTCCATAAGAAGATTTTAAACAAAAGTTTGGCAATTTCTGGATTTCTTTCCAAATTAAGGTTTTAACAAATATACATCTCACAAGGTTTTTATTGTTCTAGGGCTTTCCCAAAGTCCTCTGGCCTTTTTGTGTATATTATCTGGCAGGGTCTTGCTTTGGTGCTTGTCCAGATCAACATTCAGTTTTTTCGAGTTCCGGTAACTCTCTCGGCTTCTCCAACCTTTGATATTAAAGCCTTTCTGTTTCTTAGGGCTCTCCAAAGCTCTTGTGGCTTTCCCAGCCTCAGTGTTACTTACCGGCGATGGGAGCACGTATGGCAGGAAACCAGGACCCTGACTGGGTAGTTGCTTGAAGAGCTGGGGTTGGAGCCTCCACCCGAGCCTCCTCTCTATGAGGGAAAATAGCTTTTAAGAGGATATGACCCCTTACTGTGGAATGTATCAGACAAGGAGACTGATCACCCAAAAGAGCGGGGTTCTCCTATATCACAATGTAAGATGCTGGAACCACCTAAAGAGTGAAAGGAAGTTAGGGACTGGTCTAACTAGGAGGGAACTGATATATATACTGTAGGGATAGGCACTGGTCCTTACCAGGTAGTACAAAACAGATGGCTTGGGTAAGTCCAGGACACAACGTAAGGTGTAAAATAAAGAAAAGGGAAAGTTAGCAGTGTTAGTAGGGTATCTAAACCCAGGCGGCACGAGGGTCGCACTAGTTTTGGGATGGTGCACAGCAGCAGAGCGTCCCGTTATGCACTTATGAAATCCCAATAGCAAATAACACTTTGAATTAGCAGGTGGGCTTACCAGTGTAGAAAGCAAGGAATGAATGTTCCAGTACGTGGGAACAAGCAGTAGGGTCCAGTAACAGATGATAACAGAATAGTCAGCAGAGAGGCAATCCGTTGGTAGAAGCAACAATCTGGTACCCGGACTGGTGGCAGCTGAAGCAGGGCGTTCTCAGAGGTATCCGTTTGGCAGGCAAACCTCTGACACCCGGGGAGAACGAGGAAAATGACAGAACGCTGTCAAGAATGTCCGTAAGGCAGGCAAAAGTTTCAGTACACAGGCAGGCAGGGACAATAGCAGAACGAAGCAGGAGGAGTCCGTTTAGGAATGCAAGGGGTTCTGTACACAGGCAGGTAATTAGTCAAGCAGGATGATCCAAAGCAGTCTGATAGGAATTCCGAGTCAAAAGACCAAAAAACGTAATCAAATAGGGTTGACACTGAAGACGTAACTTCACAGATGCCGGCTAACTATAAACAGAAGCCGCGTCTTGAATATTTCCGTGGATTAAATCAATGAGAAGGCAGCACCACAGGAAAGCGAGGCTCCAGGAGAACTACTGGATGGTCCCCGGTTTTCTGGGTAGTGTAGTTCAAGGCAGCCAACTTCCATGGCAACTGCCATTGTGAATAGAACGGAGCATTGAAGCGCCGCAGACCCTTACAGAGGGTTATAACGTTCCTGTGTTTACAGATTGGGGTGCACAGGGGTTTAGCACTAACCCTAGGAGCATGGGATGCCAAGGTGGCATTAGGCGTACACCAACACAGACGGTGCCGCGGATGCTGAGGTGTAACAGTATCCACCCCCAAAAGCGGCGCTGTCCTACTAGAGCGTGGAAGCGGCAGTTGAGAGCCAGAGACCGTAAGTTGCCAAGGGCTCCCAAGATCTGTAATAATAATAATGATAATTTGGCATTTATATAGCTCTACGAGCCCTCAGGTATCTGAGCACTGCTTATTATTACCCACGGTGTGTGGTGCTCATTTATCGACCTCGGAAGGATGAAAGGCTGAGTTTGGCCCTGCCGGGATTCGAACCTGGGTTAGCAAGCTCTGCACGGATGCCAAAGCGTGCGCTCTACTCGCTGTGCCACTTGACCGGCTGTCTTCGGGCCCGTAGCCTTTCCAGTCCACCAGATAGAAAGGACGACCCCGGCGAAGTTGAAAGTCCAGGATATGAGCCACCTAATATTCCTCATCGCCATCCACACGGACCGGAGGAGGGCGGACAGGCAGACGAGTGGAGGATGGACACGGTTTCAGGAGTCAGACATGGAACACCGGATGCTGTTTCCAAGAAGCAGGCAGAGAAAGACGCACAGCCTCTGGGTCCACAATATCTGTAACGGCAAAAGGGCCAACAAACTTTGGCAGCAGAAAACGCAGAATACGCAGATGTCGTGTCGACAGCCAGACCTTCATGCCCACATTGTACGTAGGTGCAGGAGCTCTATGTCGATCAGTGTATTTTTTGGCCTTCTGCTGGGCACGGAGTAGATGGCCACGCACCTCTGCACGGATGGGACCCAGCTCTCTAACACAAGCCTGAGCGGCCGGGTTATCAATGGGAAGGCCAGGTCCAAGGGTAGGGAACGAGGATGGTAACCATATAGGGCAATAAATGGGGACACGCCGGAGGCTGCGTGCATCGAATTGTTATAGGCAAACTCCGCAGGCGGGAGCACCGCCAACCAGGAAGACTGAAAACGCAGGCACAGGTAGCGAAGGAATTGCTCCAGAGTGGCATTGGCTCTTTCGGTCTTCCCATCCGTCTCAGGATAGTAAGTAGGCAGAACTAAACCAATCGTCAATGCGAAGTGGCGCTGTCAAAGCCCTCCAAAAACGAGAAGTGAACTGAGGGCCGCGGTCGGATATCAAGATAGAAGGTAGGCCAAAAAAGCGAAAAACATACTTGAGAAAAAGTGAAGCTAGTACGGACGCCGTAGGCAGACCCGTCCATGGAATGAACAATGCCATTTTGTTACAGTAGTATATGACCACCCAGATAGTATCAAAGCCGTTCACGGGAGGCAGGTCTACGATGAAGTCGATGGATATCATGTACCACGGCTTATGTGGCACTGGAAAGGGCTGCAATAAGCCCATGGGCTTGGATTGAGCAATCGTGCACTGGGCACACACAGAACAGGAAGCCACAAAATAGATCACGTCCCTGGATATAGACGGCCACCAAGCCCAGCGGCGCAAGGCTTCTAGCGTTTTCTGCTGACCAGGATGAGCTGCCATCAACGAGTCATGGGACCAGCCTAAGGCACGAAGGCGTGCCTCTCCAGGAGGAACAAATAGATGTCCCTGGATGTAGGTCAGACCCCGAGCGATGTCGAGATTGAGTGCTTTGCATTCTTATATATGTGAAGAAACCCATGAAGGAATCAAGGCATGGAGCGAGGGCTAAGGAGTGCAGGCACAGACCACACTGCTAGGCAACAAGAGAGGCTAATCGGTCGTTGTGCTGCATGGACCAGTGGAAAGGCGCGACAGGGCATCCGCACAGGTGTTGAAACGAGCCGGTCGGTAAGTAATGGAAAAGTGAAACTGGGATAAAAAAAGATGCCAGCGGGCCTGCCGCGCCGTAAGGCATTTCATTGACTTAAATACCAGAAGACTTCGATGGTCTGAGAAAACCGTGACCGGATGTTGGGCCCCTAGTAGGTGATGCCGCAATTCGGAGAAAGCCCTAGTAGGTGATGCCGCCATTCGTAGAAAGCCTCTTTGATGGCTAGTAATTCCCGTTCCGTGATTGGATAATTATGCTCATACGGGGTCAGTTTTCTTGAAAAGTATGCAACTGGATGCACTTCCCCTGAGTGGGGACACTCTTGGGATAACACTGCCCCTATGGCTGTGCCAGAAGCATCGGCCTCTACCAGGAACGGAAGCAGTGGATTCGGATGTTGCAAGACTGGTGCGGTTGAAAAGGCAGCATTCAAGGTCTTGAATGCCTGCTGTGCTTCTGGGTTCCACACATAGGGCTTTTTTGAGCTGGTCAGAGCTGACAAAGGAGCGGAAATGGCAGAAAACGAATGGATAAACCGCTGATAAAAAAAATCTCAAGAAGGACTGTAGTGCTTTTGTTGATGTAGGGACGGGCCAGTCCAGTATAGCTCTGACTTTGGAATGACTCATTCGAATGCCTTGACTGGTCAGGTCATAACCAAGAAACTCCACCTGGGTGGAATTGAAAACGCACTTCTCTGCCTTGACATACAGATGGTTTTCTCTCAATCTTGCAAAACAAAACGTACATGTGCAGTGTGTTCCTCTTCTGAGGGTGAATATATCAAAATATCGTCTAGGTAAACCATGACGAACTGGTCTAGACAATCATGAAAGACGTCGTTCATGAATGCCTGGAACGTTGCGAGGGCGTTGCATAGACAGAACAGCATTACTAGATATTCATACAATCCGTACCGGGTCTTGAAAGCGTTCTTCCACTCGTCTCCTTCTCTAATCCGGATGAGGTTATAGGCACCCTGGAGGTCAAGCTTAGTGAAGATCACCGAAGAACCAAGTTGGCCCAAGAGGACCGAGATCAGCGGGAGCGGATACTGTTTCATTACCGTGATAGCGTTCAACGCCCTGTATTCTATACACGGGCAGAGGTCCCCCTCTTTCTTAGGAACAAAGAAGAGGGGAGATGACGCAGGTGACCTAGAAGGCCTGGTGAAACCCGTGGCTAGAGCCTTGTCTATATAATCCTTCAGGACCTTGTCCTCAGGTAAGATAAGAGAATAGACTCTACCAGCTGGTATCTTGGCTCCTGGCACTAAGTCAATGGGGCAGTCTTAAGGCCTATGGGGCGGCAACAGGTCGGCTCCCCCCTTTATCGAATACGTCTCGAAAGGAGATGTATTCGGAGGGGATGTCCGTTTTACTGACATGAGTGATGGCACCAATACCCGACAAAGAAGCCACCAAAGCCTGACAAGAAGACTCCGGGCACACGCTGGTGAGCTGAAAGCATTTGTTGTTGCACTCTGGGGAAGGGAACTGCACACTTTTCTTTGTCCAGTCAATGGCAGGGTTGTGGTGTTGTAACCATGGAATACCCAAAATAACCCGAAACTGAGGATCCTTGATTAAGTCAAAAGAGATAGTCTCCGAATGTCCGTCCTCCGTTTGCATTCGGATTCGGGACGTACTTTGCGTAACCAAACCAGAGATCAGTGATGTGCCATCCACAACATGAACAGCCTCGGGCTGGGCCTTGGTCAAAATGGATATATTGTTGCCGGTGGCATAATCATAGTCCATGTAGTTTCCGGTTGCCCCGGAGTCGATTACCGCCAGGGAAGAAAACGTAGCGTCAGTAGTGGTGGTAAATACCACTGATAAACTGACGGGAGAAGAAGTCGCACCATGTGTGTCCAATGAAAGCACCCCTGGCGTAGGGACTCTGTATATCGTCGGGTTCTGGCGTTTCCCGCCTTTTTGACTGGTTTCTTAGGGCAGTCTTTTAACAATTGTTCGGCCGAGCCGCAGTACATATATAGATTATGTGACCTTCAATGTTCATGTTGTGCTGTAGTCAAAGGGCCTCGGACAGCCCCTACCTGCATAGGTTCCGGAGCCGAAGCGGAAGGGCTGGCGGTCTCAAAAGGAGAAGAGACTAGGACAGGGGCCTTACGTTCTCCTTTTCTTTTGGACCTTCTGGCATCTATCTGTAACACCATGTCTAATAATTCACTAAACAAGGTAGGGACCACAGGGACCATAGCTAGTATGTCTTTTAGTTCTTCCGATAACCCCTTGTAGAACAATGCTGACTTTTTTTCCCCGGGCCAGTCAGTCTCGGCTGCCAGTTGATTTCACCTTGTAAGATAAGTAAACAATGAAGAATTGCCTTGACGTAGGTTCAAAAACTCCAAGTCTGTAGCCTGTGATTTATAGCGGGTGTCAAAGACCTTGTTCATGGCTGTGATGAGCGCGTCACAATCATAGAGGGCATAGCTATTGGACTCAAGCAGAGGATTGGCCCAGGCTGCTGCCGTACCATCAAGATGGGAAAGAACAAAAGCAACCTTCGTTGTTGAATTGGGAAAAGCAGTCGGGCGACAAAGGAAGTGCAGCTTGCACTGATTGATAAACATCCGATACTGTTTGGGGTCTCCGGTGAAGCGCTCTGGGGGGGCCAGCAGGAACTGAGTGGCCATAAGGACAGGTGATGACAGTAAACCCTGAGGCCGAGGTCGAAGGGGCATCAAAACCAGAGGCAGTAGCCCCGGATGTATCAATACTCAGCGTTTGCGGTGTAGGAAAACTCCTTAAACCATCGATCCTATGATGGATAGCGTTGTGTGCTGCCGTCATATCAGACCGAAGTTTGGACACCAAGCGTACCAAAACAGTCAAAGGATCTGCATCTTCCATCGCTTCTGTTTTTGTTACGTATGGCAGGAAACCAGGACTCTGACTGGGTAGTTGCTTGAAGAGCTCGGGTTGGAGCCTCCACTCGAGCCTCCTCTCTATGAGGGAAAATAGCTCTTTAAGATGATATGACCCCTTACTGTGGAATGAGTCAGACAAGGAAACCAATCACCCAAAAGAGCATGGAGAACGCACCGCCACGGACCCAGCTGTAAGGGAAAAAACAAGAAGTGAGTATGTAGACAGGAAGGGCCCCTCTTTCCCCCCTCTGAAGACCCCACTCTCTGATGGATACCTGAGCGGTTCTCCTATATCACAATGTAAGAGGCTGGAACCACCTAAAGAGTGAAAGAAAGTTAGGGACTGGTCTAACTAGGAGGGAACTGATATATATACTGTAGGGATAAGCACTAGTCCTTACCAGGTAGTACACAACAGATGGCTTGGGTAAGTCCAGGACACAACGTAAAGGTGTAAAATAAAGAAAAGGGAAAGTTAGCAGTGTTAGTAGGGTATCTAAACCCGGGTGGCACAAGGGTCGCACTAGTTTCGGGATGGTGCACAGCAGCAGAGCATCCCGTTATGCACTTATGAAATCCCAATAGCAAATAACACTTTGTTATGTTCTGTTATGTTATGTTATTTTGCACTTACATAGCGCCTTATATACCATTGGTATGGTCTTAAGGCGCTGGTAGGTTGAACGCCCTTGGGAACCGAAGTTCAGGTCAGTAGAGAGAGTAGGGAGAGTCAACGGCGCGTGTGCGCACCGGTATGTGTGCAGCTGGTGCGGTATACGTGAAATAGCTGCTTCTTAGCAGTAGGTGTGGTGGTTGAGATCAGGGGTATGTGTTCGTTCTGGCAGGATTTATCCAGACTGACTGTGGCTGCGTTAGGCCTGAGGAGAACGCCTGGCTGGGGGGTGTGTAACCAGCAATGTTTACTTAGAGTGATGGGGAATGAGCGGGAGGTGTTGGTATGGGAACAGTTATATCGAATGGTGTCATAGTATCTCTGTGTTCTAGTTGAGTGGCGGTGTAAAGAAGAAAGTAAGCGTGGGGTGTGATATGATGGGTTACATGCTCTTTCAAACGTTCCCTGCATTCCGGACCATACTATGTACGTCGCGCAGTTCTATGCGCTCCAGTCCATTCTACGGACTTTTATTCATTCCATGCGTCCCCGACAGCGCTACACACTCAGGTCTGCTCGACGCACTCATGCATTCCAGTCTGCCCTGCGCGCTCCTGACTGTCCCACACATGCACTCCTGTCTGCCCCACATATGCACCCTGTCTGCGCCTGTATTTCGCATTCACCCACCGTGCGCAGTCACCCGCTCCCCGCATTCACCCGCTCCCCGCATTCACCCGCTCCTCGCACTCACCAACTCCCCGCACTCACCAGCTCCCCGGACTCACCCGCTCCCCGGACTCACCCGCTCCCTGGACTCACCCGCTACTCGGACTGACCTGCTCCCCGGACTCCTCCGCTCTATGCACTCATCCACTCTATGTACTCATCTGCTCTATGCGCTCGTGTTTTCTACGCATTCAACTCTTCCGCTCCCGTACTCATTCGCTCGCTTCACTCATCGGCCCCCTGCGCGCAACAGTTCCTCGTACTCATCCGCTCGCGGTACTCGTCTGCTCGCGGTACTCATCCGCTCCCCGTACTCATTCGCTCCCCGTATTCATCCGCTCCCCATACACATCTGCTCAATGCACTTGTGCTTTCCACGCATTCAACTCATCCGCTCCCTGCACTCATCCGCTCAGCACACTCATCCGCTCTATGGACTCATGCTTTCCCCGCATTCAACATTAATATGCACTCATCAGCCTCTTAGAGTCATTCGCTAATATGCACTAATCCTGTTCTATAAATTCATCTGCTCTCTACACTCATCCGCTCTATAACCTCATCCGCACTATAACCTCATCCGCTCCACACAGGCAAGTAGTTAGTCAACTTGAATAAGCAGGTGGGCTTACCAGTGTCGAAAACAAGGAATTCATTTTCCAGTACGTGGGAACAAGCAGTAGGGTCCAGTAACAGATGATAACAGAATAGTCAGCAGAGAGGCAGTCCGTTGGTAGAAGCAACAATCTGGTACCCGGACTGGTGGCAGCTGAAGCAGGGCGTTCTCAGAGCTATCCGTTTGGCAGGCAAACCTCTGACACCCGGGGAGAACGAGGAAAATGACAGAACGCTGTCAAGAATGTCCGTGAGGCAGGCGAAATTTTCTGTATACAGGCGGGCAGGGACAATAGCAGAACAAAGGAACAACGCAGGAGGAGTCTGTTTAGGAATGCAAGGGGTTCGGTACACAGGCAGGTAATTAGTCAAGTAGGGTGATCCAAAGCAGTCCGATAGGAATTCCGAGTCAAAAGACCAAAAAACGTAATCAAATAGGGTTGACACTGAAGACGTAACTTCACAGATGCCAGCTAACTATAAACAGAAGCAGCGTCTTGAATATCGCTGGGGATTAAATCAATGAGAAGGCGGCCCAACAGGAAAGCGAGGCTCCAGGTGAACTACTGGATGGACCCAGGTTTTCTGGGTAGTGTAGTTCAAGGCAGCCAACTTCCATGGCAACTGCCATTGTGAATACAAGGGAGCATGGAAGTGCCGCAGACCCTTACGGAGGGTTATAACTTTCCTGTGTTTACAGATTGGGGTACACAGGGGTTTAGCACTAAAGCTAGGAGCATGGGATGCCAAGGTGGCATTAGGCGTACACCGAAACAGACGGTGCCGCGGACGCTGAGGTGTAACACTCGAATATTCAAACCTCTTGGTTTCTCAGTTTCTTAGGTCTATCTGAAACCCTCTGTCCCTCTTGTAGCCTTGCCTAATGTCTTTTTGGGTTTATCTGGCTCCCGTAGCCCTTGTGGCTTTCCCAGCCTTGGATATCGAAGTTTCTTAATTTCATAGGGTTCTCCAAAGCCCTCTGGTAGTCTTACCTTATCTCTGTTCGGGTGTATCTGGCTCCCGTAACCCCTGTGGCTTTCCCAGCCTCAAATGTTCAAATCTCTTGATTCCTCCAGCTTCTACTCTTAATGTCTCTTATTTTCCTAGGGCTCTCCAAAGCCCTCTGGCCCTCTGGTAGGCTTACTTTGTCGCTGTTCGGGTTTATCTGGTGACTGTCACCCTTTCCCCGCCTCGGATAGTACAGTTTGCTCCTCTCAAAGGCATTACCTCTTTGGGATCCCTTTTTTCCTTTACTCTGCCCAGCTCAGCAGTGGTTGCACATCTTATGTAGGGATCCTGCTTCTCTACTGTGACACAGAGAGGGAGACAGACAAGGCAATGTTTGTCTTGGGTTATTAGAAATGAGTGCTGTGACAATGGTAGATTGTATTGTTGTGGGAGGAAACACGATCCTGCAGGTATTGTCTGGTATAGGACAGATTGTAGCTCATTTAAATAAAATAGCTGTAGCATGGATTGTGGAACAACATAGAGCAATCCTGAGCTCTCCTGTTACGGTTGTAGAGATAAAAGTAGCAATATCAAAATTGGCATGTGTGAAAGCTCTGGGATGGTTAGTCTAGTTGCTGAATACTATAGATAACATGCAGTCTCAATAATGTACAAATTGGTGACAGCAGACAAACATGTTAGTACCATGGCTAGAATTAAGTGGGAGAAATGCCTGACCAAGCCGATTAATGTTGTGGTGTGGACAAAGGTGTGCAAACTCAAATGGAAAATATCCATGAATAACAGATATAGATTTACGCATTTAAAGTTTTAACATCAAACATACGTTACGATGGGGAAGATTAAATGATTTGATCGAAAAGCTATTGGGAATTGTCCGAGATGTAACGACATGAGCACGGACTTCCTTCATTCAGGATGCGCATGATCAAAGTTCTCCGAATTCAGGAACAAAGTTGTTCAGAAGCTATCAGCAATAACTGAAGTGGTGATTTCATGTGACCTTTTGATGTGCCTGTGGTGTGACGTTTTTTTCCTTTGCCAACGGTGTATGCTGATTCTGTTGCTTCTGGCAAGGTGACTGCGCTTAAGTGGATGGCGGTGCACCCACAAGAATTGCAAGTTTGGTATAACAATGTAATCCGATGAAATACTATTTGGTCAGTGATTAGTAGGTCGTGGCATAGGGAGAGAGGTTTTGTCTATTGCAAGTGGATATACTTTGCACTTCCTAAACATTAGTTCCTTGTGATGATAGTGGTGGTGTTGTGGAGGATATCATTAACTGTTGTGTGATTTATTTGCCATTCAGAGCTCTGTGTTTGCTCCTTCTAACATTCCAGTAACATATTAACAAGTATTGCAAAAAGCCTTATGTTAATATTGTTTTTATAAGTAATTCATGCAAGTATAACGTTGATGTTTATGGCACTTATGTAATGACCAGCTGGAATGCATCTCTGCATGGGTTGGTAAATGTTTATTCATTATGGAAAACCAGTAAATAAAGTACAAATAAAGAAAAACAAAAGTGCCCCTAATGCATTATCTCTTGGTTGGTAGAATTGTAAACAAAACTGGTGATTTATCAATAGGTTCCATCTATACAAGAGTTCCTGCATTCAGAAAAATAGTATTGCTAGCACCAGAAAAGGAGGTTTGCTACCGTACCTCAAATTTCATTAATTCAGATACATGCAATCTGTCTGACAGTAATAATTCCATTCTATCTTACCTTAGAACTATGACAGCTCTCTGGTAAGCTCCAGGCACACAGAAATGGTGATTAAAACATGAAAATGACTATTTCTCCAATAGCAACATGATTCCCCATAATTTTACTGGCACCCGCCCGCTTTCCAGGAGACAAGTTACACAAAGATGTTCCAAATGTCAAGTCGTTTCCCTCTGACTGACCTAAAGGTGTGTGATATATATACTTCTGAATTTCCATAGAAAAGCATTGGAGGCCCCCAGCAGTAAAGGGGTTAAAAAAAGTTACCAACGCTTATCATCACCAGCAAGTCCTATTTTACACTTCTTCATCATTATAATCAATCTATGGCTTTCACCAATTTTCCTAGAATTGAGTTGCCCAAGTGAACTAATCCACAGTCTCAAAGGTTTTGAGAGAAGAGCAACAATGATTGCCCCAAACTGTGTTTTGTCAAAGACTTTAAATGTTTGCATTTGGCAAAAAGAAAAAATAATTTGTTTTGATTGAATCACTTGTTTTAGAATTTTTGTGGGATTTATTTTGACATATTTTCAGTGCACTTAGATTTTATACAGGTTTAGATTACAAAATCCTTGATTTCTTGGTCCTCTACACGTGTTTCACCAACAAATAGAATGCTGGTCCATCAGCAGGAAGTAGATGGATAGATTGTAATTGTGACTCTTATATTGGTTAGGCATATTTTTAATTTCCATTTTGTCTCAAATGTTTCAAGAATATATCCACTTAGCGCAAACTTTGATGTTTGCGAGGTTAGATTTATATTTGGTTGGAGGACAGCATATATGGGCCCAACATCAATAACTGGGGCCAGTCCTATACAATAATCAGTACAGTACAAATAATCAGCCAATCTCGTCTGTCATGTCAAGGAATATACGCAAAATCACACAAGATGGTTTTCGTACTACGGTTGTACCTCTATTACCATCTCTAGAGAAGTCCATGCCTCTTGGAGATTTTGTAGCAAACATAAGATCCGCACTTGATGCTGCATTGGAAATATTGGCTCCACTTAAAGCCTCCAATAAAAAAAAGGGAAAATGTTTTCCCTATATTCCATTCTCAGTTGAAATAACTGAGGCTCGCTCTAAAAAACGTCAGTTGGAACGACAATGGCATAAACAACCATCCGAGTCTAGCCTCACCTCTTACATGCAGCCTCTCCAACACTATAAGTCACTTATTCGCTACACCAAAGAATTGCACCTCAATTCCAGGATTTCTAAAGCTAAATCTAGCTCTAACGAGCTTTTTGTTATCCTCCAGGAGCTTAAGGGTTGCACCACCACATCGTTGCCTCCGGCGGACAGTGTATGGTGTCAAAACATCCAAAATAGCTTCATAAATAAAACCTTAACTCATCAAAATAACATTAATACTCAGGTCAAACTATTGTCTAATACTACATCCACTATAGATAACATGGATTTTTCTGATGGTTCTCCTGTTTTTACTTTTAAACCTGTTTCTATAGAAGAAGTCACTGACACTGTCGCTAAACTCAAACCTACCTCCTGTAAAGGAGACGTCTTTCCAGCCTCTTATTTAAAGATCATAGCCTTACTCTTGCCCCATGGATTACCACCTTTGTCAATAGATCTTTTCAGGAATCCTACGACCCTGAGAACATAAAGGAAGCATGGGTTACACCTCTGCTTAAGAAGGAAAATCTGGATCCTGCTGAGGCGGGAAATTATCGTCCAATTACCAATGTTCCCTTTATGTTGAAAATCTTAGATAAAATTGCATATTGCCAATATCAAACTTTTATCGAGGAACACCACATACTAGCTTCTCAACAATCTGGGTTTCGCCCCAATCATGGGACTGAGACTGCGCTGCTAGATTTAAAACCCTACATTGCCGGTCTTGTTGATAAAGGTCACACAGCCCTGTTGTTGTTATTAGATCTATGCGCCGTGTTCAATTTAGTTGATCACCAACTTCTGGCGGATAGACTAATCACAATTGGTAAATGTTCTTCTGAAGCATCAGCCTGGTTTAAATCATTCTTGGGCCCACGGAACATGAGAGTAACAAAGGATGATGCTCACTCCATGGGCATCTCTACTATTATGTGGTGTTCCACAGGGCTCATGTCTTTCGCCCTTACTCTTTAATATCTATTCACGTCTTCTCTGTGCTGTTTTGTCAGCTATGGGTATTTATTTCACAACCATGCTGACGACACGCAGATTGTCATCAAACTTAATGGTGAGTATTTAAAAGATGCAGAGCACATTAATTCCATCTTTGCTGAAATTAAGAAGTGGCTGGCGCTAAATTCTTTAGCCCTCAACTATGCCAAAACTGAGCTGTTGATCTTAGGTACCCAGCAGAGATTAAAGAAACTTGATACAAAATATGACAACTTCCTGATTGGTCAACATGTTATTTCTGTATCTAAATCTGTAAAAAACCTGGGGGTCTTTTTTGACCCTCAGTGATCCTTTACCTGTCAGGCCAATTACCTTAAATCCTCCTGCCACTATTATATCCAGCTTTTATTGCAGATTTGTCCATATCTGTCCAAAGAAAATCTTGCTCTGATCGCAGCTGCAATTGTAAACTACAAGCTGGATTACTGTAATAGTCTGATGATTGGTATCTCGCAGGCCAACCTTAACATTTTGCAGGTCATGCAGAATAGTGCAGTACGTGCTGTAATGGGCCTCAAGCGTAATATGCACGTTTCCGAAGCCAGGCGCAGCCTACATTGGCTGCCAGTGCAACAGCAAATACAACATAAAGGTTTAACCATTGTGTTTAAATGCCTATATGGTCAAGCTCCATTTTACCTTACTGCTAGGCTAAAAAGGAAACTAGTTACCCGTCCTCTGTGCTCAAGCAGTAATACTGTCTTGGTTCAACCTCCATCTACCCTGAAAAGATTTGGGGGTGCAAGCTTTGACTCATGGGCACCAGCTCTATGGAATTTACTTCCCAAATATCTTGCTAATAGTGATTCCTTGCTTATCTTTAAGAAGACCTTTCTGTTTGATAAAGGTTAGGACATATCTGCTCTTTTGGTACAGCACTTTGGTACTGAATCCTGTATTCCCGCCATACATTACCATCATGTTGGCCTCTGTGAGTACTGGTTTCTCACAGCTTTCTGTCTCTTTGTTGTCTCTGTCATTGTTGTCTGTTGTCTGTTTGAAGTTTGAAGTTTTGTTTATTTGTAAAGCGCACCAGGCCCATGGGCAACCGGGCGCATAATCTTAAATACAGGTTACAGCAAAGTATATACAAAGGGACAGATTTGCTGGTAGTACATAAATACAGAGTACAAGTAGTGAACAATACAGTGAGGCATATATACACAGATAAGATATATTTCAGGTAAGGGACCGGCTAGCGGGGAACCTTATGCTATCTGGGTGAACAGCCAAGCTTTGGCGTTGTTCTTGAACATTAGGAAGGAAGGTTCAGTTCTTATGTGCGTTGGCAAAGTATTCCACAGTTTGGAAGCTAGGACAGGGAAACTCACGCCACCCGCTTTTTGGAGCTTGAATCTAGGCAGGGTTAGGCTGTGAACTTGGGCTGACCTAGTGGGTCAGGGTGAGGAGTGAAGTGCAAGACGCAATGTGAGGTAAGGTGGGGCATCATTGTTCAGGCATTTGTGGGTCATGGCTAGAGTTTTCAAGGCAATTCTTTGTTTTACTGGGAGCCAGCATAGGTCAGATCTAAATGTAGAGATATGGGACCGTCTAGGGATATTGAGAGCTGCCCTTATGGTATTATTCTGAATAGTTTGAAGTTTGTTGAGGTTAGTCTGACTGGTCCCTACGTAGAGCGCGCTACAGTAATCTATTTTGGACATGATGAGTGTTCTGGCCAATGTTGTGCAGTTGTGAGTGTTCAGAAATGGTCTGCAGGCGGTAATAAGTTTACATGTGTAGGCGGAGGCCGACCTAACAGCATTTGGTTTTCTGTTCAGGGAGAGTGTGGAGTACAGATAAACTCCTAATGTTTTGGTGTCTTTGGAGACCTTGATGACGTTGCCGTCAATTGTGAAGGACTTGGTTAAGTTTATTGAGACGATAAATGGATCCTAATAGTAAGAGCTCCGTCTTATCGTCGTTGAGGCAAAGTTCATGTTGAGCCATCCAGGCTTGAATGACCAAGTAGACATCATTCAGTGCTTTGGTATCGGCTGTGTAGTCACCAGTAATGGGAATGAGTATCTGGGTGTCATCCGCGTAGTTAGTGTAAGATACACCCAGATAGTCAAGCGTATCGAAGAGGGGCTTGGTGAATACATTATACAGTGTAGGCGATACACAAGAGCCTTGAGGGACGCCGCAGAGAATGGGAGAGGGGTCTGCTGATGCTGAGGGTGAGAATACCCGCATAGATCTGTTGCTGAGGAATGAGTGGATCCAGGCATTAGCAGAGTCAGAAAAGGAGGCAGCAGATTTGAGATGTTGGCAAAGTATTCGGTGGTTGACCAAATCGAATGCCGCAGAGAGATCAAGGAGAAGGAGTAGCGCAAGCTTCCCGTTGTCCTGTAGTGTCTCCATCTGAGTTTTCAGGTCGATCAAGGCTGATTCAGTGCCGTGTTTGGGGCGGAAGCCTGATTGCCTTAGCCCTAAGAGTTTGTTGTACTCAAGGTAGTCTTGGATCTGCAGGTAAGCTGCGCGATCAAGAATCTTAAGCAAGAACGGGACCTTGGTGATTGGTCTGAAGTTGGTTGGGATGTTAGGGTCAAGGGATGGGTTTTTGAGTAGTGGGATTACCCACGCATCCTTGAGGTTGTCAGGGACTATACCCGTTTTGAAAGAGGCATTTATGAACGATGTGATGAAAGGGGCAAGGTAGTGCGAAGCTTCCTTGATGATGGGAGCTGGGCAAGGGTCACCTTGGCAGTTGGACGGTTTAAGGTTGTTTATGATTCCTTCTACTTCAGGGATGGTGATGGTGAAAAGGGAGAAGGTGAATGGTTTAGCAGGTGGATTAGCTTGGTGTTGGGAGCTAGGTGTGGGTGTGAACAGTGGTTGGTCCAACTGTAATGACTTTTGTTTATTTCTGATTTTAGTTTGAAGGGTGGCAATTTTACCTAGAAGTGCTGTCTGGATGTTAGAGCATGATTTGCTATCTTTAGGACAGGAGTCGTTGGGGGGGGGGGGCTACAGGTGACTCTAGTTCCTTGAGAATTTTAAATAGTTCCTTAGTATTTGATTGTGCTGAGGCAATGCGGTTATTGTATGAGTCTTTTTTGGCCTGGAGAAGAGCTTCTTTATAGTTAAGGGTGGCTAATATGAGGCTGTCCTTGTGTGTGTCAGAGGGCTGACTTTTCCAGCAGGACTCTGCATTACGTTTCTCTTTACGTAGCACTCTGAGCTGCGGTGTGAACCACGAGTTTAGGTGTGCGTGTTGTTTGGGTCTTCTAAGTTTGAGTGGGGCGATGGAATTTATGGCTGTGAGAACTGACTGGTTGTAGATGTTGGCTAAGATAGTAGGGTCAGAGCAGGAGTCAGTGGCATTATTGAGACTGGGGAGGATGAGGGGGAGCAGCTTTTCTGTGGTTATGTTCTTTTTGTTTCTGGTGAGGGTAGCTGGGGCGACAAGAGGCGCTGGTAGTGAGGCTGCTTCAATGCTGAAGGTGATGATGTGGTGATCCGACCAAGCGCAGGGAACGCTAGAGAGAAGGTATATGTTGCTATTAGTGTCGCTAAACCAGTCTAGGGCTCGCCCTTTATTGTGGGTAGGTTTTTGTATGTGGTGAGAGAAGCCTAGATCTGTTAAGGTGTTGGCAAGGTCAAGTGCCGCCGGGTCATTAGGGTCTTTCTTGGTAACCTAAATTAAGGTCACCAAGGATAATAATTTGAGAGTTTGTTTTCGCTTTGTCAGGTAGTAGAGTGGCGATGTCATCCACGAAGGAGGTGGGGGGGCCAGGTGGTCTGTAGATTAGATGGATGGTGGCCGTATGGTTGGCCGATGGTGTGAGTTTGACCGTGAGTAGCTCTGCGGTTTCCAACTTAGTACTCGGTAGAGTTCTAAGTCGTAGTGAGTTTTTGTAAATGA
Source organism: Ambystoma mexicanum (assembly GCF_040938575.1). Taxonomy (NCBI): domain Eukaryota; kingdom Metazoa; phylum Chordata; class Amphibia; order Caudata; family Ambystomatidae; genus Ambystoma; species Ambystoma mexicanum. The sequence continues at coordinate 707,695,405 of NC_090938.1, forward strand.
ATGCGATTCCTCCACCTCTGGCGGTACGGTCGCATCTGGTGATGGCATAATTAGGTGGGATAGCCAGTGAAAGAGCTGGACCAGAGGCGGGGTGCAGCCAGGTCTCAGAGATGGCAATGAAGTCAAGCTCCTGAGTCTTGATGAGATCTTCAATGTCGAGGGCGTGGGCTGCTAGGGACCGAGCGTTGATCATGGCAGCCTTAATCAGGCCAGCGTTGCTAGGTTTGCTAATCTGACTGGTGTTGCCTGAGGCGGCAAGGTTAATGTTAGTCTGTTGGCCTTGGGGTGTAGGTGCGGTAAGGGTTTGTGGGGACAAGCTAGGCTTCATGGTTTTCCGGAATACGTTAGGGTGCAAGGGGCGGCCCTTCTTGCCCATAAGTCTAGAACCTAGTCTTAGGTTTCTTAAGGCGGTGGCGCAAGGTTGATTAGGTGTAGGTTTTTTAGTGAAGTGTTCGAGCCATAGGGCCGGTGCATTAAGGTAGATATTAGGATGCTGGGGAGCAGCGCTAGTGCAAGTGTCAGCAAGTTTGCAGGTAGGAGCCATGGTTGTAATGTACAAAGTGGTGGGTGCCAATGTGCTAGGGGGTGATGAGTAAGGCGCACGGGTGGATAGCCACAGTACAGAGTACTCCTAATAGCGGGAGGAGGACGTTTTGAGCAGGTAGGCGGGGTAACATGGTACCGGAGTTGAGTGGAGTGGGGCACCAGGCCAATGTAGCGGTTACTAAGAGGACAGAGCAGAGTGCAGCAGGCTAGGTCGGCAGGCTCTGTAGGCTATGCAGTACAGAGTGCACTGGCGATAACATCAAATGTCAATCACATCAAGTGAAAGCAGTGCAGAAATGCAGCGTAGCTAAAATCTAATATCAGGCACATCAACATACAAGTTACAGCGCAGCTAGAATCGAATGACAAGCACCTCAGGTAAGAGAATGCAGAATGCAGCCTAGCTAGATTCGAATGATAGGCACATCAAAGTGAAACAGTGCCAAGAGCATCACAGTTAAAATCTAATATCAGGCACATCAGGATAGAACAGTGCAAAGTACAGCGCAGCTAGAATCTAATGACAAGCACCTCAGGTAAGACAATGCAGAATGCAGCCTAGCTAGATTCGAATGACAGGCACATCAAAGTGAAACAGTGCAAAGAGCATCACAGCTAAAATCAAATATCAGGCACATCAGGATACGGTACAGTGCAGCTAGAGTCGAGTGACAGGTAGAACAATACAGAATGCAGCATAGCTAGATTTGAATGTCAGGTACATTGGGCAAGGCAGTACAAAATGTAACAGGCTAGGTCTAATTTGTTAGATCAATAGGCTAGGCAATGCGGAGTGCAATTGGGGTGGATGTAACACAGTGAACAGCAAAGGCAAGATGTCCTAGAGTCACACTAAATCTGCACAGCATAATCACGAGGTAACAGCCTACGGTTAGTTATCAGACTGAGAGCAGGGAGCAAAGTAACATGGCACACAGCTGCCGTCGAATATCATGCAGCACAGTATGACAAAGCGAGCTGGATAACAGGTAAAAAGCTGAGAGATTGCATGTCAGAAGTAGGCATGGGCATGGGATAGACAATGGCACGAGGATAGTTGCATGGGCTTGGTTGAGGGCCAACCAGATAATGAAGACAGCTGGAGATTGTCCGTTACAGGATGGTACAATTGCTTAATGATTTTACATGCAGCAGAGGGAGATACAAATAGGGTCGCTCCTAATTTACAGTCAGTGGGTGTGATGAGTTCTCACGCGCTGAGTGGCTTACCAGGTCATAAGCTTGAGCCGAGGACGGCTGGGGGGCAGCTCCTGGTGCCGGTCCGGCAAGAAGTACGGCTCTGGGCTCTGTCCGGCTCGTGACAGGCTCAGGACAGGAAGAGGAGCCTTCGGAAGCGTGCCTTAGGAGGCGGGCCGGCTTCTTGCCAGCCAGCGAATAGGGACTCGGGAAATAGGATGGCTCCAGCCAATCCTGGATCGCTGGGCAGAGGCTGCCTCAAGCAGCACAGAGAGTGCCTTAGAGACCCGCGGCGACCATTTTGGAGGGGGGAGCCCTCGTGGTGTGGCTAATGTACACGAAGAAGCCAAAATGGGTGCAGGAAGCTCTAGGTGCTTAGATGCACCGGAGTAGTGAACGCAAAAGTGTGGCAGGGGCGGCTGATATAAAATTTCGAATTTAGGCGGAGTTAGGTTCTCCTTGCTGTGATGTGATGTGAAGGCCCAGCGGCTTACCACAATCATGGGAGGCCATCTGGTGAAGGTTGCACTGCTCCAGCAGTCGGTGGGAGCTCCTGCTCCTTCTGCTGCTCCGGTGTGTGTCCTCTCCTCTCTTTCTTCTGTGTGCGCCCTGAGGCCTTTGGGTTAGTGGCGCAATACAAGAACGTAGATAGATAGATAGATAGATAGATAGATAGATAGATAGATAGATAGATAGATAGATAGATAGATAGATAGATAGATAGATAGATAGATAGATAGATATAGTCCTGCCTGTAGGCGTGGACGCCCTAAGTAGGATTTGTCTGTCTGACAAAATCACTTTCTATAACCTCCCATAAGAGGCAGATTCAGTGAGCCGAGGCCCACGGTCTAGTCCAAATGTTTCACAATAAGGTTCCTCTGCCCGGTCCTATTTGGAGCAATCTCTCCATGTTCATCTCCAGTCCCAAATCTGAACACACCCCAGACATGGAATTATTATTTTTGAATTGTTATGCTTGATTTTACTGTATGGCAACCTATTGAATTGTAATGTGATTATTCTACGATTCTGCCTTTTTAAAAGATAACATGATCTGCAATGTAGCCATATTATGACACACAATTGTTGTTCATTCTCTGTGTGCCGGACACTCTTCCTTTTTTATTTGCATTAAGCACAAAGCCTCAGGTTGGTGAAGGCAGTTAGTTCAGTAGTCGAGTGAGGCTGAGAAGCTTAAATAACTATGTGAGGTTTGACAGTAGAATAAGACGGAAAAGGTTGCAAGTTGAATCTGTCATGACATTTCGGCTTTAGAGTGTTCATGCCCTCTGCCCAAATATCTGTGGTCCTAAATATGATGATTGATGTGCATGCGATAATGCTGTGGCAAAATGGGGCAGCTCTTGTTTGGCTCTTATGGATGTATGTGGTTTTTGCATTTTAAATGACAACATCTCGGGAGATGATCCTCCCAACTATACGTGGGATAGAGGAAATCAGGTCCATGTAGTAGATTACTCATTTGTTTCTGAGTACATCTTTGTAAACATGGTGTCCTTGAACCAATGACGGCCAGTGACCACTGGACGTTACTTCTGAAATGGTTAGTAGCATCCAAAGTGGTGGCTCTCACATGTTATCCAGTTAAATTGGACTTAAACCAAGGAGGCAATCGTTTACTTTGAAATGGTCACAACATAATGTATTTAATACACCTTTGAACAGTATGTTTGCTGCTGCTGATTTCTCTGTTTTATTGGAAAGGGTTCTGTACTGTGTACTATTGGAAAGAGTATTTGTTCAAATGCCACAGCCGAGTCAAAGACCCACGGTTGTCCACAAACATACATATGACTTAGAGGTTCAATAAAACAAGAGGGAATTGTGGCAAGCTCTGTGAGGACCAAAGGGGGGTGGGGGGTGCTCAGTGTAGGGAACTCAAAAGCACCTATCATAATTGAGTACACAGACATAAACACAAATTGTTGGTTAGGGATTGACAAAAAATGATTCACCTATTAATAAGCAAAGATATCAGAGTATTTTGGCCATTGATAGATGACGTTTCTAAGCCCTCATCGTATGCCCAAGTAAACCCAATCTCTGAATCAAAATGGTCTGATCATTACTGAAATGTATACGACGATGGGAGTGAAGCTCCAGTTCAGGTACCGGACAACGTGGATGATCACTGGGTGTTCAACCTAGAACATGAAACGGTTTAATCATTGATTGCACTTAGTGAAAGTTCCAGGGCTTCTGACTCTAATGGTCTGTCTAACATGGTTTTGAATGGAAACATCGGCCTCTGAGCAAATATTTTTGGGCCAATTTTTCGTGTAGTCCTGTTGATTAAGAAAGTTTGGGATTCATGGTCAAATTGTATAATAGTTTCAATCCACAAATATTGACCCTGTGACAATTGATCAAATTACAGGCCGATAGCCTTGTTCAAGGTTACTGTTCAAATTTCACCCTCAGTACTTTCACGTATTCATCTCTTTCCTCCGCCTCTCCCGTTCTCCCCTGTGCCGGGGCTCGGCACTTGCTCGTGTAACCTACTTCGCGTTCCCGCTTCTCAGTCTCGGATTTCTCCAAAGTTCCGTTCCTCGCATCTCTGTCAGATGCTGTGGTCGAGGGATGCTGGTGGGTGGGAGCTGGCAGTGCTCCCTGCTGCAATGGTCTCGGCGTTGTAAGACGGGCATCCGGCCCACCACAGGATGGTTGTATTCACACCACCACGTCGGACATGTTTTCTCTCCCATTCCCCACAACGGCTTCCCTGTTATCTCTAGCATCTTGAGCTGCTGTTCTTCGCTTTCCCGAACTGTTGCGGATTCTGCAACTTCCTCCTGGTCTGCCTTTCCAACACGTGATTACGTCAGGGGGCTACCCCTGTACACCGTATTCTCTCTCCCCTTGTAATCCAGTTGTCCCGCTGATATTCTTTATGCAAGGCAGTCCCATATATCCAGATACGGTGGGTGGTTTTCAGAGTTCTTTGTGGGAATGAGAGTCCTTGTACCCTATGGGGAATCCCTCCCACTGAGGTCCCACTTGCCCAGACCCCTAGGGAGGGTCTTGTGGAGCGTGCTCACCTCCCCAGCCTCAAAGGGTGTGGCTTCCCCCTGGGGTTAAGGGACAAATACTTTTGATTTGTAACAGTAGGTACTCAGGTTTACTATCCTTTGTGCCACCTGCATTGCTCAGGTTATGTTTTCAGACCAGTAGCATGAGCAGTACCTTCCAGAATGAGAACCTCCTCTATAGTCGTGATTCATGTCAAGACTGTCTGTTTTGTGAAAATGCTTCTTTTCATTTACTTGAGTAGCTTTCAACAGAGAATGTTTGGATTGCAAAAATATGCCTGTTTTGTATGTAAGTATATTTTACTTGTCTAAATAATACACTGAACTGGAATGAGAACTATATTCTTGTACTCCAAGCATCTCTGGAGTAAAATACTCTTACCTCAGATTCGTAGCCGGAGTCGTGTACATGCCTGCCGATATTCTTTATTATTATTCTCCTGCCACTCTTTAATAAACTGCTCACTCAAATATCGGCCTTTTTAATTGTTCTCTTTCCCTTCCTCACATGTCTGCAATCTGTAATGTACCTCCCATCACTCCAATGCCCAGTGTTCACTGTTCTACATATCTGCATTCTCTAGTGTTCTTCCTTCCACTCACATGGCTGCAGTATTTAGTGTGGTCCTTTCCTGCCACTCAGATGTCTTTAGTCTTAGAAGTACTCTGCTCCAGTGACTCAGGTAGCTGCATTACAGTGTTTCCCACTTCTGTGACTCAAAGTACAGGTGTGCTTATGTTGCCTTCTTCCCCTCCTTATGGCCCTTACCAAGCTCCCATTGTGTCAGTAGTGTCTCCTGCAACCCCTTACTTGCTCCACATTCCCAACACAAGCAATAGTACCAGTATCAATGGGAAACCAGTGATTGGCCATGCTGATGTTTAAGGGCAAAGCTGAATGAGGTGCAATAAACTAGAAAGAGGTAGGCTAAATCATGGGGAGAAGATTGAAAGGATGGTGAACAATCAAAAACAGGACTGGGAGAGTTTGTGGCTGAGCGGTGATGCAATGCTGACCAGAGCTCAGTGGTAACAGAAAATGTGGTGTTGCGATATATAAGCAAAGGGGGCCATCTTCTGAAATGAAATCAGTATGCACAATGTGCTCATATTTATTTCCTTTTTATTGATGGTTTTCTGTTTCTCTTCTTTTTTTCAGGTCTGATCAAAGTTGTTGTCCACCCTTCTCAATGTCCGAGATCTCCTGCAGCAGCTGTGTTGCGTGGGAAAATAAGGCTAGCTGAGCCAAATAGCCAGCAGCGACATGGCAGAAAATAATTTCTCTCACACGGTGCGTTCTCTCCAAGAGAAGTCCATCTGCCCCTTGTGTAAGAAATTTTACTGTGAGCCAGTGACCGCTAAATGTGGTCACTCATTCTGTCAAGCCTGCATTGACAAAACCTGGAAGAAGTGCAGGTCAATTGTCCAGTGCCCTGTCTGCAAGAAGCGCTTCCTGAAGAAATGCAGTACCCGACCCAACACTGAGCTTGGCAACTTAACTGCCATTGCCACACAGTTCTTCCCAGAGAATCCAGATGTTAGCCGCGTCTGTGAGAAGCACAAGGAAATCATGAAACTCTTCTGCCAAATGGAACGGGTGCCCATCTGTGTCTCATGCAAGGAGTCCAGGGAGCACCAGGATCACCCCACCATCCCCATCGATGAGGCAGTTCAGGAGTACAAGGTGAGGCAAGGTGGGTCTGATGTAGGAAATACTGTAAGGACAGAGGTCACACAGGCCTTTCCTTTATTCTTGGTTGTTTATAAACATGCCTTTAAAACACTTGAAACACATGGGTGAGCACCTATCACATTCTTTGTGTTCCTAAGAGGCTCCATGTCCTAACCCCATCTCAGTTGCAGACATCAAGCAACAACAAAAGTTTGAATCACTGAAGTGCTAGAGAAGGAGGACAAGGTTGCTGAAAAAACTATTTGTGGTTCTTTTTGCATTAAGAAATAACAACGGGGAACCATCACCAAAATAAGACAGGAAGTACTGAAAAGCTACACAGTGACACTTTGCAAGATCCAGGAGAAGAGTGGTGAGTTTTGAAAATGACCAAACACAGTGCTCATCAGAAAGTCCCAAAATTCTCTAGTACCTTTTCCATTTACAAAAGCAGTTCCTAAAACCAATTTTCCATAACCTCCTTAGCATCTATTCACAAAGAACTACCCATGCATCTCCAGTATATTTCAAACATTGTCAAAATAAAACTCAAAGTGGCACCAGTCATTGTTCCACAGTCCATTCCACAGGGTGAGAAAAATCCCACACATAAAGTGAAGAGACCTAAAAAGGACAGAAACAGATTTGGCATGTTCAAGTTGCTGGAACCTTAAGCAATAGTCACAGCTGCAGGAAACCTGTGTACATCTATCCTACTTGTATATATTATACTTGTTTCATGTTGTGTTAGTGTGGGCAAGACTAAGCTCTCGAGCAATCATGTGCATGTTGGATTGGGATCGATGGAATGTCAGAGACTGAATCTTGGCTCTCTGACTTTAGACTCATCTGAAAATGGAGAAAGCTCTTGGCATGCTCAATCGGGAATGGTGTCAATCAGAGACAGACTCCTGGCATGCTATGTAGTATCAATAGGAAACCAGTGATTGGTCATGCTGATGCTTAAGGGCAAAGCTGAATGAGGTGCAAGAAACTAGAAAGAGGTGGGCTAAATCAGGGGGAGAAGATTGAAAGCATGGTGAACGATCAAAATCAGGACTGTGAGGGTTTGTGGCTGAGCAGTTATGCAATACTGACCAGGGCTGAGGGGTAACAGAAAATGTGGTTTGGAGATATATATGTAGCCAGGCTCCTGGCTTTTGAAGCAGGAGTAGATTACTCCCTAGTAGAGTCGATTGCGATTGATCTGAAAACAAGGGCAAGCTCTTGGTTTGCCAATCCTTTGGGCCTCATTAAACAAGGGCAAGCTCTTGGTTTGCCAATCCTTTGGGCCTCATTACAAGGTTGGCTTGCGGTAAAAAAGTGGTGGCAATTCCGTTACCGTCACTGTTCCTGCGCTGCCAAATTACATGTTTGGCAGAATTGCCACTGGCGGAATTAATGACTGGTAATTCCACTGAATTTTGGAGAAAAAGTGGAGGATTTACCTCCAGCATTAAGCTGGAGCTAAATCCTCCACTTTTCCTTCCAGAAATCCTACGGCTGATGCCTTTATTGATGCCTCTTAACTTGTCTGGAACAAAAGCTCAAAGTATCTTGAATGAGCCCCATCTTAAGCCTAGTTATAAAATTCATGTAAACACCTAATCACCTTCAGCCTTTTGGGGAGGAAAGGTCAGATTTCCTTGGTATTGCAACCTTGGATGCCTGGAATAGCCTTTCCTCGGGGAGTCTGTTTCCACTAGTCAGGACAGCAGTTACCAGAATGGTAGTTCTTTAGAAAATGGTCTCAAGAGCCCGAACCTATTCTCTTGGGCGCCCCGGTTCCCGAGACCTATCCACGGACGGGCCCCAAAGCCAAACTGATGTCTCAATGCCTGTTAGCGGGCAGAATAGTGGTGGCCCGCACATGGAAATCGGAGGAAGGCCCAATCCTGCCCCTGTGGTGGGTGAAACTCTGGGATGTACTCATCGCAGAAAAGGTGACAGCAGCTAGAGCGGGCCTCCTTCACCGCTTCTCGAACATTTGGAACCCGGTCCTGGAGTTCGATCGAGACTTCCCAGCACTAACATTTAAACCGCAGCTGGCCAGGAGGGTGCTAGAGAGTGAGCATGCCCACAGGAGCGGGATCAAGGAGAAGGGACCTGAACATGGGACAAACTCAGGGCGGGAGGGGGGAAAAGAGTAGCACTCTTGTAGAATAATGCATACTAAAAGTAGACCTTAAGTGAATGTAATGTTCTCTGGTCTTGTTAAAAAATAAACATATTTAAAAAATAAAAAATAAAATGGTCTCAAAGGGGGAGAGGTAGCAAGACCTGCTGGCGATGCACATCACTGCCACTTCTGATGTTAGACATACTGCTGTTTAAGCAGTTCAGCGTTAGATGAAAAATGCCAAATGACTTCTGAGTTCTGAACCAGGTGAAAGGAGCATCAGTGCACATGTTTTGCATGACATTGGCTTGGCAGAGATCATCTGCATTAAGCACATACTTGGTTCTGTAGGGGAAGCATGGTATCACAAGTATGACACTGACACAATGGGTACAATTTGTAAATCCTTCATTGAAACATTTGGGGTTGAAGAAACTACTATTCTGCACTATAACCAAGATGGGAGTAGTCCCAACCATCAAATAATAAATAATACAGTCCTAGTAGAGTCTGTCAAATCAAAATGGCCTATGCTAGGTAAACCTAATGCCTGCCCTACTTCTTGTACTACTTCTTGTACAACAAAGTGTACAAAGGAGAAATGTATGTAACACATGAAACAGTTCCACGTCTCTTCTCTTTGGCTTCAAAACAAAGTTTCATAAACACAGTTCACAAAGGTCTCCCTCTCCTGGGCTAAGACCTTATTCCACATAGTTCCCGTAAGCCCTCCTCTGCCGGGATCAGACCTCTCAAAAGTATAGTTTTACGAAAACAAGCAAGGAGGCTCCCTTCCCCAAGCTTGTCCCACTTCGGTCTCCCTCTGTCGGGCTTGGACCCCTTCCAAAATAAAGTTCAACAAAACATCGGACCTCCCTCTGTCGGGCTCGAACCTCTTTCACAATGAAGTTCAACAAAACTTCTGGTTTCCCTCTGTCGGGATCAAACCGCTTTCAAGTTAAAATTCAGCACGAACAAGCAAGGGGGCTCCCTTCCCCAAGCTTGTCTCACTTCGGGTCTCCCTCTAATGGGCTCAGACCCCTTTCACAATGAGGTTCAAGCAAGTCAAAGACTTTCAATTGTGCGATGGATTTTGCTGTGACCTTCGCAGGACCACTAAATGTTCACAGTTCAATTTTCACTTTTCCGCCTTCTCTGAGAGTTCTCTTCTTTGTTTCAGTTTCACTTTTCCTAAGTATACGCTTTTATCATTTCAAACAATTTGCTTGTAACAGAGACTTTCAAGTGGGCTACTTCCTTTCCCCCTTCCCACTCTGTTACTTAGTATCAATGTCTTCACCTCTGCTTTCACTTCAAAGTTCATTTACAGGTATGCCTTTCCCCGCGTTCCTTTCACACGCGCACAGCCTCAACTTGTGATAAATGTTGGTACTTAAAATCTTCTAACACACCCGTCTTTCAGATCGCTTTCCCAATTCACCGGCTGCGTGCGTCTCTTCTTGCTTTTTTTCCGAGTTACTATTTCACGAGTCAAGGTTAGTACCACAGGCTTGACCTCGCCTCCCCAACTCTGCCGTTCACCCGTGTTGTCGCTCTGCCCCAGCCGGTTTGCCTTTGTCCCAGAAGTCCTGCTCAAACTCATGTTCCGCCTTGCTCAGAGTGTGTCTTTGGGTGCTGCCTTTTATTTGTGTGAGGAGAGCCAATTGGTATCATGTGTATGCACTTATCCTCAAGTGCCTGGCTTTGCCTGACCGATTAGCGGTGCATTTCCAGTATGATGTGTGTAAGTGAATGTTGTTACTCTTAGTCGCCCTCTTCGTCGGCCCAGTGTTTGTTTGAAAAGGGGGGGCGGTTGGGACCTCAGAGCATCATTAAACATAGGCTGAATTGGATAAACAAAATAGGGGTGAATACCGCGTCTCACCATCAGCAGCCTCACCCCCACTCCCCAAAGAACCCCCACCCAGGTGATCGTCCCGCACTGGTCCACCCCTAGGGTCTGGATCCAAAGGTGATGGCTGTGCCCTGGCCACATGAGAGAGCGATCCCCAGGGACTAGCGGGTGAGACACCCTTTGGTTTCTCACAGTTCTCACCCCATGATCAGACAGTCAAAGGGAAATCCTGTCAGTTTGTTTGCTAGGTGTATTAATGACATTTTAATAATCTGTGACTGTGCAGAAGCAGACTTAACATATTGCAAATCTTAAACTAATTTCATATTACTTAAACCTCCAATTACATTATTTTCAATGTATCAATTTTTCGCCTTGGAACCATATAGTAAGAAGAACAATCTTTTAATAAAATCCTTTCACAAGCATACTGAAGTAAACTCTGTAGTGAACGAAAACCATGCCCAATATTCCCAAAAGGAATTCTTAAGAGAAAAAAGCAATGGCAGGTGAGACGACAAAAGGGAATGGCAATGATGGCCACCTAGTAGAGGAGCTTTGTAATGCACCCCACATAACATTTAATCACCCACCCCTAACTGTCCCTCCCCATTGAATTATGTGGAAGAATGCATGGTGGAAAAATAAGGTTCGTCCTTGTGGGCCGTAGGATGGGTCGGGATCCCTCACGTGAAGTTGCTTTGGGATCTCTGGGTCCACAGAGTGTTGGAAGTGGAAACAACTGGTGTTAGTCCTACTTTGGTCTTATTTGGGCCTTGTTTCCAAAAGGAAAGCTGTAGATTCTGCATTATCACAATATTGATCTGTTAGTTGCCCTCAAGGTTTGATTCATAGGGTAAAACCCCTGGTTGATTGCTGTGTTCCTGCTTTATTTTGGGTGCTGGAGGTTACTTGCGGTGGTATGGTTAGGAACATTGGTAGTTGTGAGGAATTATCAGCTGGCAAGGGTGTACATGCCCTGACTTTTTTTTTATTAACAAATAAAATGATGCAGGTAATTCCAGCTCTGAAAGGGTGGTCTGCTAACCTGGCTCCCTTTCATAAACTGCATGCCAAAAGCATAACATACACCTCTTCCATTCTGCTTCAGTTTCCTGATCTGCAGCTCCTGCTCTCTAGTGGCACATAGCAGGTTTAGAGGTCACAGTTGCCCTGCTTGACTAATGGTGTGACAGCCTTGTCACTGCAGTACAGAGGCTGCATTTCAATCTGCACCCAAAAACCTATAATTGTGAGACTTACTGTCCTGTTGGCAGTTGTAAACTTTAAATATAAGCTATATCTGGGGATTCCAAGATGGCCGCCAAAGGGATAGCACCTTGAAAGACGCTCTTCCGATGCCCCCGTGAGAAACTAAGCAGGTAGTGTGTACCCGTCTCCGGCCACGCTGCCAAACTCGCAGTGAATTATTCATCGAGTGATCCGATCCTCAGCCCGTGTGGAAAACAGGCAGAGAAGTTTCGAAAAGGGTGATTTTTGGAGTGCATGCCCAGAAGAGGGATCAGAAGCAGAGCCCCGCGTAAAGGACTGGAGGCTCTCTGAGGCGGACCATTGCCGCTGACACACGGCAGGAGCCTCAGGCGGAGTGAAGGGAAGCCAGGGAGAGGTGGCAAACTCCAGCCATTGCCGGTTGTCGTGTGAGGTCCGTGGAGGCTGGAGGGCTGACCCCTGCACCCCCGCAACCAAGAAAGCGCAAGGGTGTTCTCCAGGCCAGGAAGCTCCCAAAAAGCGTCAGAAGTCAAGAAGCCCAGAGAGAGGGCGCTGGAGCTCCCAGCGGTGGCGCGCCACAGGGAGCGTGGTGGTGATCCTCCTGTGAAGGAGATTGAGGTGTCCCCCCGTGAGTCTGGGGGTCATCCCACGGCAGTGGACAGGCAACCAGGAGGAGGATCGGGTGGCAGGACCCAACGGGGCGCCAGCCCTGGAAGGCGCGCGCCCTAGTCCGGCCATCCCGACTGAACGAGAGTTACACGCCCTGGAGGTCTGCTTGAGTGGAGTCTGACAATCAGAGGGGGACCTGAGAGGAGGAGGCCCGCACGAACCCCAAAGGCGGTAGGACTTGCGATGCCTGTCGAGGGTGAGGCCTAGGACCAGGTGGGAGCCGGTTCCCAAGAGGGAGGAGGAGGAGCCACCCTAGCTGGGTCACACAGGGGGATCCCCAAGAGGAAGAACCTGATAGAGCCCTAGTTCCAGGGGTAGACGAGCGTCGCTGGAGGAAGTTTTTCCGAGAGCAGGGAGAGCGGAGGTACAAGGTGAAGGCAGCCAAGCTCAGGCCCAGTGAAGAGGAGGAGAGCTGAGGCCCTCGCCCTAAACGTGGGGGGAAGCGAAAAGCGGGCAAGGCAATCTCCCTGGATGAGGGGTCCAGCTCAAGGCCAAGGGGAAGATCCCCAGATAGGATCCTCAGGCAGACCCCCCACAAGATCATGGCCCCCCATCCATCAGGGGGGAGAGACTTGGGACCCCGCAGAACTGTCTTTGGGCCAAACGGGGCTTTAGCGCAGACACGGGTGGGGGGTCCTGAGGGACCAGGAGCATTCGCGAACTCCCTTTGGCCGAAGCGCGGGTGAACTCCTGTGAATAGGGCTGGCAACCCCCAGCCAACATCCTGTGGCCCAGCCGAGAGCAAAGGCGCCGCACCACCATGTCCAGACTGGCCCGTACTCTGGTGTCAAGGGGGAGTAAAGTTCTGTAGGCCCCCACAGCCCAGGCAGACTTGGAGCGAAGAAGTCTGCAATCTGGGGTGTGGTGCGGTTGGGGGGCGCCCCCCACTCTGAGAGAACACAGCAGTATGCAGCCCAGCAAGTGCGTAAAGGAGGACCTCAGTCCGGGACCCCCCCCCAGGAGGAGAGCGGAAAGTGCCTGCAGAAAGGGAGGCCCGGAAACAGGGGCGAGCAGCCAGCCCCAACCAAAGTCCATTCTGAAGTCTTCGGGGATAATGTCAAAGAATAAGGGCAGCCATCAGCTCTCTGCCCTAAAAGGTTACAAAAAAGGTTGGGAGGGTCCCATCCAGAAGATGTGGAGAAAGGAAGAGGAAGCCCAGCTCGAGGACGAGGGGTCCCAGGAGGGCCAAGTAAGTGCCCCAGTTAAGGAAGGGGTGACCCCAGGCCAACCTATAATAGAAGAAACCCTCAGAAGACTCTTCCAGGACTTTGGCGAAAAAATAGCAGCAAGGTGGAGAGCCAGCTGGATAGGATCCAAAAGGACTGTGCCTCCTCCCTCCAAGAGGTGAAGGGAAACATTAGTAATCTAAAGGAAAGAGTGGACACTAATGAGACGGCCCTGCAGGAACTGGCCGAGGAGGCAAAGAAAATGGACGACCTGCTGGAGAAGCTGGCTACGGCCACCTACAACCTGGAAATTCAAACCGAAGATTTGGAGAACAGGTCCAGGATAGCGAATGTGAGGATAAAAGGCTTGACAGAGGAAGTGCAAGATAAAGACCTCAAAGCTGCGGTCCGTCAGATTTTCTTGGGCCTGGTGGAGCTGCAGAGGGACACTGAGCTAAAGTTGGATAGGGTCCACATGGTGGGCCCCATGAGGAAAGAGCCCTGCAGCTAGACCTAGAGAGGCACTAGTGGCCTTCTACAATTATGATCAGAAGGAGGAGATCCTCTGTGCAGCGAGAAGAGCGGTGATCCAACAGCTCAGTGATCCAACTCTACCAAGACTTTCCCCAGATAACGTTGATTAAAAGGAGGTGGGTGGGCCCTGTGGTCCGTTTCCTGACCGAAAAGGACACCAGGTACAGATGGACCTTCCTGTTCGGCCTTGTGTTCGAATAGGAGGGAAAACACTGATTCACGACCTACGAGGAGGAAGCGAGCATTCTTGGCCTGGAGGTGGACCCGCAGAAACCCTCAGGCCGAGATCAAGAGTCCCAGGATCAAAAAAAACTTGGGAATGGTCAAAAGTAAAGCATAAGGGCAACAAGAGGGTCCTGAAAGGACCAGACCCAACATAACTCTCCAGGGGGAAGCCGAGTCTCGAGGTTGCATAAGCCCGGGGAGGGTAAGCATCACGTTATAATTCAAAGGGGGTTGGGGTAGGTGGGATCTGGAGTTTTAGTATGGGCAGGGACGTGCCCCCATGGTTCAAATCTGGGGGAATGAAAGAGCTCAATTATTTTCTTCTTTTTTTTTATTGTGTTAACTGAGTTTCAGTTTTTACAAACTATTGTTTTATGGGTGTTTTCCATTTAAAGTTTTCCAGATTAAGTGGTTTGGGCTAAGTCTTTTAAGGTTGTGTTTGTTGGAAGAGGGAGTCCAGGTTCAGACTATGCAGGAAGTTTACCAACGCGGTGACCGGTCTTCGACTTAGCCCGTTCATCAAGAAGGACCACCAGTAGTCTTCGTCCATTCTTGAAAATTTGGAGTACAAATGACCTAGATGAATTTCCCTTTTGCCAATGGTGCCAGGACAGTGGAGGATCAGATGTTTTAAGCTTTCCTTCATGTCTTGGTCCAAACAAAAGCGGCAGGAGTCCGTCTTGGTTTTACCTTGGATTTTCAAGACCTCGTTTGTGTCAAGGAGTTCCCCCCTTCTCACCTGAGTTCAATCTTTGCTGGATTTCTTGATCGATGCCTTCTTGCGTACTGCTCGAGTCTTGAACAAGGCTGGACGAGTCTCTTCCGACTCCAGCGTGCGTTCAAGTACCGGGATCCAGGAATCCAGGAAATAACAGGGTGCGCAACTAGCACACGAGTCCAGGAATCAAGAAAGGAAAGAAAGGGACTAGAATTGGGTTAGAGTGGAAGAAGTAAGGGAAACAATACTGCGAGCTACGGAGCACACGTCTGGTTGCTACTTCGCAATAACATTGAGACGCGCGGGGGCGTGGCATATTTATGGAACGTACTGTCATGATGCCTGCCCCCGGAAGACCAGACCAGGCCCAGCAGCCCCGGAAGCAGGCATCATGCCACTTGGAGCATGCCCAAAAGCCCCAGTTAGGGGCTGTTTGGGTACAGTCCTGGCGCCTATGGCGCCAGGCTCATAAAGATAAAGTCAGTCCTGGCGCCATGGGCGCCAGGCTCATTATTGATAACTTACCTGAAGCAGACCATGCTGCATACTCACCTGAGGCAGACCATGCTGCATGAAGACTCAAGCCAAATGAGGCTTAGAAGGGACTATTTTACTGAAGGGACTATTTTGTTACTTGGGTGGGGCTGTAGAAGAATACTTACCTGGATCTTCTTCCAAGGCTATTTAAACCACGCCCGGACAGCCACACGTGCTTCGCGTTATTCTGCTTGCTGTAGCGTAACGCTCACCGTGTTTTCAGCAGCTCCAGTCTTCAGTCCTGGGACTCCTGAAACAAGAAGACAAAAAGGATAAAGGTTAGAACAGGAGTTTTAACTTTAATCCTTACCTGAATCCTGATCCATTTCGCCACGGAACTGAAAGACAGAAGTCTTTGAAGCATTGCTTCGCATTCCTACAGCGCTGCGCTGAACTCACCTGCTTGGCGGTACTTCAGCATTCCATCATGCTCTCTCCATCTCACGGCCGCCCTCCGACACCTAAGGAGACAAAGACAGCAAGGTGAGCAAGGGGACTCTATAAGGCCATACAAGCTACCCCCAAGGACTTACCTGATTTACCACGGGAGGTACTCACCTCATTTCGGGTTGGTGCAGTCAACTCTGCTTCATCGCCGTACCCTGGCCCCTAAAGGGAGAAAGCAAGGACAATACCAGTTACCCCCCCACAAAACTTACCTGATTTACCACGGGGTCTCACCTCATCTCGGGTCGGCACAGTCCACTCTGCTTCATCGCCGTACCCCAGCCCCTAAGGGGAAAACCACAATAGACTTACCTGAATCTTACCGAGTGCCATTTGGAAATCTTCGAGTGGATTAATCGGCAACCTGCAAGGAATCGGACAGAGTGAAGAGCAGACATTTGAACTCTTATGAACAATTGGACTTTAGAGTCAATACTGGAACTCACCAATTCCTCTACGCCAGTGAAGTAACTGGTCATCAACGCGCCCCTGCGGTCGACGCAGGATGGAGAGCTCATCCTTCCAAACCATCAGGTGAGACTAAAGAGGGGACATCAAGAGTGATCAGTGGGAAGACAACGGGAGTGGGGAAGGTGGGTTGACACTCAATTCCACGGGTAGTTAATTCCTCTTCTCCTTTGCAGAAGAATATTCTTGCGAGCCAGACAAACTAGGCTGAGCGGGCCAGCCCAGTCAGTCATCTCGGCGCTACACGTCACGCTGGTGGAAATAACAGCGGCCCAGTTCCGGTCGACGCCCCCGTGGGAACCAGGTGAGCGTAACAGAACGCGAAGCTTACCCACAAATACCTACCTGGGCGTCATGGAGACCTCGGAAACTGATCAGTTGGCCCAATTATTAGGGGAATTAAGGGCCGAAGTGCATTCCGCTCGCCAAGAAACCAATGCCCTCAGGAGGGAACTGATAGTGTCAAAAGAACGAACTGATGAGTTGGCCAGACAACTATTACATAGCCAGGCTGGACAAACACCTCTACCAGGACTTGGGGCAAGTCCAGCTCCTGTACCATCGAGTAACCTGGTGCAGATAAATTTACCTGGAGCCGTTCCTTTGGCTCCGCCTGAACGCTTTGCCGGAGACCCAAAAGGGTTTGTAACATTCATGAATCAATGCCGCTTGCACCTTTTATGTAGACCTGGAGCTTTCCCAAACGATCAGGCCAAGGTAGCCTTTGTACTGTCATATCTCAGCGGCAGTGCGGCGGATTGGTCCATTCCACTAGTTAACCAGGATGACCCGATTCTTCGAGATTTCCAGGGTTTTCGAACAAGCATGGAAAGACTATTCGCCCGACACTCCCGAGGACAGGCTTTGGACAACGAACTTTTATCCCTACGTCAAGGTAACCAGGATCTTTTATCTTACATTGCAACTTTCAATAGATTAGTAGTGGAAACCGAATGGCCTGAAGCCAAGCGAATCACATTATTCCATCGAGGACTTCGAGGAGAACTCAAAGATGTTTTGACCCAAATCATGAACCCGCCTCAAGACTGTGCTGAATATATAGATCTAGTGGTCCAGCTCGATCACAGACTTCAAACCAGGAAGGCTGACCGAACCAAGTTTGAGAACAGGGTGTTGGTTAAAACCCACGTAAGCTCCAAGGGAGTAGATGTCTCAGAACCAATGCAAATCGGGGGGGTTAAAGGACCCCTAACCCAAAAGGAGAGAGATAGAAGACGGCAACTGCAATTATGTTTATATTGCGGAACTGCTGGTCATTTTCTTCGGAACTGCCCTGTAAAACCACCCAAGAAAGTTATAGGAGCAGCAGATGAAAACCATGTGAAATCTGACCCGGGAAACGACCACGCCCGGCAAGCGTAGAGGTCTGCTTGCCGAGCTTAAAGAAGGACACTCTGACCTCGCATTTCACCATACCCATGGTCCTTTTAGATCCAGAGCAGCCATCACGCATGCACGCGGTAAAGGCGTACGTAGACATTGGAGCCATAGGAAATTACTTGGACTGGGAATTGGCTACCAGGATGAATCTATCTCTCACCCGCAAGACCACGGCCGATGTTGTCACCACTGTAGATGGAACGGAAATTGCCTCTGGACCCGTAACTCATTCCACTGCAGAGATGACATTGCTGAGTCAAGATGGGCATCGAGAGGCTATGATGTTTGACTTAATCAAGGCCCCACAGTTTCAGCTGATACTGGGGATACCTTGGTTGGAAAAACATAATCCCTGTATTGATTGGCGAGAGAAGAGACTAACATTCCCAGAATGTGCTCACACCTGCTACCCAAGGAAAACTCAAAACTCAATCCTGGCCCCAGTAATTCCAGTAGCCTTGCAATTACCTGTTGAATACCAAGACTTTCAGGATGTCTTCCAAAAGGAACAGGCAAACACCTTACCACCTCACAGATCGTATGATTGTCAAATAGTTCTTGTACCGGGAGCACAACCACCTTGCAGCAGAATCTATGCCCTTACGGAACCCGAAAATCTTCATTTGCGCCA
Organism: Ambystoma mexicanum; assembly: GCF_040938575.1. Taxonomy (NCBI): domain Eukaryota; kingdom Metazoa; phylum Chordata; class Amphibia; order Caudata; family Ambystomatidae; genus Ambystoma; species Ambystoma mexicanum. The sequence continues at coordinate 707,713,873 of NC_090938.1, forward strand.
GTACCTAGACCAGTACCTTGCTAATGGCTTCATTCGCCCGTCCAAATCCCCTGCATCTTCAGCTTTGTTCTTCGTACCGAAAAAGGAAGGCGACCTTAGAACATGTATAGACTACCACGCACTGAATCAGATAACCATCAAGAATCGATACCCACTGCCTTTGATCCCAGAACTACTAGACCAGGTGAAGTACGCTTGTATATACACAAAACTAGACCTTCGGGGGGCATATCATCTGGTACGTGTCAAAGAGGGTGACGAATGGAAGACTGCTTTTCGCACCAAGTACGGACTATTTGAGTACCAGGTGATGCCCTTCGGACTATGCAATGCACAAGCAGCCTTCCAGTTCTTCATGAACGATGTCCGCCGAGAGCTTATCGACGTTTGTGTGGTCGTTTACATCGACGACATCTTAGTATACTCTTTATCAGAATCTGAGCATGTAAAACACGTCCGAGCAGTCCTAGAGAAGTTACACCAGCGTAAATTATATGCTAAACTGGAAAAATGCATCTTCCACACTACGGAAGTGGAATTCCTTGGATTTATTCTGACCCCGAGAGGAATCCGGATGGATACACGAAAAGTGGATGCCATTCTTAATTGGCCTTCGCCAAGTTCAATCAAAGGAGTTCAAAGCATGCTTGGCTTTGCCAATTTCTACCGCAGGTTTATCCCGGACTTCTTGCACATTGTATATCCCATCACAACACTATTGCGAAAAAACAAACGCTTTGTGTGGACAGAGGAAGCCGAGAACGCCTTCCAAGAGTTAAAAGCTAAATTCACATCTGCTCCCATATTAAGACACCCGCGCCCCGAGCTTCCCTACATAGTGGAAACAGATGCATCCAGTTCAGCCATGGGAGCAGTTCTTTCCCAAAAGGATCCCGAAACTAATCAGCTTCACCCAGTGGCGTTCTGGTCAAGAACATTTTCAGCCCCCGAATTAAACTATGCCATAACCGACAAGGAGCTGCTGGCCATCAAGTCTGCCTTCAAGGCTTGGCGGCACTATATACTGGGTGCCAGACATACCATCACGGTCATCACCGATCACCGCAACTTATAATACCTAAAGACAGCCAAAGCCCAATCTTCGCGCCAACTCCGTTGGGCATTGTTCTACGCCGAGTTTGATTTTGTAATAACCTATCGACCAGGTTGTAAGAATGGTAAAGCAGACGCCTTGTCCCGGATTGGAATGGGAGAAGCAGAAATAACTTTAGAACCCATACCCATAATTCCGGAACAGAGAATCCTTGGCCTGACTTCCATACAGACACTGGAGAACATTCAAAACAAGATCCACCAACTCTTTGATTCTGTTGCCGTACAGGACTTGGCAAAGAAAGGTCCAGAGTACTCTGTCATCGATGATTTGCCTTATTACCAAGGCCGGCTATTTTTACCGCAAAAGGAACTACAGGAACTTGTCATTTCCCATTACCATGACACCTTAATAGAAGGGCATCCGGGTATTGCAAAAACCGAAGCTAAAATTAGGAAGCCATTTTGGTGGCCTACCTGGCGAAAGGATGTCAAGTCATTTATCATGTCTTGTGGTATTTGCGCACAAAATAAAGGGCAAAAGAAAAAACCTGCTGGATTATTGCAACCATTAGACATACCACCTACCCCTTGGCATACCTTGTCCTTAGACTTCATCACGGATTTACCCCCATACCAAGGTTACAATACCATTCTAGTTATTGTAGATCTTTTTTCTAAAATGGCCCACTTCATTCCTTTAAAAGGGATACCTTCAGCTTCAATCCTGGCCAAGGAATTCCTTGAAAATGTTGTCCGCCTGCATGGCTTTCCTTCAGTGTTAATTTCAGATCGGGCAGTCAATTAATTTCACATTTTTGGAGGAAATGCTGCCAACTGGCACAAATTGATGTTAGGCTCTCGACCAGTCACCACCCTCAGACCGACGGTCAAACGGAGTGGACCAACCAGACTCTTGAACAGTACCTCAGTTGTATGCTACATCAGTCTGAGGGGAATTGGAAAGACATTCTGTGGATCGCAGAGTATGCGTACAATAATTCCGTACACTCAGGAACTGGACAAAGTCCTTTTTTTACCAATTATGGGCACCGTCCTCGAACCTCGGATTTGGACTCACCCCAGCATTTAGAGATGCCCGCAGTGGACCATCTCCACGCTGTTATTACACAAGCCTTTAAAGAAGCAACCATCCATTTGCAAAAGGCTAAGGAAAAATACAAAAAGGATGCGGATCAGCACAGAAGTGAAGCTCCCCAATACCAAATAGGGGACCAAGTATGGTTAGCCACTAAGCACTTACCACTCAAGGGGACTCGGACCTTTAACCCCAGGTATTTGGGACCTTTTTCTGTCAAGGCAATTATTAACCCAGTGCCCATCACGTTGGACCTACCTGCTCATATGCGAATCCATCCCGTTTTCCATGTGTCTCTTTTGAAGCCAGTGCAACCAGGAACAAGGCTAACCACTCCACCTGAACCTATCCTCATAGACGGGGAGCCCGAGTTCGAAGTCAAGAATATTTTGGACTCAAAAAAAGTGAGATCAAAACTCTTTTACCTAATTGACTGGAAAGGTTATGGTCCACAGGAAAGGTCTTGGGAACCTAGTGACCACGTGCATGCACCTCGTTTAGTGAAGAGGTTCCATCGGGAATTTCCAGACAAACCACGGCCAAGGGGGAGAACGACTTTAGGAGGGGCCTTGAGGGGGAGTGCTGTCATGATGCCTGCCCCTGGAAGACCAGACCAGGCCCAGCAGCCCCGGAAGCAGGCATCATGCCACTTGGAGCATGCCCAAAAGCGCCAGTTAGGGGCTGTTTGGGTACAGTCCTGGCGCCTATGGCGCCAGGCTCATAAAGATAAAGTCGGTCCTGGCGCCATGGGCGCCAGGCTCATTATTGATAACTTACCTGAAGCAGACCATGCTGCATACTCACCTGAGGCAGACCATGCTGCATGAAGACTCAAGCCAAATGAGGCTTAGGAGGGACTATTTTACTGAAGGGACTATTTTGTTACTTGGGTGGGGCTGTGGAAGAATACTTACCTGGATCTTCTTCCAAGGCTATTTAAACCACGCCCGGACAGCCACACGTGCTTCGCGTTATTCTGCTTGCTGCAGCGTAACGCTCACTGTGTTTTCAGCAGCTCCAGTCTTCAGCCACGCCCGCTTCAGTCCTGGGACTCCTGAAACAAGAAGAAAAAAAGGATAAAAGTTAGAACAGGAGTTTTAACTTTAATCCTTACCTGAATCCTGATCCATTTCGCCGCAGAACTGAAAGACAGAAGTCTTTGAAGCATTGCTTCGCATTCCTACGGCGCCGCGCTGAACTCACCTGCTTGGCGGTACTTCAGCATTCCATCACGCTCTCTCCATCTCGCGGCTGCCCTCCGACACCTAAGGAGACAAAGACAGCAAGGTGAGCAAGGGGACTCTCTAAGGCCATACAAGCTACCCCCAAGGACTTACCTGATTTACCACGGGAGGTGCTCACCTCATTTCGGGTCGGCGCAGTCAACTCTGCTTCATCGCCGTACCCCAGCCCCTAAGGGGAGAAAGCAAGGACAATACCAGTTACTCCCCCACAAAACTTACCTGATTTACCACGGGGGTCTCACCTCATCTCGGGTCGACACAGTCCACTCTGCTTCATCGCCGTACCCCGGCTCCTAAGGGGAAAACCACAATAGACTTACCTGAATCTTACCGAGTGCCATTTGGAAATCTTCGAGTGGATTAATCGGCAACCTGCAAGGAATCGGACAGAGTGAAGAGCAGACATTTGAACTCTTATGAACAATTGGACTTTAGAGTCAATACTGGAACTCACCAATTCCTCTACGCCAGTGAAGTAACTGGTCATCAACGCGCCCCTGCGGTCGACGCAGGATGGAGAGCTCATCCTTCCAAACCATCAGGTGAGACTAAAGAGGGGACATCAAGAGTGATCAGTGGGAAGACAATGGGAGTGGGGAAGGTGGGTTGACACTCAATTCCACGGGTAGTTAATTCCTCTTCTCCTTTGCAGAAGAATATTCTTGCGAGCCAGACAAACTAGGCTGAGCGGGCCAGCCCAGTCAGTCATCTCGGCGCTACACGTCACGCTGGTGGAAATAACAGCGGCCCAGTTCCGGTCGACGCCCCCGTGGGAACCAGGTGAGCGTAACACGTACTGCATCCGCCGTGAAGGCTGGTGCGAGGCGTGTCACGTGATACGGCCATGTTGGGAGAAACAATGCAAGCCCAGCCGTGACAAGGACCAGGAAGCCCAGAATGGGCGCGTTCTGTGGGTCATGACAGCATGCCTCCTCCGAAAACCTGTTCCACCAGGTTTGCCCGGGTGTATAAGGTGAAATCTTCTGAGTAGTCGAGGGGCCTTGAGATTAGAAAGTGGTTCCCAGGTTCTTTCACTAGGAGGATATCCTTTCCATTCAACCAGGTATTGAAGCTGACCCCGTTTATACCTGGAGTCACATATTGGAGATACTTCATATTCCAATTGGTTGTCCACCAGTAGAGGAGGAGGTCGGTAGGATTTCCGGGAGGATTGGTGCTAGGGTTTTAATAAGGATGTGTGGAATACTGGGTGAATTTTCTTCCAAGAGTCTGGTAGACTAATCCGGTATGAAACTGGATTGATAATTTCCTTGTTGGGAAATGGACCATAGTACCGAGGGGCCAACTTGTTTGGCCGTAGATGCCGGGGTAGTAATTTCGAGGACAACCAGACTTGATCACCGATTGCATAAGAAGGACCTGGTCTCCTTTTTAAATCTGCATACCTCTTAGTCTGTGTTCTGGCCTTCTCTAAATTTTCTTTGGCCTCTTGATGTACGTTGATGAGGGTTTCAATCCAGGAGTCGACAGTAGGTACTGGTGCAGGATGAGGGAGAACAGAGGGTAGAACTGATGGATGGAAACCTTGGCTACAATAAAAGGGGCTGGTCTTAATTGCTGAATGGTCAGAATTGTTGTAGCCGAATTCAGCCACGGGTATCAGGAGCGACCAGTCATCCTGAACCTTGGTGGCGAAACATCGAAGATACTGTTCCAGGGTCTGATTAGCACGTTCTGTGGCCCCGTTGGTCTGGGGATGATAACCAGATGAGAGGGCGCGTTGGATTCCCAAAATGCGACAGAGATGTTTCCAGAATTGAGATACGTACTGAGGTCCTCGATCAGATATGATCTTGGAAGGGAGTCCATGCAAACGAAATATGTGTTCCAGGAAGATTCCAGCAAGTTCGGAAGAGGATGGTAACTTACACAAGGGTGTAAAATGAGCCATATGAGTGAACAAATCTATGGTAACCATGATGGTTGTGTACCCTCGGGAAGGTGATAATTCCACAATGAAGTCTGTAGCAATTAATTCCCAAGGGCTTGTTGGCAGCGATGGTTGCATTAGAAGACCCGCCTGTCTCTTGTTACCATGTTTGTTTTGACTGCAGACAGCACAAGCTTTGATGTACTGCTGTACGTCGATCTTCATTCCAGGCCACCAAAACTGTCTTTGTATAAGACGGAAGGTGTTGGTTATGCCACGATGTCCGGAGTGAAGGGTATCATGACAGAGGTTTATCATTCTTTGTTGTAATTTCTGTGTAGGAATGACCAGTGCATTGTCCTTGAATAAGTATCCTTCCTTAAGTCTTAGGTTCCATGGATTCTTCCTTGAAATATCCTTCCAGAGGTCAGAGGATTGGGTTTGTACTCGAATTTCTTCCAGGAGGTTGACTGCTTGAGCTACAAAGTTCGTGTGGGGAAACATCTTAGGATAGGCCTTGTCTTCAGTAGTTACATAGTCAGGACATCGAGATAAGGCGTCAGCAATCATGTTTTTGATCCGGGAACATGAGTGATTTGGAATTGGTATTGGGCAAAGAAGTAGGCCCAACGCGCCTGACGACTGTTCCTGCACTCCAATGATTGTAGAATTTGAAGATTCCGATGGTCCGTGCGGACCTAAACTGGATATCTAGCACCCAGAAGTAGATGTCGCCATTCAGTGAAGGCCTGGCGGATGGCTAACAGTTCCTTTTCCAGGACGGAATAGTGTGTCTCACTGGGAGTCAGGGTTCGTGAGAGGTAAGCAATGGGGTGTTCCAGTTTATCCTCAAGTTCCTGTTTCAAGTCTGCTCCTATGGCGTAGTTAGAGGCATCCGTTTCCACTAGGAATGGGCGATTTATGTCTGGTTGGGCCAGGATAGGGGCTTGCGTGAACTCTGTCTTCAATCGTTGGAATGCTTTGTCTTGCGGTGTAGACCAGATAAAGGGAGTGTCTTTCTTCAAGAGAGCAACAATCGGCTGGACGATCTCGGAAAAGGTAAAAATGAACTTCCGGTAGAAGTTGGCAAGCCCCAGGAAGGATTGAACTTGTTTCACGGACATGTGAGCAGGCCATGCCAGTATGGCCTTTACCTTTGAAGGGTCCATACCAATTCCTTCTGGGCTAAGGATGAATCCCAGGTAGTGAACAGAAGTAACGTGAAACAAACATTTCTCGGGTTTGGCTAAAAGTTTGTGTTCACAGAGTCGTTGCGGTACTGCCTTTACATGCTCTTCATGCTTTAGAGGATCCTTGGAAAAGATCAATATGTCACCAGATAGACAATGACAAAAAGGAATAACATGTCAGAAAACACCCTATCCATAAAACGTTGAAAAACCGCGGGGGCATTAGCTAGTCCAAAGGGCATGACTAGATATTCATAGTGACCAAAGGGTGTTCTAAAGGCTGTTTTCCATTTGTCTCCTTCCCGGACACGGATCAAATGATAGGCACCACGGAGATCCAACTTCGTGAATACTATGGCGCCTCTCACAGCTTCCAGGATATCCGAGATCAGGGGTAGTGGGTACCGATCTTGTGCATTGATTGAAACTACGATAGTCGAGGCAAGGTCTGAGTTCCTTGGTGTCCTTCTGTATCTATGGCACAGTCTTCAGGTCTGTAAGGGGGTAAGGCCTGGTCTATGGCAGTTGAAAATACATCAGCATATCCCTGATAGGCCTCTGGGACTTGTATGACATTAGAAACCATGAGTGGTGTTTTCAGGTCTCTTGGTGGTTCTTTAGGGGGTGTCGAGGAGGGATCCAGGATTAGACAGTGGGACATACAAAACTCTGAGCCTAGGAATAGTGATGCTGCTGTCCAATTGATATACGGATTGTGCTTCTGTAACCAGGGCATACTCAATACCATGGGATAATGGGCTGACTTAATGATGTCGAATGTAATCCGCTCTTGGTGATAGTTTATGGAAAGTTGGATCTCTTTTGTCTGCAGGCTTATGGGTCCTGAAGAGAGGGGTCTTCCGTCGATTGCTTCCACCGGCTGCATGGTGCTTTGTGTCTCGTACGGAATATGATGACTAACAACCCAGTCTTGATCAATGAAAATTCCCATAGCTCCGCAGTCCACCAAGGCCAGAATGGGATAGGTCTTATTCTTGGAGGGCGACAGGAAGGCTTGTAGTATCACCAAATTGTTTTGTCCAGGGGAGTTCAAGGATGGAATTGATGTGGAGCAAACATCTCTCTCCCGAAGCTCTGCTCCATCTAGGATCGGTAGCTGGCGTTTTCCGAACGCCGAGGAGGGGCCAGAAGACTGAGGCACAATACATGCACAACCCCGTATGAATCCTTCTCATTCTTTCTTGAAGGGATCTAGGTCCACGGAAGGCACCTATCTACATGGGTTCTGGTTCAGAGATTGAACGTGGGTTTGTGTCCGCCTTGGTGGTACTCTCAAAGGACGGTTTTGGAGGATTAGCTTTGGATTTCTTCTTCTCTGCCTTTCTTTCCTGGATACGAAAATCTATTTGCATGGCAAGGTCCATTAGTGCCTGGAATGAGTTTGGGCGAGCCACTCCGGGCAACTCCTCCTTAATCTCCTCATTCAGTCCTCTCCTGAAAAGGGTAAAACTCGCCTCCGGGGACCAATCAGCTTCCTTGACTAACTGCTTGAATCGGGTAACATAGGTGAGCATATCCTGGGATCCTTGCTGAAAGTCTAACAGGCGTTCCTGGGCACTATAGACCTGTTCTGGACGGTCAAACATGGTCCTAAGTGCTTGTATGAAGCCCTCATAGTCATCTAGAAGAATGTCGCCGGAATTAACGAGGGGCGTGGCCCAGGTTAAGGCGTTTCCTGAAAGGTGGGAAATTATGAAGTCCACTTTAGCCCTAGGAGTTGAAAAGTAGTAGGGCTTAAAAGTAAAGTGAACCAAACATGAATCCAGGAATCCTCGAAGGGTTTTTGTTGAGCCATCGTATTTGTCCACTATACCGCCCAGCAATACACTTTCTTTTGTGGCAGAACCGCGGGATAGAACTGGTTGTTTGAGAGCGGCATTTTCCGCCTTTAGATTCTGCACCTCGGTTGATAGCTCTTGCATGCCACGCATCAGGTCCTGGATGGCCGCTTCCATGTCCATATCGAGTTTGGTCGGTTGTCGTCTCAAACTGTCAAGGAGTTCCCCCTTTCTCACCTGAGTTCGAACTTTGCTGGATTTCTTGATCTATAGCTTCTTGCGTACTGCTCGAGTCTTGAACAAGGCTGCACGAGTCTCTTCCGACTCCAGCGTGCGTTCAAGTACCAGGATGCAGGGATCCAGGAATCCAGGAAATAACAGGGTGCGCAACTAGCATACGAGTCCAGGAATCAAAAAAGGAAGGAAAGGGACTAGAATTGGGTTAGAGTGGAAGAAGCAAGGGAAACAATACCGCGAGCTACGGAGCACACGTCTGGTCGCTACTTCGCAATAGCATTGAGACGCACGGGGCCGCGGGGGCGTGGCATATTTATGGAACGTACTACATCCGCCGTGAAGGCTGGTGCGAGGAGTGTCACGTGATACGGCCATATTGGGAGAAACAATGAATGCAAGCCCCGCCGTGACAAGGACCAGGAAGTCCAGAAGGGGCGAGTTCTGTGGGTCATGACAGTTTGTTTTTAAAATGTTCAATCTAGCTTGCAAGAACGTCGAACAAAATAAGTAACTGATGGGCTCATTTATTTTTTGAGCGAAGAGCGGAAGGTGGGCCGCTGCTTTGAAGTTCAGTGCTTTCAGCTGGGTGTCGCACCAGTCATTTTCTTTCAGTTTTTTTGACTTCTTTGTCGGATTAAATGCGAGCTCCTCCTCAGTACTTATAATGGTTTTTAGAAGAGTTTGGTTTTTGTGTACCCAGGCTTTGAGCATTTTGTTGTGACCTTTCTCAATTTCTTCTTGAATTAATACATAGATTTTTTCTTTAGATAGTCTCACTTCCCTGTAGAACATCAGGCTGTTGAGGGATACCGTGCCTTCAAGTGAGATTAAACCGAGTTCTCTTCTTATAAGAATTAATGGCATGGAGATTGGAAGTCGAAGTACTTTTTTCCAAAGAAAACCTTCCAACTTAGGCCAAATTGAGTCTGGAATATTTGTCATGGCTGCCACACCGTAAGAGAGCGCATCCTATAAAAGTTTATTGCAGCCTTAACTGAAAAGCGACCACATTTTTTTCCACTATGATTAGTTGGTTGGTTAAGGATTTGTTTTTTTGGACCAAGAAATCTTGCATTGGTGATTTGTTCTTCTTGTTGCTAAACATGGTGCCCAGATATCTGAAGTTTTTCTTTTAGCCGCCTTTATAAGGCACATCACTTTCGTTTTCAGGCTGTTACTTTACAGATCGTTCTCTTTTAGGTATTCGTTCAAATTGTCCAATTTTCTCTGGAGCCCTATCATTGTTTGATCAATCAGAATGATGTCATCTGCGTAAAGCAGTCTACTGATCTTTTCGGAGCCCAGCGAAGGTGGGAAGGCTTTTACATTTCTTTCAGATTGTTGATAGTCGCCCGTGTAGGCATTGTACAGTACCGGTGCCAGGGGGCATCCTTGTTTTACTCCGCAGATTGAACGAATTGATGAAGAGAGAAGACCTGTGCCATTGAGTCTAACTCTCATTGATGTTTCGGAGTAAAGGTCTTGTATTGGATCTAGCAAGGCGGGGGGACATTTCCAGCTGGTGAGTTTGCTCCATAGCTTCTCTCGATTTACTTTGTCAAACGCTTTAGACAAGTCGATGAAAGCCAGACAAAGAGGGGAGCCCCCTTCCTGTACTCTTGCCTTGAGGATGTTAAGAGTAAATATATTGGCCATGGTGCTTAGGTTTTTCCTAAAACCCGTTTGGAAATTCTCCCACCCCTCTGAAGATGGTATCCACGTTTTAAAGCTGTCAAGGAGGAAGGAGCCAAAGAGTTTCCCGATGCAATCAAGGAGTGCTATTGGTCGGTAGTTGTTTGGATCGCTTTTATCTCCTGATTTGTAAATTGGCACGACGTTAGCTGTCTTCCAGGACAATGGAATGGATCTGGATACCCTGCAGGATTCAAACATTTCCGCTATCAGGATGGACCAGCTTGCAGGGTCAGATTTTCAGTCCATGTTTGACAAGCCGTCTGGCCCAGGTGCTCGAGATGATTCGATGCAGACTGGATCGAGTTCGATGTCCCAGTGTGTACTTCGATCTTTGTAGAGTTCAGTCTTTTTTCGAGGATGGATCGAAAAGAGCTGAAAAGTGGGAGATCCAAGTTTCTTCAGGGACACTAGATGATAAAGTGTGTTCACTTAGTGTTCCTTTTGAAGTAATCAGTGACCAGAACGCCTTTGTTTGTTTCCCACTTAATACTCTCAGCATTTTCTCAGAATCATCTTGGTAGAGCTGGAGTTTGAAGTCTTTTAACCAGTTCTTGTAGCTATTGGTTGCAATCTGAGCTGCTTCGCTGTTAATGGTAGAAGGGAAACGTCTGGCTTTTCTTTGGGCTCGTCTCATCATGAGTCTTTTGTCGCTGAGTGTGGGATTGTTATAGTGGTTGGTCTTCACTTTCATACGGCTACCAAGATTTGGGACCTGGTATGGCTGTAGTAGTGTACAGTAGTCCGTGAGGCTGGATGAAGTTTTTGAAGTTTCCAGATCTTTGGCTTGACGGTACTTTGTTGTTAATGTCGTGATGGTTGAGGTTTTCAATCTCAGGTGTGTGGAGTTAGCATAAGTCTCGACATTAGTTGTTCGGAGGGCACTCAGAATCTCGTGGACTGGTAAACAGGGGTCTGACCACTTCAGTTGCAGGAGATTATGGTCACTGTTAAGAGTGCGAATAACCTCGAAACCTGTGACCTGCATCAGAAGATCTCTGGAAAGGTAGATATGGTCTAGAGTTGCATTTCTTCCGGCTAACTCCCAGGTTGGGAGGATCGGGTGGGTAACTTTTCCCAAAAAGTGGACAGTTTGAAGGTCGAAGGTGGCCATCAGGTTCGCCCATTTCCTTCCTCTTTGTAAGGAATTTTCTGTCGTCGTTATGGTGTTCACTTTTGTTTGTGCGTTTTCAGCACTTTTTCCCAAGATCTTGGCGTTTAGATCTCCACAAATGATTGTGCTGTCAATTGCATTGTTTGCTAGAGCTTGTTCCAGTATAGTTTCGGTTTTTGATAGGAAATTGTCTGTTGCACATTCTTTTGGGTTCCAGTACAAATTTATCATTAAGTAGGTTGTTTTCTTTTGTTGACTAGTGCCTTGGGGGCTTGCACCTTGTTGGATCAGTACTGCCAGAATGTGAGGCTCGGCCTTTATGACTCTATGAAACTGGAGGTTGGATCCGATTCGCAGTGCGGTTAGGAGTCCCGCTCTTGGTCGGCCTGTGTCTCCTCTTAGGGCTGGCCAGAAGGTGGTTACGTAGCCATCGATTGTTGTTTTTCTTTGGATCCATGTTTCTTGGAGGCACCAGATGTCGGATGATGCCAAGTTTACGTCTGAGGAGTTAGTCAGGTGAGTAAAGCCTTGGGTGTTCCAAGAGCCCAAGGTTAGGTCGGTGATATTTTCCATGTTGACTGACCGACTAGGAGAGTCCTTGTTAGTCAGTCTTCTGTTTGATTTCTACTGTCTCTGTTTTGTGGAGAGAGCTTTGGGCAGCCACGCCCAACGGTTTGGATCTTCTTTGAGATTGGTCCGATTGTGGTCACTAGTTGACTTCTCTTTTCCTTTGATTGTAGTGTCTTGTTCAATAGTTATGGTCCAGTTTTTCTGCGGACCTGGTGGGACACTTTCCAATTCCAAAGAACTTTTGCGATGGCCCTTACTGTGTTTCCTCGGGGCGGGCCTAGGGTTGCGCTCGGTCGAGGGTGTTAGAACTCGCTCGTACGAGCGGAGTGCTCCATCGGTGTGCAAATCGGATGGCTTTCTGGCTCGTGGTCTTCTTTCCAAATAGTCTGTTGGACGCTCGTTGAGCGTTTGACCTTCATTTGGCTCATAGTCTGTGAGGTAATATCCCAAGGATCTTAGTTTGTTTTTTGCCTTAGATAGAAGTGACTTAATTGGGTCCGACTGTATGTGAAGGTAGACGCTGTCCATTCGCCTTTTGTCTGCAAATTCCACAATAGTGATTTATTTTAATACTGGAACCAAGTGCAGGATTTTTAGAATGGTTTTTCTATTGAGAATGAAGGATGAGTCTTCTTTCCAGATACTTTTTAGATTAAAGGTACGGGTCTTGGTGGACCTGACTGATCGTCTTAAAAGTTCTCTTTTAGCTCGGCGTTCAATGCTTTTTTTCCTTGATGCGGTCACGCGTCCTGGGCTTCTGGGCCCTCTAGAGGTGGAGATCCTTTGTTTTCTTGATGTGGGCGGGGTTCTAGGTGCGTGGTGTGGTTTAGGTGTTCTTTTCATGGTCGGCTCTCTCGGTGTGTAGTGCTTTTCCCTGTAGCAACTTCTGTGAACTCTAGAACGCCAGTGAGTTGAATTTACAGTTGATCGTTCATACTTTGATTTATGAGGATCTCCTCTCGTTGGTGGGTCTCTGTTTGAAGCGCCGGGGTTGGGCGTGTGCCATAGGGGGGGGCTTGTCCATTTTCTTCGCCGAAGGATATTGAGACATTCTTGTTTTTTTTTTCCAAAAGTTTTTGTTTCTTCTCTTCTAATGTTAGAAAGATTGGACTGGTCTGCTCTGATGAGAGCAGATTTTTTGAATCTTGTTTTTGTTTGAAATCATAGTCGGCTGTACTTTGAGAGGGAGATTGGCGAACATCCCTTCTTTTCCTTTTTTGTGGTGGGTTCCGGTCGTCGTCCACCCTTTCCTCCCAGTTTTCGGTCTCGTTCAGGGCCTCCTCTATCAGCTCGTCATCCACAACTTGGTTGCCCTTGTTTGTCACTCGGGAGGCCTTTGGTTGGGGAAGGAGGGTGAGGCCGATAGATTTTGTCTCAAAAGGTAGACGAGTTTGTTTTAATGAGGGTGCCGAGCTGTCTTCACTTGTTTTTGTTCTGGGTACAGGCTTATTCGTCGACTCCTTGGATGGCCAACTCTGTTTGGCACTGTCGTTTTGGATGGATTGATCGGGGGACCAAGTAGCGCATCCATTTTTCGTTTGAGGTTTGGAACCAGTTTTCAAGTTGGTTTTCTTCAGGTTGATTACGGGTGGTGGCAGGGTCGAACTGTTCCGGGATACCCCTTTTTTCTTTGGTGCCGATGGAATCGAGCTTAAGGCTACCACCTCAGTTGTTTTCCCTGTATTCCTATCGGGCAAATTGTTTTTTGTTTGATTAGGGCGGGCCATCGAAGTTTCTTTTGGTAAGGTTCCTGTGAATTGGAAGGTTTTGATGGACAATTCTTCAGTTTGATTGAACTTCGAGCACTTTGAGGTAGGACCTGGGTTTACAGTTCTCCCCTGCGTGAATTGCTTGTGTCTTTTGCAGTGATGTACCCTTCTATGAAGGATAGGCGCGTTTGCATAAATGCCATTAAGGTTACTTGGTCTTTGGCAGTGTCGTTTAGCGCTTCGTACAGCTTGGTGAAGGGAGCTAATGCGATGGTCAAGGATGACAAGATGGCGAAGAGGTCTGTTTGTTTCCTAGGTGGTAAAGTGGTAGGCAGGTCTTCAGTGGGTCTAGGCGATGGCGGTTGATCAGCAGCGCATGTTCCTGATGAGGACCAGCCAGGACCACTAGGCTTATTGCCAGTAGGGGACCCCTTGATGGCGCTACAAGGAGGTGAATTTCTTTTTCACACTTCTTGATTGGTTGAGTTTGGAAGTTCTTGGGCCGAGGGTTTTGTAACATTGCGACTCTTCGTTGGAGTTACTGGACCTCTTGGCACCAAGCCTTCAGCTTTCTTGTTTGGAGGTGATTTACGGTTGATTTGTACATGAGCAGAGGTGATTTTAACTGCATTTGGTAGGGGTTTAGGTTTCAGTACGTTCAAAGTTATTCCGTGGTCTGGCTGTCTTTCCCCCTTTTAAGTGCCATGTTTTCAGAAACGCTAGTATTAGGTCTAGGTGGGTTCCTTCTAGAAGTTCGGCATCCGATAGCTCCGCTTTGTCGTACCCCTGGGGTTGTTTTTTTTTCGTCACAAAGAAGTCAACTATGGATCCCGTCGCTGGCGTTTTCTCTTTCATTGATGGTTTTTTGCTGAGTTGCTGCTTTGTGAGTTTGGAGCAGGGCTTCGTGTTATTTTGTGACAGGTGCTTCATGTTTCAAGCTATCATGGGGATAAGGCGACTTGCGACGACAGGTTCTGTTGGCGTGAAGTGTGACTCTGAAAAATTAAGTCTTTGGGGGATGATCTGGGTTTTGTGGACTTCCCCCGATGCTTCCAGGTCGTCTTCAGAGAATTCTATTGTGGAATACAAGCAGTCCTCGGCTGCCTGCCCAATAACACTGGTGATTAGAGGGCTGGAAAGTTCATCGTTTTTTTTCCCGGCTTGATGTATTTCAGCTTTGATTTCTTCTTTGTTGTGAGGGTCGGTTAGTTTAGCCGACGAAATGTTAATGACCAAAGGCGTGAGCAAAGTGGGCATTTTTTGCGGGGTGATTGCAGCAAGGTGCACCCCTTGTGCTGCTGGAACCTTTAATGGCTCCCGGTCCTGGTTTTCCAGAGAGCCATTGCCCTTTTCTTGGCGTTGTTTCAGAGTGATGTGCCCACGATCCTCTGGGACGCTCGTTGGGTCAGACTGTGTCTCAAAGTCTGAAGCTTCCTCGATGTTCAGCGAGGGCTGCGTCGGCTGCAAGGGCATCCCTACTAAACCACCGCTCCGCCTCGTGTTATCCGACTCACTCTCGGCTGTGTGCACTTTGTCGGCCGTGAGACTCGTCACCTCCGCGATGGGCTCCCGGCCGACAACGGCGCCCAGACCGAGAGGAGGGAGGCTCGGCGTCCGAGCGGGCGAACCTCGCGGATCCCGGATTGATAGGGCCGGCTCTTTGTTCTCACCCTCGCCTTTAGCCGCTCCCTCACCGATAGTATTGCAGGCGTTAGGGTGAGTTGTTGGATTTTCCACAGGCAAGTGCAGAAAATCGGTGGGGCCCAATATGTGGTTTACTGTCGGGAGGGGGTGGGCGGGTGAGATCTTTTCAGCCATTGGAGGAGGGTGCGTGGCGGGTTCGGACGCCACCGCTGTCATTGTGGATGGGTCACTCCCCACACTGGGGCTGAACAGGTCCAAAGGAATTGCCGCTTGAAGGGCTGCTAAGGGTACTTCCTCCAGGCCGGTGGGGAATTCCCTACAGTCCGGTTTGATTTTACGGGCTGCCGACCGCTCCGTGGCTTTCATTGAATCAAAGTTTAAATAGGTATTGTTTGACTTGTTGGAGGGTGCTTTTCTCGCACTGCTCATCGGCTTCAAGGGGCTCCGCCGCTCCAGGCCGCTGTCTTCGCTCCGAGTCCGTTTACTCCGAAGCCAGTGCCCCTCAGTGCTTGTTTCGCCGGACGGCATCTCAGGCGGACCGCGGAGCGGCCGTGGACTGCCGTGGACTGTGAGCACCTCAGCGAGCAGCTCCCCGGCCACTCCGCGGCTGAAATGTGTTAAAAAGGCTGTGTTGGTCACTCCTCCAACCCCAGCAATGGAAAACAGATTGGAAGCAAAAAGAGACCTACTTCAATTTCCGAATAAGATCTACCGAGCCACCTTCCTAAGAGCAAGATTAAACATTCTAAAGACCAGCGAGATACTGAAAATTAGAGGAAAATCCAAATCCGATGGCTGTAGATTCTGCCGGAATCCCGAGCTAAAGGAAAGTCTAAGACACCTGATCATCCATTGCCCAGGGACTGTTAGCAAACGGAAAATCCACCTGGACCACCTTTACTCAAACTTTTCAAAGATGGACGAGGACTACTGGTGGGCGCACTTGATGAACGGGCTAAGTCGCAGACCGGTCATCGCGGTGGTAAACTTTATACACAGTCTGAAGTTGGACGCCATCGGGGAAGGTTCAGAGAGCCCTTAAAAGACTTAGCCCGTTTTTGATGAGAATCTAAGAAAAAAAAAAAAAAAGAAAAATCTCACCTCCACTTTTGTAAAAACTGCTAACAACAGTTAAACACAATAAAAAAATAAAAAATAAAAAACTGCCGTAGGACCGTAGACTGCGAGCACCTCAGCGAGCAGCTCCGCGGCCGCTCCGCGGCTGAATTGTGTTTAATAAGGCTGTGTTGGTCACTCCTCCAACCCCAGCAATGGAAAACAGACTGGAAGCAAAAAGAGACTGCCGTAGGGCCGTAGACAGCGAGCACCTCAGCCTGAGCTCAATACCCGAGGGGACACATTGGGGGCAGGGGGCTAGAGGCCGATTGAGCCCACCCGGGGGGGGGGGGTATTGGTGGGGGGATCATGGTCGAGGAGCCATCCGTCCATCTAAATGTCGAAAGACTTACTCCAGGGCCCTCCAATGGGCTCAACAAAGAGCAGTAAACTGAGTATAATCTCACTAAATGTCAGGGGTCTCAACTCCCCATTGAAAAGGAAGAAGCTTGGGAGGTTCCTTCAGAGGGAGAAACCCGACATTCTGACACATATACAGGTGGGGGACGCTCACAAACTTCGAATTCAGTGGTATAACACAATTCTATAGGCTAATGAGAGCAAGAAGAAAGGGGGGGGTGGCACTGGTGATCAGAACCTCCCTAGACCTGAGACCGGCGGGGTAGGAAAAAGACTCTAGTGGAAGATATCTTGCGGTAAAGCTGGAACATGGGGGGGGGCCTACACAATAGCAACCATATACGCCCCCAGGGAGGACAAATGTATACAACAGAGGGTAGGTAAACTGGAAAGTTGCGCTAGGGGCCGATTATACTAACTGGGGACCTTAACCTGGCCTTGGACCCAGGTCTTGACAGAAGCGGAGGGAGTGGGGGCTCCCAGGGCAAACCCTCAAAGGAATTGAAAGAAAAGCTTGACACCCTGGTGCTGGTTGATGCTTGGAGGGAAATGAAGGAAGATTTAAAAGGGCACACGTTCTTCTCCCACGTGCACAGATCCTCATCAAGGATCAATTACATTTGGGTTTTGCGGGGCTTGCTGGGCTCGATTACCGATCTGGACGTAGGGGCAATACCTTTTCAGACCATGCACCTATCACAATGGGCCTCATCACGAGTTCGGTGGTAACCCTTAAAATCGGCGGTAACGCTATCAGCGCCGAATTTAAGGGTCCGTCGGATCACGAGTCCAAATACCCCCGGCGCCATTACAGCCGGCGCAAGTACAGCCGGCTGTACAAGCGTCTGCTGTAAAAGCACCAGTAACCATTCGCGCTAAAACAATGCAATCACGAGTTTGGCGTAGGCGCAATTAGCGCCAGAAAAGCGGCGGACAATCCACCGAAAATACCCCCAGCAAAAAGCTGGAGGTAAAAGAACACATGCCACAGCAATAAGGGCCCAGGTGAAACCAATGCAAATCAGAGGCCTACAAAGGACCCACCCATGCACAACACACACTTCCAAACACCATGCTGCCATTTGGAGCCGGGACCCTTGATGTGGACTTCCACCTGCTGCGTCTGGAGCTACAGAGGCCAGCCAACCAGGCCAGGGCCCTGGGAGTGCAGGGGGTGGTGGGGATGAGGAGAAGGAGGAGGAGAGCAGCATCAGCAAGGCGGCCAGCCATCCCAAGGGTCAGGCCAACACCCTGGGCCCTGACTGATGGCCAGTTGGTGACTGAATATCGGCTGGACAGGGCAACCATCAGCCAGTTGCTGGACACAATCCAGGCTGACGTCGGCAGCCATATAGCCATCAGCACAGCAGTACCTCCGCTAGTGAGGCTCGTGTCTGTGCTACAATTCCTCAGGACTGGCAGCTACCAACACATCGTTGCCATGATGTATGCATGGCCCAGTCCACATTCAGCTCCATGCTGGGACAGGTGCTGGATGCACTGTTGAATCATGTGAATGAGCACATCACATTGCCAGCCACACAGGCACAGGTGAACCAGCTGAAGGGTCAATTCCATGCCATTGCCCAAGTCCCGAATGTAATAGCAGCCCTGGACTGCACACATGTAGCACTCGTACCACCCCGGGCACAAGAGGCAGCCTACAGAAACCGGAAATATTACCATTCCCTGAATGTGCAGATGACATGTGGCCTTGACCTCACCTTCAGCCACTGCTGTGCCCGCTACCCAGGATCCACCCACGACTCAATGGTCCTGTGCAACAGTAACCTGCCAGCGTACATGGAAAGACACCGAGGGCAATACATATGGCTTCTGGGTGAGTACAAATATATACCATAATGCATGTTAATCCACAACTGATGGGGCTGGTCACACACAATGAAATCCCTGAATGTCAATAGGCAGCACCATCAGTGCAGCATTTCCAATCAAGCACCTTGCACGAGAAACCTTGGACATGTCCAACACAGCAGAAGACACCCATTCAGGATGTAAAAGACATGTGGCAGCACAGTCACATATGGAAGGCCTACCACCACAAAGCCTCCTGTGTGAGTAGCACTATGGCTTCCACCACTGACACAGTACAGACATCCCACCCTGCCCACCCGACAGTCATGCAAATGTAACACAAAATTCGCCACATCCACAAATGCACCACACATAAGTAGTCTGAGTAATGCCAATGTACATCCCACAAACCCTGTCCCCTGAATGGCCAATGAAATGCATGGAGAACAGTACAGAATAGTGACAACCAGAAAATGCAACTGCAGCCAAAGGGAATGGCAACGACACATGAGGTAGCCACTTCTCGCATGCACAAGCAGATGGAAGGGCCCCCTTACCTAGTGATAAGTGAATGAGTACTGTTACATACTGAAACAGAGGCGTACCAAGTTGTGAGTACCTAATTGAATCAATGCTGCTCGTAGCACAGCACACTCCACAATGTTATTGACCAAATGACAAGTATGGCAAAATGACACTGATGACTGAGCCCTGTACACCCACTGAACTTACCTTGTCCCCAAACCTGCTTTCTCTCCCCTGCAGGTGATTCTGGATATCCCCAGTACACATGGCTCATGAACCCTGTGCGTCATCCACACACTGCAGCAGAGCGGGCATACAACCTTGCCCATGCTCGTACACAGATCTGCGTGGAGAGGGCATTTGGACTGCTGAAGGCAAGCTTCCGGTGCCTAGACCGTACGGGAGGGGCATTGATGTATGCACCTGAAAAAGCTGGAAAAATCGTACTGACATGTGCCATGCTGCACAACATCTGCTGTCGCAGGAATGTGCCACTGCCCCCTGATGCTCATGTGCAGCCATCTGAGGATGGGAGTGAAGGTGATGAACTGCCTGAAGGTGTTGCACGTGCACAAAGGGTTGGGCTGAGGGATGGGAGGTTGGCCAGACAGGGATTGATGTTTTTTTTTTTAAACGGGTGATGGCTACATTTAACAAATGTCACTTCAACATTAAATAGCACTTTTTCACAATCACTACTGTCCATGCTTTGTGATTTTTGAAACATGATTTATTCTCAGTATAACAATCCCCCCTCCCCCCAGTGAACACCCAGCACACAATCCCCCCTCCCCCCAGTGAACACCCAGCACATAATCCCCCCTCCCCCAGTGAACATCCAGCACACAAACCCCCTTCCCCCAGTGAACACCCAGCACATAATCCCCCCTCCCCCCAGTGAACACCCAGCACACAATCCCCCCTCCCCCCAGTGAACTACCCACAACAGTGCAGGTAGGTACATGTTTGTTATCAGGGCACCCACAACGATGCCATGTCCGACTAGGATGGTCGTGGGCGCTTTCCTTGTCCAGGCCCCTCTGGTGTGTGTGACCTCAGGTGGCGCATTGAACGGCGCCTAGGAGACTGCTCAAGGGATCCCTCTGTGGGCGTAGTGGAGGTTGAAGGGACTGACCCGGTTGCCTGCATGTGCTGTCGGAGAAGGTTGTTCTCCTCCCTTGACTGCTCAGCAAGTACTGGCACAACTCCCTCACCCTTTGTCCAAACCCTGTCAGGGCTGCGGTGCATTGCTCCACCACTCTGCGTGTGCGCGCATTGTCACGCGCTATGTACTTGCATCCATGGCGTATGGATGCACCGATGGCCTTGATGTGCCGGCTGTGCACCTTGGCCATAGATTCAACTTTGGCCTGTTTGGCCTCGATCACGTCCGGTCGGCCCATCACTGCTGCCCCCGTGATAAAGGGTACCCCTGATGTGGCAGGTGGTGGCCTGCCACTTGTGCGCTGTTGGGGGGGGCTGCATGGGGACATGTTGCCGGCTGGGATTGGGCTGCCGGGCTCTGAGTGTCGGTCTTCAGGGCTGCCATATGATGGCGTGTCTTTGGCTGTGGTGTGCGGACACGACGCACATGCACAGGTAGGGTTTGTGCTAGCTGTGTGCCTGGCCCTGGGGTCCCCTGTGGTGTGACCATCCCTTCAGCGTCACTGCTTCCGGGTGAATGCAGACGTCCTGCCTGATGCGCACGTAGAGGTGTCACTTCCAGGTCGGGCTCCGATCCACAGGTGAGTCCCTCTGCATCAGGGCTATGCCTGGTGGCTTGGAGCGAGCTGGCCGTGGACTCCCTGCGGGCATGTGGGTACTACAGCGGTCTGGTAGGGCTGCGTTGTAGTGAAGTGGGAGGTGGCCTGCGTCAGTTCCCTTCTGTGCAGCCCTTTTGTGGGGTGGTGGTGCTGGTGGAGGCACGCTGCCTCGGGCACCGTGATGGTGTGGCCTCCTCCCCATCATCCTCATCCCGTGGGGTTTGCTGTGTGCCTATGGGGTACATAGGGTGTGGTTTGAGTTCAAGGCAACCTACATTAGTATCAAGCAGTTCATGCCATCAAGTGGGATTGAAGACAGTATCAATCATGCATTCAACTTGCATTTCTTTCAGTCGCCATGTGGTGCTTGGTGTGAGTGTGGAGGTACACTGCATGGGAATGTTTGTGTGACAAGATTACATGCGGGGTTGGGGTGCACTGCGCTCAGGGTCCTGGGGGTGTATTCTTGCACACTCACACTCTACATAGCTGTCCCATGGCTATGGATGTCTGTCCCCTGCCCCTTCTATTGATGCACTGCACGTGTAGGGTAGTCTAGGCTGCACTACGGTTCAATGGATCAACGGGTCACTTATGGGTGTCTGCAGTGCCTCACACGCATTTCTTCACATTCATTCACTCAGGGTCTGCATGTGTGGTACTTTCAGTTGCACGCATTTGGGGTGGGACTCACCTGCAGTCGGATCAATGCCAGTGCCTGCCTCCGCTCCACCAATTCCCTCGAGTGCCCTGATTGCCGATGTCAATCAGGGCACTCATCTTCTCCTCCCAAGGTGTGAGTTCGGATGGGGTTGGTGGTGGCCCTCCTCCAGTGCCCCTGCTTGCACTCCTGTGCTGTGAGAGGATGCCGTAGACTCTCACACGCAGGTCGTTGAGGCGCTTGCGGCAATCCTCCCCATCCTGGGGCACGCGCCCCACTGCAGTGAGCCTTTGGCTGATGTTGCGCCAAATCTGTGCTCTGCGCTGGCCACTGGTTTTGCGCTGCTGCAGCTCTTCATGATGGATCTCAGCCTCCTCCACCAGTACATCTAACTCCTGGTCACTAAATTTGGGCTTTCTCACCCTGTCCAGGGCAGACTTGCCCCTACTGCGCTCCTGTGACATGATTCGGTGTTCAATGGGGGGGATGGCTTCCAGGGGCTGTGATATCCGACGGATTGTGATTTCCAAGATGGCCGCCACTTTGTTTCCCGTTCCGGCAGTGACGCTTTTCCCTCGCGCTCATGGCGCACGCTATTAGCGCAATATGGCAGTAGCGCACGGTGCGCCGGATTTACGGGTTCTATCCGTTGCACGCTATTTGCGCTACCGCCATGTCCCTGTGCGCGTGCACGAAAACTCGTGATCTGGCGGATTATCCGCAGGGGGCTTGGTGTTAGCGCTATTTACGTTAGATGGGAAAACCGCTGCATTACCGCCAAACTCGTGATGAGGCCCAGTGTCCATGAAGAGAAGGGGCCAGGCTCAGGGGATTTGGATGTGGAGGTACCCGTCTCACATAGTTAAGGAAAGCCCAATTCTGGAGGAGATTAGGGAAGATATAGAGGAATTATTTATCCTTAACAAAATAGGGGACACTAGCAAAAAATCAAGGTGGGATGCTTTTAAAGCTACGATTAGAGGCAGACACATTGCAGCTTCGACTAGGAGGAACAAAGAGAGGAGACAGCTGGAGGAGGAGTTAGAAAGTAGAGTGAAACATGTTATGTCTAGGATGGGGCCATGGGCCAGCGGGGAGACAAGGAGGGAATATAGGGCTATAAGGGGCTAATTAGAAGTTCTGCAGACGTGGAATGTAGAGCGAGCCCTGTTACACCTCAGACACAATTACTATATCAAAGCCAACAAGGCTGACAGGATGTTAGCCAGGCTCCTAAGAAATGAGGAAAAGGATAGAACCATCACCAAAATCAGGTTGAGCAAAGGGGAGTAGCTACCGATCAATCGGAGATACTAAGGGTGTTCACAGATTTCTACACAGATCTATACAGACCTGAGGACTCCCAAGTCCAGTCCCAGACCAAATATCCACCTCCCTACACCTCCCTACCCTAATAAAAGAGGAAGCTCTAGTCCTCAACCAACGTATAACGCCAGAGGAAGAGCGTAGGGCAATCAGATCGATGCCCACAAACAAGGGCCCAGGTCCGGATGGCTTTACGTTCGACTTTTATAAGACCTTCTCGAAGGTGCTGATCCCACCGCTAGTTAATCTTTTTAATGACTTTGCATCAGAGGGGAGGATCACTCCTTCGATGGAGGAAGCCATGCTTATCCTCCTACCAAAAACTGGCAAAGATCCGGATTGCTGCAAGTCCTATAGGCCGATAGCGCTGATTAACATTGACGCAAAGTTATACACTAAAATATTGGCGTATAGGATTGATCCCCTCTTGCTGAAATTGATGAACTCCAATCAATCGGGATTCGTTAACGGCAGGCAAATCAGAGATAACATTAAAAAAGTCCTACATTGAGCAGAAAAGGCAAAATTCAAAAAGACTCCAGCACTTCTTGTTGCGTTAGACGCTTAGAAAGCGTTCGATAGGGTTGAGTGGCAGTTTACATTCTCCACCATGAAGAAAATGGGATTTGGGGAGAAATTGTTGGCAATGGTAAAGGTCAATTACGTTAAATCTTCCCTCTGGCTTTTGATGAACGGGAGCTTATCAGGGCCCATCAGAGTGTATAGGGGCAGGAAGCAGGGTTGTCCACTCTCCCCTCTGCTCTACGTAATCCACTTGGAAACATTGCTAGCCACTCTCAGGGCCACAGAAGACATAGTGGGCATCCCATTTGGAGGGCATCCTCATAAAGTGGCGGCTTTCGCTGATGACCTATTGATGACTATAGCGGACCCGGGGGGTGGAGGGGGGCTCACTGGTGGCATTGGGGAGGGAACTGGGAAGGTTCAGAGAGGTGGCCGGTCTAAAGATCAACACCAACAAATCAGAATCTCTCAATCTAACGCTGAAGAGGGGGACGGACGAGCAACAATAAGAGCACTTCAATATAACTGGGTGCCCTCCGCAATCAAATATTTGGGGGTAAACATTACTAAAAACATGGAGTCCTTGTATCCCCTCAATTACCCCCCACTTTTAGCACAAATAAAACAGCTTGTACAGGGGTGGACCCCTCTTAACGTATCTTGGCTGGGGAGGATCAATGCAGTCAAGATGGCCGTCCTCCCAAAAATCTTATACTTTTTTGCGGCACTTCCAATAAAAGTCCCCAAACCATTCTTTAGAGCTCTGCAGAAGCTCATAGGGAATTTCATATGGAATAACAAGTCCCCTAGAGTGGCGTGAAGATTGCTACAAATGCCAAGGAATAGGGCGGGGGGCCTGGGGGCACCGGACATGAGAGCCTATTTCCTGGTGGCTCAAGTTAGAGTAATTCAGGATTGGTTGCAAATTGACAGGAACAAGCAGTGGAGACACATGGAGGAGGCGCTAGCTGGAGGACATTGTGACACAATTCTGTGGAAGCCTAGAGGAGACTGCCCAAAAAACCTTTGCAAGAGCTCGATAGCGGCATTAGTGTGTGATTCCTGGGATGAACTAATAAGTAGAGCGGGGCCTCACCTCCTTTCCATCACCCTTCACGGCTTTATGGTCTAACCCACAATTCACTCCTGGGGAAGAGGGGGGATTTACTAGATGGGTCGGGGGGGTTACCTCAAGATAAAAGACTTGTTCGAGGGAGAGGAAATTAAGTCCTTCAACCAATGTAAACTAGACTTCTCCTTGGGGGAGGAAGAGGGATACAGGTACACACAGTTGCGCCATTGGGTGCTCCATCCAGAAATAAAGAGGGCAGCTCTGAGGCCCTTCACGGCTTTTGAGAAGCTTCTAATGGGAAATGCGGGGGCAAGAAGTTAGTGGGCACCCTCTATAGGTACATCAAGCAGAATGAAGTGGCAGCCCCCGTTCGATTCACAAGCCTATGGGACGAGGAACTGGGCCGCCGAATAGAGAAATCCGAGTGGTAACAGGTCTGGGGCAATATACCAAAACTAGCGAAAGCCATACAAATACAAGAATTCTGGACCAAATTATTAGTTCAATGGCATCTCATCCCGTGCTCTTTGAACAAGCGTTTCCCACAAGTGAAAAAAGTGTGCTGGTGGGAATCCCGCGAAGCTGGGTCATGGCAGCATATATGGTGGACCTGCCCCCGAATTAGGGCCTACTGGGACTCAATATTGGAAGCAATTGAGGAAACGATGGGTGAAATGCAGGGGGAGCACAAGGGAATCCCCCCTGGGCTTGGGTGGGTTCCTGGAGGCCCTCCCCTCGAATGCCCAAAAAAATAATCTTTGTGATACTGATACTAGCGGGAGCCCTTGTAGTCGCCCAGAAGTGGAAGTCGAAGGAGCCCCCCCCACCGAAAATGAATGGGTGAGCAAAATCTGGCAGTTCGCAGCAATGGAATGGGTCACCTATGGTTTACAAGGGAAACACCAGGGGTTCCTAGCAGACTGGGACTTGGTGCTGAAGTTCCTCCAAAGAGACTCCAGAGGGGCATGGTGTCCGAGGGAAATGAAATTGTTGGGGGTGGTCTGAAGGGTGGTGGGCGAGGGAGGGGGCATCCTGACTTTGGAGTGCGGAGTGCGATAGGGCTCAAGTGGAGAAGAGCGAAGTCTGCTGGGTTGCTGCAGTGTCTTCGACCAGCTTGGGGGACCTGGATCTCATGTACAGGGACCGGATGGGGGATGGGGAAAGGCTGGGGAGTTATATGTTCTATGGTGTTGGAAATTCTCATTAAAAACATATGTGAAAAAAGAAATATATAAGCCATATCTGAGTTTAGAGTATGTGGCTAGTATTTCTCATTATTATTATTAGGGTATTTATTGAGCTTGGTCCTAGCTTCGGAAAGTAACAGAGTGCTTTACAATCATAGTGGGAAGAACCCGGTGAAGAAAGCAGATAAACAAGGGAATGGGAACTAACAACAGGGTCGGGCATGGCAGGCAATTTGGCAGCAAGGGATCTGCAAGAAACAAGGCGAGGAAGCAGTGGAGAGCAGATCACAGAGTCTCAGGTAGGGTGGGGAGTGGAGGGTGCATGGACATAGGTGTTAGGGAGGAGCCATTCCTTAAAGAGGAGGGTCTTGAGCTCCCTCCTGAACCATAGAAGCGACAGGGTCACGTCTGATGTTTACTGGAAGGTGGTTCTAGAGTCTTGGAGCATAATAATTATTAAGCCACATGGGAAGATAACACAGGGGCAACGCGCTGGTCTTGGAAGCAAGACGACACTGAGCAACAGAGGTTTGAATCCCGTAACCGCACTTAGAAACCAAACTCAGGTACGGTATTAGGCGTGTTATAAACATTTTTTTTTAAAAATCTGGCTCTAATATCATACCTTGTCGTCACAGTGAGCCCAGCTCAGCTGTTGAAGGGTTGTGTCTATTCTTGTCAGACAGCCTGCCCCTGACATCCCCATAGGATATGTGTATTCTAGTCCGACAACCTATCCCTGGAATCCCCATAGGACCAGAGACAGAATGGCTTTGTTTCTCCTTTGATCCTTTGTGAGGTTGGATAATACCTCTCTCCAGCCTAGGAAGCCCTCAGCAGGGGTTGTCATAGGAAACAAGAATCAACGGACACGTCCAACACAAAAGGACTAGCATCACACCAGGGTTCTGCATACCAAAGGGCCTATGATGCTATGGGTCTGGGAAGGGGGCCAGATTAGCGTGGACACTGGGAGCAAGTGTGGAAGCATCCCACCATCTTGTTCCTCTCTGTTTCTCTCTTTCCTTCCTGTCTTTCCTACTTCCTTGAGCACAAAGTGCTTTGGGTAGAATATCAGAAGGCAAAGACCACTTGTCTCAAGGGCAGGAACTGAAGCCCTTAAAGCAGGCTTGCTTTTGTCAAATCACCTGCCGACTGTCTATTCTTGTCAGACAGCCTGCCCCTGACATCCCCATAGGATATGTGTATTCTAGTCCGACAACCTATCCCTGGAATCCCTATAGGACCAGAGACAGAATGGCTTTGTTTCTCCTTTGATCCTTTGTGAGGTCGGATAATACCTCTCTCCAGCCTAGGAAGCCCTCAGCAGGGGTTGTCATAGGAAACAAGAATCAACGGGCACGTCCAACACAAAAGGACTAGCATCACACCAGGGTTCTTCATACCAAAGGGCCTATGATGCTATGGGTCTGGGAAGGGGGCCAGATTAGCGTGGACAGTGGGAGCAAGTTTGGAAGCATCCCACCATCTTGTTCCTCTCTGTTCCTCTCTTTCCTTCCTGTCTTTCCTACTTCCTTTAGCACAAAGTGCTTTGGGTAGGATATCAGAAGGCAAAGACCACTTGTTTCAAGGGCAGGAACTGAACCCCTTAAAGCAGGCTTGCTTTTGTCAAATCACCTGCAGACCTTTGCATATTAGAGAAGGGCGCCTCCACACCTTCTGTGATATATCTCTGCAGTTCAACACTTCAAGAAGAATTTGTTTGGACCCTACTCGGAGAGCTGTCCTTTCCAAAGTCCTCCATTTGTGAGGTGAAGGCAGGTGATCCAAGGCAGAGGCAATCTATGCTCCCTAACGATCCATAGGGCACATTAGGGGTGACCTGCTTCTAAAGCAAAATATGCCTCTTTACCAGCTACACCAATACCCAGAACCTCTCTGGAGGTGAAGGATACCTGCAGGTATTTGCCTTACTACCCGTGTTGGGGAGAACAAGAACCATTACCTATCTTGTCCCTACGCCCCTGGCTTGGAACTCATAGCAATTGAAGAAGCAAAGCAGCTGGTCAGCTGCATTGCGACCATGTGCAAACTCATTTAACCCAATGGAACCTGTGGTGTTGCCTTTGGCACTTCTTCAAACTCTTTGGACTGATGTTGCCATGTCCTCAAACCAGTTTGCTGTTGCAGCGCTAAAGTTGAGCGTGTTGCTGCCTTCCTTGAAACAGTAGCTTGCTGCCGGGAAAGAATTCGGACTGAGAATTGATTCAGGCAATGTGAGAAGGCCCTTTAGCACTTTTATTTGCACAAAAACATATCCTTTTATTAACATTATGGTTGATTGCTTTTCACCCCTGTTTCATTACTCAGAGTGCTTCATCTTTCTATCTTTGCATATTCTTTGTTTTTTCCACAAGGGTGAGTTTTTGTAGTGGTTTTTTGTGTAGTTATTTTTTGCATGTGGTGTGTTTAATTAGGAATATATATTTGTATATAACTTTGATTGGACATTCCTTTATTTTGGACTTTTGTACTTTGCTGTTTGGTTTGCTACTGTTTCACATTCACACCCCTCTTAAGAGTATAGCCTGCCCACAGACTACAAAAGGCAGGTGAGCTTTATCTCTTGACCGTGCCTGTTTCACCTTTATGATTTGAAGTGCAAGGAATGAGTAGGCGTTTTAGCCACTAGTTTTTAAGGATAAGTGGCAAAATGGGGGGTTGGGGAATTGGGGTAGGGTGGCAGTAAAGGGGAATGGGATATGAGGGGACCACTAAACATTTTTTTTAAAAAACTAAAGTAAATTACCACAAAATAATGTACTTTGTTGTAATAACGTAAACCCTTCAGCGACAGTCCAACATTTACACATATTGTCCCAGTCTTAGTTGTGTCCCTGATTTTAGTAATAGCTGCTGCCATTTTTTAGGGCTAAATCAGGCTAATCAATCTGTGGACCTGTCCCCAAAAATCAAGCACTGCAAGCAAGTAGATACTTAACAAATGTGTCAGCCACATGTCTTTGCCTCCTCCCATTCTGGCCTTTAAACCAGCACAGCCGCCCATTTGTTGGGTGGAGTTACATTGTTCATACCATGCGTTTTCTGAATGAAGGAAGTTGTGAGCCCTGATACACCACCATTAAAGGCAATGGGCCTCGGGGGGGGGTGTAGCTACGAGAGTCATGTAGGAGGACGTGATCTGGAGGAGCTCCCGAGATCTTGTAATGATCCGGGCGAAAAAGTGCGTAATGATGGGCCGACGACCGCTGAAAATACACATGTCGGTGTGTGAATGATTGGGCCACGCGTGTTGAACTCCTGGATGGTGCAGGAAGAACGACGGCAGAGATCTGTGCGGAAAAGATAAGGAGCGCCGGAGACGAAAGACACAAAATGGCCGACCAATGTCCGGAACAAAGGAAGGAGCAGGCCGCATGGTGACCGAGCGAAAGGGGCGTACTGAGTGCACATTTGTCATTTGTGCAAAATACAGGTCCTCTGGGTCATGTCGAATAGAACGGTGAGGCCGAAGGCGAAACAGCCCACCTTAGACGACTTCGCTAAGACGTCCCCGGGTCAAGACAATACCAAGAGCAGGGACAAGCCGCCTGCAAGCGGCATGACGACTTTGGGCGCTAACCAAGAAGTCCTAGCTGCGATTGCGGACCTAAGGGAGGCCTGGGAATCTAAACTCGAACTAGCCGTCACTGAACTGAAAACGGCACTGGACCTCAAGGTCGGAGAGGTGCAGGAGGACGTTAATCTACTCCGACAGGATGTCAGGGCCTTGGCGGAGCGCACAGAGTCCCTTGAGAAGGAAGTTAGCCCGAATACTGCGGATTGCGCCTCCCATAAGGCCGAATTGCATGCCCTGATACAAGGAGTGGGCAACTTGGAAAGCAGAGCGGAGGAGGCGGAAGGACGAGCCCGACGAAACAACATCCGCATCGTGGGCCTGCCGGAGGGATTGGAGGGCCACGATCCCACGGAATTCATTGAATCCATGCTACTGCAAGAGATAGCCGGAGGAGCCCTATCCCAAGGATTTGCAGTGGAAAGGGCACATAGAGCTCTAACAAGGAGGCCGCCGCCGGGGAACCCGCCTAGGCCAGTGATAGCCAAAATTCTTAATTACAGAGATCGGGAGAGGATATTGGAACACTTTCGTAAGGGAGGAACGATTACACGAGGAGTGGCAAACATCACGGCTTACCCGGACTATACCCTGTCTGTGCAGCGTAGCCGCATGAACTTTGGGACGGTAAAGCGGAGATTGAGAGAGGCGGGCCACAAATATATGTTACTGTATCCGGCAAAATTGAAAGTCATTCATAAACACAAAACTTTGTTTTTTGAGACCCTGGAGGATGCCATGGGTTGGCTCGATGCGCAAGGATGTCCCCAGGAGTCAGAAGTTCGGACGGAGAAAGAGCACGGAAGAGATAAGTAATGCACGAAGAAGGTGCCACAAGATGGCGCGGCACGTGGGACTTGAATGTAGTCGTTTGCGCAGCCTTCAGTAGAGAAGGTCCGACTATTGCACTAAATGTTACAAGCACTGTAGTTATTATTGAATTAACGGGAGCCTTACAGAGCGGTTCTGTTTACCCCACAACAACTTTAGTTAAGTGGCCATTAGGGCGACTTCACCCTACTGAGCTCTGTGCATTGTTTGGTGCTTGCAGGGCTAGATGTGGGGTGACTGAGTTCCGAGAATGGAGCTGGGCAGCAGTTGGGGTGTGTGATGTTGGGGATGGGACGGGTGGGGGGAGGGGAGGGAATTTGCCGTGTACATAGTTATGGGGAGTTTGAGCTGGTACGAGAAGCTACAAGCAAAGATGGAGAGCTGTATCTGTATCAAGTGGGCAAAGGGGAGTCGCTACACGGAAGGCAAGAAGACACTCATGAGCCATGGGGGACCTTAAGATTGTAACATGGAATGTCAGGGGACTGAACAGTTACTTAAAGAGAAACAAAGTCATGATATACTTAAAAAGACAGAAGATTGATATTGCGTTGTTGCAGGAAACACATTTGACCCAGCAAAAATTGGAAGAAGTGGAGAGGTACTGTAGTAGGCTCTTCGTATTCTGCCTACGCTAGGGGAGTGCTGGTCTGGGTGGCACCGCACGTTCCGCTCCAACTTACACAAGAGGTGGTGGACACGGAGGGGAGATTGGTCATATTGAAGGCTTTGGTAGAGAATAGAGAGGTGTGCATTATAAATACGTATGCCCCCAACCAAAACACTGCGACGTATTTTAGAACCCTGTGTACTCATCTGGGCGCGTGTATGAAAGGAACGGTTATCTGGGGAGGGGATTTCAACTGCGTGCTCAACCCAAAGGCAGACAGATCTGATGGGATGATTGATAGGCCCACCCCAGCGGCCAGGGTATTGCAGACATTACTAGATGACTTTGGGCTGGCGGATGTTTGGAGACTGAAACACCCTAATGAAACACAGTACTCGCACTACTCATCTCCGCAGCACCTGCACACAAAGCTGGATTAGTTTTTTGCCACGCCAGATGTGGTGATAGAGACCACCCAAATAGACTATAGAGCGAGGGTCCTGTCGGACCGCTCGCCTCTGGTGCTGAGCTGGCAGTACTGCCGCCCCAGGGCGCGGATACCGACATGGCGCCTCCGGGCGGAGGCACTCCGAGACCCAGTCTTCAGGGAAGATAACAGGGATGCAATCACACAGTACTTTGAGGTAAACACAGGCAGCGTAGATTCAGCGTGCACACTCTGGGAAGCCTTTAAGGTGGTATTGCGGGGTGCTGCGATTGCTAAGTCAAAAGGCCTACAGGGTGGGGTCCTAACAGAACTAGAGGAAGCGGAAGAGAAACTGGAGCGCGAAAGCAACAGGGCGGGAGGGGATGCGGAACTTGTACTTGAGTTGCAGCAGAGGTGCGCAGAGCTTTGGGAAAGGCTCTGTAACCTTAACTACAAGAAGTATGTCGAGAGGCAACATGCAGGTGGGGATAAAACTGGCCGCTTGTTGGCGTGGTTATATAAGAGCAAAACCCCCAAGCCCCCGATTAGGACAATAACTAGAGAAGACGGGGAGGTGGTTGACACCCAGGAGGGAGTCAACGAGGTATTCTTGGTCTATTATAGAACATTATATGAAGACAGAGGAGGGGACAATCGGGAGGAGATTAGAGAAACTCTAAAAGACATGGAGTTAATAAGATTAGTGATGAAGAAAGGGAGGAGCTGGACGCACCGATTACCTTAGAGGAATTAGAGGAGGTGGTGAAGCAGCTGCCCACCTGCAAGACCCCGGGCGCGGACAGATTCCCTGGCGAGTTTTACAAAACATATAAAGTGGAAGTACTCTCCCCTATGCTAGAGATGCTCAATGAGTCTTTTGAGATGGGTCGGCTACCGGAATCGCTCAGAGAAGCATTAATTGTGCCGCTCCCTAAGCCCAACAAGCCAGAGCATAGCTGCGGCTCCTATAGGCCGTTGTCAATGTTGAACCAGGATAGCAAGATCTTGACGGCGGTCCTGGCCAATAGGCTGCGAAGGGTTATTAGCAAACTGATTGTCAGGCTGAGATCCTGGTGTCTGCAGAAGCTGCTGAGCCCCCGACAATCCACCCAAAATGTGGCACTCTGAGCTGATACTATAAACTGCTCAATTTACCTCACTTCCAGGGGAAAGGGGGAAGGGACAAATTAACAAACACCAGGCTGGAAGCTAAAGGCTAGCTGTTTTTTCACCTGTAGTAAAACATAAACATATAATACACCTTGTTATTCATGGAGTACTATACTAACCTTAATTATCAATATCCTTTACCAAATAAAGTAAAAACCATACCTGGAACTTCTCAACAAAATGCCCAGAGAAGTGATAAGCTGACTAGACTTCCTTACTAGTTGACTTGAATCTCAACGATCATTCAGCCTTCTTAGTAGGTCCATGAACATGAAATTAACTTTGCAGGTAATCTTCTTTAAACTCAAGAAGCTTGAACAAAGTCTTAAGTTCATTAAAAGTAAATGGAAGTTCTAGTGTTTCTGGAAAGAACTTTTATTTCTTCTTATTATTTTTTAGAGTGTCTTTACTTCATAAAACTGTTCTTGAAACTTGCAACAAAAATTCTCACGTGGAAATATCTTGAACATGCATAAGAATCCAAACTGCGTGAAGAACGTAGATGCGCTGAAGACTAAACCGCGGGAAAAACCACACGCGCTTATCCAAGGAGCGAGAAAACTCACACGCTCTGAAATCGAAAACCGCAGGAAAAATCCACACGCGCTTTGTCCAAGATGCGAGAACACGCACACGCACTGAAGTCAAAACCGCGGGAAAAATCCACACGCGCTTAGTCCAAGATGCGAGCACACGCGCTGAAGTCGAAACCGCGGGAAAAATCCACACGCGCTTAGTCCAAGATGCGAGAACACGCACACGCGCTGAAGTCGAAACCACGGGAAAAATCCACATGTGCTTAGTCCAAGATGCGAGCACACGCACACGCGCTGAAGTCGAAACCGCGGGAAAAATCCACACGCGCTTAGTCCAAGATGCGAGAACACGCACACGCGCTGAAGTCGAAACCGCGGGAAAAATCCACACGCGCTCAGTCCAAGATGCGAGCACATGCACACGCGCTGAAGTCGAAACCGCGGGAAAAATCCACACGCGCTTAGTCCAAGATGCGAGCACACGCGCAGAAAACCAACCGCGGGTAGAAAAAAACACACGCACAATAGTATCACGCGACACCAAAGAGCTTGCGCTAGATTCTCAAGCCAAGACTTTCACGCGCAGGCTTCTGTTAACGGAAAAACCACGCGCTCGATAGATAACGTAGCGTAGCAAAGCCAAACATACGACAGCAATATAGTTCTTAATTAATGTTTTCATATGAACTTGAAAATCAGTTTAACTCTTCTACAATGACATTATAAAAAGAGTTTTGAGTTTTAAAAGAACTTATCTTGTGAAGAGTCTTGGAATCTTATTTTCTTGGATAACTCGAAATCTTCTTACTCCTGTTCAGTGACAGAATGAAGCTCCGTAAGATTCCTGTTTACTTTTCCAAAGAAGCCGCTCGACTGCTTGAAACTTGAAACCCCTGAACAAGTTAAGCAGGAGCAGCTTAGTACACGACCTCTCAGCTGGGCAAAGACGATGAAAGGCAGTTTAGAATGTTCACTGTCTTCCCTATAAACAATCACCAGCCAATCAGAACTTAGACTGAGGACCTCCATCTTGGCTTGGGGCACTCTCCATAGACTGCAATGAATGTTAAGGGCAAAATTGGCTGTTTTAAAATTAAACTCATCATAACTTCCAAAAACCTTTCTATACTAATTTTCCCCATACCTAATGTAATTCAGAATATGTCACTGTATCCTGACAGTACCTGACACTGATACACCCGGACCAGACAGGTTATGTCCCCAACAGAAATATAACCCACAACCACAGGCGACTCGACCGGGTGACTGAAGAGGGAAACAGGAGCGAGGGGGAAATGGCGGTGGTGTCCCTAGATGCAGTCAAAGCTTTTGACTCAGTGAGGTGGCCATGGTTGCTGGCGGCCCTGGAAGAATACGGGATGGGGCCGGGTTATGTTAGGTGGGCAAAATTACTATACAGTGAACCACTGGCCAGAGTACGCACAGGATCAGTGATATCTGAGAGGTGGCAACTCAGTAGAGGCACCAGACAAGGGTGCCCCTGGTCCCCGATGTTATACATTCTAGCCCTGGAGCACCTGGCAGTGTACCTCAGACAACAATATGACATGGTCGGTATTGAGGTAGGGGGAGAGAAACACCTAATATCCTTGTATGCTGACGATTTACTACTATATTTGAAATATTCGGAAGAAAATCTTCAGTATATTCTAGAGGTTATGGAAAAGTATGCAGAACTGTCCGGCATGGCGTTAAACCCCCAAAAATCGAGCATGTTCCCATTGGGGCGCTACATAGGAGCCCCTCAGGAACGGTTGCCAGTGTTGTCCGTACCTTGGGCGGCTGATTCCTTCCGCTACCTCGGAATAGATGTGTATCATACGGTGGAGGGGGAACACTTGCATAACACCGAGGTGGCTGTGAAAAAAATCCGAACAAATATGAAGTTTTGGGAGAAGCTGCCGCTGGCGATGATGAGACGGGGGGCGATGCTCAAAATGGTGGTCCTGCCCAGGCTGTTACATTTCTTTAGTAATATACCATACTTGATACCCAAAAAATGTTGTGGAAAAATTAAACAGCATGTGCAGGGACTTCCTATGGCATGGCACTCGCAATAGAGTGGCGCTATGGAAGCTACAGAACTTCCATGATAGAGGGGGCATTAAGTTGCCGAATTTTGAGGCCTATTATGTAGCTGGTCAGTTGCAATATGTAACCAAATGGCTCTCTGATGAAGTAACTCCTGAATCTAGGCTGTTTGGGCAGGACTGCACCCCGTTTTACCTAAATGAGATCATCTGGGTGCCTAGATTCGAAGTGAAAGAACGCCGGGGTATGCTGTTGCTTGGGTGGAAGATGTGGCACAGAGTATGCCAACTGATGGAGAACCCGTACCCGTGTTCCCCACAGGTGCCGCTAGTCGCCTTAGCTGGGGGAGACAACCAACTCAGAATGATAATTAGGACCTATTGGGAATCGGTTGGGCTGGTCACATTGGGAGATGTATGGCAAGAAGGGATTATCAAAGATTTCGAAGAACTGGGAGAAGAGACAGGTTTGCATAGTGGCCAATATGTCACGTATCTTAGGTTAGTGCAGACTATTCGTAAAACCTGGCCAGAGACTGTACTGGCAGAGGAGCCAGACGTCCTAATGGGAACAATCTATGACATATCAGAAGGAGGGCACAAGATCTCTAGACTGTACGAGATGGTGATGACCCGGGTGGGGAAGGATTTGACTCATTTGAGGCTGGACTGGGAAGCGGAGGTGGGGGCACAGATGACCGATGGAATGTGGGAACATGCTATAGGATACCACAAGAAGGTGTCCAGAAACGCCAGATTGCAGCAGATACAGTTATATATAACGCATAGAGCCTATATGACCCCGAAGAGAATATCCAAGTTTGTAAACGCAGGAAGACAAGCATACCCAAAATGCGATGAGGAAGATGTTGATATGACACACATGTTCTGGTCTTGCCCAGTGATTGAAGCCTTTTGGGGGGAAGTGGCACGGAAACTAGCGGATAAAGGGGTCACGCTCAACATAGATACGGCCTGGGCCTGCCTGTTGGGAGGGTTTCCCAGACCACGGAATACTAAATATCTTGGGAAACTGAGGGTCCTGGCATATGTGCTTGCTAAAAGAAGGATTGCCAAGGACTGGAAGCAGAGCCACAAGCCATGGGTTGAGGTATGGTGGCGGGACTTGCAAAAATGGGCGGAGGCTGAAACGGTGGTGTGGCAGGAGGCATGTAGCAAGTGCGGGGAAGAAGAAGTTGGTAACCTGATGGCTTGGAGAATGTTAATAACAGGACTGTTTGGCACAGTAGTGGATTCTGCAGCTTCGGAAGGAAGCGATACCCAGGCACACGCAGCGGATACAGAACGAGAAACGCAAATAAGCTCTTGAGGGAGGGGGGATTTGGGGAGCAGTAACGTGCGTTAATTGATGTTCACGAGTCTGTTGTAAATAATGCTGCAAGTTTGGTTTGTATTGTTTATTTGTTTTCAAAATAAATTTTTTTTTAAAAAAAAAGGCAATGGGCCTCATTACGAGGTGAGTGGTAAGGGTTAACGGGCACCAGTAAGGAGACCGGTGCCGGTAAACCCTTACCGCCCTATTCCGAGGTCCCTTAGCGGGTCCCGCTATGGGCGCCTGGTTTTAGCAGGCGCCCTTAGCGGGAGCCGCTAAGGGACCAGGGAGCTAATAACGGCCCGCTATTAGCAGGCCCCTTATTAGCTCCATCCCCATTCCCATTGAGCCCTTTGGGAGCTTGAATGGGAATGGGGAATGGTTCTCGGAATGGGGACTTACCCAGTCCTCCAAGGTTGGAATGACCCGGGAAGTCCCTATTTCGACAACCCGGACCCGGAATGAGACCACTTCAATTGTGTTGTGCCTTAAGATCGCTTACAGACCATTTCAATTGTGTTGTGCCTTAAGGTCTCTTACAGACCATTTCAATTGTGTTGTGCCTTAAGGTCGCTTACAGACCATTTCAATTGTGTTGTGCCTTAAGGTCGCCTACAGACCATTTCAATCGCAATGTACCCTATGGTAGCCCACTGACCACTTCAACGGTGTTGTGCCTTAAGGGCGCTTCAAATTGTATTGTGCCGTGCCTGACTTGGTTCACGTCTAATCTAGGTTTACCACTGCCCCGTGACCCGTGCCCAGCTCCCATCATTAAGGACTCCGCCCATGACTTAGCCCCTTTCATTACAGCCTTCATTAACTCATCCTTTGAAACAGGTATTGTCCCGGACAACCTTAAAGACGCCTGGGTGATCCCGCTACTAAAAAAACCTTCCCTTGACCCAAGCATACCCACGAACTTCCGACCTATTACTACAGTACCATTTCTGCTGAAGATACTGGACTGTGCAGCTTACCTGCAGATCCAAAACTACCTTGAATCAAACAATCTGTTAGGTCTACGACAATCCGGATTTCGGCCCAGACATGGGACCGAAACGGCTCTATTAGACCTAAAAACCCAGATCGAAGTCCTGAAGGACAAGGGCAAATTAGCAATGCTATTACTCCTCGACCTTTCCGCCGCATTTGATTTGGTTAACCACCAGATCCTTTGCAGGCACCACCACTCTGCTGCCAACTTCTCTCCCTCCGCAGCGGCCTGGATCAAATCCCTCCTGAGCAACAGATCTATGAGGGTCTTTGCACCTTCCGCTGCCGCAGATCCCTCCCCTATTCATTGCGGTATTCCTCAGGGTTCTTGCGTGTCACCTACTCTTTACAATATCTTTACGAAACCATCCTTTGATGTGCTTGATTATCTGGGTGTCTCCTACACCAACTATGCGGACGACACCCAGATACTCATTCCCATCTCTGGTGATTATCTTGCTGACACCAAGGCCCTCAATGACGTCTACTTGGTCATCCAAGCCTGGATGGCCCAGCACCAGCTATGTCTGAACGACTTTAAGACGGAACTACTTATCCCGGGTACATCACATCGCCTGAGCAAACTTGAGCCATCCTATCAGTCATTCATCATAGACGGCAACTCCATACAAGTCTCGAAAGACACTAAAACACTAGGCTTTTACCTGGATTCCACCTTATCCTTGTTAAGACAAACTAATGCAGTCAGGTCCACCACTGCCTACACGTGCAAACTCATTTCAGCCTGCAGACCATTCCTCACCACCCACAATAGCGTCACACTAGCGAGAACACTTATCATGGCAAAAATAGATTACTGCAGTGCTCTATACTTAGGCACCAGCCAAGAAAACCTGTCCAAACTCCAAACCACCCAGAACAATGCAATTCGAGCAGCCCTGAACATCCCTCGTAACCACCACATCTCAGAAGCCAGAACTAGCCTAAAGTGGTTACCCGTGAAGCAGAAAATTTCCCTAAAAACGCTTGCCCTCACGCACAAATGCCTAGCCAACAAGGCTCCGATCTATCTCTGCAGTCGGCTTTTGCGCCACTCCACTGCCCGTCCACTAAGAATTGCTCAGACTCACTGCCTTACTATCCCTAGGCTTAAGCTCCAAAAAGCTGGAGGCACTAGCTTCCCTGTCCAAGCCTCCAAACTTTGGAACACCCTCCCCGCTGCCATCAGAGCTGAAGACTCCTTAAACACCTTCAAGAATAAAACCAAATCTTGGCTCTTTGACCAGCAATAGTTGTGTTAGACATCTGTCCTACTGTTCCCCTGCACGATTTCCGGTCTGCTACCTTCCCAACTACCTCAGGGATATTTCCTCTGCGGAGCCTAGGGACACTGTACCATGTGTAATATATGTAATTATTAAGATTGTTATTATGCTGTATTGGTATACTTTTATTGTAATCTATCTGCCTGTATGTTCTATTCTTGCAACCCTGTACAAATTGCACCCTGATGCCCCCGGGCCTGATGGTCTGCGCGTTATAAATAAACAAATACAAATACAACGGCAGTGTGCCATCAGCAGTTTAGGTGTTATAGTATTGTCTTCGAAGGGGGGAGACTACCGCCTCTCTCCTAATGGAGTCATCACTTCCTCCTGGTAGTCATCCCTTCCCACATGAACCTCCCTCATAATACCACCCCCAGGGTCAGGATCAGGGAGCGAATGCAGTCCCCTAGCCATGTGGAAGGAGCTCATCACCGGGAATTAGTGATGACTCTGCAGGATTCATCACACGCCCTTCTCCTAATGTCTCTGGTTTTTACAGCATTTATTGGAAACCGGGAAAAGAAGTCTACATTAGCCTGTTTGTTTCCTTTTTGATGTTTCCCGGTGAAACAATAGGGCTGTAAATGAAGAAACCAGCGCATGACCCTTGCATTAGTGTCCTTACGATGGCTCAACCAAATTAATGGGACGTGATTGGGGCATGGTCAGTAACAAGTCGGAAGTCGGAAAAACCAGAGGGTGTTTCACGACCTAGTCCCCAGGGATCCCATACTCAGGTGGACAGGAAAGGCCATCGCTTTTGGATCCCGACCGTGGGGGCGGACTAGCGAGGGAGGATCTGCTGGGTAGCAGGTCCTCAGGTAGTGGGGGAGGACCACCTGATGATGAGACATGGTATCCCACTTTTTCCGTGACCCAATTAACCCCTCTCCCTGCTTATTTCATGGGAAACTACAACTCCCATAATTCCTCCCCACTTTACATTGGCAACACTACTGAGCCGGTGAGGAAGGAGGCCAGAAAGATGACCTCTATTGACTCGCAATGGCTCTACCCCTGTAATGAGTCCAGGCAGAGTCAGGCACGTAAACCTAATTACACACACCTGCCACTTGTCAACACTCCCTGTCAGGATAAAAGATGGCGCGCACAGACACGCTCTGAGCAAGGCTGGGTACGAGAAGGAATAGCTCTACCGCGGCTGATGCAAACCAGGCTATGGAAGTTGGAAGGCCAAGATGCTGATCAGCAGTTGCGAAGAACAAGAGTGATCCAGGAGAGAATTCCACACTTTCAGGAAGCCGTAAGCGTTCCAAGACTGAAATAGAGTGAGCGAAAGAAAGAAACCTTCAAGGTGCTGGGAAGCGGCCCGCACAACTCCCAGGTGAATGGCGGAGTTGGGAAGGAGCAGAGGAGGCGTTGGTAATGGCATTGACTTCTGCATGAAAGAAGTTGACGAAAGATGACCAATGAAGACGACCGGTGAGTTATCAAAGGCAAGAAAAGCCTGGTTTGTGTTAAAAGCAAAAGTAACTGTAACCCGAAAGTTGAAAGCTGCGTGTCTGCCAGTAAAACACATAATGGAAAGGACAATTGCTGAATTATAAAAGGAAAGGATACAAAGTAACAGAGTGGTCCTGCGAGGCGAAGTCGCACATTCGAAAATCTCTGTGAAATGTTCTAAGTTGAAGTGTATTTCAACAGGAATCAAAGGCAAAAAAATAACGGCGATCCTGAAAGAAAGTTGAATATGTGAAAAGCAAAGTATGTGAACTCTGAATAAGCCAAGAGGGCAAAGTATATTGACTTTGAAAGAGGTCAAGAGGGCAAACTAAAGAGAATAAGAAACTACAAGTACAAAGAGACATTGGTGTTGCAAGATGAGAAAGATTGTGGATTGTAGAATTGTGTAAAGAGAGGTGGAAGTGGTCATGCCGAGGTCTAAGTAAAATCCTTGCAGTTTCGAAGGTCTTCAACTGTGAAAATATACCTAAGATAAAACGTGGGGAAGGGAACCCCCACGGAAAGATAGACAGGCAGAGGGAAGCCTGCACAGAACTGTGATAAAGTGCGAAAGTGAATGTGACAAGAGAGACCGGCAAAGGGAAGCCTGTGGTGAATTATGGGAAAGTAAAAGGTCAAAAGTAGAATTGTCTATTCTGACAAGGCAGAGGAGGTCTAAGGAAGCAAATGAACTACCAGACGCTTGAAGCCTAAGCCTGAACTGTTGAATTGTACAAGTAAGCCACAGTGTGCAAGAATGATAGAACTGTGCCATCCACCTATGCTTTTTAAGAAACTCTCAAGACCATGTGGTGCTGAACGTGGGGAAGGGAGTTGTTACTTAATCCATTCTGACATTTCTTTTGAGACACTATTTTTCTTTTGTATTACCTTAACACATTTGTCATTTTGAGAAGGAGGGCAAGGTTAGATTTGTTTAGTATAGGCCTTTTTTATATTTGACTAGACTGACTTGGACTTGATTTGCTATTTGTTTAATGGTCGAGATGTGTCTCATTTTAGAGTTAGGGCCAGTTAGGAATTCTACCAACCAAAATACAGAATAAAGGTTTTCAAAAATCTTATCCATTGTGTCTACTACTTGATACCATGCCTTCCTTACAGAACCTTCCACTAGTCAGATCATATTTAAGGTAGGTTATGGCCCCCTTAATGGCCAGGGCTTCAAGTTCAAGAGTCGCATAATTTTTCTATCTGGGAATAAATTCCCTGCTAATATAGAGGACAGGATGTTCTATACCATCATGACTCTGTAAATAAACTGCCTAAACCCATATACGAGGCATCAGTTTGCAGGATGAATTCCCTATTGAAGTCTGCCACCTTCAATACAGGGCCACTGCACAAAATATGTTTTGGTGTGTCAAAACATAATTAATCTTCAGAATGCCATTTAAGTTTCGGAGGTTCTGCATTTCAGAGTTTATCTGTAAGAGTAGAGTTCATAGACGAGAAATTAGGAATAAACCGTCTATAACATCTGACTAAACCCAAAAAGGCTCTGAGCTTTTTCTCGGTTTTGGAATTAGGAGTTTCTATTACTACTCTAACCTTTTCAGTCCTGGGTTGAACTACCCATTCCCCACAAACAACCCAAGATATTTCACTGCAGACCTAGCGTGATGGCATTTTTTTGGGTTTGCAGTGAGTCCTGCTTTTCTTAGGGCTCTAGTGACTAAATATAGATGGTACATATGTTCTTTCCAAGATTTAATATGGATGATAATATCATCAATAAATGCTTCGCAAAAAAGGTAAAAGAATTTAATAAATTACCCTTTGATTGGTAGCTGGGGCACTGTGTAAACCAAAAAGTAGGACTTTAAATTGAAAAACATAGGGGCTGGAAAAAGCTGTTTTGGTTAATCTGTGCGATTAACTGGAATTTGCCAGTATCCCTTAATCAGATCAGTCGTGGAGAGATATACTGCAATTCCTAACTTGTGAATGAGGTCATCAATTATTGGCATAAAATAGCTGTCAAATTGGGAATCCTCAATGACTTTTTTAAAGTCAATGCAAAATCTGTATGATTGATCTGGTTTAGCGACCAATACAATAGGGGAAGACCATGGGGTTTGAGAAGGTTCTATAATATCAGCCTTTAACATGGTTTCCAACTGTTCTTGAATGATATTCCTTCTACTCTAAGTTGTTCGATATAGTTTCCGGGAGGAATATGGTTGTAATGAATTACCACTTTCACTCTTCCTGGTTTTGTTCTATAAACATCAGGGAACTGTTCGAAAAGATCCATTAAATCTTGTTTTTGATTTTGTCCAAAATCTGGAGGGATGAAAGTATTGGTGTCTTCTTTTTTTACCAGATAACAGATTAGTTAACATTATTGAACTATCTTCGACAGGATATTCGTTCCATTCCTTAAGAAGATTCATATGATAGATGTGTGTTAATTTTCCATCTGGTTGTGAAACTTGATAGTTAAAAGGACCTGTCTGTTCTATAATCTCATACGGACTATGCCACCTAGAAAATGTTGCATTACCTGAAGAGGGAAGGAGGACTAAGATCTTCTGACCCACAGCAAAGAATCTTAATACAGCTTTCATATCATAGTACTCCTTCTGTTGTTCCTACTCACATTAGTCTGTAGTATGGACCGAACCGCTGTCATATGTTCTTTCAACTGCTGGGCAGTTTGGTATAATGGTATAGAAGCTTTTTCTCATTCTTCCCATGTTTCATGTAACATACCTCTTGGTTCTCTCCCATATAATAGCTAAAATGGGGGAAAATCCTGTGGAAGACTGTGGTGTTTTTCTGACTGCAATTAATATATACAGACCAGGTTAGTTTTGTGATGGGCAGACAAGAGGCAGATAATTATTCTGTCGTTTGGGGGGCCCAGGTGATTGAGAACATCTCTTCATCAAACTCATTAGCCACCTGAGATATCTTAGTAGGGTTAGAACCTGTCACTCGTACGCTACACACAAATCTCTGAGGCAGGCACATTAACACACAGAGCTTTCTTAATGGGATTGGAATCTCTGACTGTGTTGAACTTGTATACACACCCGGCCTTCGGGAACCATGGAGTAAGTATACCAGGGCAAAGAAGGAAAGGATGCTCTGACTTTAAGCATATCAGAACCTCTTCTATTCCTCTCCCAGGTATTATCTGAGAATCTTGAGTGCAAGAAGATTCACAGGAGCAGGCTGACGAGGTGCAATAAATGGCGCGAGACGATATGAAAGTTATAAATACAGGATGCTTTCTCAGCCTTGAAATCCATTAGAAGGGTGAGGGTTACCTAATCTGTATAGTCTGTCCTCTGTTGATGAGAAACAGCATAATACTGTATAGAGTACAGTGAATGAGGTGCACTCAATCGATGGTTTGCGTATACACTTAAAGTGTGCACATTGCTCCGGGCGAAATGAAAGAGGTAGCAAGCAACTGGGAGTCATGCTCATTTGTTCATGGGAACATGGAAGCTAGCGGAAGACAGACAATCAGCATGAGCATTTTCCATGAAGTTCATAAATTTGAAACTATAGCAAGCAAATGGGAGCCATGCACGTTTGTTTTGTGGGAACGTGAAAGCTAATGGGAGACAAACGATCGGTATTGTTCAGGAAGATCAGAAAACTGAAACTAAATACCTAACTAAGTTCAACATCTTAATATCGCTGCTGGTAATGTCAGATGAAATCTCAGTGTGATGAAGAAGAGGGTTGCAGTCCGGGTCTCGCAAGTGTCCTGTGAGGTCGCAGCAGTCCACCGCTGCAGAAACATCATAGAGTTGTTGAAAGACGAGCGCAGCCTAAATAGCAAAACTCGTTCGAGTTCCGGGTCGAACACATCATGGAGTGGTGCCTGAACAATCGAGCCACCATTGTTAAGCAGAGTCGGTTTCTTACACTGACCATATCTCTGGTTCCAGAAAGGCTGCCAGAGCCTTCCTGGTAACAGATATGGTACAGGGGCTTTAGGTCTAGTGTCAGGTTTGTAAAACCTGACAGACTGCTGAGCTATCTTATCAGCTTTTTCTAGGTGGTTTTTTAAAGTGCCCAGTTCACCATGTTTTGCTGGCAGTGGAGGGCTACTGTTTACCAGCATTTTATGCAGCACTTTATAGAATAGCTTGAGTCGTCAGATGAAATAGAATTTGTGAAGTACATTTGAACTGGACCACCTTGAGTCCATGCCTAGCCGGTGCTACTACACTTCATAATGGCACTCATGCTATCACGCTGGAAAGGATGAAAGACTGACATTTCCTTAGGGAATGGTGTGTGTGAGATGTTTATATACTTCATTCATATTGTAATAGTGGTGTCAAACAAAAAAAGCTGGAGGCTATATGCACATGGTGGTGCAGCTAATAGTATAACCTCACAATTAACTTTCAAGTACGCCGCTGTAGAGAGCTTGTGTTTATAATGAATGCTGTCATGTCCACATCATTTCTGGGGCTCTAAGGCTCATTCATGCTCATTCACTACCCCATGCAGCACGAGGCAGACACCTAATATTTAATGGCCACGCGTGCCTCAGGAGATAGCATCTCTTCACATGGGAGCATGAACAGTCATGGTGCGCTGCAACTTGAACAAAGTGCTGTAAACCACTGAGAAAGCATTGTCACAGTAAATAATCTAATAAGA
The DNA here is from genome assembly GCF_040938575.1 of Ambystoma mexicanum. Lineage (NCBI taxonomy): Eukaryota > Metazoa > Chordata > Amphibia > Caudata > Ambystomatidae > Ambystoma > Ambystoma mexicanum. The sequence continues at coordinate 707,758,423 of NC_090938.1, forward strand.
ATGCTTTGTTGGCTGAATCCAACAGTGACTCTAAACCAAAATCCAGAATAAACAGGCTAATGAGTCTTTATAACTTTCTATTCTGGGGACTTGGGTGTCGCTAAATAGAAGCCTAGGGTCCTTTCTCGTGGCACCCAAACCTGGCAGCTCCCTGGGGTCCATGTACTTTTAAGGCACATGATCAGCTGTTCCTAGCCAGCACTCAAACTAATTTACAAGATCTGTTTGTGTTTGTTTGTATTTTTTGTTTTGCATTTCAAGTACAAAGAAAGAAATTGGATAACACAGAATATATTTTTAAGATGTCTTTGTGGTAAGAAGAGCATTTAAAATGGGAAGCGATTAGTAGTTGATGGGAGCAGCCACAGTTGTGAGTGGGTCACTGTTAGTGGGATGTCTCTTAAGAAGAACAAATATTGTGTGACTAGAAACGGGAGGTGATCTTAAATTCTATTCCATGGACTGCAATGACTACATCCTAGTGATCTTATTATGAACATTATAAGAACATTTTGTGGTTGGAGCAGAAGTGGAAGGACTTGAAAAAGTAGGTGCAAGAAAACAATTGGCATTCTGGGAGACTCTGGACTCTGACCCTATTCACAGAGTTGTCAGTGGGGTTCCCTATTTTGGATACAAGATTTATTTGCCTACACAAAAGTTTTGTTTGAAGACCTTTCGGGAACATCATGACTCAGCCTTAGCCATGACCATGTGGTGCTGGTAGACTTTGGAGCTACTTCGATGGGGTGTTTGGTGGAACAGTATACGGAAGGATACAAACAACAATTTGAAGAATTGTTCAGCCTGATGGACACTGTCAATTCCAGGCTATGCCATACCGTGCCAATGGACTACATTGTTGATCTTCTCAGTGTCTAAGGGCACACTGTCATTTTACTAGTTTTAAATAATTTCACTAAGCCAAAGGTACAGTGGATTCTTCAAGATTGACACAACATTTCTTTCAGATCATGGGATGCACTCTAGTGTAATGTTGAATTGAGGGGCTCAATTAGTGTCAATCTTCTTGTGAGAGTTGTGTAGTAATTTGGCAATACAATTGTGTCTATCCTTAGGTTATCACCCCCAGTCGGATTGCCATACTTGAGAGAGTGAGAAAAGAGTTGAAGTATATACAGTGTTATCTTAATCTAGGCAGCAGTTTGGTGGACCTGGTTTGGCTGGTAGAATTCTGCTAAAATTACACTGTGAAGGAATCAACTTCCATGTCCCTTTTTTACACCAATTCTGTTTATCGCCCACAATTTTTGATGAAGGAAAAGGTAGGTCAACTTGCAAATGTAGTGGTGGAAGAAAGACTCATTTGGGGGCAAATTAAGGAGAATAAGGGCAAAGTTAGTTCAGCAATTCTATTTTTATTTTAAACTTTTAAACTTTATTTAACATTCACATTGTGCAAACACAAAGAACTACAGCAGTTAAATAATGTGCAATATAAAATACAGCACAAGAAAAAGAGATCCCATGCTAAATATATGTACAAGTAGGTAAATAACAAAATAACAGTCAAGCAGGATGATTTTCAAAAGCTTTTGAAGCAGGTACTAGCGAGTTAAAAAGATAGGAACAAAATCCCATCCATACATTAGGACATTGATTTATCAGAATCATAAAAATAAAGATAAATAAACCATTCAGTGTACAAAGGAACAATATAGGATTTCTAATGCCTATGGGAACATTTTTGACAAATAGACTTGCAAGGTTTAACATACCTGCCAATATTTCTCAATAGATAATTGGCTGGAGCCAAGGATGGATCAAAATCGGTAATATCAGCGAATGCTTCTGCTATTTAATTCCAAATAGTTAAAATGTAGGGATAATTCCAAAGTGTGTAGAAAATCAGCAGGCATTCCATGACACTTTGAACAGTCTTCATAAACCCCCAAAGAAAGTTTGGCAGGCCAAGCCAGCGTATAGAGCAGTCTGTTGAGGACCTTAGATGTTATCAAGTAGAACAACTTTGAATGGATTGTGTCCTCCAACGTATTCCACATCTTTTACATGTAATGTCCACAGCTGTGCACTTCAGAAACTTTTTCGGCAGAGTGCTTCCTCCGTCGATGATGTTGGGTCGATGTCCCTCGAAGGCGTACGTCGAGAGCGACGTCACCGGATGTTATAAATAGGATGCACATTGCCCATAGCCTCAGTTCCATTTTTTCTTCAAAAACATGTTTGCTTCGAGAACTCGGCGCGCCTCGTGTGTTTCATCATTGAGATGTCTTTTTCTTCGACCCCTCCGACTCCGCGGTCTGGCTTTAAGACTTGCCGGGACTGCAAGTCGAAAATGTCGATCACCGACCCACATCGCATTTGTTTGTGGTGCTTGGTCGAGAGTCACGACACTGACGACTGTTGAAAATGCCAGTCGCTGACTGCCAAGGCCTTGCTGGAGCGTAAGGGGAAGCTCCAGCTAGGTAGGGGTTCTACACCCAGTAAGTCCTGTACTTCTAAATCAAAAACCAAAGGGGTGTCCACCCACGATTTGAGGGGCGACTCTCCGCGTCGGGAGGAGGCCTGGGGTTCTCAGTCCCGGAGTGGTTCCCGCCATTCTTCTTCCTCGTCGCGGCGTTCTCGGAAGCGCTGTCACCGGTCGCCTTCCCCATCCTCTTAGGAGGATGGTGCCGCGAGGAAAGTGGCATGCCCAAAGAAGTCTTCGACTCTGGAGGAATGGGCGGCCTTTAAGGAGCAAATGTTAGGGATATTTCAATCGCAGGGCATGGTTCTGGTCGCGCCTTCTAATTAAGCCAGTAATGAACGGTCTTGTACCGTGGCTCGCACGCCTTCGGGCTCCGGTCCGCAACGGGACTCCCCCCGGGAACCTTCAAGGTCCCGTTCGGACAAGGCTTCGGATAGTCGCAAGAGACGTGCTTGCAGATCTCGGTCCTCATCTCCGGCGAGACCGCTGCAACCTGCTAAGGGCTCGAAGCCGGTGTCGACTCGGTCGGCGCAGTGTTCGGACAACGACGCTTTGATCTCTTATCAGCCCACGGTGCCGTCCGCACCAGTGTCGACTTGGATGCCCACGACGCTGAGTTTGTCGCCGCTTTCGGCGTTGAAGCCTTCGCGCCCTCGACGCCTTCGGGTATTTTTGCCTGAAATTTACCATTGGAATACCCTGATTTGGTGGATCCTCCAAGGAAGGTTACAGCAAAGTCTGTGAGGCTAGTATTGGACTCCAGGCCCTCTTCTGTCCCCAGTCCAGAGGTTCAACTCCCTCTGGACGACATATATGAAGAGGAAGAAAGGTCTGAATTTGAGGACACTGGTGAACTTGATGTGGCTCTAATCTTTTCTCGAGACAGTCAATTGGAGGAGTTGAGGCAAACCCTTCATGATGCCAGTGGGTTGGACACTTCTCCGGAAGTGGAATTTGGTAGGCCTGAGCCTGGGTCTCATGCTGAGTCTTCATACAGGCAGCTCATGGCTGGGGTCTCGGAGTATCTGGGCTGGTCCAGTCCTCCTGAAGACTTTGTGCAGGATGATCTAACAGACACTTTAGATCAAGGTCCGTCCTCTGACCCAGTGTTACCGTTTCATCTCACCTTACAGAAAAGGGTGCAGCTGCTTGGCAGTCACCGGAATCTCTTCCGGCTGTTAATAAATCTTTGACAAAAAAGTACTGCCTTTCCGTTAGCGACTCCAGCTATTTATCCACTCACCCCACTCCCGAGAGTTTGGTTGGTCAGGCGGCTACGGCCACCTCGACGCAGGCAGCGTACCCTACCCTCCCTCCTGATAGGGACGATAGATGCTTTGACGGTTGGGTTCGGAAGGTATTTTCTGCGGGGAGCATGGCATTGAAATCGGACAACCCCACTTGTGCCTTAGCAAGGTTCTCACACACTCTGTAGAACTGTGTTTCTTTAGCGACTGAGCATATTCCTGAGGAGGAAGAAAGGGATGGCTTCCTGGCTTTCGTGCAAGACGGCAAGGATGCCTTGTGCGAATCCCTTCAGTCGGGGTTGGATACGACAGACAGTGTTAGCCGGTCCATGGCTGCGAGCACCGTTATACGCAGATTTTCGTGGTTGCGGAAGTAGGGTTTTGCTCCGGATGTGCAAGCCCGTCTTCTGAACATGCCCTTTGATGGCGCACATTTGTTTGGCAACAAGGCTGACGAGAGCTTTGAGAGGTTGCAGACCTCGAAAGCTGCAGCAAAATCCTTAAGCGCAGCTGTGCGTCAACCTCGACCTTTCCATCCTAGGGGATAGCAGTGGAGGGGAGGTTCTTTCCGTTACTACTCCACCTTTGGTAACACGAGAGGGGCCGCCATTTAAAAGGGCCAGCGAAAAAGTGCCCGTGGTGGTCAGGGAAATAGAGGTGCCAAAGCCGCTCAGGCAGCTGCCTCTTTGCCTTCAGGCACTGCCGCAGCCGCTCCAAAACAGTAATGAGGCCATGTCCCATGGTTCGCCGGTTGGGGGGCAGGTTATCTCAGCATCTCGAAGAGTGGTGAGCCATTACTTCGGATGCGTGGGTTCTGGATACGATAGCCCACGTCTACTACCTTCCCTTCTTAAAACAGCCTCACGGCAATCCACCCGGGAAACTCTCTTTGAAGCTTCCGGATCCGCTCCTTGCACAGGAAATCTTAACCCTGCTGGAGAAAGGCGCTATAGAACTGGTGCCAGTAGCGGAGGGGAACAAGCGATGGTATTCCCCTTATTTTTCGATCCCAAAGAAAGTAGGGGGATTGAAACCCATCATGGACTTGCGTTAGTTTGAACAAACTTCTCAGGAAGGACAAGTTCAAGATGGTTACTCTTTCTCAAGTCCTCCAGACCCTTCAACTTCAGGATTGGTTGGTGTCTCTGGTCCTACAGGATACTTACTTTCATGTGCCGATTCATCCCAAGCACAGAAAGTACCTGAGGTTTGCGGCTGGTGACTCGCACTTTCAGTTTCGGGTCCTGCCGTTCGGATTGACCTCTGCCCCGACGGTCTTCACCAAGCTAATGGTGCTGGTGGCAGCGTACCTCAGGCGAGGGGGGATTCATGTGCACCCCTACCTGGACGACTGGCTGATCCGGGTGCGCTCTCCTGAGCAAGCATTGGAACACCTGGGTCACAACTGCCACTCCCTCCACAGGCTGGGCTTCTCCCTCAATTTCAAGAAGTCGCATTTGACACCTTCACAACAGCTCCAGTACATTGTGGCTGTGTTAGGCACGTCCTTGGGGAAGTGTTCGCCTCCCAAGCAGATGGTGGACAAGTTTCAACATGCCCAGTGTCTCCCGGCTTTCGAATTCTTAAGGTTGCTTGGCCTCATGGCATCCTGCATTTTTCTGTTGCCAGAGGCCAGGCTGAGGATGAGATCCCTGCAATGGGTCCTCTAGATGCAGTGGTCGCAGTTCTCAGGCAAGATGTTGGATCCTGTTCAGATTCCACTCTCGGTCACCCAGGATTTTCTGTGGTGGGCCAACGAAGGGAACCTGATGAAGTGGGAGCCATTTTGGCAACCATGGCCGGAGGTTACTGTAGTGACGGATTCTTCCCTCACAGGATGGGGCGCTCATGCTGATGACTTGACCGCCAGCGGTCGTTGGTCTCCGTCGGAGTCCAAACTCCACATCAACCTGTTAGAGCTGAGGGCCATCAGGCTAGTCCTGAAGGCTTTGCTGCCGGCTGTGCGGGGGAAGAGTGTCCTGATCATGACGGGCAACACAGTGGCCATGCATTACCTCAACAAAAAAGGGGGGATAGGGTCACTCCTGTTGTGCAAAGAGGCAATGCAGCTCTGGTTCTGGTCCATTCAGCAGAGAATTTCGGTCTTGGCAGTTCATCTGGCCGGAGACGAAAATGCAGGGGTGGACGCACTTAGCAGGCAGAGCACAATCTCTCATGAGTGGGAGTTGGCTCAGGAAGTCCTTCAGGAGATCTTTGCCCTTTGGGCAACCCCCACAAGTGGATCTCTTCACCGGAAGTGTGAGAGATTCTGCTCAAGGGAATTTCCTCCAAGAAGAGCCTTAGGAGACGTGTTCGTAGTGGATTGGTCATTCCCACTGCTGTATGCGTTTCCTCCAGTCCCCGTCATTCCTCAAGTGTTGTCGAGGTTATGGAGGTTTGGTTCCCACATGATCCTCATTGCTCTGGATTGGGCCAGCAGAGCATGGTACCCGGACCTTCTAGAAATGTCCATCTGCCCTCCACGCCGTCTTCCCACACTGAGAGGATCTGCTCTCGCGCGAGAGGGGTCAGGTTCTCTATCCAGAGCTCAAGACTCTCAACCTTCAGGCTTGGTATCTGAAAGGTTTAGGTATAATGATTGGGACCTCCTGGATGATGTGATGGAGGTGTTGCTTTCGGGCAGGCAGCCTGCAACAAAATCCCTGTACCGTTGGTGTAAGTTCTGCGACTGGTGCAGAGGTCACAATGTGGATCCTTTTCAGTGCTCCATTCCTATGGTTTTGTCTTTTTTGCTTTCTTTGGCCCACAGGGGCCTTCAAGTAGGTACCATTAAGGGTTACTTGGCGGCGCTGTCTATATTTAACCGCTGGTCTGAAGAATGTTCTTACTTTAAGATTCTTTTGATTTCTCAATTTCTGAAAGGACTGACCAATGTGTTCCTGCTGCCCCCTTTCCAGTTACCGGTTTGGGATTTAAATTTGGTTTTGAAATTTCTCATGGGTGCTCCGTTTGGACCTTTGCACTCTTGTCCTTTGAGATTATTGTCCTTCAAGACAATGTTCTTGGTTGCGGTTGCGGTTGCTTCCACTCGCAGAGTGAGTGAATTACAGGTACTTTCCTCTAAGCCACCCTTTACTATTTTCCACAAGGACAGGGTAGTACTTAGGGTACGTCCGTCCTTTCTACCTAAGGTAGTTTCTGAATTTCATTTGAGTCAGAAGGTGGTTCTTCCTACTTTCTATCCTCCTCCTCATCCTGGTAAGGAAGAAGAGCGACTCCATAGGTTGGATACTAGGAGAGCTCTGAGCTTTTACATTTCTAAGATGTCCAGGGTCAGAGTAGAAGATCAACTCTTTGTAGGATATGCTGGACACCGATTGGGCCAGGCTGTTACCAAACAGACCTTGTGCAGGTGGATTATTCTCACCATTAAGGAGTGTTACCGTTTGACGAGTAAGGACCCTCCTGAGGGGTTGCAAGCTCATTCCACTCGGGGCGTGGCTACTTCCACCACCCTTCAGCGGGCTGTTCCTATTCAGAATATTTGTGATGCCGCTACATGGGCTTCGCTCCACACCTTTGTTAATCATTACTCCCTGGATACAATCCATGCTCAGGATTTGGCCTTTGGTAAGGTGGTTCTTTATTCCGCCATCTGATTTGGTTCTTTAAATTCTTTTCCCTCCTCCATTTTCAGTATTGCTTTGGGCGTCTGTCAAAGATGTGGAATACATTGGAGGACACAATCCATTCGAAGAACAAGATACTTACCAACTGGTAATGTTCTTTCGACTGGATGTTCCTCCAACGTATTCCACATCGCCCTCCCAGCCTGCACCTCTGGATAATTTTGTGTGCGATTGCAGCTTATGTTTCCGCAAGGCTATGTGCATTCAAGCAGGCATGAGACTGCTGCCACGTGTTCTGGGGGAAAAACTTAAACTGAGGCTACGGGCGCCGTGCGTCCTATTTATAGCATCCGGTGACGTCGCCCTCGACGGAGGCCTTCGAGGGACATCAACCCGACGTCATTGACACAGGACGCCCTCTGCCGAAAAAGTTTCCGAAGTGCACAGCTGTGGACATAACATGTCAAAGATGTGGAATACATTGGAGGAACATCCAGTCGAAAGAACGTTACCAGTTGGTAAGTACCTTGTTCATCTTTAGTGAGGCTTCCTTGGCCAATAGACAAGATCAAGACCATAATTCATTTGAAAGGTTTAAATGGAGGTCTGTGCCCATCTGAGATTGAATGGTAGAAGAAGAGTATGTAAAATTAAGCTGAACAGAATTATATAAGTAGAAACCCAATTGACAACTCTCAGCTGAATGAACCATTAATTACATGCAAGGATAAGGTTCCAATTCAATCAACGAAGAAGGCCACTTTCAGCTGATCAGGATTTCATTTAGCTGTAAAATCCTCAAGCAATACAAAGGACCAACTAGGAAACACATCCCCCGAAGTAAGCGCGCACACTCTCTTCCATCTAGCTCATACTTGTCTAATGAGAGAAATAAATCGGGGGAAATCCCAAAGAAGTACATTGCAACAATAGGGAGCAACCACACCTAGCAAGCGAAATAGACTTGACCAATCAGTAATAGTTGCATATAGTGGGTCAACAGTACAACTATCATTATACTTATTTATAAAGAACTGTGATCATATGGCATTGCCACTCACCTCTCAGACACCAAATATAGATGTGTGGAATTGAGGGTGTACCAATAAAGATGTAAACTGAGTTTGCAGTACAAGATAATATTTTTCAAAATAACAATTTAGCCCAGCAGAACTCTGGCCCCCACACAAATCCACAATCAGAGTTACGCAAAGAGTTGGAAAATGGTCGGCCCGGCCATATTGTTATATTCATAAAATAGTGTAATAACTTGGGCAAAACATTCATTTTTAACAGTGACAGCTGTCCATACCTGGATAGTGGAAGTTTCAACCATGCTTTTGCATTTTGTGAGAAGAGATGGAAAATAACCTATGTCATGTTTTCAAACAGTTCATACACCCAAGTACAATTTAGCATCATAAGACCAATGAAAACATCTAAGATCTGTAGGTTGTGCTACACCATCAGAATTCAGAAAGAACTCAGACATAGTCCAGTTAAATTGAAAACCAGATTAAAGACCAAAATAATAAAATATCAGCTAGTATAGGGTCCAGATTATTGTCAGGGTCAAGAACAAAAAGCGTACTATCATAAGCATATAGGGAAAGTATCTCAAGAGGTACATCCAAGTGCATTCCTCATATTAGTAGGGAGAGGTTCAATAAAAAGGGCAAATAAAAGCAGAGAAAGAGGGAACCCCTGATGCGTAGCATGAAACAAGGAGATAGGGGCAGAAAGAAGGTCATTAGCGAGAACTCTGCTGGATGTTATTGTATAAAGCAACTTGACAAATTTAAGAAAGTAAGGAGACCACAATTTAATGTTTCCAATAACATAAACAAGAAGTCCCACAAAACAGAATCAAAAGCCTTTTCAGTTTCAAGGGTGGCAGCAATGGCTTCAACCCAGGAATCGAGCAGGGAAAGGATTAAAACAGCCTTCACAGATTTAGAGCGGCAGAGCATGTGGGAATAAATCCAGCCTGATCACTGTGAAACACATATGAGATATAGGAAAGTAACCTAGAGGACAGCAACCAAGGAACCATGTTGGCATCTACATTTATTAGGGACAATGAATAAGAGCCTAGTTCAGTAGAGTATTTATTCAGTTTCAGTAGAAGAGTTATCATGGGCTTCCTAAAAGCGATGTCAAAATTCTCCAGCAACCAATGAAAAACCTGGGCATACTTTTCAGGCTGCACTTGATTCATCATCGACCTCTGCCAATGTGTGCAACCATTTGATGTATAAGTGCTAATAATGAATAAGGGATCAGAGTGTGACTAAAAGCCCATCATTAGGACACCAGAATGTGTCTCAATGTAGCGTACTGTAAGATATATTCCTTGGACACTTTCTGTTAATGCCGGTATATAGAATTGTGAGTTCTTTCGCTATGCATCAGAAGACTTTGTACTGCACTACGCATACACAATGTTCTTGTAAGACTAAGAATTGGACATGCTGCACAGTAAAAACCAAACACAATAAATACCACCACACGCTTTCATTATTATGCCCTCAGGCACCTTTATACACATTAATCAGAGAAATCATGTATCATAGAAACATCAGTGTTACATTTGCATTGAACATGTATGGACAGGAAAAAACATTTTGCAATGAAAGGAAAACAAATATACTGTTGTTCGTAGATCAGCACAGCCCCAGACCCCCCATCTAGTACCTTGACTAAGTAAGCAAATGTATTATAGATCAAGCTTCAATTCCCATTCCCCCCACATCCCTTGCCCCTTAACTAAGATCGGGTTAGCCTGATGTTAAAGATAATGGAATCTCTTGCATAGCATCATTATACCCATAATCATTTTGCTCTAGGCAGCTTCCTTGGTCTCCGGGTACCATGGAGAAAAAGTGAGTTATTCTTTAGATCAGTTTGTCCTGACCAAATCAATATTCCTTTGCAAGGAATTCCAATTCCCTATTGATACTCACTTCAACTTCATTTGAGACCCTTTTCGACCCCAGCTCCACTGGCCTGTCTGCAGTTTCAACACCTGTCCCTACACAAGTCGATGGCAGCCCCACCTTCTGGCTCGGGATCCCAGATCACGCTGTCCTGTCCTCGGTTCGGGCGCAAAGATAACAGTCCCGCTCACAGCAAACTTCAAGGCCCAGCAAGGCTTGGCAAAATGCCTTAGGCTTCAACGACACAGTTGCAAGCGACAGTTTGGCTCTCACACACAAGGAAAGCCTTTCAAAATTTGACAAACACACATCCAGGTCTTTGCTAAAAATCTGAGGCCCAGTTTTTGGGGAATTTACCCTGTTGCAGTGCCCAGAGCAATCTCTGACGTGCAGCAAAACCCAGGTCACACAGAAAATCACATGGAATGAGCCACAGGCCAAAAGCCCTAGCCACAGTCCGGAGAAAAAGCCCCGCTTCCCAGCCTGCAGTCCATTATATCACTTCCTCAGAAATCCAATCTTCTAAATCAGATATGGAACCTGCACATTTTACCCACCTATTTGCCGATGTCACTTCCCAAAAGCCCCAGCCCCTTGTGTCACTCCCAACTTTAAAACATGACAGAGAATATTCTAGCCCTGTATCGTTTCATTTTCCAGCTCATGTCTTGTGCGAACAATGGACATTTATTTTCAAGGCCCTCTCGTTTTGCGAGCACTGGTGTCAGCTTCTCAATTTCATAATATTCAGAAACTACCCATATTCGTCCAGCATGTTTGTGCAAGCACCTACTATGGCGTCAGTACATGCGGAGCCTGTGGCCTGCAAATCTAGCCCCCACAATGATTCCTATATTAGTTTTTAGTAAATCAAAATCACCCCCTTTTAGTTTCTAATGTACACACGTGTGCTGCAATGTTAGCTTGATGAAACTTTTGTATTGTTATTAAGGCGTACAGCACACAACATATGCTGCAATGTTAATATGTTAATGCTTGCAGAACCCATACACTCAAAATCACCCCATTTCAATTTCTACTGCTACAACCACCCACTTGCTTTACCCTCAATGCTACACATCAATACTAATACACAGTTGACACTGGTGCACACCGGCTCTTTTGAACTCTGTGGCACTGTTGAAATTAGTGCATTGTTGAAATTAGTGCATTGTTTTTCCTTACAGTACAACCTGCTCTACTCCAGCATACTTTTCAATATCTAAAGCATTTTCCTGTGTCACTGAAAGTTCCTCCAGGGCAGAATAAAGAGTTGCAGGTGGGTGTACCTCGGTCTTGGGAAACATTTTCACAGCCAAGGGTGTAGGTGAAAGGGCAACCCCTGCCACACTGATCTGTCGGCAAGGGTGATCCCCTATGCAACTGATGTGCGGCACACTCAACCACTTCTAATTCTTTGGTCAACTTAAAGATGTGAGGAGTGTGTCTATAAATAATCCATTCTTTGTTGGCTCACCATCAGCAGTTAAGAACCATCTCACCATCCAGAGATGACCTTAACAGTGGACCACTAAAAAGTATTTTGAGAATCTGTGTACGCTGTAATCCACTTCCCTTCTGCTAGGGTACACGTTCTAGTTAGTTCAATATGTTCAGTAATTTGGGCCGCAAACACATAAGGAATCTATGCACTCTTAATGACCTCATATGCAGTATTTACTGCATACCCAGAATTCCCCTGGCTTATTTCTTAAACATGAACCATCAGCGTAAAATGTAATCTCAGCATTTTGAAGTGAGATATAACACAAATCATTTTGTGGTTTTGTGAGGACAGCGGGTACCAGAGTGCCGTTGTGAGCCTCGCTTTCTACAAAGCTCAGTAGTAACGAGGCTGGATTTAACACTGAACAATGGTTGTAAGCTAAAGTAGAAGAATTTTACAAAGTGAGTTCATACTTCGCACCTGTGAGGCAGACAAATGTTGTTTTTGCTTTCAACAATAATGTATTTGTTGCTTATGGCACTGCTTCAATGATGGGTGGACCTAATGGCACATTTTACGAGGATTGTACTGCTTCCGCCGCTGCTGCAACTGACTGCAAGCAAGGTGGCAATCTATCTGCTGGATCCAATGATCCAAGGCAATAGGGTAATGTTTGTCACCATGTGTCTGTGTTAAAATTGCGTAGGCATAGCCCACCTTCTCATGAAAATACAAAACAAAGTGCTTTCTTAATCTCGTAGACCAAGAGTCTTGCCACTTGCAAGGACTTGTTTTACCTCTTTGAAAGCTTTTTCTGCTTCTGCTGACTGTGTAAGGGTTGCACAGTGTGAAGATGTATCATTACCTGCAAATGGCTTACCATGGCATTGTGTACCAATATCCACTGTCAGCAAGATGCAGCTGCACCTAAGAAATACCTTATTTGGGTATAAGTTGTGGGATGAGGCAGTTTTAGAATTGCTTTTATTAGGGAATTAGTCAATCTTCTGGTCCTTGCTGAAAAGCTGTGCCACAAATAATAAACCTTGCTTTACATAATTGTAATTTATGATGTGATTCCTTGTTGCCTTTTTTAGGTAATGCTGTTTGAAGTACCATTGTGTCTTTACATGCTTCAGAAGAAGGGATTGCAACCAAAATATTTTCCACATACTGCATCATTACTGACCTGTCTGGAAACTCTATGTGGTCCAGGTCCTTTTTCAGGATTTAGGAAATTAGTGTAGAGCTCTCAAACTAGAAGCAGAGAGTTTTTTACTTTAGGCCAGTGGACGTACATGAGCCTAGGATACAGTAGAAGAAGATCCACAGTTCTGGCAAATGATGCAGCAACCACAGCCTTGTTTAGGGAACTGGTGCAGGATTAGAGATGATTGGTTGGCAGGCACATGAGTGCCCACAAGGCCTTACAGGCATGATCTAAACCTCTGTCCAAAGGGAAGTTATGCCCAGCTTCATGCCCGATGCATGTCATGAAGGTGGGTTTAGCTGCCTGAGAACTGGAATAGTGGTCCCATGAGGGCTGACTATGGAGACAGGTCCCATTAAGTGTAATGGAGAGATCCACTAGAAGATTTGGTCTGTGTCATATGGATAGGCTGAGCGTAATTGCTACAGGCTGGGATGTTGTTATAAAGCCATGCCCCTCAAGATAGAAAGGATGTACCATTAACAAGCTAATTATTAATGGAACTGACTAAATTGTATCACATTTATTTTCTGTGTAAGGCTCATTATGTAAATTGTTATAAAAACCTGGATGTTTCTTGTCTCTACAGACACATTTTTAGGGCAGGGATACTATGCCACTGTTCAGACCATTTTTACACTGCGGTATGGAAATAAACCACCTTTTGCTGCCATTCTTACTATTTGATTTTTGGGGGATGGGCTGCATGTTTTGACAGCTGTCAGGATGTGCAGGGATAGAACAGAAAGCAGAGCACAAATAAACAGCAGGAAACTGGGTTGCAGTGTGTAATACAGGAAAGTATCATTGCTGGATTTGGAACCACAGGAAATGTAAAATAATTTAGTTCACATCTTGCAAATCATATAAAAGCAACAGGTGACCCTGCAGGTTGCTTTACCGGCAAGATTGTGGTTTTACATTGACTAGTAGTTGGGATAATAATACCTTGCTGTAATAACAATTCTATGACTACTGCAATGTCCTTCTCTGTCTCTGGCTTCAGGTGGTATTGGAGCTTTCATGGTGAATGTTTTAATGGATTAACATGGATCTGGATTGGTTCTACATTCCAGATTAGCCCCACCTTATTTACCTGCTGCAACACAATATATCAGGTATCTCAAACAATAACGTAACCTAACCATAATCCAGTTCTTTTCCTGTGTGCAGTTGTTTGACATGTAACATAGCTAGCACTTTCGAAGGGATTGTGTCCTCCGATGTATTCCTTATCTTTGATAGATCATCTCCCAGCTTGCTGGCTTTGGAATTTGTTTTTCAGTAGACGGCGCTGCGCGTCGATGTCCCTCGAGCCGATGTCGCTCGACGGCCTCCGTATCCGCCCCAACGTCACCACGCCTATAAATAGACATGCGCAGCGTCCGTTGCTCAGTTCCGTTTTTCCGCGCTTCATGGGGCCTCGGAATATCGTTGCTCAGTTCTTCAAATATATCAATTATTCCTCGTGAATACCCGCTCGTAGTCGATGGCTTCCTCACCCGAACCGACGACTCCACGGTCCGGCTTCAAAACATGTCGAGACTGTGGAAAGAAAATGTCGTTGACGGATCCTCACAGTGGGCCTCATTACGACCCTGGCGCTAAGCGAAAAACGATGGCGGTAAATGCTTACCGCCATCGTTTTCCGCCAGGTACGATCATGACCCGTGACCGTTAACTACGATGCCAATAGCGGCATCGTAGTTAACGCTGCCGCAAACAGCGCTAAGGGTGCGCGCACGCGACCGCCCACACCGTACTTAGCGCCATGGCGGAAAGGCACGCAAATGCCGACCCAAGCGGACATGCACCTAACGCCATCAATGAGGCCGCTAAGTACCTTACCGCCATGGTGCAAATAACGCCATCGCGAACCAACCGTAAAGGGCCAATTCAAGTGAATGCAGCTGCCACAGGTGCACAGAAACAGCACAGGTGAAGGCAATACAGACTCAGGGGAGTATAAAAAGAGCACACCCCACCCCTACCCACACCCAGTCACACTCCACAATGATGCCAATACGACTAGCAATGTTGGGGCTGGAGGACCTGATAGCAATGCATGTGCTACTACAACAGCAACAGCAACAACAACAACAACAGGCAGCACAGAGGAGACGCAGGAGGAGAAGGAGGGCAAGGCAGGCCCAGCAAGCCCCACCAGCACAGCCAGTGCCACCACGCAGGCAGCCCCCAATCCCACGCATCAGAGCCAATCCAAACAACCTCACTGCTGAGCAGATCCACACCCTGTACCGTTTGGACAGGGACACCATCACCGCCATCGTAGACATGACACACAACGACATCGTCAGCATGATAGAAAGTCCAACCGCCATCCCCCCCCTACTGAAGGTAGTGGCTGTACTCCACTTCCTGGCCACAGGCACCTACCAGCACACAGTGGGGCACCTGCATGGCATTTCACAACCATTATTCTCACGAACACTCATCCAAGTGCTCGATGCCCTCCTCAAGCACACAGACGACCACATCTCATTACCACGGACTGCCCAGGAGATTGCAAACACCAAAGTGGGTTTCCATGCACTAGCCAGCATACCCGGTTGCATTGGTGCCATCGACTGCACCCATGTGGAATTGGTGGTTCCACGTGCCATGGAGGTACCGTACCGCAACCGGAAACAGTTCCACTCTGTCAACGTGCAAATGGTCTGTGACTCCAACAAGATCATCACACATTGTTGTGCCCGATTCCCCGGATCAACCCATGATTCCATGGTCCTGAGGAACTCCACAATACCACGCTACATGGAGCGACATGCAGGCCCAAGATCCTGGCTACTCGGTGAGTGCGATGTCATGGAAGTGGGCATGGGAATGACGTACCAGTGCATACTCCACCTGGCTGAAAGGGGGGGGGATGATGCATACTCCACCTGGCTGAAAGGGGGGGGGGATGATGCATACTCCACCTGGCTGAAAGGGGGGGGGGGGATGATGCATACTCCACCTGGCTGAAAGGGGGGGGGGATGATGCATACTCCACCTGGCTGAAAGGGGGGGGGGGGGATGATGCATACTCCACCTGGCTGAAAGGGGGGGGGGGATGATGCATACTCCACCTGGCTGAAAGGGGGGGGGGGGATGATGCATACTCCACCTGGCTGAAAGGGGGGGGGGGATGATGCATACTCCACCTGGCTGTGAGTAACACAGAGAACGGATACAGAGGAAGGCCACTCACAATGCACAAAACCCCTCTGCATACATAGGGTGATGGCATGCAAAACAGGCCATGGCAGCAATGAGCATATACTGGTTGCATAGTGTGAATCAATTAGTGCATGTAGAAGTGAGCCAAGGTAACAGTTCCATGCCAGCCATGGTGGGACATCATGTTCCTGATCAGACAACATGACTGACACATACATTCTCGCCTACATACAGGTGATGCAGCCTACCCCCTGAAGAGGTGGCTCCTCACGCCAGTCCGGAACCCGCAGAACCAGCACGAGGAGGACTACAACCGTGCACATACACGTACTCGTGTGGTCATAGAGCAGACATTCGGCCTCCTGAAGGCACGATTCCGAAGCCTCAGCAGGTCTGGTGGGGCACTCCTGTATGGCCATGAGAAGGTGGCAAAGATCGTCATGGCATGTGTCATGCTGCACAATATGTGCGTCAGACGGAATGTGCCCCTGCCCCCTGACGCAGAACTGCAACCACCTGACGATGAGGATGAGGATGAGGAGGGTGCAGAAGGGGCGCCACCACATGGAGGAGGCGATGCACAGGAGGGGCGTGCCATGCGCCAAAGTATCATCAACCACTGCTTCTAGCACACACGGCTGGTGTTCATCGCATGGAGACTGCACTTGGGGCACTGTGTGACTCTGGGGCATGCACACTGAGGACTGGACACCAATAAAGCACACATACGCAATGAAAATGTCCACACATTTCCTTTTTTGAAACGAAAAAGTGTATTTGAACTATGAACTGTCGTGTCACACCCCCTCCCACCTCCCACCTCCCCCCTGCACACCCCAACACACCCCCTCCCACCTCCCACCTCCCCCCTGCACACACCCCCCCCCAAACTCCCCCTTAACTCCCCAACACACCACCCCGCCACCCCCCTGCACACCCCAACACACCCCCTCCCACCTCCCACCTCCCCCCCCCCTGGAATCCCAACAAAGGTGTGAGTTGGTCTGTGCAGCAGTGTCAGTAGTAGGATTCCTACACTGTCCGGCCACTATTGGCAGCCCCCTCCACTGGCCCCCGGGGCACCCCTGCCTGTGCTGCGGAGGTTCCTCCCCGATCGGCGGATGGGGCTGCTCGGTGTCGAGCTGGCAACCGAGGAGGATCCTGCCTGCTCATTTGGACGCATGGCCCGTATTGTCTGCACAAGGTCAGTGATGGCGTGCCGCACAGCAGCTAGTTCCGCGCAGATGTCCTTTGTGGACGACTCTATAGCTGCCTTCACAGTCTCAGCACATTTATCCATTGCTGCACTTGACCCCCCACATTCAGCAACATGTTCTTCGAGCAGCGAGGAAAGTTGCTGCTGCCGGGTGGCAATCGCCTCCAGAGAATGGTTGGAATTCTGGCCCATGGCTAATGGCAGTGGTATTCCCATTGGGCTGATCTGCCCCTGCAGCGGGGATGGAGTGGCTGGCCAATCGTCATCCTCTGGCTGACCCTGAGTGGCATCCGCATGCGGGCTGCTTAGGGACAGGTAGGGGGAATGAGGGTGGCCTGTGGGGCTTCTGACATCACTCTCCTCAAAGATCCCTGCTTCGCTATCGGAGGAGGCAGCAATGGCAGCATTCTCCCCAATTGTGCTGCTTGCAGCAGAGGCTGTGGCTTCTGTGGGCATGATTGGTGTGATGTCTGCTGCTGCTGCTGCTGCTGTACTGCCTGCTGGGGTGGCTGTCTGTGCCCTGTCCTGTTTCCCTTGCAGGGATTTTGCCTGCTGTGGTGTTTTCCTCGGGACGACAGAGGTGGAGGGTTGTGGCGTTGGCACAGTTGGCCTGGCCCTCTTGGTGGGTGTGGAGGCTGTGGTGTCCTCTTCCTCAAGGTCGGAATTTGAGCCTGTGGTGGGACAGAGGAGGGAGAGTGTTATTGATGGGTCTGCGGACATTGGCCGGGCATTGTGGCGACTGGCATCTCATCAGTTAGTACATGTGGCACATTTCATGCAGGGGAAAAAAGTTGTCTCCCTTTTGTGTGGAAGTAGCATGGAGGTATGTGGGTGCCTGCAGTTAGGGTGTGCGTGCTGCATGTGTACAGGGTGCAGATCGGATGTATCTGTGGGCAGTCTCCTGCTGATGTGTTGCATTCACACTATGGGCCAACATTGTACTTCACATGAATGGACTTAGGTGAGATTTGCATGCCTTGATTTGAGCCACCTACCTGCATCGCCCGATGTCGGGGCTCCTCTCTCCATTCCTCCTACTCCTTCGATGCTCTGCATTCCGATTGTGGAGGCACAGATTTCCTCCCATGGCTGCAATTTTATAGGGGACTCCGATCCTCCCCCAGTTGCCATTGCCAGGTTCATGTTGGCTGATAGTATGCTCCTGACTCTGAGCCGGAGATCGTCCCACCGCTTGCGGCACTGTTTGACATTGCGGGGTGTTGTTCCCACGGCACTGACCCGCTGAGCTACCAGTGCCCATATGGCCTTCTTCTTGGATATGGCCGGTCTTGTCAGTTGGTTGGAGAATACCACGGCAGCGTTCTCCTGGAGGGTCTCCGCTAGAATGGTAAGCTCCTCTCTGGAGAAGCGGTCTTGCCGCTGGCGGTCACAGGCTTTTTTCAGAACTTTAGGCATCTTCCTGCAGGTAGAAGGTTGAAGACGGTATTGGCGGGGTCTCAGGCTCGGATGTCCAGTGGTTTCGGAGGATGGCAATGGATTGTGTTTTTAAAGATGGCCGCCGTGCTCTTTCCCGTTCCGCCGCGGTGACGCTACTTCCGGTTCCGCTTATCTACGGTCACCGCTAATTGCGGTGACCGCTAACTACGGTCACCGCTATGTACGGCGGTGGCGGTGGTGCACCTTGCGCCGCATACGATGCCGGTAGGTGCCGTTTTGGGGGCATTACCGCCATGGCGCTGTTTACATTACCGCCATGGCGTAATGCTCGTGCGCGATGGGTCCTAATGTGGCGCACTTTACGCCATCGTCCCACGGCGTTAACGTTCATTACGCCATGGCGGTAATGACGGCGGATTACCGCAAGGGTCGTAATGAGGCCCAGTATCTGTTTGTGGTGCCTGGGAATCGAGCACCATTGTTCGGAGTGCGAGGACTGTATGTCCATGACGGCAAAACCCTTGAAGGAGCGTAAGGGGAAGCTCGAGAGAGGTAAGGCAGTTAAAACTTCTTCGAAAGTTTTTCCTCGGTGGAGTCGAGACAATCGTCTCCACGCCATCACAAAAGACATTCTCGTTCTAGGTCTCGAAGCAGTTCCCATCACTCTTCGAGATCTAAACATTCAAAAAAGAGACATCAAAGATCCCCTTCCTCGTCTTCGTCTTCTTCCGTTTCCCCAAAAAGGGTCTCTTGCCCCACAAAACATAGCTCTCAGGCTGAGTGGGAGGAATTCAGGAAAAAGATGCTAAGCGTATTCGAGAAAGCGGCCTCGACCCCCTCGAAGACTGCTGAGGGTGATACCCTGGGTGAAAGACCCGAAAAATCAAAAAGCTGCGAGTCGCAGTACCCGGCAAAACCCTTGAAGGAGCGTAAGGGGAAGCTCGAGAGAGGTAAGGCAGTTAAAACTTCTTCGAAAGTTTTTCCTCGGTGGAGTCGAGACAATCGTCTCCACGCCATCACAAAAGGCATTCTCGTTCTAGGTCTCGAAGCAGTTCCCATCACTCTTCGAGATCTAAACATTCAAAAAAGAGACATCAAAGATCCCCTTCCTCGTCTTCGTCTTCTTCCGTTTCCCCAAAAAGGGTCTCTTGCCCCACAAAACATAGCTCTCAGGCTGAGTGGGAGGAATTCAGGAAAAAGATGCTAAGCGTATTCGGGAAAAGCGGCCTCGACCCCCTCGAAGACTGCTGAGGGTGATACCCTGGGTGAAAGACCCGAAAAATCAAAAAGCTGCGAGTCGCAGTACCCGGCGAAAGAAGCCACTCGAGAGCGTCACAAACCCTCGAGTAAAGGCAAAGTTGCGTCTTCAACGCCGTCGTCGAAGATCCCTTCGACACATAGATCGGCGTCGTCGACGCCGTTATTGAAGGGTTTTTCGACGCACAGGTCAGTCGAGTCGACGCCGTCTTCGACGCCGACGCAGAGAAAGGATAAACCCACGGCCACCTCACAGCCAGTGGCCATACCCAGAGCCTCGAGCACGAGAATGTCGTCGACAACCTCGAGTAGAACCCCGATACGCTCGAGTTCATCGAGGCCTCTACCACCTTTCTCCATGCCTTTTTCGATGGCTTCGAAGCCTTTAACGTCCGCGTCGACGACGTCGAGGTTTTCTCAGCCAATCATGACGAATTTGGCTCCTTCTGCTCTGGAAATGGGATTTATATCATTTTCAAGACCTGATCACTCCAGAGTCTTATCTTCTATTTATGAAGAAGGGGAGGATTCGGATCAGGAAAGACCTTTTGAGTTGCAGGGATCTGCAACTCCTGCACCAGAGGAATTTACCTCTGAGGAAGGTAGGTTGAAAGACCTCCATGAATCCCTACAGGAAGCAAGTGGGTTGAACACTTCCCCAGAAGTGGAACTTGCCACACCAGACCCAGGGGAACATGCTGAAACCCCTTATAGAACCTTGATGGCAAGGATAATAGAGTTTATGGGATGGTCCACACCCTCACCTGCTTTTCAGCAAGACAACCTCACAGACATCTTGGTCAAAGGTCCACAGGAGGATCCTGTGGTGCCATTTCATGCAGCATTACTAAGGAGAATACTGGCAAACTGGGAAACACCTGAGGTAATCCCGGCAGTTAACAAGAAATTATCAGCTAAATATCGGGTGTCTTCTGACCCTGAATATTTATCCAAACACCCAACTCCGGAGAGTCTGGTTGTTCAGGCAGCTACTTCAGCAGGTAATAAATCGGCTTACCCTACTGTTCCACAGGACAGGACAGGGATGATAAGAGATATGACTCTAAGGCCAAAAAAGTATTTTCCGCATGTAGCATGGCGTTGAAATCCATCAATGCTACTTGTACGCTCGCAAGGTTCAGCCACACACTTTGTGAGTGTGCTTCATCAGCGGCTGACTGCCTCCCGAAGGGAGAAGAAAGGGAAGCGTTTCTCAACATCATTAAGGATGGTAAGGACGCAATGTGCGAATCCCTTCAGGCTGGCATCGATTCTGCTGACAGCATCAGCAGGGCCATGGCGGCAAGTACAACAACCAGGAGATTTGCTTGGTTGCGAAAGTCTGGTTTTGCTCCAGATGTGTAAAGCAGACTCTTGAATATGCCCTTTGATGGCTCTTCTTTGTTTGGTAAGAAGGCGGGTGACAGTTTAGAAAAACTACAAACATCAAAGGCAGCAGCAAAATCCCTAGGAGCTGCAATCCGTCAGACACCATATCACCCCTCAGGAACCTGTTGGAGAGGTAAGTCCTTTCGCTTCTATTCCGCATTCGGAAAGGGCAGAGGACAGCCGGTTCAAAGGGGTCAGAAAAAATTCACCTGAGGTGGACGGGGTAAAAATACAAATGCCGCAGCAGCAGCAGGTGCCTCTTTACCTTCGGCATCTGTATCAGCCGCCTCCAAACCGCTCTGAGGACTCTCTTCACAAAACACCAGTAGGGGGCAGGTTAACTCAACATCTGACAGAATGGCAGGCTATTACTTCATATGCTTGGGCATTGGAGACAGTTGCCCAAGGTTACTGCCTCTGTTACGCTCACCTGGACTCCACACGGGTGTCGATCGGACCCAGACAGCTGCTGTCTCCGTCAACGTGATGCGTAGTGCAGAGATGACTGTCTGGACTGGTCCACCTAGTCTTGTCTGCTGGACCCGAAGAAGTATTTTCCTTATGTTTGTAAAAGAGGAGCTCTCCATCCTGCGTGTCTTGCAGGGGCGCGTAGATACCAGTTACTTCACTGGTTTGAAGGCGTTGGGAGAGTTCCGGTAAGCATTGACTCTGAAGTCCTAGGCGGGATTGGTAAGTATCAAGTTCAAAGAGTTCAATGTGCCCGATGTTCACTCTTGTCCCCTTCCTTCCTTAAGTTGCAACTGAGTTTGTGAGAAGAAGGTCTCGTAGCTGCTGCTGGTGTTCAGGTAAGAGTCTGTGTTACCCAACGCTGTCCGGTAACTATTGCATGTGTTAACGTGTTGTTTTTCTCCCTCTTTACAGATGCGGCATATGAAGATATGGAGAATAATACCGCCGGTGGTAAATCAGGTAAGTCTATGGTGGTAAGAGGTATTTGTTGATTCCCTTGGCTCACCTTGTTATTCTTGTGCCCCTAGGTGCCGGAGTATGGCGAAGAAATGATGGAGACAGTGCCAGGTCAAAAGATGCTGTGAGAACTGGTGAGAATGGCGCCGTGCTGGAGCTGGCGAAGCGACGCGTGCAGGACTGATGTACCTTCCAGGTCGGGAGATGAAATGGATCCGGAATCAGGTGAGGAATTTGAAATAGGTTTGTTTTCTAACCTTGTCCTTTTCTTCCTCTTTATTCTAGGAGCTCTGGATTCGAGGCGGGCGTGGCAGAAGACTGGATGCTGGCTGTAGGCAATCGGGCGTGGCAAAAGACTGGATGCTGGCTGCAGGCACGGTGAAAGTCACGCTGCTGGATGCAGAATAACACGAAACATGTGCTGCTGTTCGGGTGTGGTTTAAATAGCCTCCAAAGTAGTCCCAGGAAAGAAGTTCCCCAGGACCACACCCGAGTAAAAAATAGTCCCTGTAGTAAAATAGTCCCATCCAGGCCTCACGTTGGCTTGGATTTATTTGCAGCATGGTCTGCATGAGGTAAGTAATGTCTATGAGCCTGGCGCCGATGGCGCCAGGACTGAACCCAGACAGCCCCTAGCTGGGGCTGCTAGGGTTTTTGTAAATGTCTGGATGCCTGCTCCCGGGGCTGATGGGCTTGATCCGGATGCCCGGGGGTAGGCATCATGACATGCTTTTTCTATGCATCCCTCAGAGTCATCCACCGGGGAACAGCTCTCTGAAAGTTCCAGATCCGCTCCTCTTGCAGGAAATTGTAGACCTGCTAGAGAATTGTGCCATAGAACCGGTACCTGTAGTGGAGAGGAACAAAGGCTGGTACTCCCCCTACTTTCTCATACCGAAGAAAGACGGAGGACGGAGACCTATCTTGGACTTACGAGAATTGAACAAGGTCCTCAGGAAGGACAAGTTCAAGATGGTAACTCTCTCTCAGATCCTTCAGGCCCTCCAGCTCCAGGACTGGCTGGTATCTCTGGACCTCAAGGATGCTTATTTCCATGTGCCAATCCATCTCATACACAGGAAATACTTGAGGTTCGCAATTGGCGGCTCTCATTATCAATTTCGAGTTCTTCCATTTGGGCTGACCTCCGCGTCGGTAGTGGCTGCAAGTCTAAGGAGGGAAGGGATCCATGTCTACCCCTACCTGGACGATTGGCTGATCAGAGCTGTATCTTCGGAACAAGCTCAGATCCAGCTAGATTATGTCTGCCACTTCCTTCACAAACTGGGCTTCTCCCTCAATTTGAGGAAGAAGTCACAGATGATACCATCACAGGGACTCCACTTCATTGGAGCGATCCTGGACACTTCCCTGGGAAAAGCCTCGCCACCAGAGGTGAGGGCTCAAGATATTCTGCAGATGGTCACCAAGTTCCAAAATGCCCAACGTCTTCCAGCCTTCGACTTTTTGAGGCTGCTAGGCCTCATGGCATCCTGCATCTTCCTTGTGCCAGAGGCTCGCCTGAGAATGAGATCTCTTCAGTGGGCACTGAGAACTCAGTGGTCGCAATTCTCAGGGAGAATGACAGACCTCCTTCAGATTCCGGACAAGGTGGCTCGAGACCTTCAGTGGTGGGCTTGCCAGAAAAACATCTTGAAGGGGGAACTGTTTTGGCAACCATGGCCGGAGATAACAGTAGTCACAGATGCCTCACTCACGGGGTGGGGAGCCCATACCAACGACTTGACCATCAGCGGTCGTTGGTCTCCATCGGAGTCCAGACTACATATCAACCTGTTAGAGCTGAGAACAATCAGACTAGCGCTGAAAGCTTTTCTGCCATCTGTACAGGGGAAAAATGTCCTGATAATGACGGACAACACAGTGGCCATGCACTACCTCAACAAAAGAGGAGGCGTAGGATCACTACCACTGTGCAGAGAGGCAATGCAGCTCTGGTTTTGGGCAATTCAAGAAGGAATCTCTCTATCGGCAGTTCACCTAGCCGGAGAGAAGAACTTGACGGCGGACGCTCTGAGCAGGCAGGGCACTGTCTCCCACGAGTGGGAACTAGCTCAGGAAGTCCTTCAGGAGATCTTCGCCCTTTGGGGAACCCCTCAAGTGGATCTGTTTGCCACCAGTACCAACAGAAAGTGCGATCTGTTTTGTTCAAGGGAATTTCCCCTGAGAGGCGCTCTAGGGGACACGTTCATAGTGGACTGGGAGTTTCCACTCCTGTACGTGTTTCCACCAGTCCCTGTCATTCCTCAAATGATCAGGAGGTTGAGAAGATTCCGGAGAACCATGATCCTAATTGCCCCAGACTGGGCCAGGAGAACGTGGTACCCAGACCTTCTGAACATGTCCATCTGCCTTCCAAGTCGTCTTCCACTCAAGGAGAATCTTCTCTCACAGAAGGGAGGTCATGTTCTCCATCCAGACATCAGAACCCTCAACCTTCACGCCTGGCTTCTGAAAGGTTGAAATACAAGGATTGGGACCTCCCTGATGACGTCATGGAAGTGTTGCTTTCGGCCAGAAGGCCAGCAACAAAGTCTTTATACCGCTGCCGTTTGAGCAAATTTTGCAGCTGGTGTAGAGAAGAGAATATCGACCCCTTTTCATGTGGTACACCAACGGTGTTATCCTTTCTACTCTACTTGGCAAATTCAGGCCTTCAAGTTGGCACTATCAAGGGCTATCTTGCAGCCCTATCGATCTTCAAGCGCATTGCGGAGGAGCCTTCGTATTTCAAATTACCCTTAGTAATACAATTTCTAAAGGGATTAACTAATGTCTACCCGCCAAGACCTTTCCAGATTCCTTTATGGGACTTAAATTTAGTCTTACATTTCCTGATGGGTACTCCTTTCGAACCAGTCCACTCTTGTTTGCTAAGATTTCTCACCCTTAAAACTGTCTTATTAGTGGCTTTAACATCTGCTAGAAGGGTGAGCGAATTACAAGCTCTATCTTGTAAACCCCCTCATACAATTTTTCAAAAAGACAAGGTTGTCCTACAGGTGAAGCCTAATTTCCTCCCAAAGGTGGTTTCTGAATTCCACATCACTCAGAAAATTACTTTACCTTCATTCTATCCGCCTCCCCATCCGGGGAAAGAGGAAGAAAGGCTACATAGGCTGGACCCAAGGCGGGCTTTAAGCTTTTACATCAGTAGACTTGCTAGGATTAGGCAAGCAGACCAACTGTTTGTGGGTTACTCAGGGCACAAGTTGGGACTACCGATAACAAAACAAATCATTTCCATATGTATTATTTTGGCCATCCTGGAATGTTACAAACTGGCAGGGAAAGAGCCTCCTCAAAATCTTAGGGCTCTTTCAACCAGGGGTATCGCAGCCTCCTCGTCCTCCAAAGAGGGGTTCCGGTTCGAGACATATGTGCGGCTGCCACATGGTCGTCCGTATACCTACACAAGATTTTACAACCTGGATTCCTCCTCTAGTCAAGAGACTAGGTTTGGCAAAGCCGTATTACATTTGGTTCATTCCTAAAAGGAAACATGGCGTTTTACTCCCACCTCCAATTGCACACCACTGCTATGGGAGTCTATCAAAGATAAGGAATACGTCGGAGGACACAATCCCTTCGAAGAACAAGTTACTTCTTACCTTGTAACATTCTTTCGCTGGGATGTTCCTCCGACGTATTCCTTATCGGCCCTCCCATCCATCCCTGCAGTAATACTTCCCTTGTGGTTGCAGCTTACGCTTCTTCAAGGTCAATAACCAATTCATGTAAAACAACTGTTAACGTAAAAACGGAACTGAGCAACGGACGCTGTGCGAGTCTATTTATTCGCGTGGTGACGTCAGCGCCGATACGGAGGGCGTAGAGGGACATCGGCTCGAGGGACGTCGACGCGTAGCGCCCTCTACTGAAAAAAAAAATTCCGAGGCCAGCAAGCTGGGAGATGATCTATCAAAGATAAGGAATACGTCGGAGGAACATCCCATCGAAAGAATGTTACAAGGTAAGAAGTAACTTGTTCTTCTTTTACTTTCCATAAGGAATATATAGAAACACTCCTTCAAATGGATTGTGTCCTCCGACGTATTCCTCATTTTATGATATTTATCTCCACAGCTTCAGCTGCTTCAGAAATGTTTTTCGACAGAGGGTGCTGTGTGCAGTGTCGTCGAGTCGATGTCCCTCGAGGGCCTCTGTTCGACGGTCGACGGCATCCTCCATATAAGTAGCGCACGCAGCACCTGTTGGCTTCAGTTTCGTTTTTTGAAGCTAGCGCTTTGAGAGAATTACGGTGCGCTCCTGTAAAAATAGTGATTTTCATTTGAAAAATGTCTTCTTCGTCGACTCCATCGACACCCAAGTCGGGGTTTAAGAAGTGCCATGACTGCGGGTCGAAGATGTCAATCACCGACCCCCACGGTGTGTGTCTGTGGTGTTTGGGTTCGGGGCACCGTACCTCTGACTGTGGCTCCTGTCGGGAGATGACCGAGAAGGCTCTCAGGGAGTGTAAAGGTAAACTGGCGAAGGTGAGGTTAGCTTTGAAGTCACCTTCGAAGAGGTCAAAAAAGACTGATGAGTCGATCGTGCCATTCTTCGTCTTCTTCTTCAAAGAAGACCAAGAAAAGGCGCCATAGGTCACCTTTGACCTCCAATGATTCCTCTACTGAGGTAATCAGGTGTTAGTCCTACAAAGTCCGATTCCCCTGCAAAATGGGACGCATCTCCTAGTGAAATGCTGCGGATCTTCGCGAATGCGGCCTCAACCCCTTCGAAGGAAAAGCAGAAGAGCCATGCCCCAGTCGCTCCACATAAGGACAAAATAGGGAAGTCGAAGACTAAATCTTCGAAGCCGAGCTTGAAGCCGGATTTACATCGAGAAAGTTCTCGAGCCGACGAAAAATCATCCAGGGCTTCGACGAGTCAGGAACTTGCCCCATCCAGGGTACCGTCAAAGATGCACAAGACGTCAAAAACTTTGACGCCTTCGCCGACCCTGTCAGCATGGGAGCCGGTGATGCCAAAACCGAAGTCAACGCCAACTAAATCGGCACCAATTTCAAAGCCGTCTTCAACGACTACTTCAACATTGTTGAAGCCGGTTGTGGTACAGGAAAAGGTTTACAAACCTTTATCTAAAAAGGACTATTTTAAGTCTCTTAGCCATATATGACGAGGAACCTCCCTCTGATGACAATACACCACCTTTTGGGCTACAGTATGGCACTCCTAATGTGCCAGAGGAATTAATATCTGATGAGGGTGTCCAGTCAAATCGTCGAAAAAAAACTGGTCGACTGCAATTTGGTCGACGCAATTTGGTCGAAAACCAAATGGTCGAATTTTTTTTTTTATTTATATATTTATTTTTCGGGTTTTCGTTTAGTTAAAAAAGGGGTTTTTAGAGAAAAAAAGGGGGTTGGGGGGGGACCCCCCCCCCCCAAAAAAAAGGGGTTAAAATAAAAAAATAAAAATTTCGACCATTTGGTTTTCGACCAAATTGGTTCGACCATTTGTCTGGTCGACCAATTTTTTTCGACGAAATGTCTGGCAACCTCTGATGAGTCTAGGCTAAGAGATTAATACGATAACATTCAGTCAGCCAGTGGGTTAGATACCTCGCCAGAGTTAGAGTTTGGAAAACCAGATCCTACTGAGCATGCTGACAATTCATACAATAAACTTATGGGAAAGGTTATTGAATTTTTAGGATGGAGTAGGCCCACTCCATCTTTTGAACAAGATGACATGACGGACATCTTCGACCAGGGTCCTCAGAAAGACCCAATTTTGCCCTTTCACATGGCATTACAGAAAAGGGTCTCTGCTGATTGGGAGACACCAGAAACTGCGGCTGCAGTAAATACAAACTTTTTAAGGAAGTACAGACCATCCAGCAGTGACCCGGAGTATCCTACTAAGTATCCCACACCAGAAAGCTTGGTATTTCAGGCTGCTACATCTACAAAGGAGTTAGCTTACCCGTCCATCCCTCCTGACAGGGATGATAAGAGAGTGGATGCCTGGGTGAGAAAAGTTTTCACTGTGGGTAGTATGGCTTTGAAGTCGACAAATGTGACTTGCACATTATCTAGATTCATGTTTACCCTGTGGGACTGTGTTGCTTCGGCGGCTGACCACATCCCGTAAGGGGAGGAAAGAGACGACTTCCTGGCAATCATTAAGTATGGTAAGGAGGCAATGGGTGAATGTCTCCAGTCAGGTTTGGATATTGCAGACAACATCAGCAGATCAATGGCGGCTTGCACAGTGTTACACAGATTTGCGTGGTTGTGGAAGTCTGGGTTTGCACCAGATGTGCAAGCTAGACTACTCAATATGCTGTTAACTGCTCAAGGCTGTTTGGCAGCAAAGAGGATGAGAGTTTGGAAAAGCTGCAGACCTCAAAGGTGGCGGCTAAATCCCTTAGCGCTGCCATTACACAGTCTGAACAACCCTATTCGGCTCATCTTCCTGAGGGGTAAGTTCTTTCGATTCTACTCCTCATTTGGAAGAGGAAGAGGACTTGCCGGTCAAAGAGGTCAGAGAAGATTCCCTTGTGGTGGACGAGGGAGAGGTGCTAATTCACCCCAAGCAGCGGCAACCTTACCTTCAGCCGCTGCTTCAGCGACCTGTAAACCACTCTGAGGCCTTGACCCACAATACCCCGGTGGGAGGCACACTTACTCAGCATCTGAACGAATGGCGGGGCATTACTTCAGAAGCTTGAGCACTGGAAACTGTGGCCCAAGGTTACTGCCTTCATTTTCAAAAAATGCCTCAGGATCATCCACCGGGGAACAACTCTTTCAAAATTCCAGATCCGCTCCTTGTGCAGGAACTTTTGACTATGCTAGAGAAAGGTGCATTAAAACATGTACCTGTAGCAGAAAGGAACAAGGGTTGGTATTCCCCATACTTTCTAATTCCCCAAAAGGACAGAGGATTGAGACCCATCTTGAATTTAAGAAACTTGAACAAGTTCTTCAGGAAGGACAAGTTCAAGATGGTTAAGCTTTCTCAGATCCTTCAGGCTCTCCAACTCCGAGACGGGTTGGTATCATTGCACCTTCAGGATGTTTACTTTCATGTGCCAATCCATCTCAAACACAGAAAGTACATGAGGTTCGTGATTGGCGGTTCTCATTATCAGAGTTCTGCAATTCAGGCTGACCTCTGCCTGAGGGTTTTTACCAGTTGATGGCGGTGGTGGCAGCGAGTCTCAGGAGAGGGGGGATTCACGTCTACCCCTACCTGGACGATTGGCTGATCAGGGCTCGTTCAGCCGAGCAGACCCGGGAACATCTCAGCGTAACCTGCCACTCTGTTCACAAACTGGGCTTCTCCCTCAATTACAACAAGTCTCACTTGATACCATTCCCAAAGATTCCAATTTATTGGGGCAGTCCTGGATACTTCCTCAGGGAAAGCCCTGTCACCCAAGGTGAGAGCTCAACATATTCTGCAGCTGGTTACCAAATTCCAGAATGCCCAGCATCTTCCAGCCTTCTATTTTCTGAGGTTGCTCAGTCTCATGGCTTCCTGCATTTTCCTGGTGCAAGAGGCTCGCCTGAGATGAGAACCCTCCCATAGACTCAGTGGTCCCACTTCTCAGGGAGAATGTCAGACCACCTGCAAGTTCCGAACAGAGTTGTTCAGGACCTTCTGTGGTGGGCTTGCAAAG
Source organism: Ambystoma mexicanum (assembly GCF_040938575.1). NCBI lineage: Eukaryota > Metazoa > Chordata > Amphibia > Caudata > Ambystomatidae > Ambystoma > Ambystoma mexicanum. The sequence goes on from NC_090938.1 coordinate 707,788,341, forward strand.
AAAACATTCTCAAGGGAGAACCTTTTTGGCAGCCATGGCCGGAGATAACTGTAGTGACGGACTCCTCACTCATGGGGTGGGGAGCCCACACTAACGAGCTGACAATCATCGGTCGTTGGTCTCCATCAGAGTCCAAACTACACATCAGCCTTTTGGAGTTGATGGCAATCAGACTAGCGCTAAAGGCCTTAATGCTGTCTGTACGGCAAAAGGATGTCCTAATAATGATGGGCAACACAGTTGCCATGTACTACCTCAACAAGAGATGAGGTGTAGGGTCACTGCCATTGTGCAAAGAGGCAATGCAGCTCTGGTACTGGGCTGCACAAGAAGGAATCTCTCTATTGGCAGTTCACCTAGCCCTATAACAGAACACGGCAGCGGATGCTCTGAACAGGCAGAGCACAGTCTCCCACGAGTGGGAACTAGCTCAGGAAGTCCTTCAAGAGAACTTCACCCTTTGGGGAACCTATCAAGTGAATCCGTTCACAACCAGTGTCAACCGGAAGTGCAAACTGTTTTGCTCAAGGGAATTTCCTCCAGGAGGATCCATAATAAGGGACACGTTCATGGTGGATGGGGGTTTTCACTCCTGTACGCGTTCCCTCCAGTCCCTGTCATTCCTCACGTGATCAGGAGGTTGAGAAAGTTTGGGAAACCCATTATCCTCGTTGCCCGGGATTGGGCCAGGAGGATGTGATACCCGGACCTTCTGGACATGTCCAACTGCCCTCCAATACGTCTTCCACAAGAGAGGATCTTCTCTCGCAAGAAGAAGGTTGGGTTCTCCATCCAGAGGTCAAGACACTCAGCCTTCAGGCATGTTTTCTGAAAGGCTGAGATACAAGGATTGGGACCTCCCAAATGACATAATGGCGATTTTGCTTTCGGCCAGGAGACCAGCAATAAAATCTTTGTACCGTTGGAACAAGTTCTGCGACTGGTGCAGGGGTAAGAATGTGGATCCCTTTCTATGTGAAACACCTACGGTGCTTTCCTTTTTGTTACATTTGGCAAATCTGGGGCTCCTTATTGGAACAATTAAGGGTTACCTAGCAGCGCTTTCTATTTTCAAACGCTCTTCAGAGGAGGACTCATATTTTAAGATCCCTTTGATTGTTCAATTTTTGAAAGGCATTACTAATGTATATCCACCAGTCCCATTCAATGTCCCTGTATGGGACCCCAATCTAGGGTTAAAGCTTTTTTTTTTAAAACATGTGTTTATTGGTTTTACATATTTAACATCAACTTGTACAAACAACCAGTAAATCCCGCCCCCTCCCCCCCTGGGGCGCTTATGTCCAACGTTTCGGGGACTTATTCATGCGTTGAAGATGTCTGATACCTTAATGTTATGGTGGCACCATTGATCCATAAAGTCCGACTGAAGGTATTCCAAAATCCCTTCCCATTCCATAGCAAACTTGTCTCTTGTGCCCTGAAGTGTGTGGGTGACCTTTTCCATAGTTATTTGGGCCCACACCCTTTGCAGCCATGTGAAGGTTAGCGGGGTGTCTTTATTTTTCCAGTTCTGGGCGATGGTTGACCATGCTGCTATGAGGAGCCCCATGAAGCCTCTCCACTGAGACTTTTTAAACTTTTTTGCTGTTTGGTCTCTCAATCCACACATCCAAACCCCTTCTCCCAGCATCCTCACATCTGGAAATATCTTTCCCATTTCCCCCATTAATTCTTCCCAGAATGGTTTTATCCCTTTACAATCCCACCATATATGCCTCCACATACCCACTTCATCACAGCCTCTCCAACATTTGTTTGATGTTTTGGGGAACATGGTTTGTAATCTTTCTAGAGTGTAGTGCCATTGAGTCGCTATTTTGATCCACATTTCTCTGGTCTGTGCGGAGCGCGTCATCTTGGGGATTGATTTCCATAGGTCTTCCCGTTGGGCTTTCATGGGTTCTTCCCCCAATGTTTTGCCCCACCTAATCATGTATGACCATTTGATTTCCTCATCTTGTGTGTTTATGAATGAATACAGCGTCGACACCCAATTTTTCGCCCCCGCGTTAGAGATGACATAACTTTTAAATGGAGTAAGGCTCCTTGTTGCCGCTTTTGTAATGATCAGGGTTTTCAGCCAGTGTTTAAGTTGTTCATATCTGTATCCATCTTGTCGGGAACATGGTTCTGCTAAGAAGCATGAGTCAAGTGGTCTGATTGCATTGTCTATAAACATTTCCCCAATTTTCGTTATTCCAACCTCTTCCCATTTTTCATATGCCCCTTGTTCCATACCTGGTGGGAATTGGGGATTTCAATGTGGTTTTCATAATTTCACTTATCCCTAGATTAGTGTGTCTATGCTGTTTCTGCTTCCATAGTAGTTCGACCACAGGTGACCTTGCCACCGCCCTGTCTTGTTTTGCCCATATCGGCTGAGGGTCTTCCCTCATCCATTCCTTCGGGAACTTTAGTTGCACAGCTTGGTAATACTTCTGAAAGTGGGGGAGCGCCATCCCCCCCTCCCTGATTGGTGCTGTGAGGGTGGTCCTAGCTAGTCTCGGGGCCTTTCCTCTCCATATAAATGCGGAAATAGCCTTGTATAGTGTTTTGAAAAAGGTGAGGGGGACACCCACCAGGAGAGCCTGAAAGTAGTATAGTATCTTAGGGAGAGTGGTCATCTTGACTGATTGTAACTTGCCCCACAGGAGATAAAAAGTGGGTTCCATCTTTCAAGATCTCTACGTACGTCTGCTAGAAGTTGTGGATAATTTTCCCCATATAGGTGCTCTATCTTTTGGGTTATTGTAATTCCCAGGTATTTAATGTCTTATTTTTAGATCCAGTAGGTTAGCTGCCCTTTCTATCTTCCCCGTATCTCCTGCCAGGATCAGTATTTCTGACTTTTTCCTATTAATTTTTAGTCCTGATATGTTGCCAAATTCTTCTAGTTCCTTCACCACTGCCTGTAGAGTTGCCTCCGGATCTTCCAAGGCTATCAGCATGTTGTCTGCATATGCTATTACTTTATGCTGTGTTCCTGCCATTTCGATCCCTTTAATATGAGTAGACTCCCTTATTTTATTAAGAGAGGTTCCAAAAATATAGCGTACAAAAGTGGGGATAGCGGGCAGCCCTGTTTCGTACCCCTAGATATTAGTATCCTATCCGTAACCTCTCCATTGACTGCCACCCTGCTAGATGGGGAGTTGTAGTTCGCCCTCACCCTGGCTATATACTGTTCCCCAAATCCCATGTAGGTTAGAACTCTAAAAAGCATTGACCATTCTACCCGGTCAAACGCCTTCTCGGCATCTACTGAGAGTAATAGCGCTGGTGTGTGTGTTAATGCCAATTTTTTCCACTAAGTGGATTAGTCTCCTTAGATTATCATGGGTTTGTCTTCCCGGGATGAAGCCTGATTGATCTAAATTAATTAGTTTTGGGAGAAGCGGGGATAGTCTTGCTGGTAGAATGTTTGTATATATTTTTGCGTCCAAATTGATCAGGGATATCGGCCTATATGCCTCGGGGAGTGTTGGATCTTTTCCAGCTTTATGAAAGACTAGCACCTTCGCCTCATTCATTGTGGGAGTCACATTTGCGTTATCTTTAAATGAATTTAGGAGCCTAGTGAGGGTTGGTGATATCTGGTTTACATATTTTTTATAGAAAGGGGCCGAAAAGCCATCTGGGCCAGGTGCTTTGTTTACCGGGAGATCTGCTATCGCCTTTTTAACTTCCTCTTCCATGACTGGATTCTATAGGGCTTGTCTATCCTCCTTTGAGATTCGCGGTATGGGGAGGGTTTTCAGATATGTGTCTTGTGCTTCTGTATCTGGGAGATCTGTGGAATAGAGTTTTTGATAGTATTCTCTAAATGCCTCTCCTATATCCTGCGTTCGAGTCTGTAATTCCCCTTTGGAGTTTCTTATGGCCTTAATCATTATTTCTTTCTGCTTTGTGCGGAGTTGTCTCGCTAGGAGTCTGTCTGCTTTATTAGCTTTTATGTAATACCTCTGTCTCAGGTACAGTAAGTTCTTTTCTGCTCCTTTTGAGCGCAGCTGCTCCAATTGGCCCTGTGTATGCTTCAGTGCTTTCTTATTAGCCTTAGTGGGGTGGGTCAGGATTTTCTCGTGCAGCTCTGCTATAGACTTTTCCAGCTCCTTTTCCCACTGATATCTTTGTTTTTCCTTCGTAATTTTCAGGGCTATGATTTTCCCTCTCAGGACAGCTTTGAACGCATCCCAGATTATGCCCACGGGGACCTCCCCGGTGTCATTTTGTGCAAAATATTCTTCTATCATTTCTTTTATGGCTTCCCCTGTTATCGGATCTTGGATTACATCTAGGGGTAATCTCCACCTCCACAGAACATTTGTTTTTCCCGGTAGGTTTAGGTCCAGCCATAACAGAGCATGGTCCGAGAGTGTTATCGCTCCCAGTTCTATCCCTTGTAACTTTCCCAACAGACCCACTGAAGCCCAGAAGTAGTCAATCCTTGACATAGAATTGTGAATATGCGAGAAGTATGTAAACCCCTTTCGTTCCCCCTTCAATTCCCTCCATACATCATTTAGGGCCATGAGGTCCATCTGCTGTTTGAGACGTTTTGATGGTGCTCCGTGACCATGGGCATAGCCTGCGCTTCTGTCTAATACAGGATTCCATGCCATGTTGCGGTCACCGCCCATGATTACCTCCCCCTTCGCAAAGCCTTCTATTTTCCCCAGTACATCTCTAAGGAAGCAGTCCTGCCCTTGGTTTGGAGCATAAATCGATGCCAGGGTAATGCGAGATCCACTTATGTTCACTATCGCTAGCGCATATCTCCCTTCTTTATCCGCAAGAGTATCTACCAGGTTAGCCTCACACCCTTCCCTTATCGCTATCAGTACCCCCATTTTTTTCTCTGTTGTGGTTGCATGTGCCCAGATTTTATACCCCCTAACACAAGTTTTCTGCTTGTCCATCATCCTGATATGGGTTTCCTGGAGCAATATAATATCTATCTTCTCCCTTTTAAGTTGCCTCTCCAGCTTCAGCCTTTTCGTTGGATGGTTTATACCCCTCACATTATAGCTTAGTATACGAATCTTCCCCATTTTCTACGTGTTCATACACATTTTTCGGGTCCCCGTATTTGCCCAGTATAGATTATTCCGGCCCCATTCCCTCCCTCCCCTCCCCATGAACCGTCCCCTCAAACACGAAACTTTAAACCAAACAACTTGCCCCCAAGTTGGGCGAGGGTTCCTAATGCCGCTAGGGCATTGCACCCATCGCTCCCTGCCCATCTTACCCTCGGGGGTCAAATTTGTAGGGAATCCTAAACCCCACATTTCCATCCTCTCCTACCTGATTCCAAGCCTGTGGGTCCATCCCGGACCGCCATCTTTAAGTATAAAGTGGCCCCTCTTATTTCTCCGCTCGCCCCCTTAGTGAGCCTAGAGTTAGTATTTCATTTAATTCTGGCAATCTGTGTTCTTTTCATCCCCTTTCCGTCTGTTATTTCCTACGTTTATCCCTTCCTGGGTTTGTTCTTCTCTGTTTGACTGTTTCCCAGCCTTTCGGCTTTCTCGATTGCTCTCCTCTTAATTTGGCTTCCTCCAAGTCCACCTCCTCTTCCTGTAGCTCCATCATGCTAAGGCCTTCTTCCCATGTGGTAGCTCTTCTCTGTTTCCCTTCCCAGGTGAATATCAGCCCGAAGGGGAAGGTCCATTTGTAGCGGATTTGTTTTGTTACTAACGCCTTGACTAGAGGGGCCATAGCTCTCCTTTTCTGTAGTGTCACCAGTGCTAGGTCCTGATAGAGCTATATATCCTGTCCATTCATTCTGATATGCTCCATATCTCTTGCCCTCCTCAAAATGTGCTCTTTCTGTGGGTATGACGAGAGAGCCGCCAGGACATCCCTAGATCTTTCTTCCGGTGCTCCTCACCTTTTCGGCCCTACCCTGTGGACTCTGTCTATCCCAATTTCCTCTTTCGAAGGGATTGTGTCCTCCGACGTATTCCTTATCTTTGATAATACATTTCCAGCTTGCTGGCCTCGGAAATTTTTTCTGTAGAGGGCACTGCGCGTCGACGTCTGCCGAGTCGATGTCCCTCGACGGCCACCGTATCGACACCGACGTCACCATGCCCATAAATAGCCACGCGCTGCGTCCGTTGCTCAGTTCCGTTTTTCCGCGCTTAATGGGGCCTCGGAACGTCGTTGCTCAGTTCAGTCAGGATAACCCTATATCTACTCGAATAAATACCTACTCGTTCTCGATGGCATCTTCATCGGAACCGACGACGCCGCGATCCGGCTTCAAGAAATGTCGAGACTGCGGTAAAAAAATTTCGATAACGGATCCACACAGGATCTGCTTGTGGTGCTTGGGAGCCGAGCACCATTGTTCGGAGTGTGAGGACTGCATGTCCATGACGGCGAAAGACTTGAAGGAGCGCAAAGGGAAGCGAGAGAGAGGTAAGTCAGTCAAAACCTCCTCAAAGGTTTCTTCGGCTGAGTCGAGGCATTCGTCTCCTCGCCATCTAAAACATTCCCATTCTAGATCTCAAAGTAGCTCCCACAATTGGTCGAGATCAAGACACTCAAAAAAGAGACGTTGAAGATGCCCTTCCTCGTCGTCTTCTGTTTCCCCAGAAAGGGTCTCCTGTCCCACAAAACACAGCTCTCAGGTTGAGTGGGAGGGATTCAGAAAGAAAATGTTAAGCGTCTTCGAGAAAGCGGCCTCGACCCCCTCGAAGACAGCTGAGGGTGATACCCTGGGTGAAAAACCCAAAAAATCAAAACGCTGCGAGTCGCAGCACCCGGCGAAACATTCCACCCGAGAGCGCCACGAGCCAACGGCTAAGAAGGCACCATCTTCAACGCTGTCGTCGAAGATTCCTTTGACTCATGGATCTGCACCATCGACGCCGTTGTCGAAGGGTTCTTCGACGCATCGGTCGATCGACTCGACGCCATCATCGACGCCGACATCGACACTGATGAAAGAGAAGACCAAGGATACTCCACAGCCAATGGTGATTCCAAGGGCCTCCGGAACGACGCCGAGACCGTCGTCGATGTCCTCGAGTAGGATCCCGATCCTCTCGAGTTCTTGGAGACCCCTTCCAGTTTTTTCGACGCCGTTCTCGGCGCCTTCGAAGCCTGTCCCATCGGCGTCGACGATATGGACGTTTTCTCACCCAATAATGACGAGTTTGGCTCCTTCTGCCTTAGAGATGGGTTTTACACCATTTCAGAGGTCAGAGTACCCTGGACTATCTTCAATTTATGAAGAGGGGGAAGATTCTGACCAGGAAACATTTGGGCTACAGAGGACCACACTGCCTATTTCAGAGGATTTCACCTCTGAGGAAAGAAGGTTGAAGGACCTACAGGAGTCACTACATGGGGCAAGTGGGCTGGACACTTCCCCAGAATTGGAATTTGTTAAGCCAGACCCAGAGAAACATGCCGAAACACCCTATAGAACCCTTATGGCAAGAATTTTTGAATTTATGGGTTGGTCTGCGCCTTCGCCTGTTTTTCAACAGGATGGCCTAACAGACATATTAGACAAAGGTCCACAGCAGGACCCTGTGGTCCCCTTCCGTGCAGCCTTACAAAGGAAAATTACATCTAATTGGGAAACTCCTGAAGTTATCCCTGCAGTCAGTAAAAGATTGTCAGCCAAGTATAGGGTAGCGGCTGCTGACCCTGAATACTTATCAAAACACCCGACTCCAGAGAGCCTGGTTGTTCACGCGGCAACTTCATCTAGCAGTAGGACCGCTTACCCTACTGTCCCACAGGATAGAGATGACAAGAGGTACGATTCTATGGCGAAGAAAGTCTTCTCTGCTTGAACTCCATCAACGCCACCTGTAAGCTCGCCAGGTTCAGTCACACACTGTGGGAGTGTGCTTCATCAGCGGCTGACTGCATACCAGAAGGAGAGGAAAAGGAAGCCTTCCTTAACATTATTAAAGATGGCAAAGATGCCATGTGCGAATCACTTCAAACTGGCATTGATTCCGCTGACAGTATCAGCAGGGCCATGGCGGCAAGTACAACAATCCGCAGGCATGCGTGGTTGCGAAAGTCGGGCTTTGCTCCAGATGTACAGGCCAGACTTTTGAATAAGCCCTTTGACGGCTCTTCACTATTCGGAAAAAAGGCTGATGACAGTCTGGAAAAGTTGCAGACTTCTAAAGCAGCAGCAAAATCTTTAGGAGCTGCTATCCGCCAAACTCCTTTTTGCCCCTCAGGAACCTCTGGGAGAGGAAAGTCCTTTCGCTATTATTCCACATTCGGAAAGGCAGAGGACAGCTGGCTCAAAGAGGCCAAAGGAGATCCACCTGAGGTGGGCGGGTCAAAGGTACTAAGGCCGCAGCAGCAGCAGGTGCCACTTTACCCTCGGCATCTGCATCAGCCACCCCCAAACCACTCTGAGGCCTTTCCACACAATACACCTGTAGGGGGCAGGTTAACTCACCATCTGACGGAATGGCAGGCTATAACGTCAGATGCTTGGGCATTGGAGACAGTTGCCCAGGGTTACTGCCTACCCTTTCTACACATTCCTCAGAGTCATCCACCGGGGAACAGCTCTCTAAAAGTTCCAGATCCGCTCCTCTTGCAGGAAATTATAGACCTGCTAGAGAAAGGTGCCATAGAACCGGTACCTGTAGCGGACAGGAACAAGGGCTGGTACTCCCCTCTACTTTCTCATACCAAAGAAGGACGGAGGACTGAGACCCATCCTGGACTTACGAGAATTGAACAAGTTCCTCAGGAAGGACAAGTTCAATATGGTAACTCTCTCTCAGATCATTCAGGCCCTCCAGCTCCAGGGCTGGCTGGTATCTCTGGACCTTCAGGATGCTTATTTCCATGTGCCAATCCAACTCAAACACAGGAAATACCTGAGGTTCGCAATTGACGACTCTCATTATCAATTTCGAGTTCTGCCATTTGGGCTGACCTCCGCCCGAGGGTCTTCACCAAGCTGATGTCGGTAGTGGTGGCGAGTCTAAGGAGGGAAGGGATCCACGTCTACCCCTACCTGGACGATTGGCTGATCAGGGCTGTATCTTCGGAACAAGCACAGGCCCAGCTAGATTATGGGCCTCATTACGACTCAGGCGGTAAGGGGTTTACGGCGGCGTAAACAGCGCCGACCCTTACCGCCTGATTCCGAGGTCCCTTAGCGCCATGGAGGTTTTAACACCTGCTTTTAGCAGGTGTTAAAATCCATGGCGCTAAGGGACCTTGATGTTAATTACGCCACCGTAATTTACGGTGGCGTAATTAACGCCTTCCCCACTCCCATTATGCCCTATGGGGCAAAAATGGGAATGGGGAAGGGTAAATGGGGATTGGGGACTTACCGCCCCGCCAACCTCGGAATGGGGCGGTAAGTCCGCCAACCGCCATGGCGTAAACGTAGTTTACGCCATGGTGGTAAAGGTACGACCCAGGCGGTAACTTACCGCCTGGGTTGTAATGAGGCCCTATGTCTGCCACTTCCTTCACAAACTGGGCTTCTCCCTCATTTTAAAGTCACAGATGATACCATCACAGAGCCTCCAGTTCATTGGAGCGGCCCTGGACACTTCCCTGGGAAAAGCCTTGCCACCAGAGGTGAGGGCTCAAGATATTCTACAGATGGTCACCAAGTTTCAAACTGCCCAACGTCTCCCAGCCTTCGACTTTTTGAGGTTGCTAGGCCTCATGGCATCCTGCGTCTTCCTTGTGCCAGAGGCTCGCCTGAGAATGAGATCTCTTCAGTGGGCACTGAGAAGTCAGTGGTCGCAATTCTCAGGGAGAATGACAGATCTCCTCCGGATTCCGGACAAGGTAGCCCGCGACCTTCAATGGTGGGCCTATCCAGAGACCATCTTGAAAGGAGAACTGTTTTGGCAACCATGGCCGGAGATAACAGTAGTCACAGGCGCCTCACACACGGGGTGGGGAGCCCATACCAACGACTTGACCATCAGCGGTCGTTGGTCCCCATCGGAGTCCAGACTACACATCAACCTATTTGAGCTGAGAGCGATCAGACTAGCGCTGAAAGCTTTCCTTTCATCAGTACAGGGGAGAAATGTCCTGATAATGACGGACAACACGGTGGCCATGCACCACCTCAACAAAAGAGGAGGCGTAGGATCACTGCCACTGTGCTGAGAGGCGATGCAGCTCTGGTTTTGGGCAATTCAAGAAGGAATCTCTCTATCGGCAGTCCACCTAGCCAGAGAGAAGAACTTGACAGCGGACGCTCTGAGCAGGCAGAGCACAGTCTCCCACGAGTGGGAGCTAGCTCAGGAAGTCCTTCAAGAGATCTTCGCCCTTTGGGGAACCCCTCAGGTGGATCTGTTCGCCACAAGCACCAACAGGAAGTGCGATCTGTTCTGTTCAAGGGAATTTTCCCCGAGAGGAGCTCTAGGAGACGCGTTCATAGTGGACTGGGAGTTTCCACTCCTTTACGCGTTCCCATCAGCCCCTGTTATTCCTCAAATGATCAGGAGGTTGAGAAGATTCCGGAAAACCATGATCCTAATTGCCCCGGATTGGGCCAGGAGAACGTGGTACCCGGACCTTCTAGATATGTCCATCTGTCCTCCAATCCGTCTTCCACTCAAAGAGAATCTTCTCTCGCAGAAGGGAGGTCAGGTTCTCCATCCAGACACCAGAACCCTCAACCTTCACGCTTGGCTTCTGAAAGGGTGAGGTACAAGGATTTGGATCTCCCTGATGACATCATGGAGGTGTTGCTTTCGGCCAGAAGGCCAGCAACAAAGTCTTTATACCATTGCCGTTGGAACACATTTTGCAGCTGGTCTAGGGAAGAGAATATCGACCCTTTTTCATGTGTTACACCAACGGTGTTATCGTTTCTACTGTACTTGGCAAACTCAGGCCTTCAAGTTGGCACTGTAAAAGGCTATCTCGCAGCGCTTTCTATCTTCAAGCGCACTGCCGATGAACCATCTTATTTCAAACTTCCTCTAGTGATACAATTTCTCAAGGGATTAACTAATGTTTATCCTCCAAAACCATTCCAGGTTCCCTTATGGGACTTAAATTTAGTCTTAAACTTCCTAATGGCCACTCCATTCGAACCACTTCACTCTTGTTCGCTGAGATTTCTCACGCTTAAAACTGTCCTATTGGTAGCACTAACATCTGCTAGGAGGGTGAGCGAGCTACAAGCTCTCTCCTGTAAACCCCCACATACAATTTTCCACAAGGACAAAGTTGTCCTACAGGTGAAGCCTAATTTCCTCCCAAAGGTGGTTTCTGAATTTCATATTACTCAGAAAATTACCTTACCTTCGTTCTACCCTCCTCCCCATCCGGGGAAAGAGGAAGAAAGGCTACATAGGCTGGACCCAAGGCGAGCTCTCAGCTTTTACATCAGCAGAATGGCTAGGATCAGGCAAGCAGACCAACTGTTTGTAGGATACTCAGGTCACAAGTTGGGACTACCCATAACAAAACAAACCATCTCCAGGGGGGTTATTGTGCCCATTCTGGAATGTTACAAACTGGCAGGGAAAGAGCCACCCCAAAATCTCAGGGCTCATTCAACCAGGGGTATCGTAGCCTCTTTGGCTCTCCAAAGAGGGGTACCGGTCCGAGATATATGTGCGGCTGCCACATGGTCGTCCGCACATACATTCACAAAATGTTACAATCTGGATTCCTCCACTAGTCAAGAGACCAGATTTGGCAAGGCCGTATTACATTCGGTCCATCCCTAAAGGGATACATAACATTCTCACTCCCACCTCCAATTACATGCCACTGCTATGGGAGTCTATCAAAGATAAGGAATACGTCGGAGGACACAATCCCTTCGAAGAACAAGTTACTTCTTACCTTGTAACATTGTTTCGACGGGATGTTCCTCAGACGTATTCCTTATCGCCCCTCCCATCCATCCCCGCAGTGATACTTCCCTTGTGGTTGCACCTTACGCTCCTTCAAGGTCAATAACCAATTCAGGCATGACTTTTCTTATGCTACAAAACGGAACTGAGCAACGGACGCAGCGCGTGGCTATTTATGGGCATGGTGACGTTGGCGCCGATACAGTGGCCGTCGAGGGACATCGACTCGCCGGACGTCGACGCGCAGCGTCCTCTACAGAAAAAATTTCCGAGGCCAGCAAGCTGGAAACGTATTATCAAAGATAAGGAATACGTCAGAGGAACATCCCGTCGAAAGAACGTTACAAGGTAAGAAGTAACTTGTTTGTCTCCTGAGCATCCAAGATATCTCTGAAGTCTTCCTTCACTGCGAGCTTCAAGTCTTTATCTAAGACGGTCTCCGCCATGTTTTTGGCGTATGTTGGTCCGTCTAGATCAGTTTTCTAGGTCTTCGCACTGTATTTCTAGGTTGTGGGTGATTCTCACTAGGTGTTCCTGAGTTTCGCTGGTCTGTAGGGCATCTTCCTCGATCTGTTGAATTGATCTCTCCATTATATCCGCTCTCTCCTCTAGTTTGGCCATGTCTGTTTTCAAGTCCTGCACCGCCTGTTCATGTCGTTCTTCATTGTGGTCAATTGTTCCTGCACAGTGGACATGAATTTTTCTTGCAGATCCTGAAACATGTCTGCATATCTTCTCTCGTGGGTGGCTGTTGGTGGTGGGCGAGAAAATCACCCTCCCTTTGGGAGTCCTTGTGTGATTTATTTCTATTTTGTGTCGTCCCTTCGGTCGACCACATTTGTAGGATATTTGCGTCTTGCTTAGAGGGTTGTGGTGTTTGCATTGCAATGCTTTTCCCCTTGGCTCTTGACATATTATAATGTCTTTCTGGGACGTTACTGGATTTCTAGGCTCCCCCTACTATCCTGGGATTACCTATTTGACAATCCGCTTATTTGCTCCTTCTGGGCTATGTTTTCCTTCCTATCCTCAATTGGAGCAGAGGTGGTAATTTCTGGCCTTTCGGGAGTTGCCTTGTCTCCCCTTGCGGTTTGTGGCTACATTAGTTGGGGTGTTCCCGGTCGTTTCTTTCCGTAGAATGTTTCGCTTAACCACCAGCGTCGTGCTCCCCCAGTCTCCTTTTCTGTTCACTTTTGTCCCTGGTTCGGGATCCTCTGTGTTTGCTATTGTCACATGCGTTGGGGGGGGGGGTATTCCCTCAGCTTTAGAGACTTTCTCCACTAGTTGAGTTAATGTAGTGGGTTGGCCAATATTGCAATGTATTGCAACGGGGGGGGGAGGGGTTGGAAGGAAGCCCCCTCTCTGTCTCCTTCACTCGAGTGTCCCGTTTCACTCCTCTCCCAGTGGTGGATCTGCCCCCCTTAGGCTTTATGTGGGTGTCTGGCCAGTTTTGGTGAGCTTTGCCATGATTCTTTGGGCTCAGACCCCTTGCTTATTTAACTTTCTATGTCTGTCTCTTTTTTATTTTTTTATTTTTTTTTGTTTCAAAAGTTTTTCAGTCCATATCAGGATCTCCCCCCCCCCCTTGGGTGTCCCCGCTGCTTTAGGGTGCGCAGGGTCTCGCCTGGAGGTTCGCTTCGCCCCCTCCCGTTCTCCTTCTTCCTCCTTCCACCAGAGTCCCACTCGCGCGGACTCAACTCTTCTGTGCGGGGGCTGCGGAGCAGTGGAAGTCGCCGGGCGGCCCCCGCCCAGGGATCTGAGCAGTCCGCCCCGCGTGTCGATGTCCTCTAGAGTCTCTCTCTGCAGCTCCTCCTCCTGCCGCCCGTGCTCCTTGACCGACGGTGGTGTTCACCGGCGGTCCCCGGCAGACGAGTGGACGGGAGCGTATTCCTTTCCCGGTCCCCTCACCGTCCCCAGATTCGGAGGACCCCGGTTCTACGTGGCGGGGTGGGGGAGCCCGGTCCTTCTTCTTCCGCCTGGGGGCCGAGTTATCTTCGGACTCTTGACTCCTTCGATGCCCGCCTCAGACTTCCACTATGGGGGAGGGGGCGCACACAGTGTCTCCCCCTCTCCCGTTGAACGACGGCAAATCACTGTTCGGTTGGGCACCGAAACCGCCTGGGGGGGTCTTCGTTGTTGTAGGGGTGTTCACGCCAGTTCTGGCCACTTTCGCTTCAAGATCTGTGCTAAATTGTGTGGCGGACCGGGCGGAGGGCAGCTCACATGCGTCTCCTTTCCACGGCAGCCATCTTGGAATCCCTCTCTAGTGTTAAAGCTTTTAACATGCATTCCCTTTGGGACTTTACACCCATGCCCTTTAAGACTCATAACATTAAAAACCATTTTGATTATTGCAATAACGTCAGCCGCAGGGTAAGCGAGTTGCAGGCCCTTTCCTGTGAACTTCCACATACGATATTCCATGAAGACAAGGTAATTCTCAAGGTAAAGCCTTCTTTTTTACCAAAGGTAGTCTCCGAATTCAACTTGTCACAAAACATTACATTACCAACTTTCTATTCACCTCCTCATCCAGGAAAGAAGGAGGAAAGATTGCATAGACTGGACCCAAAAAGGGCTCTCTGTTTTTATATATCCAGAATGGCTAAATTTCGCTTAGATGACCAATTATTCATTGGCTATCTTGGTCCCAAATTGGGCCTTGCGGTTACTAAACAAACCATATCCAGATGGATCATCTTGGCTGTTGGTGAATGTTACAGATTAGAGGGCAAGGACCCGCCAGAAGGCCTAAGGGGACAGTCCACAAGAGGCATGGCAACCTCAACTGCTCTTCAGAGAGGTGTCCCAATCAATGATATTTGTTCAGCGGCCACACACTCGTCTATCGATACCTTTGTAAGACATTACTGCCTGGATTCATCTTCCAGTCAGGAAGGACAATTTGCAAAAACAGTCCTGCATTCAGTCCATGATTATGTAATTGGTACTCTCACCTCCAAATTATTACTGCTTTGGAAGTCTATCATAAAATGAGGAATATGTTGGAGGACACAATCCATTGGTAACGTTCTTTCAATTGGATATTCCTCCAACGTATTCCTCATCACCTCTCCCAACCTACCCCGCCGTAAAATGTATGTGTTAATACACTTTATACTTTCTGTGAGCCTACGGTGTAAGGTATGCTTGGTAATTCCTCTTCAGGAGGGGGAAAAACAGAACCGAAGCCAACGGGCGCTGCATGCTCTACTTATACTGAGGATGACGTTGACCGTCGAACGAGGCCCTTGAGGGATTTCGACTCAACGACACTGCACACAGCGCCCTCTGTCGAAAAATGTTTCTGAAGCAGCTGAAGCTGGGGAGATAATTACCATAAGATGAGGAATACGTGGGAGGAACATCCACTCAAACGAACGTTAGCAGGGGTAAGTAACTTGTTCTTCTAGGGTAGAGTAAATGGTACATAACAGGGCGTTCCTCCATAAATTGAACAGTGAAAAGGGGCTTGAATGAAAAGCATGATAATCTGATTTAGGACCTATTGTTACTGACAAATAGGCTGTAATAGGATTTGGCACAGGAGTATTAGAGATACCCACAGCTTTTACAGATGTAGATTAACCACTTAACTGCTGAGCGTTAATCAAGTCTATGGAAAAAGGATGAGCATACTCGTCCTTAGCACGTAAGGGGTTAAAGTATCACATGAGGGTAATGCTTAGATCTGTTATGTGTCTACTAAACAAGGCACAACTTTCCCTTCAATTTCACAATCTTGATCTGTGGGTATCAGTGTTTGAATAATGTTGTCGCTTTTCCCTTGGCTGTCCCAACCTTCATGTTTAACCTGAGGGTGGAAACTCTGAGCATTCACATTCAGGAACAGAAGGGCTGTGGGATTTGCAGCAGCCTGATGCTGTGGTCTGTTAGGGCACTCAAACTTCCAATGCCCTGCCAGCTTACCAGTTCTGAAATCCCTGTATACCTTTTAAAGGGGGCACCATCACCCTTTCCTCTCTCTTTACCTCGTGCTTGTCCAGAATCTCTATCACTCATCTGGATACCACCACTCACACTACTAAAATGTGCATTTACATTCACGTTTACGCCCCTGCCCCTGTAACGTTTTCAATAGAAGGGCCACTAGTCCTGTGAGGGGCTTTGCTGGCCAACCCACACAAACAATCTTTAGCTGTTGTTGAAGCTTGGGCATCAAACCTTGAACAAATGTTGCAGCCACACCTTGAGCGGTTTTGCTGTTTTGTTGATCCCTGGATACTGTGTAAGCAACTTTCAATCAATCAAAATAATCTGCTGGAGACTCATTCTTATTCTGTTTAGTTATTTTATCTTTCTCTAATCAGTTTTTCTTGGGCACGCCACACATATTTTCACTAATAAATGTTCTCTTGCCTGAGCAAACTCTGCCACAGTGCCTGGGTCTTGATCAGGTCAACCACTCTCTTGAGTCAAACGCTGGCTGGGCTTAGTAGTCATTTTTATCCTCATCAACTGGTTCATGTCTGCTCAAGATGGATTTTAAAACTCCTCAGTATATGTCTCTGGTTCTGCTGTTCTATGTTTTGAAAAACCTTTGTTAAATTCCTCAAATCACCATGAGTCCATAAGGCACGTATACTGTTAATAAATTACAAGCTGTTAATAAATGTATTATTAAGCTCATTCCGTGGCAACGCATGGTCACTGCCACAGCGCGGCCTGTATGTGTGTTCCCATCTTACCATACACAGCCTCTGCAAGTGTTTGAGAGACCAGTAGTGTATGCAGAAGTGCTCTTTTGTTCACTTGTAGATCACTTTAACAGGGTTTCCTGTTGTATTCTCTTGACTGGCTCTGCTGGGGTCTGGGACACTGAGCAGCTGCAGCTTGGGAGCGTGACACTGCTGGTGAAGCATGTACAGCATTGAGCCTTGTATCTGCAGTACTCAATGAATCTATGTCTTCTCCTTTTACCTCCCCCTTTGCCTGGGCCCCTATAGCCTAATGTGGATACAAAGAAGTTAGAGGTAAAAAATAGGTGGACCTGTTCCTGTTCCTTTTCTCAGTTTTTTTTTATTCTGGACTTCGCTTCTCAGTTGTTCATTGGTATTTGTAAGACCTCTCATTCACCAATCTTCTTTGAAGCTTCCCTGAAACAATCTAGAAACACTTCCCATTGTTCTGGAAGTATCTTTTGCAGTCCGAGAACTTGTCATACCTTTAAGAGTTTAGCCATATCAAAGGTACTTTCCACAGGGAATTTTGTTGCGCTGATCTTCCTATGTCCCGGTGGTCCATTATTTCTAAATATGTGCATGCACCCAGCCATAATCTGTATACTAATATATGTGGGAGTTCCCTTTTCTGGAACGCTGCATTCTTTTGACTTTCCCTTTCCTGTTCTCACTTTAAGGAAAGCTCTGTTTTACTTTTGCAGCCTGTGGGAGGAGTAAAAGATGTTCTCACTGTGATGAATCTGGAGACGTCGTCCCTTCTTCCCTCGGGAGAGCCACCCCTTTTGAGGCCAGGGAGGTTAGCCTGTTCTGCAAAACCCTCCCTGTGGGTTTGGGAAAGAAGGACCTCACTGGGAGTGACTCCCCTTTGGGGGACAAGGACCCCCATTCCCACGGGGGACTCCCTATACCTAAGGTATTATCTGCCTACATGGGAATAAGAAATACTGTCAATATCTCTATGTGTTTGGCTCAAGGCAATGCTAAACTTTCCACATGCTTGACAATCTGTGGTGAACAATACGCCCCTTTGAAATATCGGAGCAGGAATGAAAGGCCAATGACCCTTGAATGGAGGAGGAGAAACCCAATGCTGAGGCGAGCCTCAGACGTGAGAACGTCGGCAAGGGGCAGAGCCGTGCAGACCAGCCTAGCTGGCTGCTGCATGGAAGGAAGCAGCCGTCTAAGAAAAACGCAGTCCACCAAGCAAGAAAGTGCACGTGGCCTGAGAGACAGAGGTGAAGGTGAAGCAAACCACACCCACATGCAGGACGTGGTGGGCTCAAAGCCCGTAAACAGATACCAAGTCGAGGGATGAACGGAGGACTGGGTCCTCCGCTGGGTCCTCCGCTCTATGTACGAGAGCCAACCAGAAAGAGAGAGGAAAGCAGAGATGAGCAGAACTTGAAGAATGCTAGTATTCAGTGCAGAAGAGCGGCAGCCATGGAGAACGCTGCCATTGCTTATGGGATGGGCCCTCACTGGAGCAAGCACTGCAACACAGCAAGTACATAGTTGCCCAGGGGAGGGAGAAGAGAAGAAGGAATGAGAGGGGAAAAGGGAAGGACTACC
Organism: Ambystoma mexicanum; assembly: GCF_040938575.1. NCBI lineage: Eukaryota > Metazoa > Chordata > Amphibia > Caudata > Ambystomatidae > Ambystoma > Ambystoma mexicanum. Next base: position 707,806,471 of record NC_090938.1, read on the forward strand.
ATAACCCCATTTAATGGTCACAGAGAACTGAGTAGAGAGCATGAAACAAGGAGAAGCGTTACAGGAGCCCAAGAAACCCAAGCAACACAAACCTCCAGAGGATCAAAGGGACCCATGAGAACTAAGAGCCAGTAGGAGAAAGGGGTCAAGGGTACCCTAATGAACCACAGGGTAAGCAGAGTAAAGGGTAGATATCAGGGGAGAATGGGAGCACCCAACTGTTTGTCAAAGTGGGCAGAGATAGATCATTTTGGTGGAGAGGGATCAGGGAAATATGCCTCCACCTGAAGGAATTTTGACATTTTGTCTTTCCAGGAACTTGAGACTTTTCGTTTGAACTTTGGGGAACTTTGAGGAACTTTTTGATAGATTGACAAGAACTGTTTTCTTTGAAGAGAACTGTAATTCATATCTAATCATTGGATCCAGACACATAAGGGTTTGCTCGGGTAACCAGAGATACCTTTGTGAAGAACCAAGAGTGCAGGGCACTCAACCTAATTTCCTTTTACATTTTTGCTAAATGCTAGGGCCAGTTTGTTTGTTTATTATTTATACAACTTATAATACAGGAGTACATATGAAAAGACATTATTGACAAAATAAATGATTTAAAATCATCCCGAGCACCAGGGCCGAACGGCTTGCCCAACATCACCTTGAAAAACAAGCCAAGGTTTTGGGCAGAGTTATTAAAGATCTTGTTTGACAAAGTCTTCCATAAAGGGAAAATACCTGATTCATGGTGTAGAGCTTTATTGATCCCCATACATAAAAAGGGATATAAGCTAGAGCCATCTGATTATAGACTATTGTCTATGTTAGATTGCACTAGCCAGTTTTTTACTAAAAGCACTTCAGAGCTGGATTGATCAGAAAGGTCTTTTTTATCGTTTCCAGAGTGGGTTTAGGCAGGGCTACTCCACTATGCATAATCTATTCATTCTAGATACCTTGCGTATGATTGCTAGGAAAAAGGGGAATCCCCCGATGTATGCTTTATTTGTGGATTTTAAAGCGCTTTCCACAGAGTACGCAGAGAGCTACTCTGGACTAAATTAGAAACGCTTGGATGCCCTGAAGGTCTTTTGTATTATCTTAGACTTTTACATAACAATAATTCGGTCTGCTTAAAACTTGATTCACAGGGCAACAAGACTGCACAAGTTATAGAGAATCGGGGGGTAAAATAAGGGAGTGTTACTGCACCAACGCTATATAATTTATTTGTGTATGATCTCCCTTTAACTTTTGACATGGTACATAATTGTGCCCCACGAATAGGTGTGGATAGATGCCCGGTATTGGCTTATGCAGACGATCATGTCATTCTTGACCACACATTCAGTGGTCCGTGACGATCTGCGGAAGCACTCTGGGTATATTGTAAAAAGAATAAATTGGAATTTAACCTGGAAAAGACTCAAGTTATGGTCTTCGCTAATAAAAAGATTGCACGTGTAAGACTTGAAGTGCTGGAATCGGTCATATGCTACACCCCTTCCTATAGATATCTAGGTATTGAGTTTGAGATGACTAATGACTATTTGCATTGTATTCAAGTATGTAAAATCAGGGCAGCTCAAATTACAGCCTTAGTCTATCGTTTCACTCTGACCCATGGGGGATTTAGCATTTTGGCGGCGCAGCTTCTGTTCCAGCAGGTGCTTACCGCTATGATGATATATGGCCTGGAGGCCCTTCAAAAAATTGATCTAAATTGGCTACAGGTTGTGGAGGGTACATTTTGGAGAAAAATGCTGGGCCTCCCAACCTGTATCCCGATCGCCATTATCAGACTTGAGCTGGGATTGTTATCCCTGAAATCAATAGTACTTAAGAAAAGGACTGAATTTTATTTGAAGCTTAATAGCTCCTCGAGTAATTAACTGTTGGTCTCACTGTGGCAAGCACTGTTTATGGAATCGAAGAGATCGATCTTAAAAACCAGTACTGAAAATGTTATGCACAATATTAACTGGAACTGTAGCCATGAGATATTCTCCCTAGCAGCTAAATCTGCCTTGTCAAGGAAAATTGACTTTGATGATTGGATAGACAACTATACTCGCTTAGAACGTTTGAGAAAATACCAATTTGTGAAATATATTCTATATACATATAAAAAACCTCAACATTATTTAAATCTATGTCCAAGCATCAGACTCCGAAGATTTATATTACTTGTTAGGATTAATTACTTACCAGTACTTCAAAATACTGGGTTAATAAATAAATTAAGGAATGAGGAGCGATGCTGTAGACTATGTGAGGATAAAGTAACAATCGAGACAGGACTACATGTTCTGACGTGCTGCTCGAAATTGGTAAACATCTACCACAGATATTATGGGGAGTTTGTGCATAAGGTCGTACAGATAGAGGAAGAAATCAAATCTTCTGGTGGCATATCTTGAATTCTACAAAATTGAAAGGATTAATAGCAATGTACAATGTCTGGTTAGTGATTGAGAAAAGACTGGGTATCTCCGTTTGAGTTAACTGTAATGTAAGGTAATGGCACAATCTAAGTGTACATCTAAAGGTAGAGAGAATGAAATGCAGACTTGATGATTATGGTTGTATGTATGTGAATGTTTTAGAATAGATTTTATAGATTGTATTGAATTTTAGGCATTTTTATATGGTTCTTAGTATTTTTTTATGATAATTTAATATGAATATGTAATTTGGTTTCTTCTTTTCCCATTATTGGACTATGTATATATGATATGTAACTATGTAAAAAGTTTATTTATAAACTGTAAAACATTAATAATAAATTAAATTAAATTAATTAAATTTAGCCGGAAAAGACATTATTACAGCTTATAATACAGTAGTACATGAAAAAAGACATTAATACCTAGTAGAGAGACCCGATGGTAGCAACAATGTAAACAAACAATAATACCGAGTAGAGAGATCCGATAGTAACAGCAGTGTGTACAGTATGTCAGGACAATACACTGGCTACAGGATCAAGAGAGGTAGGCGAGCATAGGTACATAATATCAGAAGTTTAGACATGGAAATGGTTATGCATAGAGCTAAGAAAGGGGTCATCTAGTTTGTAGGCAGTATTTTGTCTATGACTTAAACAGGGTATGCAGTGTCCTTAGTGAGGAGCCATTTTTTGGTGTTGGACCTAAAGCTGTGTAGGTTGAGGTCAGTACGTAAGTTAAGTGGGAGGATATTCCAGGCCAGGGCTGCTTGAACCGGAAGTTGGTGCCTCCAGGTCTTTTTAAGTTGAAGCACAGTGAGATAATGCAGCAGGAGTTAGCTGATCTCAGGGGTCTAGATGATGTTTTTAGAGCTATTTTGTCTATGAGGTATTTGGGGGCGGCATTGTGAAGACATTTATGAGCCAAGGAGACAAGTTTAAAGTAGATTCTATCCTGTATAGACAGCCATTTGTGGCTTTTTATTTCAGAAATGTGGTCCTTTCTTGGGATAACCAGTGTTCTTATTGCATTGTTTTGCAGTGTTTCGAGTTTGTTTAGTACTTGTTTGTTGGCTCCTGCATAGAGAGCATTGCAGTAATGAAGTTTAGACAGGATTAGTGCACGTGCCAGGATCATACGGCTGTTGATAGAGAGATTGTTTTTGCATGCATGAATCAGTTTGCAAGTATAGGCGGTTGCTGACGCAGAGTCATTAACTTGTTTCTTAAGGTTTACGGCGGAATCAAGGTGGAAGCTAAGGGTTTTGTTTCCTTGGCTGTGAAGATCAGGTTGCCATCTATATTGAACGAGGTGTATTTGGAGTTGAGTTTTTTTAGGTAAGTAGGGGCGCATAGTATGAGGATTTCAGTCTTATCGTCATTCAGGCTATGAGTGGCCATCCATGCCTGAATGACGAGGTACATTTTGTTTAGTCTGTCATTGTCCAAGTCATAGTTGCCATATAGTGAGATTAGTATCTGGGCGTCATCTGCATAGTTATTGTAGATGACACCCAGACGGTCCAAGATGTTGAATAGCGGTTTGGTAAACATATTGTATAATTCGGGGGAGACATAGGAGCCTTGAGGAAGTCCACAGGTGACAGGGATAGGGTCGGTTGCATCTGTGGGGGAAAATACTCTCATCATTCTGTTGTTTAAGAATGATTTTATCCAGGTTATAGCCTCAGGCGAGAAGTTCGCTGTTGATGGTAGGTGCTTACAAAGTATGTTGTGGTCGACCAAATCGAAGGCAGCGGAGAGGTCTAATAGTAGAAGTAGTGCGCATTGTCTGTTATCTTTTATTAGGTCTATTTGCGTTTTTAGATCTAGTAATGGTTTCAGTCATATGGAGGGGTCTGAATCCGGATTGTCTAAGTTCTCGAAGATTGTTAACCTTCAGGTAGGACTAAATATGTAGGTAAGCTGCTTTATCGATGATTTTGAGAAGGAAGGGGGCTGTAGTTATAGGCCTATAATTAGTTGGGATAATAGTGTCAAGAGAGGCTTTTTTAAGCAGAGGTAGTACCCATGCGTCTTTTAGGTTGGTAGGGACCTGCATGATTTACAGGAAGCATTTATTAGCCTGGTAATGAAGGGGATGAGATCTCTAACTGCATCTTTTATAATTTGTGCCGGGCAGATGTCGCCTTGGCACAGTGAGGGTTTCAGTGAGTTGATGATTTTAGCAACCTCTATGTTAGTGACTTGAGCAAATTTTAATTCAGGTATAGTATTGGTAGTGATAGTGGTGTCCTGGTTCTGGACTGTGTCAGTGGGATTGATATTGAGTCTCTTGGAGTCAATTTTCTTTTGAAGAGTAGTGATTTTATTGGCCAGGGCGTTTTGGATGTTGGTGCTCCAGGTTTTGTTTTTTGGATGAAAATCGTCTGGAGATATTGGTGATTCAAGTTCTCTAAGGATTCCAAATAATTCCTTGATACTGAAACTTGCATTTTGGATCCTGTCATTGTATGTTTCCTGTTTAGTTTTTATAATCTCTGCTTTGTATTGAGAGGATATTTTTAAGACAATGGGGGTCATTACGACCCTGCAGGTAGCCATGCTGCTATTTGCGGCATGGCTGCCCCCATTCTGGGTACCGGGTCCGGGTTCCTGGAATGGGGAAATACCGGGCCATTCCGACCTTGGCGGGCCCGATATTTCCCCATTCCGGGAACACATCCCCATTCCCATTCGAGCCCCCATAGCACTCAATGGGAATGGGGAGCATGCTAACAACGGGCCCGTTAATGACAGGCCTGTTGTTAGCATGCTTGTCTGCTCGCGGGACCCGCTAAGGACGCCTGGTAAAACCAGACGTCCTTACCGGGTCCCGCGAGCAAACCTCGTAATGCGGCAGTAGGGGGTTAACGGGGCTGGCAGCTCTACCGGCGTTGTTAACCCCCTATCGCCAGGGTCGTAATGACCCCCTATGTCTTTGTTCTCTTTAAATGGTAGGTTTTTCCATGTGGTCTTGCATTTCCTTTTTTCGGATTTCGGATTTCAGAGCTTTCAATTGTGGTGTATACCAGGTGTTGAGGTGATCTTTAGGTTTGCTCTTACGGAGTTTCAGTGGAGCAATGACATCTAAGGCCGTGGTCATGGTATTGTTGAAGAGCTCTATTAGTTCCTCAGGATCTTCAGAGTTGTTGGCGTTTAGTATGGGGATCAGCAGTGGGGCTATTTTTCTAGCTGTAATGTTACACTTGTTTCTAGTAAGTAGTGGCGGCGCAATGGCCTTGGTTTTTTGAGTTGGACGGTTAGCATTTATGCTAAAGGAGATGAAGGAGTGGTCAGTCCAGGATATTGGTTCAATGGCAGTGATTACAGTATCACAATTATGGTGTACCATCCAATCCAGTGTTCGACCTTTCGCGTGGTAGGTTGGTTAATTGTTTGTGTGAAGTTCAATTCATTTAGAGATTCTTCCAGAGATTTAGCAGACTAGTCGTTGGGGTCAGATAGGCCTAGGTTGAAGTCGTCAAGTATAATGATTTGTGACGTTGGTTTAGTTTTATCCGAGAGCAGTGTTATAATGTCCTCCTGAAAGTCTCCTGGGGGGCCAGGAGGCCTATATATGAGGTGGATGGGGATGGTACTGGTATGGGAGGTTGATATTTTGGCTGTGAGCAGTTTGCACGATTTGAGTGATAGGGAGGTTGATGGTCTGCGTGCCAGGTTGGATCGAGCTATGAAGGCAACCCCACCGCCTTTGCCATTTTCTCTATCTGCTCGGGTGATAGTGTAGGATTCAGGGATGGCTAGCATCAGAGAAGGCCCTGCGGCGGCATGAAGCCAAGTTTCTTAAACTGCTAGGAAGTCGAGGTCATTGTCTTTGATTAGGTCAGCTATGTCAGTTGCGTGTGCAACTACAGATCTTGCGTTTATAAGCGCGCCTTTGATCAGAGAAGGTTTAGTAGGGATTGGAGGGTGAGGAGGGTTTTGTTGGACCTTAGGGGCCAATGGTTTGTTGCATTTCGTTTCAGTTTTTTAGGTAACGCGTTACCGGTAGTAACACATGGTAAGTCCAGCAAGGAATTAGGGGGTGTGTTAAGGTTGGGTAGAGTCTCTTTATAGATGTTGACTAGAGGTGCTATTATAGTGAACCTAGAGGCGAGCCTTAAGTTTCTAAGGATGCCACGGCAATGTTGATTTGGGGTCGGCTTGGTGGCAAACTGTACAATCCATTGCGCAGGCGTGAGTGTGGAAGGACTGTTGTAGTTGATAAGATTCATGTGGTCATTTTCCCCGGTTGGAATTAGTTTGGGTAGGAATGGAGTAGGTTTGATGGAGTCAGAGAGCAATATTGCTTGTGCGGGGGGGTGGAGGAAGGTGTTGGTTTAGTATTGCAGTACATTTCTCTAGCGAGTAATGGGACGAGTGGTACAGCTAGTAGGTGTCCCAGTAGGGATGGATTTAATATTGCAGTAATGATAAGCTTAAAGAGAATTATAGTGTGACAAATATAGGGGTAAGTGTAGTAGTTAGAGGCCCAGAATTGGCAAGTGGGGCAAATATATATACCATAGGCTAGGTGCGATTTAGCAAACAGTGCAAATCTATGCAATGGGCAAGCCAAATTGTTAGCATTTGGGCATACCTATAGGCAGTACGCTGAAAAGCCGAATATATGCTGTAGGCTAAAGCATAGAAGGAGTTGGCACGTAAGGTAAGTATATATGCAGTGGGCAGACTACAATTAGCAAACAAAGCAAAGGTATATGCAGTTGGTCTGTCTGTCTCTTAGTATTTGGGCATACATATAAGCAGTAGGTGAGGCACGGTATGTAAACAATAGGTTAAAAACATAAGATTAGCACATAGGGCACACATATAAATCTTGGGGAAAGGGTAGTAAGCAAACAGGGCAGATATATATGCAACGTGCCAGTCCAGTTGTTAGCATTTAGGCATACAGATACAAAAATAGGCCAGTGTGCATGGATTAACAGTTAGGTTTGTAGGCATTCTGTTACTTGCAGTGTTGGTATCGTGACTATGTAGGTACAACAATTATTTCGTCAAATTGATAGGATATGCTCGGTAATGCAGTATCCTTAGGCATGGCTACCGAGCGCTACGTGCTGTGATCGGTATGGTTATAGGTCACATAGTGGGGCAAGTGTTTATACTAAGCTAAGTAACAAATTAAGGGTGTTGACAATAAGGCAGATGCTGAGAGCAATCGCATAGTGTGAAGTGCGTAGGGCAGCAATGCACAAGTAAATTACAGTGTTGCTGGAGGAGTCAGATTTCTACAGTGACGATCGTAAGGGGACTGTAGATGGGTCGTAGGTTGCAGTAGCCGGGCGCTTACCTTAGTTTGGGGTTCAATATAGACAGACTGTGTGTTTGGGCCCAGATGCTGGAGTTGTGTCCCGCTCCTCTGCAGCTCGCAGCAGACAGCAGCAGACAGGTCCTTATATCGAGGTCCATTTAGGTAGAGGTCCACAGTTTCAGTGGCGGCTCATCCATAATGGGTGATGGGGCGTTGACCCACAGGTCTTGGCCCCCCTCTCACCCATTATGAAGGAGCCGTCAGCCGAGGAGCCAGCCCAGTGAAACACTGAGCACCCCCTCAGCTGCTTTTTTCGAGCTGATGGAGCACTCCTGGGCCGGCTGAACTGTCAAAGGGAAACATTGTTTTGAATGGATTGTGTCCTACCACGTACTCCTCATCTTATGATATTCATATCCGCCAGCTTCGCTGCTGCTTCGGAAAACATTTTCTCGGCAGAGGGCGCTGTGCACAAGGTCGTGGCATTGACGTCCCTCGACGGGCTCCGTACCGTGTCGACATCACCATCAGTATAAGTAGCTTGTGCCGCGCCCGTTGGCTTCAGTTCCGTTTTTCCGATCGCTTAGCTCTCGGGAACGACGTGCTTTGAAATTTTCTTCAAGGAAATGTCGTCTTCTTCCACCCCTTCTACTCTCAAGATGGGGTTAAAGAAATGTATCGACTGCGGCTCGAAAATGTCGATTACAGACCCTCACAGCGTTTGTCTTTGGTGCCTAGGTTCAGACCATCGAACCGGCGACTGTGGCTCCTGTCAGTCGATGACGGAGAAGGCTCTTCGTGAGAGAAAAGGTAAACTGGCGGTGGCGCGGGAAAATTCCAAGGCCTCTTCGAAGGCCTCGTCAAATAAATATAAAAAGTCAAGCGATTCGAAGGAATCGGATCGCCGTAAACATTCTAAGAGGTCTCAATCATGCAGTAGTTCGAGACGTTCTTCATCTTCATCAAAGAAAGTTAAAAGGAGACTTAGCTCTCCCTCCTTGTCCTCTGATACGTCTACCGAATTGGTAAGATATCCTACCAAGTCGGATTCCCAAAGAAAATGGGATGAATTTAGAAGGAAGATGATGAAGGTCTTTTAGAATGCGGCCTCAACCACCTCGAAGAAACCTCAAAAGAGCCAGACCCTGGTCGCTCCATTGGATGACACAGGGAAGTCAGGAACTACTGTGGAAAGATCCAGTAGTAAATGTGAACATCGAAAATCTCGAGTCGATGTCAAATCTTCGAAGACTCATTGAGTATCGAGTGTTTCCCCGGCACCGACAAAGAAACATAAATCATGGAAGCCCTCGACGACTTTGTCGACTCCATCAGTGCCAACATTGGAACCACAGGTGTTTCGACACCTTTGGCAAAGACGTCATCGGTGTCTTCTAAGATTCCTTCGATACCATTGAAGATTCCTTCGACCCAATCTCAAGCACAGGAAAGGAGATTTACTTCTTTACCTAAGTCAGACTTCTTTAAGTCTATGGACCTCATTACGAGTTTGGGGGTAGTCATGGGCATAGCTACCCCCAAACCCGGGTCCGGGTTCCTTGAATGGGGAAATACCAGGCCATTCCGACCTTGGAGGGCCCGGTATTTCCCCATTCAAGGAACCTGGACCTGGTACATCCCCATTCCCATTTGAGCCCTCATAGGTCTCAATGGGAATGGGGAGGATGCTAACAACGGGCCCGTTAATGAAGGTCCCGTTGTTAGCATCCTAGTCTGCTCGCTGGAGTTTCTCCTTTTGGAGTGCAATATGGTACCAGAGAGGTTCCAGAAGAATTAATCGATCCAGAATCGAAAATGAGAGACCTATGTGACACCCTTCACTCTGCTAGTGGCATTGATACGTCACCTGACCCCACAGAACATGCAGATTCAGGGTACAGGAGTTTGATGAATAGGGTTGTGGAATACAGCTCTGTGTGTCCACTCAGCGGCTCGGTGCACTCCGCTCATCCACCAGCCCCCTGCACTCCGCTCATCCACCAGCCCCCTTCTCCACTCCACGGGGTCCTGGTGAGCCTGTGGCCGTTCGTGGAGCCAGCGTCGGGGCCCTCCTGGAGCCTCCATTTGTCTCCCGCCCTCCCTATATCCGAGCAGAGTTGGGGCGGCATTGAGCGTCCCCTCTGCAGCTCTGAAGTGCTCGGCTTCCTTGTTGGCCCCCTCCTTCACTACGCCATTCCTGGTAAGCCTGCAGCAGTGCCTGGATCAGTCATCGGGATCCCATGGGACCTCCACCTGCCGTGTCCGGGCCGCAACGGGGCGGCACTGGGAGTCCCCTCCGTGGCTCTGAGGCACCCGCCTCCTCAACGGCCCCCTTCTCCACTACGCGGAGCCCTGGTGAGCCTGCAGCCACACCTGGAACCAGCTTCAGGACCTCCTGAGTGGTAATTGGTAATCTACTTGCCCCTTGCCCTTCCTATACCCGGGTGAAAACGGGGTGGCTCTGTGTGTCCCCTCAGCAGCTCCATGTTGCTCAGCTCCTCCTTCGGCTCCCTGAGCACCGGCGGGCTGGCTGCGGTCTGAGGTGCCGCCATCTTGACATGCCCTTCTTCATCATCTTTAATCCACTACTGCAGCCTCTCTGAGCCTCCAATTGGTTTCCACATCCTGTGTTCCGACGAGAACGAGTTGGCTCCATGTTCCTCCATACCTGCACCTGATCATTCCACCGCTTCACTGGCTCTCTGAGTCCTTGAGGGACCACAGTGATTACTGTTGACTGCAGAAGCAGTATCAGGAACCTCACAGTTTTTTTCCACTGTCCTTTGAAGTGCCCTATGGAAGGGGAGAACTGGGTCCTTCTGGGGGCCTCGGTCAAGTATATCAGTCATATCATCCTGATCAAATGTGGGTGAGGATCTACCCCAGCCCATGTATTGATTGATTGATTTATTTATTTATAGAGCGCTTTACACCAAGGTGCTGTACAATGGAACAACAAAGTACAGAGTAATAACAACAAATAACATTGGGAATAAAAACTACAACTTGAATCATTCAACAAAACAGTGCAAAGAGCAATTAGCATCTTTATCTTCCCCTTCTCCTCCGTCCTCCACACGCTAGATTGGTCCCAACCTGCCCCATTCTCCAGCTCCAACTCTGCTCCCACAGTCCTCGGTTCACCCGGCACCGGCTGTGGTCTGTACGCTGCTTCTCCATTGCTGTTCTTTCCTCCTCAGGGCACCTTATCAACGAGTGTAGCTTTCTTCATTCTACCCTGATACCACCCACAGCGGTTCGACCAACCTATGCCCGTCTGCTTACGCCCAGGTGCAGCAGCCCATAACTGCTACTCACTTTCATGTCTCAGGCACCTGGTCTCCCCCAGCCATCACTTTGAGTACCTACTCCCTATGACTCTCTTGGCTCCTGCTGGTCGTCTCTCTGCACTGGACCCGTGACCACCTTGTAACAGACCAAACTTTGGTACCATCTACAGCGGTCCGGCCATCCTGTGCCTGTTTGCTCACACCCAGGTGCAGCAGCCCAAAACTGATACTAATTTTCTTGCCTCAGGCACCAGTTCTCCTCCAACCACTACCTCGAGTGCCTACTCCCTCTGACCCTATTGATTCCTGCCGGTCATCCTTCAGCTCTGGACCCGTGACCATCTTGCAACAATTCAGAATTACCACCTCATTTTCCTGCCTCAAGCTCCTGGACTCCTCCAACCGCAGTCTCGAGAACCTACACCCTCTGACTCTTGTGGCTCCTTCCGGCTATCTCTCACCACTGACTTGAGTCCACTTTCGACGCCATCCTCTCTTGGACTCCCCAACTTGAATCCCCCTGACCCTATGTGATCTGCCATATCTCCCTTCTACCTCACCCTCCCCCCTCTCCCCTCCCTTCCCCCTCCTCCTCTCCCTTCTACTCTCCTCTTTCCTCCTTATGCCTAGTCCTCTTCACTATCCTCTGCCCCATTCCCCCAGTCACCCTCCTTCCTTTTCTCACCGCCCTAACCTTCTCTACCCCCTCACTGCCAGCCACGCTGCCCTCATGAACACTGCTCTCTGGAATGCCAGATCCATCTGTAACAAAACCGCTGCTACCCATGATCTATTCTTTCGTCTTAACCTTCATTTCCTCTGCCTAACTGAAACCTGGATTCCCCCTCATAACACCTCTGTCCCCGCTTCCTTAACAACCTCTTCTTCATCTTTCATCCATACCCCCACCCCTCTGGCCGTGGTAGAGGTGTCGGTCTCCTGTACCACCCCAAATACATCTCCTCCTCATCATCTCCAACTCTCCCCTCTTTCCCTTCCTTTGAATTCCTCTACAAGTCTTTCTCCTCTCCCCAGCCTATTTCCTTCCTGATCATCTATCGTCCACCTGGCCCTCTCTCCTCCTTCTTTGAAGACCTGGATCACCTCCTCTTACTTATTTCTCCCTCCCCTCTCCTCTTACTGTACTTGGCGACTTTAATATCCATCTTCCTTCTCCCCCGCAATCTTCTCCCCTCCTCTCCATCCTTGATTCCTACCTCCTCTCCCCCTTCCTTCATCCCCTACTCACTCCTCTGGTTCCACTCTTGACCTCATCTTCAACTCCTCCTATCCCTCCTCCCCTGTCTCTTCTCTTCCTGTTTATCTCTCAGACCATGCCTTACTCTCGTTCTCCCTTTCTCCTCTCTCACGCTCCACTAATACTAATCCCTCCCCTATAATCTACTCACGTCGCGACCTGCGTGATTCCGACACGTTGTGACGATACCCACTCCTGCTCCACACTCTCTCCTCCTTCGGGTTCAAAGGCCCTGTTCTAAAATGGCTATCTTCTTACCTTTCCTCCCGTTCCTTTGCTGTTTCATGGGGAGGCCAGACCTCTCCTTCCTTCCCTCTTATTTACGGTGTTCCTCAAGGCTCTGTACTTGGTCCTTTCCTCTTATCTCTCTACACCTCCCTCATTGCCCCTGTTATCTCCTCCTTTGGCATCTCCCATCATTTCTATGTGGACGATACTCAACTCTTTCTCTCTTTCTCCTCCTTCACACCTGACCTCCACCTTAAACTCTCCTCTTGTCTCACAGCCATCAAGAACAGGATGTTCTCCCGCTTTTTCTCTCTTAACACTGATAAAACTGAAGTCCTTTTCTTCCCCTCTAATACTCTTCCCCCTTCTTCTCCTCCCCCTTTCATCCACTTTCCTCCCTCCAATCTCCCTATCTCCACCCATGCTCGCAATCTAGGCGTTCTATTTGACTCCTCTCTCACCTTCTCGCAACACATTTCACTCACCTCCCGCTCCTGCCGATATCACCTCTACAATATTCGCAAAATCCGTCCCTCCCTCACATTCCACGCTACCAAATTCCTAATCTCCTCTCTCATCTTTTCCCGCCTCTTCTACTGCTCCTCTCTAATCTTCGGACTTCCTGCATCTCCGCTTGCCCCTCTTAAATCCATATACTATTCTTACCCTTTGTCTCTTTACCTCCCGTGACTCCACCTCCTCCTCGCTCTCTCACCTTTGCTGGCTACCTTTCCACCTACAACTAAAATTCCACCTTCTCTGGCTTGTTTTCAAATCCCTCCATGGTCTTGGTCCTCCTTATCTCTCCTCCCTCTCTCCTTCTACTCCCCCTCTCGCTCCCTTCGTTCCGCTGACCACTTCCTTCTCACTGTACCTCCTTCCCCCTGCGCTTCCTCCCGGTTCCGCTCCTTCCAACTTCTTGCTCCTCTACACTGGAACTCACTGCCCCTCTCAATCCGCTCTTCCACTACCCTCACCTCATTTAGCACTTCCTTTAAATCCCTCCTCCTCCATTATCCTCCTTGAAGCCCCCGACTGCCCTCTTTACCCCCCCTGTTTGCCCATCTTCCAATGCCTCTCTCCCCTCTCCCATTAAACTCTCTCTCCCTTCCTTTTACACTCATTCAATCCTTCTCCTGCCCCCCCTCAACACTCCCACTATTCCCACTCCACTCCCCCCTCTCAGTTAATTGCTCTTTGCACTGTTTTGTTGAATGATTCAAGTTGTAGTTTTTATTCCCAATGTTATTTGTTGTTATTACTCTGTACTTTGTTGTTCCATTGTACAGCACCTTGGTGTAAAGCGCTCTATAAATAAATAAATCAATCAATCAATACATGGGCTGGGGTAGATCCTCAGCCACATTTGATCAGGATGATATGACTGATATACTTGACCGAGGCCCCCAGAAGGACCCAGTTCTCCCCTTCCATAGGGCACTTCAGAGGACAGTGGAAAAAAACTGTGAGGTTCCTGATACTGCTTCTGCAGTCAACAGTAATTTTCCGAAGAAGTACAGAACTGTGAGTTCTGACCCCGATTACTTAAGGAGGCATCCCGCCCCAGAAAGTCTGGTTATTCAGGCAGCAACTTTGTCAAGACAAACAGCCTATCCATCTATCCCCCCGTATAGAGAGGATAAGAAGGTGGATGCTTGGGTCCGTAAGGCCTTTACCTCGGGTAGCATGGCTCTCAAGTCTACAAATGTCACCTGTACCCTGGTCAGGTTCACCCATACCCTGTGGGACTGCATTTCGGCAGCGGCTGATCATATTCCGGAAGGCGAGGAAAGGGAAGGCTTCCTGAATATTGTCAAGGATTGAAAGGAGGCAATGGGGGAATGTCTCTAGTCTGGACTGATACTGCTGATAGTATCAGCAGATCCATGGCTGCAAGCACTGTGCTATGCAGATTTGCGTGGTTGAGGAAGTCAGGGTTTGCACCAGACGTGCAGGCCAGACTACTCAACATGCCTTTTGATGGCTTGAGGCTGTTTGGCAGTAAAGCTGATGAAAGCTTAGAAAAACTGCAGACCTCAAAAGCGGTGGTTAAATCTCTTAGCGCCTCTATGCGACAGCCTCCGAAACTTTATTCAGGCTCATCTTCCTGGAGAGGTCGTTCTTTTCGGTACTGCTCCTCTTTTGGTAGAGGAAGAGGACAAGCCATACAAAGAGGTAAAAGAAATGTCACTCGTGGGGGACAAGGAAAAATTGCAAAACCAGCCTCAGGAATGGCATCTTTGCCCTCAGCCGCACCTGCAGCCGCCTCCAAGTCACTCTGAGGCCTTATCACACAAAACCCCGGTGGTAGGCAGAATCTCACAATATCTGAAAGAATGACAGGGCATTACTTCAGATGCTTGGGCACTGGAGACAGTAGCTCAAGGTTACTGCCTTCCCTTCCTAAAAAGGCCCCAGAACCATCCACCGGGAACCAACTCTGTCAAAATTCCAAATCCGCTCCTTGTGCAGGAAAGTTTAACCCTGCTAGAGAAAGGTGCAATAGAACATATACCTGTAGCGGAGAGTAACAAGGGTTGGTAATCCCCCCCTACTTTCTCATCCCAAAGAAGGACGGAGGATTGAGATCCATCTTGGATTTAAGAAACTTGAACAAGTACCTCAGGAAGGACACGTTCAAGGTGGTAACCCTTTCTCAGATCCTTCAGGCTCTTCAACTCCAAGACTGGTTGGTATCATTGGACCTTAAGGATGCTTACTTTCATGTACCAATCCATCCCAAGCACAGAAAGTACCTGAGGTTCGCAGTTGGCGGTTCTCACTATCAGTTTCGAGTTCTGCCATTCGGGCTGACCTCCGCCCCGAGGGTTTTCACCAAACTGATGGCGGTTGTGGCAGCGAGTCTCAGTAGAGGGGGGATTCATGTCTACCCTTTCCTGGATAATTGGTTGATCTGAGTGCGTTCTCCCGAACAAGCTCAGGAACATCTTTCGATCACCTGTCACTTCCTTCACAAACTGGGCTTCCCCCTCAATTTCAAGAAGTCTTACATGATACCATCCCAAAAGCTCCAGTTTATCGGAGCAGTCTTGGATACTTCCTCGGGCAAAGCCTTGCCTCCTGAGGTGAGAGCTCTCCACATTCTGCAGATGGTAACAAAGTTCCAAAATGCCCAGCATCGGCCTTCGATTTTCTGAGGTGGCTCGGCCTCATGGCATCCTGCATTTTTTTGGTGCCACAGGTTCGACTGAGGATGAGATCTCTTCAATGGGCCCTCAGAACTCAGTGATCCCAATTCCCGGGGAGTATGTCGGATCTTCTGCAAGTCCCGAGCACAGTCGCTCAGGATCTACTATGGTGGGCTTGCAACAACAACATCCTCAAAGGAGAATCTTTTTGGCAACCAAGGCCGGAGATAACAGTAGTGATGGACGCCTCACTCACGGGGTGGGGAGCCCACACCAACGATCTGACAATCAGCGGTCGTTGGTCTCCATCATGGTCCAAACTACACATGAACCTATTGGAGCTGAGGGCAATCAGACTAGCGCTTAAGGCCTCCTGCCCTCTGTACAGGGAAAGAATGTCCTGATAATGACGGACAACGCAGTGGCCATGCACTACCTCAACAAGAGAGGAGGCGTAGGATCACTACCACTGTGCAGAGAGGCAATGCAGCTCTGGCTCTGGGCAATAAAAGAAGGAATCTCTCTATCGGTAGTTCACCTAGCCGGAGAGCAGAACACGGCGGCAGATGCTCTGAGCAGGCAGAGCACAGTTTCCCGCGAGTGGGAGCTAGCTCAGGAAGTCCTTCTGGAGATCTTCGCCGTTTGGGGAACCTCTCAAGTGGATCTGTTCGCCACCACGGTCAACTGGAAGTGCGAATGGTACTGCTCATGGGAATTTCCTCCGAGAGGAGCTCTAGAGACGCGTTCGTGGTGGACTGGAAGTTTCCACATCTGTACGCGTTTCCTCCAGTCCACGTGATTCCTTGTGTAATCAGGAGGTTGAGAAAGTTCCGGAAAATCATGATCCTAATTGCCCCGGATTGGGCCAGGAGGACGTGGTACCCAGACCTTCTGGACATGTCCATCTGCCCTCCAATGCGTCTTCCGCAAAGAGAGGATCTTCTCTCGCAAGAGGAAGGGCAGGTTCTCCATGCAGAGGTCAAAACACTCAACCTTCACGCATGGTTTCTGAGAGGTTGGGATACAATGATTGAGATCTTCTGGATGAAGTAATGGAGATTTTGCTTTCGGCCAGAAGACCAGCAACTAAAACCCTCTACCGATGTCGTTGGAATAAATTCAGTATCTTGTGCAGGGATAAGAATGTGGACCCTTTTCAAAGTGGCACCACAATGGTGCTTTCTTTCCTATTGCATCTAGCTAATCTGGGACTCCAGATCGGGACAATTAAAGGATATCTGGCTGCACTGTCCATTTTCAAGCGCTCCTCGGAAGAGGTTTCCTACTTCAAAATTCCATTAATCATTCAATTCTTGAAAGGGCTTACTAATGTGTACCCTCCAGTCCCTTTTCATGTCCCAATTTGGGATTTAAATCTGGTACTTAAGTTTCTAACTTGTATACCTTTTGAGCCTCTGCACTCCTATCTCTTGAGGCTTCTAACATTAAAAGCGTTCCTTCTTGTGGCATTAACATCAGCCCGCAGGGTAAGTGAGTTACAGGCTCTCTCATGCAAACCTCTGTATACTACTTTTTACAAGGACAAAGTAGTTCTTAAGGTTAAACCCTCTTTCTTACCAAAAGTAGTTTCCGACTTTCACTTGTCACAAAAGATCATATTACCAACGTTCTACCCTCCTCTTCATTTGGGCAAAGAAGAGGAGAGATTGCATAGACTGGACCCTAAAAGGGCTTTCCATTTTTACATTTCAAGAATATCAAAATTGCGTCAGCATGACCACATTTTTGTAGGTTATACTGGCCACAAATTGGGATTAGCAGTGACAAAACAGACCATATCCCGCTGGATCATTTTGGTTATAATTGAGTGCTGCAAATTGGCGGGAAAGGACCCACCGGATGGGCTTCAAGCCCATTCCACTAGGGGGATGGCTACTTCTGCAGCTCTGAAGAGGGGAGTCCCTGCAGCAGATATTTGTTCAGCTGCAACTTGGGAATCAATGCATGTCTTCATCAAGCATTATTGCTTAGATGCTTCTTCTTCCAATGAAGGTTTATTTGCCAAAGCGGTACTCCATTCCATCCATGACAAAAATAATTAGTACTCCCACCTCCAAAATTACCACTGCTATTGGAGTCTATCATAAAATGAGGAATACATGGGAGGACACAATCCATTCGAAGAACAAGTTACTTACCAACTATAACGTTCTTTCCACTGGATGTTCCTCCCACGTATTCCTCATCGCCCCTCCCATCCTACCCCACAGTACAGTTTAAGTTATTTACACTTTTCTCACACGAAGGGACTTTCAGTCATGAGGCACGCCTGGGTGTTCCTCGAATATTTCCTCAAAAAAACAGAACTGAAGCCAACGGGCGCGGCACAAGCTACTTATACTGATGGTGACGTCGACACGGTATGGAGCCCGTCGAGGGACATCTACGCCACAACCTCGTGCACAGCGCCCTCTGCCGAGAATACTTTTTCCAAAGCATCAGCAAAGCTGGCAGATACGAATATCATAAGATGAGGAATACGTGGGAGAAACACCCAGTAGAAAGAATGTTACAGTTGGTAAGTAACTTGTTCTTCCCTTTGACAGTTTAGTTCCCCAGCCTTGCAAGCTCAATGAGCCATGCATGGCTGGGGGTATTTTGCTTCCTCAGCCTTGCATAGCTCATTGGAAATGCTGGCTGAGGGTGTTTTGCTTCCTCAGCCTTGCATAGCTTATTGGAAATGCTGGCTGGGGATGTCTGTGTGTGCAAGGAGGGTGCTCCTGTGCCTCCTCCCACATACAGACAGAGCAGACTGGAGTGGGGTGTCTTGTTGGCCAAGTTTGGGTCTCTGTACGCATGTGCAGGAACCAGGAAGCTTCAGGATTCCAGTTCATGCTAGTAGGGGCTGGAGCGCTGGGGAGGAAACTTCAGGACCGACGGCAGAAGTTACCTTTATGTTCATGTATTTATTTAAATATGTGTATGGATGTGCGCATGCTTGTGTTGTGTGTGAGTGTATTATGATGGATACTCATGGGAATGAGAGAGTGCTTGCTGTGTGTATCTTATGTAAATATATGTGTTTGTATGTTCATCATGAATATATTATTTAAATATGTGTATGGATGCATGTATATCATGGGTGAGTGCATGATGATGGATGCTTGTGTGAATGAGAGTGCTTGCTGTTTGTATGTTGTGTAAATGTATGCGTTTGTATGTTCATCATTTATTTATTAGTTAAATATGGTTTCGCGGTCATTTGGTCGAAAATAAATGGTCGACAGGACAATTGGTCGACACCAAAAGGTCGACAGGTCAACTGGTCGAATTTTTTTTTTGTGCTTTTTCACATTTTTTTTTTTTTTTGGGGGGGTGGGTCTCCCCAACCCCCTTTTTTTGGCTAAAAACCCTTTTTTTCCCTAAACGAAAACCTGAAAAATATATATATAAATTAAAAAAAATTCGACCATTTGACCTGTCGACCAAATTGTGTCGACCAATTGTCCTGTCGACCATTTGTCTGTCGACCATTTGACCGGACACTGTTAAATATGTGTATGGATGCATGTGTTATGAGTGAGTTTATGATGATGGGTACTTGTGTGAATCAGAGAGTACTTGCTGTGTGACTGTTGTGTGAATGTGATTGTGTGTGTGTTTGTGCTGGTACATGGAGCTGATTTTGGTGAGTGGGGCATAGAGGGGTTGTACAACAAAGGTATTTTACATAATCCTGCTCCTTCTGAGGCGCTGTGGGGCCCAGGCGACAGGGATGGTATTTTCTTTACTTGACATCTATGATAGAGGTCTAGTAAAAAAATACCATGCCTGCCCACTGTGCCCCCCAGTGCCTTGCATACACACATAATCACTTTAATTTTGTGTGTGTTAGACTCTGTGGGGCCCAGGCGACTGGGATGGCATTTTTTTACTGGATATCTATCATAGATGTTTAGTAGAAAAAATACCATGCCTACCCCCTGGGCGCCCCAGCGCCTTGCACACAGGTATCACTTTAATGTGTCCCTGTGGGGGACAGGGATGGTATTTTTTTTACTGGGCCTCTATGATAGGTGTTGTAAAGTAGCCCCTCAACGTTTACACCAGAAAAAATACAACTCGCTAGGGAAAAAAGCCCAGCAGACCTCTTGCAAGGCGAAACAAAGCTTTATTTCCACAAAAATATAAATGCACCTGCAAAGAACTCTGCTGCCATGCAACGTTCTGGCAAAATCAGTACGAACAACACTTTATGAAGGCATACAGCATCATCAGTGACGTAAATTACATACTCTGTAATCCTGCATAACTGGTTGGTTCAGTCTGTATACATAGGCTACATGCTCCTTAAGGGATGCCAGGCCATTGGTCCCAGCCCCTTCTGTCCATCTTCTTCCAAGTTGTTTCCTCCTCTCGCGTCATCGGGCATGAAGCTACCACTGATTGGCATTTATGTGAAAAAAAAGCAATATAAGCTCTATCTCTAACCTGATGTGCACTTGGTACTTCGGACATGGGCTAAAAGGACACTTTGAGGCCATCACCTCTAACAAACTACAGTTCGATTCCAGGCACATTGGCGCCCAACCAAATTAGCCCACCCTCGTTTTAGCTATGTTGTTTTATCTTTCCCAGCACCATGCAGCACAAATCACACAACCTGTGGTGAAGGTGACTGAGCCCTGTTTTCAGATCTTTTCTGATCGATTGGGGGTTTAACAGTTTTATGGTTGGTGGCCTGGGACTGACTGGTACCTCTGAATGTTGGGGGTCTTGAGGCTGGGACTTTTGGGTGCGATTACTTAGTGCAGGGACAGGAAGGGTCGGAGGCTCATGCCCTCCTTCTCGTGTGATCTCTTTTCACAGTGAGCTCTCAACCCCCTCGTGGCCTTGCAGAGCCTAGGAATCTCTGCATCTCTGCTCTTCCTCACCGGTGCCCAAGCTACTATACATTTCAGCCTGCATATACTTTATTTCTATGTGTGTGACTCGGGGCTTGCAGCCCTGACTTCAGCGCAAAACTAGGCCTCAATTCCAATATGGCTGCTACTATTCAAAATGGCCTTTAATTCCCCAGGCATACTAGAGCAAGATGCTCACCCCTTTCCTTCAATATGGCTGCTAACGACACCTCCCATCCCCTGTTACCTTCCCTTGCCCCTACTGTACCTTCCTGAGCCTCTGTTTCATCTGAAAGCACTGTGGAGGTCTGGGATGGGATCCGGGACGATCGCCCTTCCTTCCCAACATTCCCCCCTTTCGTTAAACCTACATTAACAACTCCCATGTGAGCCCACCGTCCTTTTCACCCCTTCTTTCCCTTTCTAAACTTTCAGCTCCCAAATATGTAGGTGACCTTTCCTTGGGTACCCATGCTTTACATCTGGCCCGTAAATTTTCTCCTGCCTGAGCATATTACTCAAGGGTACATGTCATATATATTCATCTTCTATACCCTGCTAAATCTACCCAGCGTTCATTGTAGTTCACAGGGTCAGGTGGGGGAACTGTGGTGGTGCCTGGGCGGTGGAGACATTGCTCTATCGAAACCATGCATGGCTTATTTGGATCGTCAGTTTGAACTGCACTATCATTTGTACCACGAGGGACCCCTTGTGCCCCAATTAAAACCATCATCCTTGCTCTGCTAGGCACTGCTTTGGCATAACATCCAAGTCCCAGCTGGCAGGTGCAGAATATGGCCAATACAAACATGACCATGGGAACCAGCATCTTCACGAACGTATGTATGCAGTGAACCCAATTCTTTTTTAGGGTTGTGCAAAGCTTGGAAAGTTTACTCTTGAGCAGACCATTGATCCTCTCCACAACTCTGTTGGTCTAGGGGTGGGAAATTGTACACATCCAATGCTTGATGCCCAATAATGCAGTAATTTCCTTTAAAAGCTAATTAAAGAAATGTGTGCTGTTATTGGACCTTGGTACTTTGCACATGCCCCATCAAGGAAAGACTTCTCTCACCAAAAATGTGGCCACGCATTTTGCTTCAGGGTGTGCACAAGGACCAGCCTCCACCCACCGTGAGAAAGGACACACAACCACTATTAGGCAGTGGCATCCATTACACTGTTCGCCCATATATGCCTAGTCGATATGGAACTCACGGAATGGCCCAGTAGGGTGTGGCAGTGTACCTCAGATAGTTCGCAAAGGAAAGCGAGCACTATAACTCTGACAGGTGGTTCGGTTGATGACCATTTTGGTGATTGCCTCCGCCAGATTGGGGGCACACCAGTCTGCTTGTATATCTGTGGCAATGTGATGTTTGGATACATAAGAAGGGTGATACAGTTAGTCAAATGCGACCACCAGCAACTCGTACTGCCCGATGTTTCTTGTTGCCAAAATAAATCTTCTGGCGATTGCTTACATCCTGTTTTTATCCACAACTCTTTCTCTTCCTGTGGGGATCGTCCCTGCAATTCTATTAGTGGGCAATCAGTAAGGAATTGTAGGAGTCTGGCAATTGCTCTCTGTTCTGCACTACCACTAGGTACTCAGGGACATTCGGCACCGGTAAATATGCTGCTTTCTTGGCCGCCACATCTGCAGCACCATTGCCGAGTAAGACCTCTTTGGTATCGTTAGTATAGGTGGTGCAGTTTACCACTGCTGTCAAGGATGACTGGGATAGAGCGTCAATTAGTTTGTCTAACAGTGATGCATGTTGTACCAGGGATCTGTCAGCTCTCCTAAAACCCCTCCTCTTCCACCGTGCCAAGCCTGCATGCACTGTTATGGTGACGTAAATTGAATCAGAATATAAGGTGACGCAGCACATTTGAGACACTGAAAGCACCTCAATGAGCGTTATAAGTTCTGGTGCTTGGGTCGAATAGTGCGTAGGTAATCTCTTCTGCAACAATACTTTGTATACCCCGTCCACCAGGCGTACTGCTGCCGCCCCAGTATGCCTCAAACCTGAAATCTGGTAGATAGTTGCTGACCCATCAATGAAAAGCACTTTCCCCCCGCAAGTGGGCTATCTCTTGACTTTGGGAAATCGCCCCCTCCCCCTCCAAAGTCACACAATCATGTGCTACCAGATCTTCCTTGGTGCAGTGCTCTGCTACAAAGGTGGCCGGAATTACAGTTCTGCACTTCACAATATGAATGTTGGGGCTGGACAGGATGATTTCATACAGAGACACCCGCTGCACAAGTGGATTTGGTGCGCTCAATAATGGCAAACACTGCGGGCTCCACATACAGTGTCACAGAGCACACCATAGCAATTGTGGAGCCTTTCTCAATTGCAAATGCAGCTGTTGGCATGGGAACTGGCCTTGCATTACAGAATTTAGCAGTCCGCTTTAGTAGGCCAATGGCTTGTGGCCCATCATTCTTTTTTGTATCAGTACAGCAGCCATCAATTGGCCATCTGAATGAGAAAAGAGATAGAACTCTTGTGTATAATCAGGAGTGGCCAGCACTGTTTCCATGGAGATCAGTTCTTTCAGAGTGTTAAAATTGGCAAGCATACCCTCCATCCAGGCAATTTTATGGTAATTCTTTTTTGAGCAGGGTCCTGGTATATGCTACATAGTCTAGGATCCATGCCCTACAGTTTTGCATCTCTTTTACAGTTTGGGCTTTGGAGTACTGTGCACTGATGCAGCGCGATCAGGTATCATTCTCTTCCCATGTACAGAAATTAGCTGGTCCAAATAGAGCACTTCTTGGAGACAATATTGCAGCTTCGCCTTAGCTTCCTTGTACCCATTGTACACCAGTAGCTGCAGGAGTTTGATGGAATCCTTCCTGCACTGCTGCTCACTGTCACTACACACCAGCAAATAATCAACGTACTGAATGATGGTTCTGGGCACTTGGATGTTCCCTAAGTCAGCATGTAGTATCCTGTTGAAAATGCTGGGGGCCTCACAGCACCCCTGGGACATTCTTGTGTGTTTAGAATGCATTCCCCCATGCATAAACGCGGTGTGGTACTGCGAATCGGGGTGCACGGGTACGCAGAAGAGGGTGTTTTTAAGATCTACCACAGTGAAGTGGGTCGCCTCGTTAGGAATGCTGCATTGTATCATCATAGGGTTTGGAACTACAAGAAATTCTGCCTGGACAATGTCGTTTAGAGGACAAAGGTCCTGAATCATACCCCAACTACTCCTTTTCCCTTTTTTATCAGATAGATTGCTGTGTTACATGGGGAGGTAGAGGGCACTATTATCCCCTGATTAAGGAGTGCCACAATGGTGTCTCGTATGCCCTCCGCTGCTTCTTTGGACAGCAGGTACTGTTTAACTCGGGGCAACTGTTCTGTCTTGATGGTCGTGTAGATATGAGATACCTCCGTCCCCAAGTACCACACGGGTAAAGTAAGAACCAATACCCGTGCAATCTTTGAGGCCACAGGTGTAGAGTGTCGTCAGCCTGGAACCGGGAACGCTGGAAGAACCCCCTAACCGCTGCAGGGCAAGAAAGGGTTATATTATATAGTGACAGCGAGTAGTGCTTACTTGTAACAAAGCTTAAACCCCGGGGCTTACCGAATGAGATTAGGAGGATACCCTGAAGATGGGAGCAGGATAGTACCGGCAGGGGCAGCAGGCTGGCACGGATCTGATGAGACTCTGAATACACCTGAGCCAAGTAGAGATCAAGATCGTAATCCGTGAGAAGTCCAAAAACAGTCCGAGGCCAAAAACCAGCAGTTCAAACCACAGCCAAGGAAAACCAGTTCAATATCCGATATGCAAGCCAGAGGTCGTGATCCAGGTAAACAATGATTGTGCCAAGGTCAAGGGAGATCCAAAAAACAGTCCAGGTAAACATTGCATAGTCCAGGAAATACCAGAATTGCACAAAAAAAACAAACGCCAGACAGTCCTCCGGAGAAGCAGCTGTGAAGCGTTGCTTCCGCGTCTGTTCGCTCCGTTTGAATGCATGGGAGTCACATGACGCGGGTCTCGTGACCGTGGGCCATGTGTCACGTGACCCGCAACGAGGAGAATGATTGGAGATGTCTCCTGCGATGCCGTTGTCGTCTCCTGATCACATGATGGGAGGGTTTCCAGAGGGTCGTGTAATGCTGCTTAGCATGGAGTCGCCACGGCAATCGCCAACATGGAAACATCCATGTAGACTTCGGTCCCCCAGCTGCTGGGAACCCCTGTCTTCGGCTGGGTTGCTGCCGCTACTGCTGAGTATGTGGGTGAGGCTGGGGAGCAGGGGTAAGTGAGTGGGTGTGATTGGACATGACAGCAACACTGCGCCTGGCTTCAGTATTATCCTAACCAGTGCCACTCCCTTGTCTGTAACCTTTCTGGTACTTGCTCTAAGTCACTCGTAAATGGGGGCAGGATGACAAGGGCCATCAAAGAACATTGTACCTTCCGGTATTGTACCATAATATTGCAAGGGATACAAATTGCCAACACTATTTCTCCATCGTCATCCCTGTCCTCAAACAACTCAGCATCTGTCACTTTCTTGAGGGGCACAGTTGGGTCAATACACAGTACTGTCTGCCACTTGCACCCATGAGTATCTGTCCCAACCACAACAATTATTTTAGCCAACACAACCAGGCCCTGTAAATTTAGGGACAATATCATGCCTTCCACAAGCTCTGGGTTTACCACAAGTCAGAAAATGAAATCTGATGGTACCCGCCAAAAACGCCTTGACAATCTGGGGCACCGCATCAAGCAACACCGCTATCCCATATACAAACATGTCTGGGTCTACAGCGATATTACAGACCTCCACCTCGCCTCCTCGGGCCTGAATGATGACCATTGCCCTTAAGGGACACATACCCGGGGTGGCGCAAACCACCACATGGTATGTAAAGAAAATGGTCATGTTCAGCTTGCTCAACAAATTCCGTCCCAACAGATTTATGGGGGAGGCCTCTGAGTATAGTACAGGTGCACTCACCATTTTCCCTCCTATTTTGATAGCTACCTCTTCTGTGTAGAGAACTGTGGCGACAGCCCCATAGAATTCTTGTGTGGCAAGAGTTTAACCTGATAGCTGGAAGTTTCCTTCACTGATGCATGATTTAGTGGCACCTGTATTGACCATAAAGATTAATTGCTTATTACCTATCTGAACAGCCACCAAGGGTTCCTTGCCAGGGTGTGTAGTCATGGACAGTATTGGGCACGCAAGAGCTTTCTGTGGGCTGTCCTAATTAGGATACATTTTGGTACCTGGAAATGTGAAGGGGTTTCCACCCATGACACTGACCCCTCGGCAGGGTGCTACTGTCCCATTGGCTCTGGGTGTGGGTATCTGACCTTTGTATAAAGCATTCTGATGGGCTGCTTGCGGCTGCACACTACGCGATGCTTGGGCCTGCATGTGTGGGGGGTTTAGGGGCAACTGGGTGTAGGCCTCATGTATTTCATAAGGCATGGAGGTGAACCTGGGCAGCTGCGGTACTGTTGGGGTATGTTGACTATATGCATTATACCACCCCCCCTGCCTGCTTTTGCTTTTGCATTCTGTTGCGAAATGTCCCCATTTCCCGCAGCTCCAGCACTGAGACGGTCCCATACCACCTCTGGGTCCATCTCACTTAACCCCCTTCAACCCCCTCTGTTCCCTTGGAACTCTCCTCTTCCCTGTTGCTGACTTCCTTGATGCCACTCAGGATACTGATGCAGGGCTCCACCAACCTACTGCCCCTGTCCTGCACAAGCCAAAACATTGCTCTCCGTACATCTGCGCGAGCTGCAGCCTGCTCCGCTGAATTTGTCTCTGTGTTTGCTATTGCGGCCCCTTCCACTGCTATTTGAGCTAACCCTTTCTGTACTAGTTTTGCTTCCTCCGCCTGCAACCTCTGTGCCATTTCCTTTTCTCGTTATTTAATCCTTTTGCAATGGTGTCTTATTACAGTTTGAATGTCGGCCCACCCCTTCGCCTCTATGCCCACTATCTTGTCAAGCACCTTCTGAACTTCCTTGGGCAATCCCCTTTTGATAACGAAATCAAAAAGAGGAACTGATCGGTCCCACTGGTCACCCGTCTCCGTTCGCCACATCTCCTGCACTTCTAAAATGTATTGAGTGGCATCTTCGTTGTCCACCATAGTATACTGCATTATAGACTGTAAATCAGATGTGTCGGGCTATACCCATTGCAGTGCGTCCCAAACTTGGGCCCTAATGTTATTAATAAGTGCCCCATCATGCGCATCATCATCTTATTTTACTCCAGGGTATCTTGCCTTGACCCACCCGTGCCTGGCCTGGTCCACCACAATTGCGCCAAGTAGACTTTTCATGTCTCCTACTGCCAAAGTAACCTGCACTCTCTGTTTCTCAAAGGCCTATATCCACTTCCCAGACCTGGCAGTAAGGGCCGGGAGCGCCTAGATCAGATTATTTTTATCCATCTGCGCCCTTGGCACATAACAGCATCTGCTTGTCTAGTCCTCGCCCGCTCTCCGCGTGCCACTTCCCTTTTTCCTTGCCACTGCTACCTATCCAGACCTACTCCTTAATCGCTCACCCCACAAACTTTCTACCCTTGGTGTTATTTCTAGAGCCCCTTGCGCCTCATTTCCCTCTTCTACACTGTCCCAGTCTCCTTCCTGTCCTCTTGGTGCGCTTCCCTGTCCAACCTCACTGTCCCATAACCTGCACTTTGTGCCCCTCGATCTTTACTCCCATGCTTCTCGACACACACATCCTTAATAGTGGTGCTGTCCAATCTGAACAAGATGTCCCCGGCCCTCCACTCTTTCAACCCACACACTTGTTTGCTCTCCCCTTCTTTTACTGCCCTCAACCGGGTTAACTCTGCGTGTGCTGCCTCCAATGCCTACTCCAACTCATTCTGTGTTTTGGCTCCTGCTGTGTAATGCTATTTGGGTGTTGGTTGATATGGCAGTGGGGTGGGGCGGTGGCTGGCGTGGACACATATGTTGGATTGGAATAACCTGTGGCGGGGTGGGCAGTGAGTAGATAGAGCCTCTATAGGCACGGGCCATGGCACTTCCTCTGGTGCTATTGCCATTACTACAGTTGGGGCTTTGAGAAACCTGAGGGTATTCTCCCCATAAGACCTATAGAATCCCTTATTCAGGTGGCCAGGACACGCCCATCGGTGTTGGATGAAGTTCCTGGGGGTGGACCAGTGGGGGAGTATCACCTGAGTGGTGGAACCTGTGGTCATGCTCGGGTGAATGTCCCAGGTAAGACGTAATATTGTGCCAGGGAAGGAGAGAAGGGCAAGATATCTAAAACTTTGATGGGCTGTATTAAATCTGCCTCCCTTCCTCCTGTTATATCTCTTAGTGCCAGATCCAACCCCTTTGTACGAAATCAATCATTTAAGGTCCGAAACCCGGTTACACCCAAAACGCATAACTCCCAGAATCATTGTTTCACCAATCTCCATTTAAATACTCCTAGTCATTCTTCTTCTCGTCACTCTGACTACCTTCTTCCGCATTCCAACCTACTCAGGTAAAATACTATAGTTCCCGCAATCCCTCTTGTTTATTTCACGGCCCTAGCTATTCCTGTTTGCCCCACAAACCCTACCAATCCTTTCCCTCTGATAGTCATTTTACGAATAACCAAACTACCATGACAGAACACTACTATTCCCACAATCGCCTCTGTTCTGCTCTCCATGGTCATTTTCGTCCATTTAACAAACCCTCCAAAACCTACCCTTCTGAGAACACTGCAAACCCAAATAATCCATATATCACTTCTTTCCCTTGTAACTCGACTTTTGGCAGCTCTAACAACCGCTTCTCCTGATATTCCAACCCCTTCTTTTACTGTTTTATGGAATTGTAATGACGCTGCTTACCTCACATGTCCCGACATGAAGGTCAGGCAAAGTGAGGCAATTAATTCTGATAACCCACACCTGACGGCCCTTCCTTTTCCCCACAGGGATAAAAGGTGGGGCAGGAGAGTACAGTATGAGCAAGGCGAGAGAGGTGAAAAATGTAGACAGTACGTTGCGACGGCTACCGGGCAGCAGTTCAAGAGAAAGAGAAAAGTGGCAGGAAGCTAGATGGTGACGAGGCTGAAAGTGACCTTGCCCTTTTCATCCCAGACCCGCAGATCCTTTGTGGAAGAGAATCTAAGACCGCGAACAATAGCACAAGTGTCCTGCAGCAAATGTGAGCGGTACACAGCGCAGGCTTATGCCGCTAAGCAGGATCGAGGGAAACTCCCGTGCCCGATGTGCCGGCCTTGACTCCAGAGAAGCCAAAAGCCAAGTGGTACATCACAGCTGGTGAGTCAAGGGGTGAACCGATAAGAATCGGGCTGTGTTGAGTGACAATCGCAGGAGTTTACCTTTGAATGAACTGTTAAAAGTGTGAAGGGGAGACCAGCTGCAGAGGGAAAACGGCACCACGTGGGTGCTAATGCGAGAGACTCTGGTCAAGTCCCATATGAGAATAAGTCCAAGCACCAGAAGGCCGTAGGAAAGCCTGCGCAAATAGGTCAAGGTGGTTATACAGAGGGTCAAATAAAATCCCTGTACAATCAAAAGACTTTGATCTATCTACAAGCATTGTGAAAGAAAGGGAAGTGAATCCCATAAAGAAAGTGAACGTTTAGAAATCAGGGGAATTGACTCCGGTTAAAGTCAAGAGGGGTCCGAGTCTGGACGAGGGAGATCCGGGGTGAAGCTAAACTCAACACTGGCAATCGAGAGAGGTCCGATCCCGAACGAGTGAGATCCAACGGGTGAAATTGTCAGCCCAGAGCTGGCAGTCACGAGAGGTCCGAGCCAGAGCGAGGGAGAGCCAAGGATTTAAGCTAGCACCCAAAGTTTAATGAGAAAAGAATAAAAGATACAAAGAAATACTATTGAGAAACAGATGAAGCTATCGCCCTACTACTAGCAGTCAAGAGATGTCCGAGCCCAGCAGAGTGAGATCCAGGGGTGAAATCGTCACACGAGTACTAACAGTCAAGAGAGGTCGGAGCCTGGCCGAGGGAGATCCAAGGGTGAAGCTTTCATCATAACTTTATGTGGAGAGCGATACGAGAAGGGTCAGCCCAAAAGAGTGGGACCCAGGGGTGAAGCCATCACCCTATTTTGAACTGTGGATTAAAATTAAGAAGGCTCTGCCCATAAGAGGGGGTACAGGGGGTGAAGCGGTCACCCTAACAGAATTGTGAAGTGCAATACAAAAAAGGTCAGCCCAGAAGAGGGGGACCCAAGGGTGAAACCATCACCCATATGGAACTTTATTAACAAACTTTCATGTGTTAAAGGAACTTTTGTTTTTGATTATCTGCATACATCAGGCCCGAAGGCAAGAGACTTTCTAAGGAAATAAGACTTGACCATTGACGGCCCTGAGAACTGTCACTGGAACTGTCGTCTCATGCTAGAGAAGCCAGAGACTGTACTGTGCTGCACCAACTCCACCTTACCCTGTGCTCAAAATGTGGGGAAAGGAGACCCAGGCTACCACCTCCTGAATTATCATTTGAGAACACTTCTTTCTTTCTTGAAACTTAACCTCACACCCTTTTTATTTAGTGTAAGGAATTGGCAATAGGTTTATCTTAGTTTAGGCCCTTTTATTTGACACGACACAACTAGGACTGCCTTATTTTTCATTTGATGTTCGACACCCTTCCCCATCTTAGATTTAGGTTTAGATTAGGCGTTTTTCCAACCCGCATACCACTTTCATTGTTCAATAAACACCCTTGAACTGTGCTGACTTGTTTCTGTCTTACTTGTTGTCACCATGAGTTTGCCACAGGGCACTACCTTCCCACCGGGGCATGCACTTGGCGGTATCCTCCACATCCAACACCATTTTCCACAGGTCTAAGATCTCTTTTTGCTTCTGCATTTGTTTACCCTTATACTTAGCAGTTAGTAACATACTCATGTGCTCTAATATCTCTCTATTATTAGAACTGTGGTGTGGTCAGGGGCAGGACATTCCTCCTTGTGTCTCTACCAACCACTGCTTGTGGTACCTCTCTATTTTATCCTTGTACAATGGCAATGCACTATACATATATTTCAGCTGAGTAATTTTCCCCATGTTAGCGATGGTATATTCAACAGAAACATTTCATTGTACATCGCGCACAGTGTTATTATAATTGTCCCTACCAGTCCTCCATTCCCACCTCCCGGTCGCCCTCTGTTCATGCTCCACCTTCTTCACTGCACGCTTACCCTATTCTCACTGGCCCTCCCTTGGCCTCCACCGAGTTCACAATAACAATTCAGTACACTAAAACTACAAACTCAAATAATGAGCTCAAACAACAACTACTACTTTTTCTCTTTGCCCCACCTGGAATATATTGGGCCCAGGAAGTTGAGCCCTCTAATTATACAGAGCTCCTACCCTTGCATTCTCCTTATCTGTCCCTCTGTCCTTCGGTCCTAGGTACCTGCTCACCCTGCCACCCTCCTGCACTCCCTCTGGGCCTCATTTTGCACTTGGGGTCTGTACCCATTCAGTCCGCCACCCACTTTTCTTCTGCACTTGTCAGATATACCCTATCTGCTTACCCTAGCACTCGCCACTTGCTGGTTGAACTTCCACCTTTATTCATTCATTTACTTATATATTTATTTATTACTTATTTATTTATTCTGTTTTCTTCTCTGTCCCGCACTTTCCACCTCTCCCCCTTCCTTAGACTTTCCCCCTTTTCCCTTTCCCATGCACTTGCTCGTTCTCAATGTCACTGTGCCTAGTAAGATTGTTGATTTGTTTTTTTTCTTGTTTTTGAAACACTTGTGTACGAGCGCGATATAAATAAAATATCATATCACAGTAAAATATGGCACGACTGTCTCCCCCTACTCTGAGAGGTCCCCACACTCCTTTTTTCATCTTTATAATCTCCTTAATAATATAAAAATATAAAACCCGCCATGTGGACTTTTTCACACTCTTCTGTCTCCCACACACCCACACACTTCTCCACTCACTCTTACCCCTTTTGTTTTTACTCGCAAGAGGTGTACTTACGTTTGCATCTTCACCCGAGCTCCTCCATCACAGGGTCCCACCAACAGCCTCACTCTCCTAGGAGCCGCGCCCCGCTTCAAAGAGCAGACAGGAACTCTGTGAAAACGGCTCCTGTACACCACTGCGGGTTGCAGGCTTGGAACTGGTCACTGTAGGTGCAGTCTGGAAGTCTCCGTCTTCGCGGGGGACACTGGGATCATGTCGGGGTCACCAAAAAATATAGAGAAGCCCCCTCAACGCTCACACCAGAAAATATAAAACACACTAGGAAAAAAAGCACAGCACACCTCTTGCAAGGAAAAGAAAGTTTTATTTCCACAAAATAGAAATGCACCAGAAAAGAACTCTGCTGCCAAGGAAAGCTTTGGCAAAATCTATGAACAACACTTCATGAAGGCATACAGCGTCTTCAGCGATGTAAATTACATACTGTGCAAACCCGCGTGGCTGGTTGGTTGAGACCCTACACATAGGCTACCTGTTCCATAAGGGATGCCAGGCCATTGGTCCCAGCCCCTTCTGCCCATCTTCTTCCATGTGGGTTCCTCCTCTTGCGTCATCAGGCATGAAGCTACCACTTTAGCAATTCTTTTTTATTTTTTATATTGTATTTACTTGATTCAATTGCGAAACAATTTTTACAAGTTACTTGTAATTGATTCCAATTTGTTCCATTTAAAACATTTACAGCCTGATTCATGGAATTATTTGCGTGAAAAACGCAGATTTGCGTGCCTTTCTGCCCAAAAATCCCTGTATGAAGTATGGGGATTTTCGGGGAGAAAGGCGTGCACATATGCATTTTTCACGCAAATAATTCCATGAATCAGGCAGTTAACTTCATATCGTCCAGTTCCGTCTATCTCCCCCATTTTCCCTCATTTATGAGGCTCTGTGTTTTCAAAGAACTGTGCCACTGCCAACATGTTCCCCATGTTTATGCAATTCCATGGTTTGGAAAAACTGTACCACTGCTATCACATAAGAGGGTCTGTCTCCTCCCATTAAATGTGGCCACCAAACTGATTCGATGATCTTTGAAGAGGTGCCCCATATGGGTGTTTACTTATTTTGTTCAGCCCCGCGCATGACAGCAACAATTGTCTAAGTGTTTCTACTTGTCCTACTTTATTGCAGAAATGACACTTGTTGGTAAACGAAAGACCTCGAATGGCTCTGATTTCATTGGTTAGTAAGAGATTCAAACGTATCCGTAGAAAAATATTTCATAGGGTTTTGTTGGGAAATTTCTTCATGTAAGCCGGTAGTTCATGTAGTTACTTTACTGTTAAAAAGGGAGGTGGGCCGTCAGTTTGTTTCTAGAGGCTGTTAAAATGATTTGAATCCAGTCCCATTCCTCCAGTTCTTTTTTTATACCTTATTAGGGTTTTGTATAAGGTCTTCTTCTGTGCAGTTTATCTCATCTAATTTAGCCTAGTTTCTCTGTACCCAATCTAATAAGTTTTATTCTCCTTTCCATCATTTTCTGCTTAATGATGTTGAAGATTTTTGTACGGTCACCTTGTATGTTTTTTCTTTATAGGATCAAGCTGTTTCTTTTTACCATTGATTGCATTGAGGGCAAATTCAGCTCTTGGCGAAAGGAGGCCATTGATGTCGACTTTGGCAAGCCTAACACTCAACGCCAAAAGTAGCTTTCCAGTCTGAGCCAGATTTCCTCTGGAATCATAGCTTGGACCTGGACCAGGTCAACAAATGCTACAAAGATTCTTGGACTACCGTCAATTTTCCTTCCCTTCAGGGCATTTAACAAGAGGATATTTGCTGAAGTTCCAGCATCTTTTACAAAACCGACTGGAAAGGGTCTGCGCAACCAGATTCTTTGGCCCATAGTTGGAAGCGGTCTAGTAGCAGCGATCCAAAAACCTTTCCAATTACACCCAATAAGGCTATTGGGCGGTAGTTTTTTTGCATTTTCTGTTGGGCCACTTTTATGAATTGGGACTTCAGTTGACGTTGTCCATGATGCTGGAATAGATCTCATTTCCATACATTTTTTGATGACAACATGAATAAAAGTGGGCTATTCATGCAGGTGTTCTTTTAGATCTGCTTTAGTAATGCCATCATGGCTCTCGTCCCTCAAGGTGTTTAATTCTGAGATTTTCTTTTCTTTTTTGTATCATTTTGCAGCTGTATTTGCCTGTTCTAAATGTTCAACAGTGTTGGTGTTTGCTGCCAATCTTTTGGCTGTTCTGAGTTTTCTTCTCTCAGCGATCAGTGATTTATCACATTGATGGTGATGTGGTGTTTTTGTGACGTTTCTCCCTTTGCTCCTTTTTGGTTGATATAAAGTAATGAGTGGTTGATATTCAATGGTTCCGCTGGCCATTACTTCTTTGTTCTTAGCAGTGCTTGCAGTATATCTAGATGTTAGATTAGTGATGGCCTTAGCGTTTAATCTTAGACCTGTTCCTCCACTGCAATCCTCGACTGCTGGTAAAAATGTTCTTCTTGTCTCGCGTCTTGTTGTCCACCTAGCCCTTAACACATTGTGGTCACTGTGTTCAGTCCAGATTATTTTGAATTCTGAAATGAGGGGAAGCAATTCTCTAGACACAAATATATAGTCTACTATTGCAGTTTGACCCTCTCTCTCCCACGTAGGTATTGGAATTGTGTCATTCTCAAGTCCCATCTGGAGGTTGTGTAGATCACGCAAGGTCATCAATGATGACCACATTAAACCTCGTACTGCAGTAAGTGGCATTTATTTTTTTGTGATTTCTCTTTCTTCCTCATAAAATCGAGCAAGTCGCATTCAGGTCTCCACATAGTACTATGTACTTTGGTTGACAATTTTGATATATTTCCTCCATGATGTTCTCTGCCATTTCGACGAATTTCTCATTGCTTAGAGCTAAGGGGTTCCAATATATATATATATTTTTTTTTTTAAATGCTCTTGTTTGCATATCAAACCTTTCATCTTTGTCTGAATTTTACTGGGACACCCTTTCTATGTTTCGCTATAATTGTTCTCTTCATTTTTGAATCGAGTCTCTGGCTTTTTATTTTTCTGCATTTTCATCCTGTCTGCGCGTTCTCCATGATGTTGTTCCAGAACGAGACCACCGCATATATCAGTTTTTTTTCTTTTCCGGCTAGGATTAATGCCCAACGATCTTCAGGTGAAACAGACATCTGGTTCTGCATAAACCATCCTCTTGATAGATTTCTTTTCTTGCTTAGTGCAGGGCATATCATCATAATGTGATGCAGGCTCTCTACTTTTTCCCCATCTCCACAGAACCTGCACATTTTTTCTTTATCTGGAATTGTTCTCCTGGCTGCCATTATTTCCCGTGTGGGGTGAGTGTTCAGTCTCATCCTCATGTAAGTGTCTCTGATTTTCGATGATGGAAATTATTTTAAATACTCTGGTAATTTGTTGATTGGTCTGATATACAGTTTGCAGAGGATGTCCAGTGCATAGTTAGACTTGGTCTCAATCGTCTTCATCCAGTCATTTTCTATCAGTCTCCTTTCGGACCTTTTGGGGTCTATTTATGAGAATGTCTCTGGAAATTCCCTCAGCTTCACATTTGTGTTTCATTGTGTTTTTCCAAATTCCGAGTGGTTTCTTGGAGTTCCCTGTATTCTTTGTTCACAGGATTTCTATCGGTGATGCATAAGTCTCACTTGTTATCTTCCTGTACAGATTCAATTGCTTCCATACGACTACAGATTGTAATGATTGTAAAGCTAATTCTGCTCGAAGGCATAGGAAAGTAGTCTGGCAAGTTTAAGACATTACTCCAGGACTGTCCTTCTACTTGTCGCCAGATCTTGTTGTCAATGTTAATCATTCCTTCTGTGCCTTAAGTGAGAATTGCCATCACTATTTGTCTGTAGAATGTTATTACAGGAATCAGTGAGAATTTTCCATATTTCAGGTGTATCATCTTTGCTTGTTGAGATAAAGATATTGCTTTGGCCTTGAGGAGCAGTATCATGTCTGATTCTATAGGTGATTGGTTTATCCATACTCCAAGGTATTTAACCTGTTTTACCACTTCGATTTTTTCCTATCCTATGTGGAAGTCAGGTTCTGGGCCCTTCTTTCTGTTACGCTTCATCAAAGTCATGATCTTTGTATTCTTCACGTTTATTTCAAGCTGATTTTCGGTCATGTACGTTTGCAAATTTTTCAGGGCAATTTTCAGGCCTCTTAGAGTTTCTGCTAGTACAACAATGTCATCAGCGTACATGATGCATGTTATGGTTGTACCGTTCAGCTTCGGTGGGTTGTTCTGTGGTGTGTAAATGCTTGTTTCCAGATCCACCATGTAAAGATGAAGCAATGTGGCTGTCAATTGGGTAGCCTTGCTTTAAGCCCTTACTTGTCTTTATCTTGTTTGAGAGTAATCCTTCTTCAGACATTCTGATCCTTATGGTGGTGTTCTTGTATAGTAACTTGATTGGTTCTAAGATGTTACTTGGGCATTCCCATGTACTTAGTTTCTTCCATAATTGTTTTCTGTTTACAGAGTCAAAAGCGAGTTTTAAATCTATAAATGCTGCGTAGATTTGAGTTTTGGATGGTATGGCTTCATGTTTTAACAGATTCAAGATGAATAAGTTGATGTTAGTTCCTAAAGGTTTGACAAATCCTGTTTGTTTCTTGGCTTATTTTCCTTCTGTAATGGCCCAGTTGTTCAAACTCCTCATCAAGATTTTCGTGAATATTTTTCCTAATGGGTCCAGTAGGGCCAAAGGGCGGTAGTTACTTGGGGCCTCATTACGACCCAGGCGGTAAGTTACCGCCTGGGCCGTGACTTTACCACCATGGCGTAAACTATGTTTACGCCATGGTGGTGGGCGGACTTACCGCCCCATTCCGAGGTCGGCGGGGCGGTAAGTCCCCAATCCCCATTTACCCTTCCCCATTCCCATTTTTGCCCCATAGGGCATAATGGGAGTGGGGAAGGCGTTAATTACGCCACCGTAAATTACGGTGGCGTAATTAACAACATGGTCCCTTAGCGCCATGGATTTTAACACCTGCTAAAAGCAGGTGTTAAATCCGCCATGGCGCTAAGGGACCTCGTACTCAGGCGGTAAGGGTCGGCGCTGTTTACGGCGCCGTAAACCCCTTACCGCCTGAGTTGTAATGAGGGCCTTGGTTCCTCAGTTTGGCCGTTTTTTAATATTGGAAATATAGTGGCTTGCTGCCATGTTGCAGGTATCCTTTTGGTCTTCTGTATTAGTGTGAATATGGTGTTGCATATTGAGCTCGATGGCTCCGGGTTCTGTTTTATTATCATGTTGGATAGACCATGCGGTCCAGGTGCTTTCGATGTATTCAGTTTCTTTATTGCCTCCTTCATGTCGTCCAGGTCCCATAAGAAGTGCCATGAGTCATTCATTGGTTGGTTTTCGTTTTCGTCGCTATGTTGTTTTTCTCTGTATAGGCTAGTGTAGTATTTTATCCAACTTGCTTCCAGGACATTTGTGGTCATAGCTTCTTGGTTCTGTGACTGCAAGTTCAGTAAGATTTATAGTCATTACATCGAAAACAATAATGTCGAAAGTCAAAAAATAGAAAAAGAAAATTGGAAAAAAAAGTCACATTTCTTTTTCATTACGTTTTTTATTTGAAATGGGGGGTTCCCCCAACCCCCCTTTTTTCTATTTTTTTACTTACTGAACCCAAAAAATACATATACATAAAAAAATAAAACATTCGACTTTTTTTTTTCGACATTTTTGTCTTTCGACTTTATTTTTGTCGACTTTTTGACTGCACACCGTTCAGTAATGCCCATAGTTGTCTTGTGTTCCCGTTTTTCGTGGCTTGTAGCATTCTCTCTGCATCTTCTTGTAATAACATAGCTTTTTTCTTTTCATCCAGTTCCTATGTTGTTGTTTTGCCCATTTCAATTTTTTTTGGAGGTCTCCTGAGTTGTCTTTTTTTAGTGATTTTATTATCTGTCTCAGCTTCTTCTTCTTTTGTACAACTCTAGGGTTATACGCATGCTGGTGGTTCTGTGATGCATGCGGGTTGAGTTTTGTCTCTTTTCTATAAGAGATTAAGAGCCATCTATACTTAATTTTCTGGTTGTCGTCAAGTTTGGATTTTAACATCACACTTGGGAGTGTTTCGATCTTGTGCTGGCTGATCCTTAATCTGCTCATTCCATTGTTTAATTCCAGACAGGGTAGGCGCTTAATTTCATTCTTCTTATGTGCGACATTTATTGTTCTTATCAGGAGTGAATGGTCGCTGTTCGCGTTTTTCAGATTGATAGAATCACTGGTCTCTTTGTTAATACCTTTGGACATGTAGATGTAATCAATTATAGCCGTTGTCTTACCATTTGCCCAGGTTCTATCATGCGGCCACTTACTCTATCATGACAGTCTGATCTGGTCATTTGTCTATTTAATATTTCACTGTTCCATTTTTTGGCAGGAGCTCCTAGTGTGGATTCTGCGTTTTCTTCTCCATCTCTATTGCACAGGTGAATGTTTAAGTCTCCGCAAATAATTGTTTCTATGTCTTCGTTTAGCTTGGTCCATTGCTGAGAACACAGAGTCTATAAAGGTATCTTCTGTTACGGCAGTAGGATTCCAGTATACATTGATTATGCACCAAGTTAGAACTTTCCTTGCGCAGTTAGTTGTCTGTGTTATTTTGATTCTAATTATGGTTGTTTATATCCATGGGAGGACATGTTCCGACTCTATTATTTCGATCGGTTTTTCATTTGTTACCATGGGCAGGAGCCCTGCTGGCGAACAGCTTTTTTTCTTTGGATCGCTGGGTTCATCAGTACCATATATCCGTCACTAATCGGTTGATCTACTAGCCAGGATTCCTGTATACATACTATATCGGATTTTAGCAGATCGTTTCCTTCTATGTCTCTGAATAAATGTTTATGTCCACGCGTGTTCCATGAGCACAATGAGAGCGTTGAGGACCTCTCTTTCTTTGATTTTTATCTTCGTTGGTTAGTGCTGTCTTGATCAGTTGAACTTGACGCGTCGAGTTGTCTCCATATTCTGTGTTT
Source organism: Ambystoma mexicanum (assembly GCF_040938575.1). Taxonomy (NCBI): domain Eukaryota; kingdom Metazoa; phylum Chordata; class Amphibia; order Caudata; family Ambystomatidae; genus Ambystoma; species Ambystoma mexicanum. The sequence continues at coordinate 707,845,097 of NC_090938.1, forward strand.
GATTGCCACTTATGCTGATCTTCTTCATCATTTCTTTCCTTTTCAGCTGTCCTCCTTGTTTGATGTTAGTCGTCTGTTCTATTCTGTGTTTCTTTCCTGTCATTTGTCTTATGACACTGTTGGTTGTCATCTCTTGTTTGCCGCTCATACCTCTTTGTTCTCTTTCATCCTTGTTTTTTGGGCAGGGATTGTAAGATCGAATCCTAGTTGTTTGAATGTTATCTTGTTTTCGATCGTTCTCGTAAGAGCATTTTTGTTGGTAAATTAGATCCATACTTGGTCCGTAATTCATTATTCAAGAATTTGTTGCAGAGAATATCTTTTGTGGATATTTCTTTCATATTCGGTATGACGTGCATCAGCCTCAATATATTTGTTCTATTTAATATTAAGTAGTCATTTTGTTTCGTTGTTCTTTGTAGTTTTATCTTGTGCTCCGGACTTTTCAATTTTTTTGTGGGGTCAATGAAAATCGGAAGCTGTATATTTCCACTTTCTCTCATAGGTGTGTTTTGCTTTTCGTTGTTCTTTTCCTTTTGGTCTCTTGGTGTAGTCGTACTGTGCTCCATCATGCTCGTTTCATTCCCTTCTGTTGTTTGTGTTTCATTTAATAAATCTTCGTTTGAGATTTCCTCTATTGTGTAGTCAAATCTTGTAGAATCTTCTAATTGGTTCTCCTCATATTGATCTACAGTGATCATGGATGCTTGACTTGTTTGTATTTGAGCTTACTCAGAGAGGTCAATTCTTTCTTCCGCATATGTTGACATGTCCATCAATTCAGCATTTAATCTTTCTTCTGTGTTATCTTACCGGTGCGGGGGGAGTTGTTTTCGGCGGGCTCTCGCCTTTGTTCACTCGGCTGGGAGTTTTCATTTTCAATTCGTTTTTGTGTATTTTATCCACCTCCTCTTTTGCTGGCATTTTAAGATTTCTCAAAAAGGCACGCAAACCTCTTTGTCTTTTGTTTTTTTCCTTGGCGCCTAGTTTTGGTTTCTCTTTCTCTGTCATCGATTTGCTTCCTTTGTTAAAAATGTAATCGTTTTCAGGTCTTTCCAGGTTTTTGTTCTTCGGAGTTTGTGAGAGTATTTGGAGTTTCAGTCAGATCTATTAAGTTTCCTACTGACATGTTTTGTGTGTTTCTTTGCAGAGCCAATTCAGTCTCTTTGTTGGGCGGGACTGTTACTGCTTCTTGCGTCTCGTTTGTAACTTGCTTTTTGCTTATTTTTTCATTTGTTCTTTCGTTTTTGTTCTGAATTATCGGGTTATTCCTTGCAGTCATCATTGTAATCAATGCATGCGATAAGTCTGATTTTTCAGCTCTTTCACTCCTTGCAATGTCGATTAATTTGGATTGCCATAAGTGACTAGCATTGGCTTCATTGTCTAGGCGTTCCTGTAGTTTCTTCATGTGTACATCCTGACACGTTTGTTTGGAGTGAATTAATGCTAGTAAGGTTGCTTGATCCTTTATTGTTTATGTTAGGGCTTCTTGTAGTATTAGTATTAGTATTAGTATTGTCTATTGCTGCATTTTTTTTTCCTGTTCCTTTTCGCTTTTGTTCTTCATTTTTGGGGTGCCCGTGATCTTTTTTTGCTGTCTGGTTTGCGGTGGCGCCATATTAGGATCTGTGGTTATTTATTATCTCCAGCTGTGTGGTTATTGCCCCTAATTGTCGGCGTCGTAAATGGTTTAGGCACCTTTCTGCCTTTGGACGCCTCTGGACCGCGCTATTTGCACCTCAGGTCCTCCGTCAGTGGATCAAAGGCCAGCTTGGCCTGCAGTCTCCACCTGTTTGTCAGTTCATTGTTAACTGGCGTGTTTGTCTCTGGTTTGTAGGAAGAAAGTCTTGCGGTGACGTCAGGCTGCTGGGGGTGGGTCAAAGGCTAGTGGGGCCCGCAGTCTCCACCTGATGATAGGTGCCTGGATTGTCAGCGCGGCCTGCAATCTCAAACTATTTAGCGGTGCAGGGTTTACCAGCGTATTTGTCTCTGGCTGGCACAGAGAGAATCGTGTGATGTCTTCAGGCTGCTGGAGAGTGGATCAAAGGCGTGTGGGGTGTATGGGAGCAAGGGGTCCTCAGGCCCCCTCGCGTCGTACGCTCCTCAGTACAAGGCTTGGACCGCATGCCTCCGGTAGTGGTATTACCCCTTGCCCTTATGTAAAGTTAACCACGGTTGACTGCTGCATAGATGGGACTACTGAGCAGGACACGGGGCATCAATTTTTTGTGCCCCCTTTCGACTCCATCTTGGGCAAACAGGCCTCACTGCGATAGTACAGCAATGCTCAGCTCCCGTTTCCACCGCAGCAGCCAAAGAAAGATACACACACACAAGGCACGCAGGCAGCTGGCTGGCCCCCACCCTTGCACTCCCCCTGCAAAGAAAAAGCTCTGCGCTTCCATTCTAACGCTGAGGCTGGAGAAAGTTGCAACAATCAATATGCTACAATTTTCTTCCTCTGAGATCACTGTTTGCCTGAAAACCGGCATGTGAACCAAGGTGAGCTAAGCACTTTCTGCTTGATTCGTTCTCATAAACGTGCAAGCCACCCACCCCCATTAAAACAATTTATTGCCATTCTGACCCTGCACCCCCTGTAATGTATTTCTTTCAAGTGCCAGACCCTCGACTGTGTTGCGAAACCCACCCAACACCCCCACTGCTAACCTTAAGCATTTTTATTATTATATATGCTTTTACTTGCACTAAGAGTTTGAAACTTAGAAAGAAAGGCGAAACATAGCCTGATTCTTTTACATGCACAATAAAGGTCACAGCCTTCAATTAAAGCCACGAATGACCCAATTGTACTGACAATGATCATTGTGTGTAACTTATGTAGAAATGTGACAAGTAGCATAAAATGTTTTAAATAATTTGTCATTTAGTATGAAACAATACTAGCTTAGGTAGTGACCACAGTGACCGGACCCTGACCTGCATGGAGCACAAGATGTTTGACGTCCGTCAGCTACTCAGCCAACCAGGAGGAAGAGATGCTACCCACAGCTACAGCACCACACCGTCTGGCCAATCGGGTCCATTTAGTATTTTTTGTTAGAGTTACTTTAACTAATATAAATGTTGACACTGATGTAATGAGGTAGAGTTTTTTGGGTTATTTCCTAGCTGGAGAAATAAACCATCCTTTGAACTCTTGCAGCCGGGTCTCAGTGCCTCTGCCACTACAAGCGGTTTTACCGGTTATTTTATTTCTTTTTCTCTCACACGTAGTAAGACGGGGAAAGGCACCTACATTTTTGGTGACCCCCGCGACATGATTTAGAGAGGTGCCTTGAGGCCTGCGCCGCCCGGCAGCGAGATCCAGGGCACCCCCCAGCAGAACCATCGCCTCTGCGGTTGACCAGACTGTGTACACCAAGAAGAAAGGGTCAAGTGTTCCCGGTTGATGAATACCCGATCGAAAGCTGCTCGCCAAGGCAGGCCACGGCTTGGTTGGGGGACGGACCTGAGCGAGGTCTGGCCGCGAGCGGCGACCCTCAGAGTACCTGACTCAACACGTGGAGTCCCGGTTGCAAAGACCCCAAAGGAAGGTAAGGGGGAAATACGGGAAGAAGGGAATTAGTAATAAAGGGATGGTAGCCAAGAATAGGGTCTGTGTGAGTGACGGTGAGGCTTTTCTGGTCTATCCTTTATATGGCCATTAGGTGTTGTAAGAAGTGGGAAGAAGAAGAGAAGTGGTATCCTAGCCCGTAGGGGGTAGAAGGCGGCACCGCGTAGCATTTGTCCCGACCAAGTGCAGTATAGAGACAAAGAGAAAAATATTAGGGGTCTCGTGTAGGCTCGGAGTAGTTTTTAGAATATTCTTTTTCCGTGGAAGTAAGAAATCTTGAGACATAATAAAGGTGAAAGAGGTGGGGAGTGAATGCAAAACAGTGGATAGTATAGGGAAGAAGGAAAAACAGGGACAGTAATGGGAATAGGGAAAGAACAAACGCGCGCAGGCAGTGCATGTGTATGTTGCATGATTATATGTTTGTTGGTCTGCTTTTATGTATATGTCTTGTTGAATACACTAAAGTATTTTAACACAAGTAATTTGTGATCGATACAAGGTAAAGCAGAAGAAATAAACTGTGAGAGGTGATCAGGTAACACCTCTCAGAAAGATAATGTGACATATGGTAATTGTGAGCATTGATAAAGAGAACGTATTATTTCTACATATTGTAATTGATATACCAAGTAAGAGGTGGGAAGAGATTCAAAGGTACTAGAATACACAAGAAAGGAAAAGAAACATTGCCATGGGGGGAGTAACACCACTAGCACATATTTGCTAGCACCTTCCACTTTATAGCGACAGGATACAAAAGTATCACAATCAGTGGATCACTGAGATAAAGGGAGACGGGGTTACACCAATTTGGCCAGAAGGAGGATCATTTGACAAAAGAGTGTTGGACTTAGTATCAACACATTTGCTAGCGCGATACAAAGGGAAACAGTTACAGAACCGGAGAGAAGTGTTAGATTTATGGCGAATGTTTGAGGAAGTTTCCCCCACGGCAGAGGTAGGTACAAACAGAATGACGGAAAAGCAGAAAAACCCTGAAGAAGTAGGTGGGACACCAAAAGGGGAATGCTCAACAACTACAACCGAAAACAAAGTAACAAAAATCTATCCCTTAATGACTAGGCCAGCGGTAGGGTTTAGTGAACCCCTGTATATACCACCCACCGCCACTGCCCAGAGCGGGGCAACAGCCACCGAACCCCCACCATATGACAAAGGAGGCCTGTATGGCCCCACGAGTGCGCCTCCCGTGGATATAGCATGTTTAACAGGTGATTTGGACCGTCAGCTAGCACAAGCACAAATGGAAATAACACGGTTAAGAGCTTTATGTGACAAAGGGCAAATGCTGCCAGGGGGAGGGGAGGTACCCCCGCTGTCACTGGCAGATCTCACACCTCCGATTGGGGCAGCAAGCAATGCAACCCCAGCAGCCTCAGTGTCAGGGCAGTCTATAGTATCACAAGGGACGTCATCACAACAGAGGCAAGAACAAGAGTGGCAGTCAGGACAGTTCCTGTTCCAATTGAATAACAAGCCAGTGAGAATTATACACCCAGATACACCAGAAAGTCAACAAAGTGGAGACCAAAGTGGAAGACCAGGAAGTGAACCCAAGGAAAACTGGGAGGATAATAACGAGTTAGAGTCAGAAATAGAAGAAATATGGGACGATTTAGATGAATACGAAGAGGCAGCTGCCGCGGAAGGATCCCCGCTGCCAAACCACCATTACCCAGACACACTATCGCCACCATTGTGGCAAGGTAGATTAAGACAACGAACAGGGAGGATAGGAAACGTATTGGTAAGTAAAGCGAAAAAAGGGAAGACAAGCAGAACGGGAAAGAAACAAAAACTACAAATGCCACTGATACATAAAGGAGCAGGTAGGCCAAATTACATTCGGTGGGCCCAAATGGACAAAACCAACCTGTTAAAACTCCTCCCCCCACTGACGGGAGGGGCAGGTAAGTGGATACATGTATTTGAGAAAAACACAGCAGGCGTGCCGTTAGCTATAGGTGATGTAAAAAGTTTATTAGTTTCAGCAATCGGGCACCAAGCAGACACAATCTGGGAAAGGGCAGGATTCCCGGGAGTAACGATGAGCTGTGACCGACACGATGGATCACCATTTAACAATGTTCGAGCACAAGTGTGGGATGCATTGCGGCGTGCATTTCCAGACGTTCCAGATTTACATGCAGTGATGCAGTGTACGATGGAGGAGAACGAGGATCCTGCGCAATTCATTTTGCAAGTGCAAGATTTATGCAGAAGCGAAACTGGTACGGCATGGAATCAATCAACAGCTTTATTCTATTTTATCATTAAAAAGGGGTTGCCGAAAGAGGTGCAGAAGGCCTTGGACAAAATAGCTGGGATCAAAGCCAAAGGGTGGCCTGAAATTCAGAGCATAATTGTACACCACTGGAGGAGGATCAAAGAGAAGGAAAAGGAGGTCATGCAAAAGAGGCTGGGTGACGAAGCAAAATTAGTACAGACGAAATTAGTGAAGGTCGCCGCCATTACTGCCAGTGCAACAGCAGACAGAGGAAACGAAGGAGAAGAAAACGCGGGAGGAAGGCCCGTTGGGATAGCAGCACAGTGGGTTGGAGAGGACCAAGGACAGTGGAACGGAGAGGAACAACCATGCCAAGGATCGCAGTGGCAGAACAGGCCGGCCCAAGGAAGAGGTGGGTACCGCGGACAAAGGGGAGGATACGGAGGAATGGGAAACAGAGGGTATGGTGGGCAAGGACCAAGGGGAGGACAACAGGGGTCGTGTTGGAATTGTGGAAGATGGGGACATTATTCACGAGATTGTAGAATGCGACCATCAGGGTATTTTCAACAGCAGCAACAACAGCCCATGAACAATGAACAGGGGTGGGGCTGCCCACACCCAGGTAGCCCTTGTGGAGCTCCAATGGGGTGGGGGGACAACAGGATCAATACTGCTATGACCCCCAAATGCAACAGAGACAGCCAGCCCCCCACAGCAGCAGCAACAGCAGCAGCAGCCACAACAGCAAAACGCACCACAACCCATGGCGAGACAAAACCCAGTAGGGAACATAAACAATAACCCTTTTGCAGCAGCTGCAAACGGTGCTCCTGCACCATACCGCGGCATAACGGTCGTGGGTGACAACGTTTTTTCAATTCCCCGATTTGCATATAAAAGAACAAAAAACATTAAGGAACATCTAGTACATTCCCAATTTCAACCAATTAAGAATTCCACACGAACATTAAGACCACTGCAGGGCCATCACCCATGTGGCAACTGCGTGGCCTGCCAATTTACGAAGAAAATGAGCAGTTTCCAAATTGGACAACGCAAATGGCTTCTGAGGGACCTCACAAACTGCAAAAGCCAGAATGTGATTTACTGTATCGAATGCCCCTGTGGACTACGATACATAGGTCAAACAACAAGAGCAGTTAGCATTCGGATCTCGGAACACAGATCTAGAATAAGGTGTAAGAATCTCACATCACCTCTAGTTACACACTACATGGAGGCTAACCACACACCAAACAATCTTTTTTGGTGGGTACTCGAGAAAATCAAGGGGAGCCCCGACATTCAACACAGTCTTCTTAGGAAGGAGTCTAGATGGATACATCGATTAAACACTTACCATCATGGGCTCAATGAAATCTTTCAGCCAGTAATATGACCATTGTGACATATGTCCGCTTCCACGTCCCTGCCCACCACTAATTAGCCTCTCCTCACGCGCATTAGCCCTCACCGACAAACTGCGACAAACTAAGTTTCTGTTGCTCCTTGTTGTTGCTATATATTAAACATACGCACGGAGCTATGCATTCCTCCCCCTTTTCCTCCAGGCTCAGTGTAATACTTTATATGAGGCTGACAGCCACACTTTCCTCACACCGAGGCACACTGCAAATCGATACTCTCTCCCAGCATACCTGAGTGACTCGTTCTCTAGTCACCATGACAACGATCGACTACGCGGCCTCTACGCACGCGTGATCGTCCCGGCCCCGGCTTCCCTGAGCAGGCAGCCACAGTCCACACACACCCTCGAATAAGATGAGACGGCTGAGACAAGCCTCCAGCCTCTCCCCTTCCCAGCGGATGCCTGCTAAGCCTTACAGCAGCTGAAAAAAGCATTGCAGCGGGTAAGCGTTAAAAGGGTTTCTCTTTCTTTCTCTCCCTCTTTCTGACCTTTTCAACAGGCACGTCTCTTCCTCGCATGCAGCCCTCAACCCTTCATGCCACCGGCTTGCTCCCTACTTAATACTCCTTTTGAAGCCCATACATTTGGCATCTCAACTCATGTAATTGAGCTCTAAACACCCAGACCGGCAGCCGTACTGTGTGTTTTTTGTAAGTTTCGCGTGCACTTGGTATCATTAATACACTTTCGCCTCCGAACACACAGCGCGTACCTTTGGAGTTATCATGGTCCTAGATACTAGCACTATCAGCCACCACGTCAAGTCTCATATATTTTTGTGCATAGGATTTAAACCACTATCCTAATATCCTACGAACAAACGAGTCCTGGTGCTTAGTTGTGTTTTTCTTCTCACACAGGCAACAGCCATCAGCCCAAAGTGAACAACCACATTCCACAATAACGGTGACAGAGGAGAAAATTTACCCATACGGCGCAATCTCTCTACTACTCGGCAAATTAATCCAGGTAGAGCATTTTTCTCTCGCTTTTGCCACATGTAGCTATTTAGCAATTATGTATTAGCACCACACAACCCGGGCGCCAGACCCCTGATTTATAGTTTTTTGCTCCTCTCTTTTCCATCATCTTTATACCTTATGTAGGATATCACCAAGACGAGACTGTGACTTTACCTGAGAGTTCTCACTCTTCACATAGACGCCTGGTCCTGTCGCCTGATTTCCCTCCCTGTGTGGCCCACACCCGAACCTCTGGGATCTCAAACACCGGCAGGTAAGCCGACCACCGGTGCCGAGAGTTTCTAAATATTTTTATTTGTATAGCGCCCTAAGTACTAGGGGCCACTACCTCTCTATATCCACCCTTCTGACTCGATATCCATATACTTCCCACAGGGTCCCCAACTAGGAGCCCTGATGAAGGCGGACCTATCGTAATAGAATAACCGCCGAAACGTGACGAAGACAGGGATTCAAACCATACATACATATCCCTGATCGTTTGGAGCCTACATTCCGGTTCCAACCATCAAATCTCACGTTGGCAAGGATAAAAAAGATATCTTGTATCAAAGACCCTGCAGCATTAATTGCTTGAAACTAACAATTGCAAAAAGGGACTATCATTGAACAATACCTAGAAATTGGGCCATGATACTCGTTTATTTACTGAACCAATATCACATGTATGTCCTATTTGCACTCTTCTTTATGATTTAATCATTATAATGTAAAGAAATGAATATTAATCCAATGTTCTTTGTGTTTTTTGTTTTTTATTGTGTCAAAACGCTTATGCACATTGTAATCTCTTTCTACAAAAAAACGTTGCTTCCTAAATGTATTATGTGGATGTATTTGTATTTTGTTCTATTTTTTGGTTGAGATTATAACTTTGTTGACTTCCGATTATGCGTTCTGGTTTTCTTTAAATATATGTTTTTGATGTCCTCGGAGGTAGAAAGTGAATGTCTTGCACTTTTTCCTTAATTATATGAGTTACCTTTTATTTTATTTCTCAAACACTGGAAGCACCACCGTAATGTTTGTCCTTTGAAACACACAGCTACTTTATTATTTGGGTGGTTATATAAGAACAGCGGTAGATTCATACTTTAGGATTTCCACAATTTGGAAACCTCTCAGAGATATTAATTCATTATTTGAAACAAAAAGAAAAAAAGAAATAATATGAAAATAATTATTAGCAAGGGTACATTTTTCTGTTTAAACGTTTTTTCAATGCCAGGTCAGCAAAAATACCAAGACTAGGACAGTCCACAGGGAGCACTTGCGTGTCCAGTACTATCCACCACACAAAGTGCAAATGAGGAACCACTAGTGGCGGAAGAGATAGGAAACAAGCAGTTTATCTTTATGGTAGACTCTGGAGCAGAAAAATCATGCCTCACGGAAGGGCGGTTTCAGCTCTCGGGAAGAAATTTGGAGACGCAGGGGTTCTCTGGGGCTATTTTAAAAGTTCCTTACACAAAAGATCTTGATGTAACAGTGGGGGGGAAAAACAGTGCGTGCACCCTTATTGTACTACGAAGACGCACCAGTCAATTTGATGGGACGAGACCTACTCAGCAAGTTAAACATGACCATAGCCTTTACTGAAAGAGGAATAGTGTGCTCAACGCCAGGGGTATACCCCGTACGGGCACTCTTGCCAATAAGTACGATTACAAAGGAAGTTGCAGTAAGAGGGATTCCCATTGACATGGACATGTTCGTCTATGGAATACAGGTATTAGCCCGAGTAGTGCCTGAAATAACACAAAAAGAGTGGAGAATACCATCCGACTTCATATTCCACCCAATCACACCAACAGATGTAGTGCCAGGCACAATCATGTCGATAGACATTGAGGCAGTTCAAGTTTCCAACAAACGCATTGTGGTCATAGGCCTGGACACGCAAGGACGCGAGTGGAGAAGTGTGCTATGCATAGAGCCAAACATAATGCTAAAAGACATTACTGATGAAGAATTGTTTACTAACTACGAAGGGGGTGGAGGAATAATAATGGAAATAAGCATACCATGTGACATTGGGCCTCATTACGACCCAGGCGGTAAGTTACCGCCTGGGCCGTGACTATACCACCATGGCGTAAACTACGTTTACGCCATGGTGGTTGGCGGACTTACCGCCCCATTCCGACCTTGGCGGGGCGGTAAGTCCCCAATCCCCATTTACCCTTCCCCATTCCCATTTTTGCCCCATAGGGCATAATGGGAGTGCGGAAGGCGTTAATTACGCCACCGTAAATTACGGTGGCGTAATTAACTCCATGGTCCCTTAGCGCCATGGATTTTAACACCTGCTAAAAGCAGGTGTAAAATCCGCCATGGCGCTAAGGGACCTCGTACTCAGGCGGTAAGGGTCGGCGCTGTTTACGCTGCCGTAAACCCCTTACCGCCTGGGTCGTAATGAGGCCCATTATGATTCAATACAGAGAAATACACAACCCACTCATGGCTAATATAAAGGCCCCACTGACAATATTTGAAGAAGACATGGCCAGGGTAGCACCTGAAATTTGGACCACGGGACCACACGATGTAGGATTGTTGCATTGAGGTAATTCCCATAAAAATAAAACTGAAACCAGGTGCCCTCCCACCCAGAGTGAAACAATACCCAATATCCAAAGAAGCAGAGGAAGGTATTAGAGAAACAGTGAATGCACTCCTAAGCCAAGGGATCTTAGTGCCATCGACTTCCCCATGCAACACAGCGATTTTTCCAATTAAGAAAGCAAAAGGAGGGGCGTGGAGAATGGTCCAGGACCCCCGCCCACTCAATGACGTCATCCAAAAAGAGTTCCCTTTAGTGCCTAACCCGTCATCAATATTGTGTAGTATACCAAAAGCGGCAACTTGCTTCACTGTCATTGATCTGAAAAATGCCTTTTTCTCTGTGCCACTCGCACCAGAGTCGCAGTACCTTACAGCTTTTACATTAGGAAACAACAGATATGAACATCGCAGACTCCCACAGGGGTATTGCGAAAGCCCGAGCATTTTTAACAGAGTACTACGAGAAGACATTGGCAATATAGATGTAGGGAGCACCATAATACAGTACGTAGACGATTTACTCGTCTGCAGCAAAACAGAAGAAGAGTGTGGAGGAGACTCGATAACACTGCTTAACGTATTGGCTGCCAAGGGATACAAGGTGGACAAAGGAAAGTTACAATACTGCCTTGCTGACGTTGTGTATCTTGGCTAGCAAATATCTAAAGATGGAAAAAGAATATTACCAGACAAAGCAGCAGCCATTCGACACATTATCATACCAAAAACAGTGAAGGACATGCAGAAATTTCTTGGCATATGTAACTATTGCCGAGCGTGGATCCTCGATTACGCAGCATACACACGGCCAATGCTACAAGCACTAAAAGAAGCACAAAAGAACAGAGCCCCAATAAAATGGACACAGGAGACAATTGCTCAATTCTCTCGATTAAAAGACCTTATTTCAGACGCCCCAGTCCTTGCAAATCCAGATTATGAAAGGAAATTTTTCCTGTTTTCACACAGCAATGGAACATTAATAACAGCAGTATTGACACAAAAGACGTCGCTAGGCCATAAACCATTAGCGTACTACAGTGGAATATTAGACCCAGTAATGCAGGGACATTTCACTTGCGAACAGGCCCTCGCTGCAGCGGCCTTCGCCATTGAGAAAAGTGCTACGATCGGAATGGGATGTTCAGTAACGCTATATGCAGAACATTTGTTATTTGCTATCTTGGGAAGATCAAAATCTACCCTCACAACACAGAGAGCCTCTGCTTATGAAATAATAATATCAAGTCCAAATGTACATGTGGTCAGATGCAAAACAGTGAACCCAACTACCTTTATTACAGAGCCATGCACAACTGAGGATTTACAGGAACACGATTGTAGCACATACGAGGGAGAGGGCGATGACATTCCCAAAGCAAGCGAAAACGCCCTTACAGAAGGTGAAATATATTTCATAGACGGTTCAGCATCCATAAATTCAGAGACAGGAGAGAAACATGTGGGAATGGCAGTAGTGCGCATGGAAGAAGACACATATGAAGTGATTGTACAAAAACGCCTCCCCTCACATTACTCTGTACAAGCAGCCGAACTGACTGCGCTAATCAGCGCGTTACATACAGCCAAAGGCTGTGCCCTGACCATGTATTCAGATTCAGCTTATGTTACTACCACAGTTCACTCAGGGTTATCACGTTGGCGAAGGAGAGGGTTCAGAAGAGCAGACGGGTCCCCTGTACAACATGCCACGTTGCTAAATGAACTAATAGAAGCTTTAGCAGAACCATCGGTAGTAGCGGTGGTTAAATGCCAAGCCCATACCCATAACACAGACGCTGTCTCATTGGGGAACGCGGCAGCCGACGCGGCAGCGAAAGAAGCCTTGTACTTCAATAAGACACCAACATCCGAGTACATTGTAAAAACAAGCACAGAAGAACAACCAGCAGATGCATACAATAACACGCCCATAGCACAATTGATAGAACTCCAGAGAAGAACCCCACCGGAACAGCAGGAGTTGTGGGGCAAACGAGGGTGTAAGCAATCAGCCACAGATCTCATTTGGAGACAGGAAACGACAGGCAAGGTAGTGATGTCCGTAGAATTATTAGAAGTAGCATTCCAACAACTGCATTTTCCAGCTCATGTTGCAAAACAACACATTGCCTCAGATATTCAAGAGGATTGGTTTGTTCCTAATCTACATGAATACTTAACTAAATGTGTGATTGAATGTACTACATGCCAAACTTACAATTCAGGAATGACATTGCGAACTCTGCTTGGCACTTTGCCACGCCCTACAGGCCCATTTAGAGAACTACATATCGATTACGCCGATATGGGAGAAAGATGTAACGGAGCAAGATACTTGATTGTGGTGGTATGCCCTTTTTCACGGTGGGTGGAAGCGGGCTCCTGTCCCCATCCTGATGCAAAATGTGCTGCCAAATTCCTTGTGCGAGAAGTATTCTCACGGTGGGTAATCTGTGACGTGATCCGTTCAGACAACGGCACGCACTTTGTAAATTACCTCTTCAAAGAAGTGACCTCCCTACTGGGGGTGAAACACAAATTATGTTCGATTTATCATCCAATGGCCAATGGAGTTGTGGAGAGGATCAACGGGCTGCTTAAAAGCAATTTAACGAAATTATGCAGCACGTTGAAAAAAAATTGGGTATATTGTCTGCCCCTAGCACTGTTCCAACTCAGAAACCAACCATGCAAGGACCATCATTTAAGCCCGCACGAAATCGTGACGGGAAGGAGAATGCACACACCGCTCTCCCCTGTTAGGAGAGCGTCTGATGCGCATAGGGCTGCCACAGTGCTGGGAGAAGAATTTAAGGAATACCTAACACAGCTAACGCGCGCAGTACGCAGGATAGCAAATCAAATTGTTTCACCATTTACTGAAGATGTAGCAATAGACACCTCCGTGCCGACAGCAGACAGCTCAGAGGGGCCTTTAATGCCAGGGGAGCAAATCCTTGTTAGAAGCTTCGTAAGGAGGTGGAACTCACCAACATTTCATGGTCCATACACAGTGGTGTATAGCACCCCAAATGCAGTTAAAGTCACAGGGTTAAAATACTGGGTGCACATCTCAGACGTAAGAAGGGCACACAGTGTTACACCTCCCCAAAATGAAACTGACTGTGTGGATGCCACCACTGGCACAGGTTGACATGATGACAATTGCAACTTAAGACAGGGGGCCTCATTACACGGATGGCGGAGAACCATGGCGCTATTAGCGCCATGGTTCATGCCGGTAAAATACCGGCACCGCCTTGGCGGAAAGGGGAATTACCGCCCCATTCCAAGGTTGGCAGGGCGGTAATTCCCTCTTCCACCATTGCCCTTCCCCATTCCCATTTTTGCCCCATAGGGCATAATGGAAATGGGGAAGACGCTAATTACGGTACCGCAAATTGCAGTACCGTAATTAGCTCCCTGGGTCCCTTTGCGGGTTGGTTTTTAACGCCTGCAAAAAGCAGGCGTTAAATCCCCCAACCCGCAAAGGGACCTCGTAGTAAGGCGGTAAGGATTTACCGGTACCTGTATTTTACCGGTACCGGTAAATCCTTACCGCCATCCGTGTAATGAGGCCCTGGGAAAGTATTGGGGAAAATCAAAGGTTTTATATATATATTTTGTCTCTCTCTCTTTCTCTCTCTCTCTCTCTCTCTCTCTCTTTCTCTCTCTCTCTTTTCTTTTCATATAAATCGTGTTGTTTTTTCTATTTTTCCTAATCTATTCCATGATGAAATGAAAAGGAATTGTTACATGCCTAACTGAGTAAAGAAATGAAAAAGAAATGAAACAATTGCAATTATTTTTCTTCCATGTGTCTTAACAAATTTGTCTCGCCCACATAGGTTCAACATAAGCCAATGCGACGAAATGGCTGAGCAAGCTGAAATGTTAGATAGAAATAGGGATGCCACTAGGGCCAGTAGATTAAATAATTTGGAAAGATTAAATAATTTGGAATGTGTTATAAAATATGCTGCCATATTATTTGCAATAATGATGTTTTTTCTTATTTGGTATAATGCTGTTTTATATGTGGCAAATGAAATGAACAAAGGGGGAAGCGGAACTGATATGACAAAACCATGGTCTAAATTAATATGGACTGAAGCAACGGCTATTTTGAAGGACACTTATAACATTGAATTGAATGATAAAAATATAACATTGCCCCTTTTACTATTGCACGTAAACGAAACTGCTATTCCATTGTTGAATAATACTGGAGCCAAGGAATTAGAGCTTGGATGGGATGTAAATGATGATTACTATTGGTTAACTGATTCCAGAAATACAAGCATGCATACACACACTGCACCAGAAACCACCACTGAATACACACATGTCACAATGAACAACACAGATGAAGCATGGTCTAGAACATTCCCGCTGCAATATTCACTAGTTGGTACCCAATTAAAAAACAGAAGGAGGAGGAAAAGGGGGGTGGGAAAAAACCAATACGATATTTATCATAACTTGGGGTTAGATGAAATAGAGGACCCCCGACACCCTGACCAATCAAACAAATGGTATTCAGACATGAGCGCCGCAGCAAAGCAAGCAAGTAATGAAAGTTGTTACGTTTGCTCACTTATTCCCCATGCAACTGGAACCCCAGAAATGTTAATTCCACAGGAAGTACCCTTGTCTGAGGCCCAATGTTTGATTCATCTGATGCTGTGTAGAATAAAAAAGACATTTCAAGCACACACAGTCACTATGGAAAAATTGGAAAACGAACAAACTTGCACCAGCAGACGACAAGGAGTAATCTGCCTCCAAGAGCCATTTTTCATTATAAAAGGCACAAGATGTGCAGATGACAAATGGCATGATGAAACGATTGAATGCAAAGCTGAGGGGCTTCGAGGGCTGCCAGATGAAACATACGAATGGGCAAAAGAAACGTGCATCTCCATCTGGACACAGCATATCACCAAGCTGACATGGGTCACACCCCTGGAGAGACCCATAAAGATTCAAAAGGAGATACCGCACAAACTTTGCTTCCATGAAGAAGGGAAGGTGAACATGGGAACGGTGCGGCAGTGCAATAAGACTTAAATAATGCCAGTCATGAAAAAAGGCACTGCTACATTAATGGACATATACTGGATCTGTGGCAAACAAGCTTACCTGCATCTCCCAGCATCCTGGAGGGGCACTGTGCCCTAGCCACACTTCACTCAGCACTAATGGTGATACTAGAGAGCCACGTCCAGTTTACAGCAAGGCCTTCGGCTGACACATTGACAGCAGGCCAATCGGCTGACATATCGGCAGCAGGGCAATCGGCTGAACCATCGACAGCGCCCGATGAGACAATCACAAACTATTGTCAGAAGAAACTTTGAAAACCAAGTTGTCACACAGCAAAAGATCCAATTATATTTTGTCCAAATCGTCAGAACTCCTTGCTAAAATTCCACAACAGTATAAGCTTTTCTCATCTGCAGAAACATTCTTTGCATCGTTCCTAGCACCAGGCGTTCAAGCAAGGGCAAACGCGAAATGGCTGCAGATAATACGCTTGGAGCTCATCCAGCTGGCCAACGACACTGAAGAAGGATTCAACATCATAAAAATAGAGCTCCGTGCACTGCGCCGGATGACGATGCAAAACAGATATGTCTTAGATCTTATCACAGCGATGGACTGTGGTGTTTGCAAAAAAATTGGGGGGGCGTGTTGCACGTTCGTACCAACTTCCGATGCTGATAACGCGACACTGTCACATGTGATAACAGCAGTGCATAATTTAGGAGAAAGAATGAGAGCAGAAGGCGGAGTAGACAACAACACGTGGTTCGAAGATCTGACCATTGTGGGTGAACATCGCAGCAAAGATACTCATTCCCATCATAGTCTTTCTTCTCTTGATATTCTGTGTGTGCCAACTGGGACTGAGATGCTGTGAAAATAATATGCCTAATTCAGCAATGATGATGGTAACAGTGGGCCGACAGACAATGTTGGCTACCATGATAGATGCCCAAGTACAAACCGGAGAATACACCACACCACAGTATAGGATGACTGCCATCTATAGACTGTATGGGGACGTGGTTGATAATCTACATTACACTACCATTAGAGAACCAAAAAACTTGCTGTGGTATAATGAGGTATGGATAGATTTAGATGGGTATGGTGAGATATACTTAATGGTCACCCCCCAAGAATATGCAAGAAGGGGTAACAGATTAAGAAGTGTGTGTAAAGCATGGATGCCAATAAAGGGTACACCTGCTTGGGATGAGGCTGTGGCTGAAGCTGAGCGCTACCGAAGGGAGAACGGAAAAACGAGATAAAGTAGTTTGTTACTTTAGATGTAACGAAAGGGTGGAATGTATGGGAGCGAGGGGTCCTCAGGCCCCCTCGCGTCATACGCTCCTCAGTACAAGGCTTGGACCGCGTGCCTCCGGTAGTGGTATTACCCCTTGCCCTTATGTAAAGTTAACCACGGTTGACTGCTGCATAGAGGGGACTACTGTGCAGGACACGGGGCATCCATTTTTTGTGCCCCCTTTCGACTCCATCTTCGGCAAACAGGCCTCACTGCGATAGTACAGCAATGCTCAGCTCCCCTTTCCACCGCAGCAGCCAAGGACAGAGACACACACACACACACAAGGCGCGCAGGCAGCTGGCTGGCCCCCACCCTTGCACTCCCCCTGCGAAGGAAAAGCTCTGCGCTTCCATTCTCACGCTGAGGCTGGAGAAAGTTGCAACAATCAATATGCTACAGTTTTCTTCCTCTGAGATCACTGTTTGCCTGAAAACCGGCATGTAAAACAAGATGAGGTAAGCATTTTCTGCTCGATTCGTTCTCATAAACGTGCAAGCCACCCACCCCCATTAAAACAATTTATTGCCATTCTGACCCTGCACCCCCTGTAAAGTATTTCTTTCAAGTGCCAGACCCTCGCCTGTGTTGCGAAACCCACCCAACACCCCCACCACTAACCTTAAGCATTTTTATTATTATATATGCTTTTACTTGCACTAATGAGTTTGAAACTTAGAAAGAGAGGCGAAACATAGCCTGATTCTTTTACATGCACAATAAAGGTCACGGCCTTCAATTAAAGCCACGAATGACCCAATTGTACTGACAATGATCATTGTATGTAACTTATGTATGAATGTGACAAGTAGCATAAAATGTTTTAAATAATTTGTCATTTAGTATGAAACAATACTAGCTTAGGTAGTGACCACAGTGACCGGACCCTGACCTGCATGGAGCACAAGATGTTTGACGTCCGTCAGCTACTCAGCCAACCAGGAGGAAGAGATGCTACCCACACCTACAGCACCACACCGTCTGGCCAATCGGGTCCATTTAGTATTTTTTGTTAGAGTTACTTTAACTAATATAAATGTTGACACTGATGTAATGAGGTAGAGTTTTTTGGGTTATTTCCTAGCTGGAGAAATAAACCATCCTTTGAACTCTTGCAGCCAGGTCTCAGTGCCTCTTTCCCCTACAAGGGGTTTTGCCTGTTATTTTATTTCTTTTTCTCTCACACGTAGTAAGACGGGGAAAGGCACCTACAGGGGCCCGCAGTCTCCACCTGATTGTAGGTGCCTGAATTATCAGCATTGCTATCTCTGATGTGGATGAAGGTAGTGGGGAGGCGTCTTCAGATTACTGGAGGGTGGATCAAAGGACAGTGGGGCCTGCAGTCTCCATCCAAGTACTATTGCAATGGTCGCTGTTTGTTTTATTTATTATTATTTTTTATTGTCTTGTGTCGTGGGTGGCGCTTTATGAGGTTTCAGTTGTTGTACTTTGTGTCAGCAGGGCAGTGACACAGGCAGTCGCGCGGCGACCTCTGTTGTTGTCATATATGTGTTTAGCAATCTCCTGCTGATTGGCCTACGTTGAGTTAGTTGTGTAGCAGCAATAAGTGATTGGTCGCACCTTGTTTCTATATTACTCTGTTGAATTTGGATTGCAATTGTCTCGAGCGGAACAGCGCTCACGCTTATTGTCACTTGTTGCGTTTAGGGGCGGGTGAGTAGTCTGTGAATGAATGAGTAGGGAAATGGTTGTCGGTTTCGCTTGTGTGGGAAGTTATCGTTGTGTGTTACCCTGTGAGTGCGACAAGGCCGTCGATATAATAGAGCGTTGTGGCGTTGTAGCTTACCTCTGGATTCCAGGCTGCAGCTGTCGCAGAGTCGCGGGTAGCCACAGCGGCAACCAGGCAAACAGCTAAAACAGCAGCGTGCCCTTCACCTGCTGTGGGGCTAATGCCACAAGGGCACACTCGGTCACCTTTTGAAGGCAAACTTCCTGGTTGGGCTGGGTTCAGTTCAGTTTCAGTTTCCTTTGCTCTTAAAGCTGCA
The DNA here is from genome assembly GCF_040938575.1 of Ambystoma mexicanum. NCBI lineage: Eukaryota > Metazoa > Chordata > Amphibia > Caudata > Ambystomatidae > Ambystoma > Ambystoma mexicanum. Next base: position 707,864,269 of record NC_090938.1, read on the forward strand.
AAATCCACACGGGCAGTCTTTTCTCTGAGTGAATTCATGAAAAGAACAAAGAACTCCCACAGCGAAAACAGCAGCGTGCCATTCACTTGCTGTGGGCTTAACGCTGCAAGGGCTCACTCAGTCACCTTTTGAAGGTGAACTTCCTGGTTGGGTGGGGTTCAGTTCCGTTTCAGTTTCCTTCGCTCTTAAAGCTGCAAAATCCATACGGGCAGTCTTTTCTCTGAGTGAATGCCACAAAAACACAAAGAACAAAGAACTCCCATGGCATAAAACAGCAGCGTGCCCCTCACTAGCTGTGGGCTTAACCACAATATGTATTAATCAAGATCATTGCCTCGCCTTGATCATCCTTTTTTGTCGCTGTTCATGTCTCCAGTTTAGTAGGATCACTTGGAAAAACAGATTTCAGGTTAGTGTCCTTACATGATAAAATTCACTTCCGGATCGTATCGCTGTTAACAATCCAGATCATGGACGTCCTTTCGAGCCTTTGTGAGCTGGTGATATATAGATTTCAAAACCATACAGATAGGGTTTTTTGGTTAGCCATGTCTCCTGAAGACATAGGAGATTGAAATCGCCCAGGTTCACATCACTAGGTGTCAGTAAATGGCTAAACCCTCTTGTATTCCACAAGCCCATGGTTATTAGTTGTTGAACCAGGGGTTCGTCTTCACCCTCCCTCCTGTTTTTCTGGTGGGTTGTGGCATCACAGGATGGCTATCTTCTGGCTCATTTTGCTACGGCCTCCGGAATCCATGTACATTTTTGACAGTTGTTAGTTCGCGATTCAGTATCAAGGATATCCCTCTGTTCCGGCTGGTTAACTAGGTCACTGTTAGCTTCGGTAACGGACCATTCGGCACATGACCTATGTTCAATGGGTCTTGGAAGGTCGTGTTTATCCCTCTCGACAGTCTCCATGGATCAGCCTCTGAGTGTCGTGAAGAAGGGCTATGTTCCACAGTCTCCTGCTCTTCGCGCTTTTCTTTTGTCTCGATTTATTCCCTCTTCCATGTTTGATGCGTTTTTCTGCAGCAACTAGGACCCTCTGGTTTTACTTGATCTTGGGCTTCTCTCTCGTTCCTTTAAAGGGATCTTCTCACTAGAGCAATCAGTTAAGTCAAAGCCTAACTTTTGAAAGCTCTCCATAGCTGCTGTCAACATCTTCCTCACCACCGAAGAAGGAATATGGAGGTATACACTGTCGAATCTCCCCCTTGTTCCAAACTCTACGATTTGTATGTCTTCTGAGCAGATCTACCACAGGTTGGGAATACATTGGAGAAGAATCATAATGTTTTTTCTATTGAGAATTATTTCACCTTGTTGTAATCCAATTTGCTGTAACTTAAAGTTTCAGTTGCTCTTGATCTTTTGACTGTAGGCGACATATCTCCCTTATTCTGCACCTCCATTTCGTTTGATCTCTTTGGTGGCTCCAATGTTCTTGATCTCTCAATTTGGGGGAGAGACTTCTCTCTTTTTTTGGATCGATGTCCTGGGCGATCTCAAGGATTCCAGCCTCCTTCTTCTTACGGGGATGTGGTCTAGTTTGAGTTCTTCCTGAGTACTTTGTAGACTTTGCTGAGTAAGCTTTACTCAAACTGTCTCCCTTTTATAGGTCATTGTTTAGCCCAAGGTCTTTGATCTTCTGCTTGTAGTAGATAAAATCTGTGGCTGTTCTAGGGCCCTCATCTGATTTTCTATTTCCATTGTGGGCTGATTAAGTGTTCCATCTGGGATCACAATGAGCCTCATTACGACCCTGGCGGAAGACCATGGTGCTATTAGCACCATGGTCCATGCCGGTAAGTTACCGACTCCGCCATGGAGAAAGGGGGAATTACCACCCCATTACAAGGTTGGCGGGGTGGTAATTCCCCCTTCCTCCATGGCCCTTCCCCATTCCCATTTTTGCCCCATAGGGCTCAATGGGAATGGGGAAGGCGCTAAGTACAGTGCCGCAAATTGCGGCACCGTAATTAGCACCAAGGTCCCTTTGCGGGTCCCTACTTTAACGGCTGGTCTACACCAGCCGTTAAGGTTGGGTCCCACAAAGGGACCTCGTAATTAGGTGCTAATGGGTTAACGGCGCCACAGCCTTTTACGGCGCCGTTAACCCATTAGCGCCTGGGTCGTAATGAGGCCCCATGTCTTTTCCTTTAGTTTGCCTTATTTCGAGATCAGATGTCCCCTGCTTATCCAAGCAGGATTTCTCAAGAAGAGTAATATGATATGATATGGCATTTATAACGCGCATATGCACCAGTGTTTCAAGGCGCGATGATGCAAGGAAGGGGAAACAAAGGGAGGACGGACAGCGATCCTACTAGGCCAGGTGTCATTCAGATCGCATGGCAAGTGCATGGGAAGGGGGCAGGGACAGTATAGTACATGGCAAAGATGATAACAATAGTAAGTAACTGCCAGCATGTGGCAAGTGCATGGATAATTGCGGACAACCGGTGTCACAGGCTGGGAGGGGGACTGTAGGGATACAGAAACAGTCCCCTAGAGCAGGGGTTGCCAAGAGGGCAGTGCAGGTGTGAGACACTGGCGTGGGAGGACCTGGACCCGAGATCAGAGGGTGTCCAGGTAGTCAGTGCAGTTCCAGTTACAGCTAGGAGGTCAGCAGAGGAGAGGAGGAGAAAAGGCAGAAGCAAAGAGAAAGGTTTTGAGGTGCTTTCGCAACCGGAGATGGTTCTCCCCAAGTTTCAGGGAGGCAGGGAGGCTGTTCCAGAGGGAGGCACCAGCCGAGGAAAGAGATCTACCACCAACTCGTTGCTTGGAGAAGCGACTAACCCTGCGGGAGTTGGAGGCCGATGAGCGAAGAGTTCGAGAAGGAAGATATTTAGGAAGAGAGTGTTGAAGGTATTTGTATTTGTATTTATTTGTTTATACAGCGCTTTACTCCAAAGCGCTGCACAATTGAACAACTTGGTACAAAAAACATAAACAATATAACGAAGCAAATTACAGTATGAATCAATCAATCAACAAACCAGTAAGAAGAGCAATTAAACTCGAGGGAATAGGGAGAAAAGAGCAGTGGGAATGTGAGGGAGAGGAGAGAAGGGGAGGAGAAGGAGGAGAGAGGGGAAAGGGTGAGAGTGGGGTAGTAGGGAGTGGAGGGAGGTAATCAAGGGAAGGAGAAAGAAAGGAGGGGTGAAGAAGGAGAGATTTAAGGGAGGTACGAAATTAGGAGAAAGTAGGACTAGAACGAATTGAGAGAGGTAGGGAGTTCCAGTGCAGGGGAGCTAGGAGCTGGAAGGATCAGAAACGGGAGGGGGCACAAGGGGACAGGGGTACAGTCAGAAGGAAGTGATCAGCTGAGCGAAGGGAGCGGGAGGGAGTGTAGAAAGAGAGGAGGGAGGAGAGGTAGGGGGAGCAAGTCCATGGAGAGATTTGAAGACAAGGCAGAGAAAGTGAAATTTAAGTTGAGAGTGAAATGGAAGCCAGCCAAGGGAGGAGAGGGAAGCTGAGATAGAGTTGTGGGAGGTAAGGAGACAGAGGGTACGGATAGCAGAGTGGTAGATAGACTTAAGGGGATCGGGATGAGAAGTAGGCAGGCCAAAGAGTAAGGAGGAGCAGTAGAAGAGGCGAGAGAAGCTAAGAGAGGAGATTAGAAGTTTAGTAATATGAAAGGTGAGAGAGGGGTGGATTTTGCAAATATTGAAGAGGTGGTAGCGACAGGCACGAGAAGTGAGAGAGATATGGTGGGAGAAAGAGAGAGAGGAGTCAAAGTGAGGCCCCAGGCCCCAGAAGGCCTTGTGGACAATGCAGAGGGTTTTGAACTTAATCCTCGCGGACACTGGGAGCCAGTGCAGAGATTTCAGTCCTGGAGAGATACGATCCCTGGGCTTGAGGCCAAGGACAAGTTTCGCAGTCCTGTTCTGGATAAGTTGCAGAGGGCGGAGAGTAGAAGCAGGCAGATTTAGAAAGAGGCTGTTGCAATAGTCCAGCCTAGAGAGAACCAGAGCTCTGGAGACAGTGAGCTTCTGGGAGAAGGTGAGGAAAGGGAGAATATCTCTCAAGAGGTGCAGCTGGTAATGTGACTTCTTGGAGACGTCAGAGATGTGAGGAGAGAAGTAGAGTGTGCCGTCGAAGATGACCCCAAGGTTTTTAGCCTTGCAGGTGGGAGCAGGAAGAGGGCCAAGAGAGGCCGGCCAGAGAGCAGCAGGGAAGGAGGTAGCGGGTGTGCCGATGAGGAGAATCTCAGTCTTACTGGCATTAAGGCAGAGGTCATTGGCAGGACACCACTCATGTATAGGGTCTGTTTGTGGCTCTTGAGTAGAATTTTGGGGTTGCACCGGGTCCCTCCTCCATTCTAGTTCTTCTCCAGCCTTTTAGGTTGGTTTCCCAAGAATTTGGTTTGTCCCAGAGCTCTTAATGTAATTTTGCCCTGATCATTGGAACAGTCTTCAAGATAGAACCCATACCACTCCAGGTGAAGCCCTGATTACCAGGACGCTTGTGGTTTGCCGGAAGATTAGCACCTTACAATATCTCTGCATCAGAGAGTTCGCCTGAATTAGGCTTGGCAGAGGTCTCCTTTATTTGGAAAAAGAAGACTAGTGAGCCCACATTGTTTGAGCTCTTCTTTCCAAGCGGGTTAATCTTTCTGTATATTCGTTTTTTCTCTTGTATTTTGACATCTTTGGAAACATGTTTTGTCAGTGTATTTTTTTGATTTGTATTTAGTTTGGGAACTGCTTTCCCTTTCCCATTTCTTTTTGCCACGCCTTTGGGTTTCCTTTTGTATTCGCGTGAAAATGCTTCGGCGGGGACCTTTTTTGGCCCCCTTTGCTGGATTTGCTTGCCAAGTCTGTCGAATTCATGGGGCTGCATATATCCTCTAGGGAATCACTTAAGTCCTCAATGTCAATACTACAGCCTTTGAGTTGTGTATCCGGGGTCCTTTCTTCTTGTGGTAGAGTAAAAGAGATCTGGCGGAGAGCTGAAATCGTCAATTCTGTCCCAGACGGAGGCGCATGAATTTCAATTTGCACCTCAAAAGGGGGCGGCCTCACGTCATTATTCTGTTCGTCTCTTAGTTCAGCATTATTTTCAAATACGTTTTTCATTTTCCCAGATGTTTCTGGTACGTCTGTGTCGACATGCAGGGTGCTCAGATCTTCTATAACTGTTTGGTGGTCTTCGATCTCTGCAATGTTATCTGTATTCGATATGCAGAAAACTGTCACTGATGTCTCTTTACATGGGAACAGGGGTTGAGCCGTCGTTTCGTCTTCACCAGACTTCACTGACTCATTTGTTGCCAATGTACCCGCACTAAGGTGAGACAGGGGGGCGGGGCCGGCACGACTGCCGACAAACGCGCTTCACTGCGCCACTCACTGTCAGCTCTCCCGCCCCGCTCCTCCATAGACTCACGTGCCCCACGCTCCCCACGCTTGCCCACACAGTCTGCTGGGTCCCGCACCCCCTCATGCTCGCCCGGCCCATCCGGTGAGCTTTTGCTCGTACTGCTTCTCAACAGAAGTCTGATTTCAGAGCAAGGGGCAGGGGAGACAGGGGGTACTAATGTATGTGCATGGGAGGGTGGTGATGACTGGAGGGGTGTTGAAGCTTGATACGTTACTCTCCTACCTTCACCAGGAAGGGTGCTCGTCTCCGAGGATGGCAGCATGGTCTTTTTGAAATGGAGTGGTGTTTTCAGCAGATTTCTGTGTTCCAAACCAATATCCTCACCATGAGTGCGCTGACTCCGGAGGTGACGACTTTCTTCCTCTTGGCTCTGCGTTTGCACCATAGCTCCCATAGACTGCCACAGACTGCAACTCAGCAGCCAACTCAGCGCAAATATGAGAAGAAAAAAACAATACAAGCTAACCTGATGTGCACCTGGTACTGTACAGATGGGCTAAGAGGACACTTCGTGGCCATCACCTCTAACAAACTAAAGCTTGATTCCAGACACGTTGGCGCCCATCCAAAGTTCCCCACCCTCGTATTAGCTCTGTTGTTTTATCCCTTCTGGCACCTTGAAGCACAAATCACGTGATCTATGGTGAAGGTGACTGATACCTGTTTCAGATCTTTTCTGATCGATTGGGAGTTTAACAGTTTTATGGTTGGTGTCTGGGACTGACTGGTATCTTGGATTCCTGGGGGTCTTGAGGCTGGGGCTTTCGGGTGTTATTACTTAGAGCTGGGACAGGAAGGGTCAGAGACTCATGCCCTCCTTCTCGTGGGATTGCTTTTCATAGTGAGCTCTCAACCTTCTTGTGGCCTTGCAGGGCGCTTTCCTTCTGGGATACGAAATGTTGGCAACATGAGACAGTGAAGGGTCTATGGATCTCTGCAGCTCTGGCCTTCCTCACTGGTGCCCAAGCTACAATCCATTACCGCCTGCATATACTTTATTTGAATGGGCCTTATTATGAGTCCGGCGGTAACCGTGCTGGATATTCCGGCAAGTTACCGCCGGACTCCCATTACCATGGGAATGGGCAAGTGGAAACACTGGCACCATGCTGTAATGGTGCTGGTGTTTCCACATCCGCCTGCAGGCGGGTGGTCTTAAACCCGCCAGGTCAGACCTGGCGGGAGTGACACCTCCCACCTGCAGAACTCGAGATCAGCCGGTCCGGAAACAACGATGGCAGCAGGTTTACAGCCACCATTATTTCCGGACCAGCTGACTCGTAATGAGGCCCATGACTCAGGCCTGTGGCCCTGTCTTCAGTGCAAAACTAGGCCTTGATTCCAACATGGCTTCTACTATTCAAAATGGCGTTTGATTCCCCATGCATGCTAGAGCAAGACACACACACCCCTCCCTGCATTATGGCTCCTAACAACACTGCCCTCCCTCCTGTAAACTCCCCTACCGCACCTTTGCGGGCCTCTGTGTCATCCAAAAGTGATGAGGGGTCTGGGATCGGGTCCGGGGCAATTGCTTCAATGTCTAGTAAAAAATACCATGTCTGCCCCCTGGAACCCCCAGCACCTTGCATACAAACATAATCATGCTGATTGCATACATGCATTAGGCGCAGTGGGGCCCAGAGACAGGCATGGTATTTTTTTACTGGACAGCTATGATAGATGTCCAGTGAGTGGAAAATACTATGCATGACCCCTGTGCCCCACAGCGCCTCCCATACACACAATCACATTCATCTTGTGCGTGTGAGGCACTGGGGCTCAGGGGGCAGGCATGGCATTTTTTACTGGCTATGCATTTTAAAGAATGCCATTTCAGTCTGATCTGATTCCTAGCACTTCACATGCAATGTCATGCCTCTTTGCTTCTGCATTCTCTCCTCCTCTCCCCTGGTGAATTTCTGACTGAATCTGAAACTGCACTCGTCACCTGGCTACTCTCTGTTCTCGGGCCCAGGTCCCCTCCTCACCAGTTGCACACCTGCACTGCCCCCGTGGCAACCCTTGCACTCTGGGGCTCTTTCTAAATCCCTACAGTCCCCTACCAGCACTCGACACCTGATGTCTGCACTTACCTTGCACCTGCCACCAGCTGGCAGCACTTCTTATTTATTGTTCTTATTTATTGTTTTGATTTATTTACTGTTATCTATGTACTGTACTGCCCGTTTCCCCTCCGCCTCACACTTTCCCCTTCCCCCCTCCCCTGAACCCCTGCACAATCTCATTGTCACCTAGCCTAGTAGGCCTTGACTCTATCTTCCCTCTGTGCCCCTCCCTTGCCTTGAAACACTTGTGTATAGGCACGTTATAAATGCCAGATCATATCATATTATGCCTGACCCCTAAGACCCCAGAATCTTGCATGTACACATAATTGATTATCTCTGCATGTTAGGCATTGGAGGGCCCAGGAGGAAGTCATGCCATTTATTAATGGGCATCTATGATAGATGCCTAGTAAAAGATGCCATGCCTGGGCCCCCAAGTACCTCACACACACACACACACACACAATTGATGGCCTCTCAACACCTTGCACTCACACATAATCACATTCATAATGAATGTGATTATGTGTGAGTGCTAGGCGCTTGCACACCACAGAGCTAGCATGGCATTTTGTACTGGGCATGGTTGATAAAGCAAGCATGATACGTTTTATTATGTAGCTAGACTGGCATTTTAATGCAGCCAGTCTAGCCATTTCTTATTGTCGTATGACATTTTGTATTGAGCAGCTTTGATAAACCAAGCTTGAAAAGTTTTATTTCAAAGCTAAACTACCATTTTTATGCAACCAGTCTAGCCATTTCATACTCTGGAATGGAATTTTGGATTGGGCATCTTTGATAAAGCAAGCCTGATCAGTAGTATTATTCTTTATCTGGCATGCCATTTTGGATTGGGAATCTTTGATAAAGCAAGCATGATAAGTGTTAATATGTAGCTAGACTGGTATTTTTATGCAACCAGTCTAGCCATTTCGTACTGTGGCATGCAATTTTGTATTGGATATCTGTGATCAAGCTAGCATGATAAGTGTTAATTTGTAGCAAGACTGGCATTTGTATGCAACAGGTCTAGCCATTTCTTACTGTGGCATGGCATTTTGTATTGGGCATCTATGATGAAGTAAGCATGATAAGTGTTATTATGTAGCTTGAGTGGCATTTTAGTGGAACCAGTTTGGACATGTTTTTATACTGTGGCATGCATTTTTAATGGTAAAGCCAACTGGAGTATGTTCTTACATGGTAAAAAACGACAAACGGGGTCCAGATTTGTTGCACCAAATTAGAATTTTTATTTATGAGTTACAATACCGTCACTTTTTGATGTATCCAATGAGTTAAAATACCGTGGCTTTTTGATGTTTCCAATATTTTGCCAAAGGTATTCTGTTGTAATCAATTTGTTTTTTGATAACAAGGTATTCACTCAAATGTATAGTTTTGAAGTTTACAATTGGAGTTAATCTCCTATTTCAACTCTTGTTCAACCTTGTTTTCTGTTATGCTCTTACTTTAGATGTACTTTCTTGAATTAATGTCATTACATTTTTTGTACGGATGAAGTGTACTATTAGTTGTCGTCACTCTCTCTTTTCTGAATGATGTTAATCGAATTCTGTTCATTCAATATCCTAAAATCATGGATGTAGCCCCATGCCATTCAATTTTTGTTCAAAATTGAAGTTGGCTATTTGTTAGCGCCGCTCTCTCATTGTTCAGAGTATTGTTCATTGAATTGGGTTCATTCAATTTCCTGGATTTTTGGTTGTAGCCCCTGATTTTTTATTCAAAATGAAGTTGGCTATTAGTTAACACCACTCTCTCTTGTTCTCAGTATTTGTAATTGAATTCTGTTCATTCAATTGCCCAGATTCTTGCTTCTAGTCCTGACACGTGTTTCCCCGTCTTTATAGCAGGCGGTTCATCAGGAGGCTTTTTAATGGATACACTTTTTTGTAAACCTGTGATAAACCAGATATCTGTAACTTAGATATTTGTAATTTTCTTTGAAACATTATTGTATCAATAATATATGTGTTCATACTAGTTTGCACCCTTTATATTCTTCAAGATATTTGTCGTCTGCTATATGTCCTTTTCAATTGCCATAGTAAAAGGCCATTCTATTTCTTCCTATGGTATACATAAGCAAAACATTTTTTTAAAGAAATGTTGTCCTTTGATAAAGTTATAACTAATTAGGTATTACTAATAGATTATCTCCCAATATAGTGATTTTTACCTGTGTGAACGGGATTGCCTAGCTCCAAATTCAGATCTCCTCAGGTACAATTACCGTGGGAAATCTAAGATGGCCGGGTTTTATTTTGATGCGAGGACGCAGCCACACACGTTAAAGGAATAGTGCACTCAAAAATATTATTGTTGCGAGCGTTTGGGCATGTGTTTTTAAGCATACGTTGATCGATGGTACAAACATTTCCTATGCACCTTACCGTAGTTTTCCTCACTTTTACACATGCGAAATCAGGCAGCAGGACGAAGCCATCTTGTGCTAATCTTATCCGTTGCCGCATGGACCTAATGTGAACTGCCCTGGCGGCACTAAATCATATCCCCCGCCCCTGAGGCTGACATCACTAGATGCGTACGGCCCATTTCACAACGCTTATGCACGTCTTGTGTCAACGTTCTCTGTGCTCCAGCTAATGACGTGTCTCCATGGAAATGGCAGGACGCCTCTTTCCACAATAAGTATAAAAAGACTGCTTCTCATCAGACAACATCAGATTTGCTTTCCAATCGTTTCACTGTCTTTTTTGGGATATCCTGTGGCTCATTTCTACTCTGTTCAGCTATCCTCGTTGCTCGTAGAGCATGCAAACAGATACTAGTACTATCATTACTATCTATTTTAATGTTGGAGGACAAATCAGCAGATCAAGAGCCTGAACCTAGTCACATGGACGACGTCTCCACCTGGTGTACTGAACCTAGTTGCATGGACGACATTTCCACCTGGTGTACCTTCAATCGGTGCGAGGTAATGCCAACCGAGGAGGAGAACTGCTGCTGCCGAGAAAACTCTGGATGCTTGTCCTACATATCGGAAGACGAGACACGGCCTCAATGCATTACCGAGCTGCATGACTTCAGGGCAGCCTGCCTCACACGGTCTATGTTGAGGATTATGATGGTGCTTATGCACGAACTTCGCGCAATTGTTCGCCCTCACAATCCAAGTAATGAGTAAGTGTACTCTAGATGTGATGTCACTGAGGCCACTAAATTTTCATGTTTGTCTCCTTGTAAGAACACACTGGACTGATTTTGCTTTCAACCAAAATTAGTCTTTATTGACTATAGAAAATAACTCAGGAAGGAGAAAACAAAAATATTAGGATAACTCTCCTTAATGAAGTTCACAATTAAGCTTTGGTTTAGGGCTCTTCTGGGGGTAAGGACAGAACCTGGAGTTAGTCCTCATGCCCAGCGCAGTTCTGGTGCTCCTTCTTCGCCCTGGTCTCTGTTCTGAAACAGATGGGAGAAAAACACATCAGTCCCTCTTTGCTGTCTGGTTTATATAGCGGCTGTACACTTCTAAACCAATCAGGAGTCTGCATACCAGGTAGTTTATATAAGCCCCTCCATGCTCTGCCCCCTTCTTCCAAGAGTGAAGGATGCCATAATGGAGGAGGTACTGTGGCCGCTTGTAAACTGTTATTGAAGGGGTTCTGCACCAGAGTATGAGGCAAGTAAACTCCAGCGTTCTCAATGTATCACTTGTTGGTTGTCAAGAAATTATGTTCTGAGTCCTCTCCCCTTTTGTGTGTGTTTCCCGCGTGCATGACCTCCCTGTTTCCCAATGTCTCAGTTTGTTTGAAGAGGCACGCGTTATCGGCCCCGGTGTCCTCTCCTGCACGCAACACTCCCCGGCTTCTTCCTTTAGTGCCGTCAGCTGCTGCCGGGATACTGCAGTCTCCGCTTGTCTGCCCCTCCGCAGTTCCCTTGTCGGCAGCGACTCGCACACCACCTGACACGCAGCACTCCCTCCTCATCGGCCCGTTGCCTGCAGGGTGCTGCAGGCCGCAGATCGCCCCACCAGGCATCTTCTGTGGCGTCCCAACCTCCCGCCTGGTTTCCTGGTTGAACCCGCCCTCCTTGGGCAGGGGCTCCATTGTGAGTCCCCCGGCTGAGGAAGGGGCTCACACTCCTATATTGTCGTAACTTTGATCTATCAATGTCAAATGAATGTAGTCTTGCAATTTTATACATCACTCACGATTTGTGGAAATCATATTGGTCATTTTATGTGTCTTTCACATACAATCAAGAAACAATATTTCTCTGTGTCCCAAATGTAATGGAATGCATAGTTGTTCACTTTTGTAATGTGTCTACATTTAAAAGCCCAAGTTGATTGATCTGTGAAGTAACATTTGTACTGGCACCAATGCTATAGGATACAAGATTGCATTTTCAACTAAGGTGGGATGCACTTATTTTGTTAATATAAATACAGTTTGTATCTTTCTCTTCCACAGGTGGTACAGGCTGGTGGCTTATCCTGCGTTTACATGGTGGTTTCATGGGAGGCTTGGACACCGCGTTCGACAAGTAATACCCGCCTGTGTCGTTGGTGCCATTAGAGACACATTCCCCAGTGACAGCGGTCAGTACAGGGGATCTTTCCCACACTGTGCTCCAACCCGAAGTATACAATGTGTAGTACATTTGTACCATCAACATCAGAACAAAATAAAATACAACTGAACGTTTATGAATGGTTGTTTCAATTTTTCAGTGAATCAAGGATACGCTCACTTGTTCTGGCAAGACTGACTGGGTGGGAACTGCCCAGGTGCCAAACACCATGTACACTTCAAATGTATTTTACGCGCAGGGGCCATTGTTCACATGGCCTCCCCAGACCCAGTGTCTCCAGGCAGGCTCCCCTGAAGCAGACCATGCCCCTGCAATCCACATAAGTGTGTCTCCATTCAACAGCAGTGTTCTGGCCCTTTCCTGCATGCCTCTTGGCCATCCATCCCCCTACCCTATCAATGGCAGTTCGCTCCTGTGTCCGTGCCCTCCCAAGGGCGCTCTCAGGGTGGGAACGGCTGAGGTCCCAAACACCATGTACACTTCAAAATGATCTTCCGTGCAGGGGCCACTGTACACATGGCCTAGCCAGACCCAGTGTCTCCATGCAGGCTCCCCTGAAGCAGGCCGTGCCCCTGCAATCCACATAAGTGTGTCCCTCCATTCAGCGGCGTTCCGGGCCTTGTCTGAACACCTCATGCCCATCCATCCCCTCTCCATTATCAGCGGTAGTTCGCACCAGAGGATGTGTGCTGCCAAGGGGGCTGGCAGGGATGGGAACGGCCAAGGTGCCAAACACCATGTACAATTCAAAGGTATCTTATGCGCAGGGGCCATTCTACACATGGTCTAGCCAGAGCCATTGTCTCCAGGCAGGCTCCCCTGAAGCAGACCGTGCCCCTACAATCCACATAAGTGTGTCTCCATTCAGAAGTATTCTGGCCCTTTCCTGCATGCCTCTTGGCCGTCCATCCCCCCTACCCTATCAATGGCAGTTCGCACCTGTGTCCGTTCTCTCCCAAGGGGGCTCTCGGTGGGAACGGCCGAGGTGCCAAACACCATGTACACTTCAAAGGTATCTTCCGCGCAGGGGCCATTATACACATGGGCTAGCCAGACCCAGTGTCTCCATACAGGCTCCCCTGAAGCAGGCCGTGCCCCTGCAATCCACATAAGTGTGTCTCTCCCTTCAGCGCGGTTCCGGGCCTTGTCTGCAAGCCTCATGCCCATCCATCCCCCCTCCATTATCAACGGCAGTTCGCACCAGTGGATGTGCGCTGCCAAGGGGGCTGGCAGGGATGGGTATGGCCAAGGTGCCAAACACCATGTACACTTCAAAGGTATCTTCCGCGCAGGGGCCATTGTACACATGGCCTAGCCAGACCCAGTGTCTCCATGCAGGCTCCCCTGAAGCAAGTTGTGCACCTGCAATCCACATAAGTGTGTCTTTCCCTTCAGCGGTGTTCCGGGTCTTGTCTGCACACATCATGCCCATCCATCCCCCCTCCATTATCAACGGCAGTTCGCACCAGAGGATGTGTTCTGCCATGGGGGCTGGCCGAGATGGGAACGGCCAAGGTGCCAAACACCATGTACACTTCAAAGGTATCTTCTGCGCAGGGGCCATTGTTCACATGGCCTCCCCAGACCGAATGTCTCCAGGCAGGCTTCCTATTGCAAAGACACGCAAAAACAACCTGTGTGTACTTGTCTTTGTCCCTGGCAAATGGGAAGTCTAGCACCGAAATGCATGATGTCCAAATCTGAGTTCCCCCAGGTTTCACCAACGCCAAATTCTACGCTAACATTCCGTTAAAATGCTGTCTATGTGTTCTTCGAATTCTTCCGTCAGCATCCGCATGCCATTGCGAGCTAAACATACTCCATAGCACTAACCTCTCAAGCACATTGTGGACTCCAGTTTTCCACGATAATTTCTCTGTATTTCCATTGTTTCACGTTTGTGTTCATCATTAGTTTTCACACGGTCCAGAATGAATGGTAAATTGATAAATTAGAATAAAGAAGGGCTACTGAGACACATTTCTGTTATGTTTTCTACACAGCTATATCCTGCCTTTCTGCGAATGTCATCGATTCCAGATACCAATTGATGGCTTCTTTAGCCGGCAGCTGCAGATACACTTAAATGGCTGGATTACAATGATGCTGTTTTGGAAAGATTGCCCTGGGCCGATATGCACTTTCGCGGTACCAACGATAAGGAGCAACCTAACATCCTTTACGGTGGTCTAGCGCCAAGCTGATGCCGAAGTGTTGTGATTCATGGTGCGTCCAATGTGCTTCTTATACCCAAAAGAAACACTGTGTGACTCACGATAGACATTTGTGGATCGAGAACAAAGAAAGAAATTACCAAAGTGATTGAATATGGGAATCGCCGGATGTTTTCAGAGAGTTTATTGTGAAATAAAAGTACATTATAAATTGCAGAGTATTGCGGTTTCCTTTAAAAATAATGTTTTTTATTCAAAATTGGGACGTGTTGTGTTGTGAGAGGATGTGTGCTGATATTCCGGGTTCTGCATCAACTGACATCAAGATGTAGGACTGGGCATGTTTGGCTATGCTGCCCAGTAACGTCATGTAGATAGGCGGAGAATATCGCTAGGAATGGTGATGTCAGCCTCAGGCGCTGGCGATATGATTTAGTGCCGCCAGGGCAGTTCAATTTAGGGCAATGCGGCAACGGATAAGATTAGCACAAGATGGCTGCGCCCTGCTGCCTTATTTTGCATGTGTAAAAGTGAGGAAAACTACACTAAGGTGCATAGGAAATGTTTGTACGATCGAACGTATGCTTAAAAACACATGCCTGAACGCTCGGGACAATAATATTTTTGAGCGCACTATTCCTTTAAGGCGTGATTGCATCATCGCGTTACCGCCTTTTTGCTTTGGGAAGCATATAGATTTCTAATGAATGTAGTTTCCTATTTGTCCTGTTGCTATCCTACACTGAGCATTCAAACTTTTGCAGTTTATACAGGTGTTCTTAATTATCATTGCACTGTTTGCTTATCCTTGTCCTAGATCCAAGAGAATAAATTTACAATTGTTCATATCGTGTCTCTATTTTTGTAACAATACCTTGGAGTGAAAGAGAAATTAACCATTTTATGTATACTAGTTGAATCATTGCTGCCCATGCTACAGAAAGGCGAAATGATTATATTGTTAGTAACCAAATAAGGCCTTACTACTTATTGTGCATAATTACTAATCGTGGACATCTTCGAAAAAAACAATTTTCCTCTACAAAAAAACATGCTAAGTACAATATACATACAGTCTAATCATGATATTACAATGGCCATTATAGTGACTTATCAAAGAAAATGGTACAGTACCATATCTGTGTTAAGACCCGAATGACATGTGTCCATAATACAGATCCAGTATGCTTCTCTTCTTCTCAGTAATAGCTCAAGGTTTCCTCCTATAGGAGGTAATTCTACTTCCTCCAGACCTTAAAATCTCATATTATGCATCTGTTCTAGTTGATGATAATGAAATGCAAGTGGTGATCTTCGATCATTGTTTTTAATGGCTCGCATATGTTCTCCAATTCTTATCTTTAATGATCTAATTGTACTTCCTATACATAGATTTTTGCAAATACATTGGATCCCATAAATGACATTTTTACTGTTGCAATTGATTAGTTGCTTAATTTGTCTGATTGTCCCATTTGGGATGTCAATATTTGTTTTACCATTGTATGTATATTTACAAACTTGACAGCTTCTGCACTTGTAGTTTCCTGTGGTGGGTGTGTCAGGATTAGTCAGGCGAGTACAAAGGCAGCGAATATGGCAAGGGAAATGTGCACTAAATTACACAGTGAAAGGCTTCGAATTAAACTACGTGCACACAGGAACAACGACTCATGTATGCTAAAACCCAGGAGTGCAAATAGAGTGTGACAACAAAACCAATATATGAAAAGGGATGTGGGGTAAGCACCTGACCGCGAGGAAAGTCGGCAAGCGCCTTACCCCCAATTGCTGTTACAGGTACTGACAGCGCTAAACCCACGTGGAGGGCAAGCAATGACAGGATCTGTGAACTAACACTCTTGATGGTATTAAATAAGGGAACTAAAGAACAGTACTCACGAGGACGAGATAAACCTCTTGAATGTCAGCTAGCCCACGAATCCTGTTGATGAAACTGGGACCCAGAAAGGCTATAACAGCAATGGGAGGAAAACTAAATACCTAAGTTGGAATAGTGTTTACAAATTAGTGAGGAAAACATAAGCATTCACACAGGAGCTAGCTACAACCGCACACCACACCTAAATATCAAATGGGAAATAAATGCAGTTGTGCAATGGAAAACATGGAATGGATCCCAATGGAAAATAAGGATCAGGAGCAGGGAAAAACGAAATAACCAATGCAAACTTCCCCCTACCCCTCCAAGGGAAAGACAGGATGCTAATCTAAGAGGAAGGCTAAGGCATATGGGTTTACAGCAGCAAAGGACAGAGTCAAAGAAATATAGAACACAGACAAACTGGGCTGCATCTAAAAGGGGAAAGCACTGAGAAATGCTGCCTGCAAACAGAGGAAGACAAAAAGGGAATCAAGGGAGCAGAAATCAATTAGCGCATGAATCCGAAATTCAGGGCGGAGGAACAAGAAAACAGGAACTAGGAACTATGTACAAAGGCAAGGAACAAGGAACAAGGGACTAGTCACAACAGGAACCCTGCAAACGATGACCAGCGCTGGACTGAAGTAAGACTGAGGCTTTTAAAGCTGCTTAACGAGCACACGCCTCAGGTGTGCTGATTGCTGCACCTGCAGCCACAGGTGTTGCCTATCCTCCACCCAACCTTGTCCTGCAAGGGTGGAGGTGGAGCAGTAGGCCAGACATTCTGGGAAGCATAGTCATTTGGTTAAAGAAGCATGCTGGCTGCCTAAAACCTGGAATGGATCCGGAAGGGAAGTAGCTTGGAAAATAGGGATTTAGCGCTCCCAATTCATCACAGCACTGTAGCATAAGGTTCGGAGGAAAGGTCCAGTAGGGAATAAACCCCAAATCATGCCCCCAAGTGGTGGGAACGGGAGCGAAGGGAGCGAGTCGTGACAGTATACCCCCTCCTACGGCCGTCTTTGGGTGCCCGCCACCCGCACGAGACATCTTCTTTCCATGATGGGAGTGCTTTTTCTTTGGAGGTGGTACTGATGGAAACGGTGGCTTCTGGTGAGGAAGAGACTCATGGTTCGAAGAAAGGCATGAAGGACTTGCAGGACCTGAAGCAGAGTTGGAAGGTCCAGGAAGCTCAGTCACTGGGAGTGGACCCTTATAAGTCTTTGAGGAGGGAGGCAAGCTGGTGCAACATGCCTTAGACAATGGTAGAAGCCCTGTTAGCCTTTCTGCCGAGAGTGGACATGCGGGAGGTGAGGAAATTGCTGGCTTCAGGAAAGGTTTATGTTCAGCCATTAGAGAAGGTGGTGGCTGAGGTAGAGGTTTAGATTTTCTTCTGTCATCCATCTGGGAAAAGGCTTGTGGTTGAAAGTGACTAAGGTTTGACTGCACATGTTCTATGCCTTGGAGACCTGAAAGTCCAATGGGTTGTACAAGGCTGGTACTCCTGGTGACAGTCGTGTAACCACCTTGTTGCACGTGGGATACAACAGCAGGGACGTTTGGCATACTGATAGGAGTGATAGACGCAGTACTTGGTATTTCAGGCACACTCGCAGAAGGAGCAATAACAGACACATCTTGAACTGCAGCAGTCATTCCCTTCCTTTGGCTACTAGCACCCAACTGGTGCTTCTTGGCGGAATTCTGTTGCACAAGTCCTGTAGGTAATACGCCGGTCTGCACCACCCCCTGTGCACACCCCGGTGAGTGGTTCTGACTCACCACTTGGTCCAGCTTGATGACTCTGAAGCGGGAGCTGGCAAAAGTCTCAAACTCTGATGCTGCATTTTTAGGAGGCTCTGATGCTAAAGTGAAGCAGTTGGGAGAATCGTCTTGTGGAAAAGGCAGGCCTTCTGGTGCTCCTCCTGAAGCAAAAGAAAGGCAAGCTAGACGTTCATCGACAGTAAATGGTTGGGATTCAGGAGGAATCGCTGGAGCAGAAGAAAATACAGCAGGATCTGATGGTGTAGACAGGTATACCTCTGATATTGGCAGCGAGGCTAAGCAGGATACAGGCGTCTCATGAACTGAAGGCAAATATTCAGTATACTCCGGGACTGAAGACATGCACTTTTGATGGACTACCGGAGGCTCTAAAGCTGAAGGATGATCTGCAGGATGAGTCACTGTAGCTGAAGACAGGCAGGCCAGAGGAAACCTTGAGGCTGAAGGCATGCAAGCTGAAGCAATCTCGGTTGCTGGATACAAACATGTCCAGGTCTTTGGGACTGGCTCTTGAGTAAATGGCAGACATGGCTGCGGTTCATTGGTTGAAGACACGTGTGCCAAAGATGACTGCAGAGCTGTGGATTGGATCATAGAAGAGTCAATGGTTGTAGGAGGACAGACAGAAGTCTCAGAAGTTGACAGACACATTGGTGGCTCAGGAATGGAGGGCACCTTTAGGGCAGTACACTCCTTGGCACCAGTAACCAAAGACTGAGCTGTACCCTTGCAGTCCTTTTCTTTAGTGGGTGACGCAGAGTCTTTTTCTTTGTAGAAGTCAAAATCAACCAGTGGAATTACCATAGTAAAGTCTCTGTTAATCAGGATTTCGTCAATTGTCCATTCCTCTGTTTTAGCTTCTGAAAGAGGCAGATTTACAATCAACAGTTCAGGAATCGCCTGCCGGTCTTTTGGTTCTGTATACTGTGGAATGAGACCATCAGAAGATGAAATCTGTACTGTTTCTGACTGTTCGTATTGATCAGAATTGGCAGAAGGAAGAGTGAACCCAGAGGTAACATCGTTGTCCACATCAGCTTGAACATCTACTTCAGTCTCAGCAGCTGGATCAAGAGCAGAGCCTAAGCCTACTGTAGTGACTGATTCTGTGTATGCCGCCATTGTGGATTGTGTTTGGAAATCAGAAGCTTGCATGTGTGCTAGCTCAGGGGTATGACGAGCTGCTACACTGGAAACCTTAAGTAAAGGAGTGCCTAGTAGATCTTCAGCTAACTGCAATCCCTGACAAACAGCAGAACCATTGTTAGAAACTGTGCCCAGATTAAGCGCTGTGTTAGAAGAAAGACTTTCACTCCCAATAGATCTAACATATTGACAAATATCATGGTTTACCAAAGTCTCTGCACTCAGGGGCTGAACAGTGTTCACTTCATCAACATCAACGGATAAAGTCTGAGGTGTATTCAGTAAAGAGTGCAAGGTTTTATTCTCCTCTTGTAAAGAAATGAATTCTTGTCTTAACTCCTCAAGCTTAGCTCTTAGCATGCCCTGCATTAACTGTACATCACTATCAGTAGGCACAGGGGGAGGCATAGTGGCATCAGGGCTGGATCCTGCACTAGCAATCTGGATGTGCACCGATTGTGCATTGTCCTCTACCGCTTTCAGGTTCTGAGATTTATTCTTTCTCTTACTAACTTGGTCTGTGTTTCCCTTAAGCAAACTATTGACATTAGACCTCTTGGCATTAGGGACTACAGTATGTACCTGTGCAAAGGAGTATGCTTTAGACTGAGGGTAGAAAACAGAAGTTATGCAAGGAACCCCTCCATTCTTTATGTTTGTACCATGAAACTGTTCTATCTGAGGCAAAGCACAACTGGAATCATGGGGTTCAACAACAGAGGTACTCTTGTATAATAAGTCTAACTGTGTTGTTTTCTGCGGCTAAGGCTTGCGCTGACATAGAATCTGGATCAAAACAAAAGATAGGACTAGGATCAGGCAATGTAGGATGTGCCATCCTATGGGAAAAATACTTTGCACGTAAATGCCCATTCGTGACAAGGAGTTCATTTAAGTCAGGACTAGTGATTTGATTGTCACAGGTAAATGTAGGGGAAGCTTTCTGTACAAACTTGTTAGAGGCCTTGCTGCCTTTCTTTCTTAAACTTGCCATATTCAATGGGAATTTTGGGCTGGTCATTCTGTCAGGATTAGTCAGGCGAGTACAAAGGCAGCGAATATGGCAAGGGAAATGTGCACTAAATTACACAGTGAAAGGCTTCGAATTAAACTACGTGCACACAGGAACAACGACTCATGTATGCTAAAACCCAGGAGTGCAAATAGAGTGTGACAACAAAACCAATATATGAAAAGGGATGGGGGGTAATCACCTGACCGCGAGGAAAGTCGGCAAGCGCCTTACCCCTAATTGCTGTTACAGGTACTGACAGCGCTAAACCCACGTGGAGGGCAAGCAATGACAGGATCTGTGAACTAACACTCTTGATGGTATTAAATAAGGGAACTAAAGAACAGTACTCACGAGGACGAGATAAACCTCTTGAATGTCAGCTAGCCCACGAATCCTGTTGATGAAACTGGGACCCAGAAAGGCTATAACAGCAATGGGAGGAAAACTAAATACCTAAGTTGGAATAGTGTTTACAAATTAGTGAGGAAAACATAAGCATTCACACAGGAGCTAGCTACAACCGCACACCACACCTAAATATCAAATGGGAAATAAATGCAGTTGTGCAATGGAAAACATGGAATGGATCCCAATGGAAAATAAGGATCAGGAGCAGGGAAAAACGAAATAACCAATGCAAACTTCCCCCTACCCCTCCAAGGGAAAGACAGGATGCTAATCTAAGAGGAAGGCTAAGGCATACGGGTTTACAGCAGCAAAGGACAGAGTCAAAGAAATATAGAACACAGACAAACTGGGCTGCATCTAAAAGGGGAAAGCACTGAGAAATGCTGCCTGCAAACAGAGGAAGACAAAAAGGGAATCAAGGGAGCAGAAATCAATTGGCGCATGAATCCGAAATTCAGGGCGGAGGAACAAGAAAACAGGAACTAGGAACTAGGTACAAAGTCAAGGAACAAGGGACTAGTCACAACAGGAACCCTGCAAACGATGACCAGCGCTGGACTGAAGTAAGACTGAGGCTTTTAAAGCTGCTTAACGAGCACACGCCTCAGGTGTGCTGATTGCTGCACCTGCAGCCACAGGTGTTGCCTATCCTCCACCCAACCTTGTCCTGCAAGGGTGGAGGTGGAGCAGTAGGCCAGGCATTCTGGGAAGCATAGTCATTTGGTTAAAGAAGCATGCTGGCTGCCAAAAACCTGGAATGGATCCGGAAGGGAAGTAGCTTGGAAAATAGGGATTTAGCGCTCCCAATTCATCACAGCACTGTAGCATAAGGTTCGGAGGAAAGGTCCAGTAGGGAATAAACCCCAAATCATGCCCCCAAGTGGTGGGAACGGGAGCGAAGGGAGCGAGTCGTGACAGGGTGGTTGAGCCACATCTTTGATGGACCACTGATCTGATTTCTGCTTTCGATAAAGTGAGATGGCCTCAGCATTTCTTTTAAGGTTTTTGATTTGCGAAAAGTGATACAAGGTTGATTGTCCAAAAAAGAGTTAAGATCTGGATCTGTTTGCAGGATATTCAAATTTTTTTATAATGCTTGTTTGACTGTCTGATTATTAGTGCTGTAAATTGTTATAAATCTCACTTTGTCTTGTGCCTTTGATTTGTCCACTTTTGGTTTGTTGCTTAGAAGATCTTCTCTTGTTCGCAATTTAGTTTTATGATGGGTATTAATTAAATGTTTGTGACGATATCCCCTTTGTTGAAATATGTCAATGATCTTTCTTGCATGTTTTTTAAATTCTTCTTCTGTCGTGCAATTTCTTTTTACTCTAAGTAGCTCACCATACGTTATGTTAATGATGACATACCGTACCTTAGGTTGAACTCACACATTTCCATGTTTTTATATGCAGATACTGCCATATTTTGGCAGAACAAACATGGACATGTTTTCATAAAGTATCATTACTGACATTATCCACAAAGCAAACATAGTATCTTCTTATATGGGAATACTAGGATATAATAGTGCAGTAAGCATGGAAACAGACGGTGTGAACATGTTTTATACTGGCACATATTGTGGGCAAAGGTATCATGAAAATGTGTTACAGAAATGCTATTGTGCACTGTTGGTGACTTGCATCTATTGGATTTTTTGGAGTTAACCTAGAAAACCAATTGCAAACTGTTTTGCTTTTTACCCAATTCTTCTAAAAAGTGTGCTCTAAAATGCACCATGTGAACACATTATTTGAAAATAATTCCTTGGGGGGGAATCCCCCCTGAACCCCCCTTGATTGGCTCAGGCTCCCTCTCTCTTTCGATATGGCATATCTGGGAGAAATATTTATGCCCCTCCATTTAAAAAATTCAATCGCCTCTGGCCAGGTTAGTGGATAGGTATGGACCTATGACGTTTTTATTTTGGGGCTATCGAGGAGCACTTTAGTTTAGTTTGGTTAGGAAGGGAACTCCCTTTTAGTAGTAGGGTCAGTAAAGCGTTTTCTTGTAGTTTAAATAAAACTCCTTCTTCTGACTTGCCACATCAGTCATACTAGAATAGAGACCACTTAAACACATCTTGTTACAGACTGTTCGGCTAGATATCTCAAACATTTGTAGGAAATACAGTTTCCCGAAGTTTTAATTTTCAGTCCTGAGAGTCTTCAAAGAAAACACCAACATTCCTCACCTTTCACTGCTTTAGCACCAGCCTAGATTTCTGCTATTCACCCCGCCCTTACTATTATTGCATTTTTTTAAAAAAATCCTGTATTATTGCTACTATTCCTCCCTTTCATCCGCCAGTCTTATCCGTTCCATAATCTCCCCTTCACAAGCTCTGCCCTACTGCTGTAAAAGTTACATTTAAAAAACGGCTTTTGAACAGCCCAGGAAGAGACATCGGGCCTCATTACAAGTGTGGTGGTCCGGAAAAAAGGGTGCCAGTAAACTCACTGCATCCTTGTTTCCGGACCACCACACTACAAGTTTGCCTGCCGGGGCCGCTGCACCTGTCAGGTCTGATCCTGCCGGGCGCAGCGGCCCCGGTAGGCAGACTCATCATGGAACTAACATTGGGACTAACATTTTTCGGCACCCAGCTCCCTGGTCCACCAGGACTTTTAATGTCCCACTGCACCGGGAATCCAGCTGCCAGTAAAATATTACGAACACCTGCAGGGTTACCGCCAGACTCGTAATGAGGCCCGTCAACTTTATAGATGTGCCTCCCTAAAAACCCTATTTAGTACTTTCAATAACAATTCTTTCCCTATCCTCAAAATGTGTGCTCACCACTAGCCAATGTCAGTTGATAATTGACTCTTGGCATGTAAGAAACAGCATGATGTGTGCACGTGAACATTGCAGGAGATTAGTGACTTTTATGCCTGGCTAGTAGCTTGCAACTTGAAATTATTACCATAGTCTTGCCTATACTTTTGTGCCCACAGGGATTCGATGGGAAGCAGGCCACAGCTCCTATTATTGACTAAGTTGGACATGATGAATCTGAGTCCTGATGGCACCAACTGTGTAACCCCCCTAATAATTCCAATACGATAACCGAGGCATCAGCAACAGATTTGGCTTTTATTTCTTTGCCGCCTTAGAGAAACGGACAGGGAGACTTGCATGGTATCTGTGTCCCACAAAAATGGCCTCAAACTCCAATTTCTTTTTTTTTTAAAACTTTTGTTTATTGAGGGAGCAGTTTCACATCAAGACAATTCACAGAAACAGTGATAGTCAGGCATACATCACAGTTTAAGGCGATGGGGTAGGCGTAACATCTGTGTCAGGCATCAAGTCACATAGGTATAGGCGTAATAGCGACCATATATCTTTGGGGCGGCAGGGTGTCGGGACTGACAATACAAAGAGTTCCTCATCATCGTTTACCATGCATAAGTCTTTCAGGAAACTGGTTCGGGTTGGTCCAGCGGCAGATTTCCAGCATTTAGGATACATCGTTTGGCAATTATGCATGAGATATTAAATAATCTTCTTGTGGTTTCCTTCACTTTTCCAATGTCACCAAATAAATACTTCAGGGGGGCCAGAGTGGCCGTGATCGCCGTTATCTCCCCCAGGAGACCTGCCACCTCCTGCCAGAATTCCACAATAACAGGGCACGACCAGTACATATGATATGCCCCAGCATCAGGGGCGCCACATTTTGGGCATGTCCCTGTGCAACCCTCCACAAATTTAACTAGCTTAACCAGGGAATAATGTAGCTGATTCAAGATTTTAAATTGAATCAATCGGAGCCCCGAATTCATTGAGACAGATTTGGTGAGTTGACAATACCGGGCCCATCTAATATCATCGATCTGGGCGCCCACGTCCCGCTCCCAGGTTTCTTTGATTGTGTTACGTGAAGGGGAGTGAGTCTGCACCAAAGTGTATAGCATCGAGACCCCCTTGCCACGGCCATCCGTGGGCACTACAGCTCTAATACATTCGTGTGTCTGGGGTTCCAATGGGAAGGTTGGCCATCTAGCAGCAAAGGCCGCTCTCATACGATGGAATTGAAAGCGTTTAAGCTGGCCTCCCCCAACGGCACCTATGAAATCTGTGAGTTTGCAAAATGTGCCATCTGGGAGCATGTCCCGCATCGTAAAGAGTTTGTTTGGATCCCAGGACCGTTGGATGGCCTTGTCGAACGTCGGGGAGATACTAGAGAAGTTCCATAGGGGGATTTCTGGGTCATAGGGGGTCTCCAGGCCAATCCTTTTGTAGATTTTGGACCAGGCACGTGTGGTAGTATATACCGAGTCGAGACGTTTCCGTAAGTAGGGTTAAGGATGACAGACCGTATGTCATTAGGACGGACTGCATGTTTTTCAAGGAGAATATGCGGGGCCGTGTCCTCAGGGAATTGTGCCTGTGCAGTTATGTAATATAATTCAAAATCAGGTGCAGCAATACCGCCCTGCAAGTATGGTTCCACTATCTTAGCCCATCCCAGTCTTGCAGTCTTCCCATTCCAGATAAAAGAGGACGCAAGTGATTTGAGTTTCGCGAAGAAAGGTTTACCAGGCCAGATCGGAATGTTGTTGAAGTAATATAAGAGTTTGGGGAGAACCACCATTTTGAGTAGTGCCACTCGGCCATACAGGGATAGTGGAAGATTAGCCCACAGCTGGTCGTAAGGTTAAGCAATAATTCACCATGATTATGTGAGTATAACAGTTGTCTATCTCTAGCCACCATGATCCCCAAATATCGTACCTGCGTGGGGGCAGGTTTGAACCCCATTATATCGGAAAGGTCACCTGTATCAGGGATCAGTGGAAATATTTCGGACTTTGGGGCATTGATTTTGTATCCACAGTATTCCGAGAACTCGTGTATGTCTGACATAATGTGTTGCACATTTTCCTGTGGGTTTCGGACATACAGCAGCGTATCGTCCGCGTATAGTGATATCATTTGTGGGGGACCAGTCATCCTGAGACCTCTGTGCGAGTGGTTCTGGTGGATATATTCTGCCATTGGTTCTATGGTAAGTGCAAAAAGGATAGGTGAGAAGGGACAGCCCTGCCTGGTCCCCCTGTGTAGTTGAAATGTAGAGGACAGAGTGTTGTTGGTTAAAACCTTAGCAGATGGCTGGGTGTATAGCAACCGCACGCATTTGATAAAGTATGGACCAAGACCAAACCTCTCAAGCACTAGGAAAGGGTATGTCCAGGAGACGGAATCAAAGGCCTTTTCGGCGTTCAGGGCCACTACGGCCGCCTTCGCCTCTGGATCTATTTGTGCCATTACATTGAATAATCGCCTCAAGTTCAGATCTGTAGATCTTGTTGGTATAAAGCCATCCTGGTCGGGGTGGACCAGGATTGGCATGTATGCAAGGAGTCTGGTGGCCAATACCTTGGCAAAGATTTTTGCGTCAGTATTTATCAGGGAGAGGGGCCTACAATATAAGAGGCCATGTCTTGTGCTGGTCTGCGGGGTTTCAGAAGGACCGTGATGATTGCTTCGCGCATCGAATCTGGGAGGACACCCCGGCTCATAGCCTCTTCCCACACTTTCAATAATAATTGGGCTAATTCACTCTGAAATTCTTTGTATAGTTCTGCGGTCAGGCCGTCTGAACCGGGGGCACGGCCACCGGATAAAGACTTAATGGCTGCTGTGAGTTCTTCGATTATAACAGGTTGATCTAGTATGTTTCGTGTCTCAGGGGTTAATGTAGGGAGGTCTAGGTCGTCTAGGTACCTGAATGTGTCTTCTTTGGTTTTTGCATCATGATTGGAGTATAGAGCGGAGTAAAAATCCGCGAAGGTGGAATTAATGTCCTGTTCTTTTTTGACCGTTATGCCGGCCGGGTTCTGTATGCTAGCGATTGGGTTGTGATGTCTATCGTTTCTAAGCATATTGGCCAGAAATTTTCCAGCTTTATTACTTTCCCCATATCTGCAGGCTTTAGCTGGGGAAGCCATGTATAAGACTTCCCTATTGGCCAACTCATTGAATTCCTTAAGTGTAGTGTGAATTTTCAACAGGGTTTCCTTATCTAGTGTGGCGCTATACTCCATCTGTAATGAGTCTATTTTCTCCTCAGCTATACCCATTTCGCTTTCCACAGATTTCAACATACCCGTGGACGTACCCAGTATGGTTCCCCGAATCCAGACTTTGAACGCCTCCCATAGGGTGGCATAGGTGTTCACCGAGCCCTCATTCAGTTCCAGAAATTCCGCAATTTCAGTATGTAGTGCCTCACAGACATGGGGGTCCCTAAGGATTGTGGAGGGCATCCTCCATCGTAAAGCCGGAGGTGAGGAGTCATCCAGGCTGATGTCTAGTGTTATCGGCGAGTGGTCTGAGAGCGTGCGGGGATGTATTTCGCAATTGGTGATCGTCCCAGCTAGGGATGAACTAGTGAACCAGTAATCTATGCGCGAATGGGAATCATGGACAGATGAATAGAAGGTGAATTTCTTTTCATGTGGATGTAACGTGCGCCATGCATCAATTATGTCGATCTGTTCCATCAATTGTTTAATGGCTAGTGCCGCTTTGGATGGGGTCCTAGGGGCGGCTGAGGAACGATCCATGGAGTGATCCAGTATCGTATTAAAATCTCCACCCCAAATTATTTGTGCCTCCCCCGATGCGGACAGCATATCTAGTATTGTACAGTAGAATAGTGGGTCATCTATATTGGGTCCATACGTGTTGATCAAAATTATCTGGTGCCCCGCTAACTCCCCCCACACCAACGCATATCTACCTTGTGGGTCTATCCTGCTGGAGTGGTATTTGAAGCATAGCTTGGGATGTATAAGAGTCAGGACTCCCCTGGACTGTGCCGAGTATTCCGTAAATTATCTATGAGGGCCCCAGCGTGGCAGGAATTTGGTATTAACATTCCCCAATGCATGCGTTTCCTATATAAGGAGAATATGGGGGTCATGGCGTGCAATATATGCAGGGATTTTCCTTGCCTTGACCGGGTTGTTGAGTCCACGAATATTCCAGGAGAGCAGTCTAATGTGTAAGCCCCCTTTAGCCTGTGTCATAGTTGCTTATCGGAACATGCGTTTGCCAGGTATATTGCCATTGTCTCAAGTGATGCAAGCGTCTTGCTAGAAAGTAGCCCCCTGGTTTTAACTCTATAACTTCCCCAAACCTTCCTGGCATAGTGCCAGGATGAACCTTTACTTGATTTCCCCACCAACCCCCACCCGCATCATCAACCCCAACCCGATGATGTAACCCTTCAAACATAACATTCTCCTGGGGTGTGAGCCATGCTCACGTGACCGACCACCACGGGCGGCTCACGGCCCTACTTCAACATGTGTTGGTCAGGGCCACCTCGCCGTCAACAGGTTTCCGAACTTCATGATAATGCAGTGTGGATTAGGGCCTGTCAGCCAGCATGGTCTTCTGGTTCCGTCACCGGCTGGGGCTGTAAGTTCCGATTTATTTCCCGGCTCCCCGGGGGAAGTGGGATAGAGGCCTCAACATACGACATGGCTTCCGTAGGATTTTCAAAGAAGTGTGCTCGGCCTCCGTGTTGGATCCGCATTTTAGCCGGGAAGACAAGTGCGTATGGGATCTGGCGTAGCCTCAACTGTCTCTTAACTGGTTCGTAGGACCTTCTTAATGTTTGCACATTTGTTGAAAAATCCGGGTATATGTGTATTCTGTTATTTTCGTAGTGTAGGGAGCCTTTCTCCCTGGAAATTCTCAGGATAGCGTCTCTATCTCTATAATTGAGAAGACGGGCAATAATTGTGCGGGGTGGTGCTCCAGGCTTGGGATGGGGGCCAGGGTGCGATGGGCACGCTCCACAAGAAAATGATTGGAGAAAGCGTCGGGGCCCAAAAGACATTTCAGGAGGTTTTACACTTGTTGTTCCATGGATCCCTTGCCAAAGGTTTCCGCTACCCCGACCAGGCGGATGTTATTCCTCCTGCATTGAGATTCGAGATCCTCGCACTTATGCAGGGTTCTCTGACGGTCCCCTTTCAGTTGGGCGATGTCGCGGCTGTGTTGTGTTATCGAGTCCTCATTGGCGCTGATCCTGTTCTCTGCCTCAGTGGTGCGCGCGCTTTCTTTATCAACTCTTGCCTTCAGGGAGCTGATCATTGCCCCTATATCGTCCAGTTTACTATTGACCACACGGAAGCCATTCTGTAACATCGACAACAGTTTGTCCACCCTCTCGTCCATACCGGGTTCTGACTGGCCGTCAGTCGACTCAATAGATGTTATGGTAGACCCATTTGACTGGGAGCCGGCAAAGGAGTCCTTCGGGCCGGTTTTTTTGGGGCTCATCCCTTTTTTTTCGTTGCGGCCCATATATTGGATTGAGTGGTTTGTGCCCTCCCACGTCTATTTGCCTCCTGTGGTGTTATTGTCCAGCAGTCTTACGTGGGGTGCGGTGGTCCCCCGTGCGTTGGAAGCGATCCTTCCTGGTATGTGAGTTGGCCTTGTTCGGCTCAGCCGCAGTGAAGGAGAGGCGAGAGGGTCGTTCTGTAACCTGCGCTGCAACGGCCTGGCCGTGTCTGGGTATGGGCTTTCAAGTACGCTCCGCCGACCGCTGGAGCTCAATGTCCCCGATGTTCCCACACTGGTGCCAACCTGTGATATGTTGCCAAAGTCTGGGATTGGTATGTAACTGCTAGCATAGGATTATAGCCAGTGCCAACAGCAGAGACAGCGCGCACTTCGCCTGTCCACTGCGGCGTGGACACGTCCGAAGTCAGGAGATCCTGTAGTTAGACAGTACACTTCATATGGCCTCCACAAAAGGTGTACATCAACATTTATGGCATATCCAGTCGGGTCTTCCTGCAGCGCTAAGCTGTCCGGACCTTGGATTTGTGGGCTCAGCACAGGTTCAGTGTATAGGCCGGATATGGAGGGATGTTTGCCTTTCCGAGGCTCGATGTGCGGGAGCCGGCGGCCAGCGTCACGCGGGCGCGTGTTCCGGCTAATGGCGCCGTGCAGGTATCACACCGATTCCCTCAGTATTTTAGGCACTTGGTTTGGGTTGTTCCCAGGGTTGCAGCGTGCGGTTATGAGCAGTGTGCGTTGCGTAAGGCAAGGCCAGGGTAGATCGTTCCGGGTCCCGATCGCACCCCGCAGCAGACCCAATGGTGTTTTGTGTGGCGGATATGCGCAGACAGGAGCCGCTAGGGCGCCCTGTGGATAAGTTGTGATGTGGGCTCCTACCTCAAGGCGACAGGCGCGGGATCCAACTGACGGGAGCAGTCGGCTCGCCGGTATCTGCAAGGTCTGCCCAGGCCGTGGGTCCGCTCTTCTCCAGGCTGTCTCGGGTGTAGGCTGAGGGTCGGTCCGCAGCACTCCTACGGCCCGGGCAAAAGGCTGGGCAGCCCAAGGGCGGCAACACAGGGATCCTGCCGCAACGGCTCGCGCACAAGAGACCGCAGCGTCAAGCGGTGGAAATTCAGCGCTTTCCGAGGATTACGTCTGGTCTGCTCTGGAGGCGTACACCCGGGCTAGAAACCGAGTATCAACAGGACTTGTCAGCCGTCAGCTCCGTAGTATCTCGGCAGGACATCCAGTGTTTAGGCTCGTAGCATGTCCCTTCGCCCTTCTGGCCTGCAGCCAAGTCCACGCCTCCGGGCTGTCGTGGTTTACTTGTGGAGCTGCGATCCGGGTTCACCACTGCCGTTCCCACGGTGTGAGTTTCCAGGACGATATCTCGGGATTAAGTATCCGTCACTGCATGAGTTTTAGTTGAGTGATGCAGAAGGTCTTCCACTGCCGTTAGCAGGTATTATCCAGCGTGTAGGTGGCCCCGAAAAGGATTTATTTTGTCATAAGATGGATTACGGGCCGGAGCTCTCCTCTCAGGCGGCCATCAGCGTCGTGCGCAACAGCGCCCTCCCTCAAACTCCAATTTCTTATGTTTATCATAAGTAACGAGCCACGGTCTGGTGGCCATTACCCATGTTTACCCTCATTTGCGTATTCAGGCAAGCGCACGCCTGGTTCTACATACTTTAATCGCAGTCGCAGTAAATTACATAGCAGCAATTTGCTTCGATGAAATTCCATCATTGTTTTTCATTGATTTCTTTTAACAATGAGCCCCACCCATAACCTCCAGCTCACCTCTAACCACTCCCCCTACTATTCCCACTGCCTTACACCCTCAACGTCTTAGCATACATATACTCTTTTCCAACACCACTATGGAATTTCATCAAAGTCATCTTTATAATTTACTTCGATGAAAGAACCATATGCCTCACCCTCAAATGTTATGTGCTTTCAGCAAGTGTCACTGGGCATGCCTGTGTCCCGAGCAGGGATCAATGTTGTTACCGCAGACCCTTTTGGTCTGCCGCTTTCTGCCAACCAGTCATCATGGTTTTCTTACAGGCTTGCCACATCATGTCACTAATCATGGCTGCAGAGCTGCTCCTCTTGATACAGCAGCATCGCCAGCGCTTATGAGAGAACATAAAATACTGTTGGTTAGAACAGTGGGTGGGAGTACCCCATGATCCAGGGAATTATCTGTGATGAATTCTATGGAATCATCACTAATTTCCCAACAAGAATCTCCTCCCATGTGGCCAGGGGATGGCAGTCGCTACCTGATCCTGACCCTGGGGTGATATTATGAGGGAGGATCAGATGGGAGGAGACAGCTGTTGGGGAAAGGTAGCGGCCCCACCAGGAGAAACTCTGTGTTCTTCACTTCATAATGAAGAAGACTTTGTCATTCCAAAATTCTTGATGGTCTGTTGACACTTTACAAATTCCTCTCATTGTAAAACCCCAAAACCTCTTCCTGCATAACAATCTGAACAGAAAACCCCTAACACCTCATATACACATTTAACATTTCCTGTTTCTGATATTTTGTTTTAAACAAAAATCTAAAACAATGTAACATTGTATGACCTAAAAGTCCTATGGACTGCAACTTCCATAACGCCTCAAGTACTAAGAAGAGGAAGAGGAAGAAGGAGTTAATGTGGATCATAATGGAAATCAACTGCGCAGGACATTTTAAAATGGTGTACACCCTCAATTGAGAATTAAAGGTGAAGAAGAGAGAGGCAGAGCTGGTGACACAGGAAGCAAAGCCTAAGTCAGAAGCAGACACACAGAAACGGGCCGTGCTGTGGGAGGCAGGCACTTCCAAGCAACCGCTTGTGGGCATAACTTACCGGAGTGGCGTGAGACTGGGAGAAGCACAGCGGATGCCATGGAAAGACCTCTGAAAAGACGGCAGTAGGAGCGAAGCAAAGCAGGAGAAGCATTCCCACAGTGAACACCCCACCGCAGCAACGTGCCATGGGTCGGAAATGCCATCAGACACCAGTGATTCTGCCCGTAGGTGTTGGGAACCCACGGGCGTGCCAACAGGCCTCTGACCAATTGAACATTTATTTTGAATACCAACCAAGAAAAATAGAAAGACAGAATTTACACAAGTCCTCATATAAGAGAAGTCAATTTGGGGAAATTTGGAGTAAATGTGTTCGCAAGCAGATTAACATTAATGAAGAAGTTGAAAGGCAAAATGTGCACAAGGCTCCATA
This sequence comes from Ambystoma mexicanum, assembly GCF_040938575.1. NCBI lineage: Eukaryota > Metazoa > Chordata > Amphibia > Caudata > Ambystomatidae > Ambystoma > Ambystoma mexicanum. The sequence goes on from NC_090938.1 coordinate 707,896,290, forward strand.
TAGGAGATGTTCATTTTGGGAAAATTGGAACAAGTATTGCCCCAATTGCCTGTTTTGTGTATATTTTTGTCACAGAAACAAAAAAACATTTTGGACTTGTCTTGTGACTCATTGAGAACCTGGTCATACTGTTTATTGAACTCTATAAAGAATCCAAACAGACATTAGCTCCTAATTTGCATAGGTTATGGAAAGTGTAAGGGTCAGAAATGAAAGGCAGACACAAAGTTGTAATGTTTTCAACATTATACATCTTTATTCAAATAAAAGGGTTGGATAAAGGCCTTTCTCTCCCTATCCTAAAGAGTGTTCCCCTGCTGGTCACTGTAGTCTCTAGGCCATGTGTTATTTTTATTTATTTATTTTATTGTTTAGAGCGCAGACCTAGCTCGAGAGGAACGAAATACTATACAGGGTGTGGGTAGCCAGAATATGGTCTGGCATCTTTTAACAGTAGCACTGTACTATGAGTTAGGGTCTGTGCTTTGGTTATACATCCATTGTAATGAGTCCATTGTAATTAGTCCTTGGTTCCTGGGGCTGCTGACCCTACCCCCATTATGTGTGGGGTCCCTCAGGGCTCTTGCGTGTCCCCGACTCTATATAATATATTTACCAAGCCACTGTTCAATGATCTGGACCTTCTGGGTGTCACCTACACTAACTATGCAGATGACACTCAAATTCTCCTCCCTCTTTCCGGGGATCATGGTAGGGACCTGGCCTTGGTAAATAGAATCTATCTCATCATTCAGGCATGGATGGCCACACACGGACTATGCCTGAATGATGACAAGACAGAGCTGATAATCCTCGGCTCTCACTCCAATATCTCCAAACTAGGGCCTGATTATGCCTCCTTCATTATCGATGGCAATAATACCATTGCCTCTAAAGAGGTAAAAACCTTGGGCTTCTACCTCGATGCAACCATGTCGTCCACCAAACAACTAGATTCCCTGGCGTCCACCACAGCCTACACCTGTAAGCTGATTAGAGCAGGCAGACCTTTCCTCTCCAATGACAACTGCCTTTTACTGGCCAGAGCACTAATTCTTTCAAGGCTAGACTACTGCAACGCCCCATACAGTAGTGCTTACAAACCTATTATCCACAGACTGCAAATATTACAAAATAACGCCATTAGAGCCGCTCTAGGCATCAATAAAAGAGTGCATATATCTGCCATCAGACGACAACACAAATGGCTATCCACCCATAACAAAATACTACTAAAAATCGCATCCCTGACTCACCATGCACTGCACAATGTGGCACCGAGTTACTTAATTGACAGAATTTCTAGAAGAACCTCTAGCAGACCATCTAGATCCATCAACATAAACTGTCTGGTAGTATCTAGATTTAAAACCTCTAAGATTGGCGGCAATAGTTTCCCTGTTAAGGCCGCCAAACTTTGGAACTCCCTACCATACCAGTTGAGAGCTGACCTCCCCTATTCCGGATTTAGAAAAAACCTCATTACCCACCTCAACCTGGATGATATCTAGCTAGATCCTGTGCTACGTTAGCCCGACTGTTGCTAGATTGTATATTTGATACTTGTTAACTGTATATATTTGTTTACATATGTAAGCACTAAGATTTAATTAACTTTGCCTTTTGTATGACATAAGCCTGTATTTTGGATTACCTGCATAATTCAATGTGTCATTTACTGCCTGTACAATATGCAACACTTGTAAGCTTCGCATATCCTTCGGCGCCCTGCTACTTTCGGGTCTGGTGCGCCTTATAAATGTAATAAACAAACAAACAAACAAACATGTTGTTGAAAAAAGCCATGTTTTTTTCCAACATTATTTTTATTATTTTTGGCATAATGAAACATACAGGTTCTCCGATTGTTACATATTTGGTAAACTGGTTATACCATTAAGGAGCGGTAAACTGCCTTGGATGTAACTGAGTCTTAGTAAATTATGCATTGTCTTCAAAAACAACATTATTAGTAACAACTGAGTAGGGGGAAGGGAAGTGGGGGACATGGAGCTGCATACACAATGGGAACAGCAGACTGCTTAGTTCGTTCTTAGGGACTTTTCAAAGGGTCCATGTGGCTCTCCAGCTATGTTTAGAATGGGTTCTTCGCCGTGGATTCGGCAGAATTACGGTAGTAGTTCGCTTGGCTGCCTGTGACTCCGGGGTGTGGAAGAGCCCCGTCGCTTCTCGAGACTAGTTTTAGTCTTGTTTTATATTCAGTCTTGAGTTTCCATCCAGCATAGGCGTGGGGGCTGTCTTGCCACCCCCGGGAATTGTTGCACATAGTCCAGGAAGGGGGCCCATATGCGTTCGAATTTGGGCTTGTTGCCTAGTCTGATGGCCGTGACTTTCTCGGCTGCCACAATTTCCCAGCATTTGGACCACCACATGTGGGTGGACGGGCTCTCCGGATTTTTCCAGAGTCTGGCAATGGCGATTTTGGCGGCTGCGAGGAGGTGGGAGCATAGGTCCGCCATACAGCCTGTAAGGGGGAGTTGGCCGTCTCCTGTAGCCCCAAGCAGCACGATTCCTGGGTCCCAGGGAATGTTGAGCCCGGTGATTGCTTTGATCTGCTCCAGAGTGTTTTTCCAGAATAGAGTGGCTTTTGGGCAAGACCAGAAGAGGTGGAACAGGGTTTCTCGTTCTGCGCATCCTCTCCAGCATTGATCAGGGATCGCTGGATTGAATTTATTTAGGATGACCGGGGTTCGGTACCATTTGTAACAGAGTTTAAACGCACTTTCTTTGTTTGTTACGCACTTTGAGCTTTTTTGTGCTCAAGACCATATATGGTGCCATTCCTCTGGTTCGATCGGTCTTCCGATGTCTTCTTCCCATTTCAGCATACATGGTTCTTTTTTAGTGGGGTCTGTTCTGTCCAGTAATTTGTAGTGTTGAGATTTTCCCTTTCGGGGATTTGCTAAGAGGGTGAGTTCTAATGCAGTTAGCTCTCTGCTGCCTTGTTTCCTGGCCTGGGGGTTCGACAGCCAGTGCCTCAGTTGCGTATAGCGGAACCTTTCAGTCTCCGGAATCTTGAATTTTGCTTTGCACTCCTCAAAGTTTAAGGGACGCCCATTCTCGAAGAAGTCTGCCATAGTTTTTAAGCCCCCGGTTCTCCACTCAGTGAACTGGTTTGGTGAGACTCCCGGGGAGAAATCCAGATTCTCCCAGATTGGGGTGAGGGGGCCCATCGGGCCCCTACATTTCCACCGGCGGGCTGCAGCTGGCAACCGTGTTCCTTGTTGCTGGTAGGGGGCCCAACTCTTGTGTTCCTTTGGATTCTTTGGAATGGGGCAGAACTTCTAGCGGGCCCCTGCTCCAATCTTCCTCTAGTTGTAGCCACCTGGGGCGGTTATCGCTGCGCTTCCAGGCAAACGCGGGGGCCAGCTGGGCTGCTAAGCAATACCTTGCCACATCGGGGACCCCCAGGCCACCCAGAGACTTCTTCCCTTCCCAGACGAGGTTTAGGATTTCCCTTTGCAGTTTTCGCAGGGCTTCCTCCCGGATTGTCACTGGAAGCGCCTGCACGTAGTATAGCAGCCGTGGGGTCAGGTTCATCTTTATTGCTGTAAGTTGGCCAAACCAGGAGCTTTCCTGTTTCTCCCAGCGGTTGATGTCGGTTTTTAAATCTCTGAAGAGCGTCGGGAAGTTTGCCTTATACAGCTTCTCAGTTTTATTGGGTATCTGGACTCCCAAGTAGCTAATACTGCTTCTTGCCCAAGGAATCCTGAACTCCTCCTCGAGATTGGCTTTCGACTTACTTGGAATATTGATGCCCAGTGCTACTGATTTAGATATGTTTATCGTGAATCCTGAGGCTGCCTTGAATTCTTCGAGAGTTCGCCATAAGGCTCTTATTGAATCTGCATGGCGGGTGAGGGTGAGGAGAACATCATCTGCGTATAGGGTGATTTTGTAGGTTTCATTTTTGTGCGTGAGGCCGTGTATTGCTGGATTTTGGCGGACCCTGTCCGCGAATGGTTCCATTGAGAGGGCAAAAATGAGTGGGGAGAGTGGGCACACTTGTCTTGTGCCCCGGGTTATGTGTATGCTGCCAGATTTGGCCCCATTGGGGCGTAGGCTCGTAGAGGGACTTTGGTAGATCGCTAGGACCCATTTCCTAAAGTTTGGGCCAAAGCCGAAATGCCGTAAGATTTCCTCCACATAGCCCCAGTCGAGCATGTCGAATGCCTTATGTGCATCTAGAGGGAGGACTGCTAGGCTTCAGCTCAATCTGTTTGCTGTCTCTATGATGTTGACGGTTCTGCTGATATTGTCTTGGGTGCCCCGTCCTGGGATAAAGCCTGTTTGATCTGGGTGAATGATCTCTGGGAGGAAGGGGGCCAGTCGATTTGCCAGAATTTGGGCGAATATTTTCACGTCGTTGTTTAGGAGCGTTATGGGTCTGTAAGATGCGCACAGCGTTCGGTCTTTCCCTGTCTTTGTGATCAATACTGTTATTGATTCGTTCATTGACGCTGTCGTGGAGCCGGTGGAGAGAAATGAGTTGAATAGATTTGCTAGTTGCGGTGCTAGCAGGAGCGCAATCTTCTTGTAAAACTTTGAGGATAGCCCATCTGGCCCGGGCGTTGTGTTTTTCTGGTGGCGGATCGTTTTGCTAACTTCCTCTGCTGCGATTAGGCCCTCCAAGTCCGGGAGTGCGGCGGATAATTGTGGTTTTGGGATGGGGGCCAGTAATTGAGTAATGGCTGGGATTGACGTCGGGGGTCCTGCCATAATTTCCTTGTGGTGCTGCACCATTATTTCCACCTTCTCACGGTCCAGATGGTGTTGAGAGCCCTTTTTGTCCAGCAGGGTTTGGATGTAGTTCCTGGTTTGGAGCTTTTTCAGTTTATGTGCTAGGAGCTGGTTCGCTTTGTTACTGTTAAGGTAGTAATACTTTTTAGTGTAGGTCAGTGCTCTGGCGGCCCGGTCTGCTAAGTGGATCTCCAGCTCTCTTTTTGCTCTTTTTAGTTCCCGCTGCGTTGTTTTCGCGTAGCGTTGTTTGAGCTTGGTTCCTAGTTCTACGAGTCTGTCCTCTAGCTTTCGTTGCTTCAACAACGCTTGAGTCTCGCAGATAAGTCCTTCGCCACCCCTCGGATTACCGGTTTCATGGCGTCCCACACTGTTGCTATTGGGGTGTCTGGGGTTGTGTTCTCCCTGAAATAATTCTGAATCGCCTCCCCAAGGTCAGAGCTGGCCGCTAGTGGGGGGAGAATCTCAGCTTTATATGCCTTATAAAATTCGCTTGGGAGTCTGTCAGTTCCCGGGGTATTACACGTGGGCAGCTGCCTCACCACTTCTTCTAGTTCTTCTAAAGTGATCGGGGCATCTAGCTCCTCCCTTTCTTCCACACTGATTTGCGGTAGCCCAATGTCTTCCAGTATGTCTCCTATCTCCCCTCTTTTGCTTCCCGTCTCGTCCCCATACAAGCGTCTATAATAGTCTGCAAATTCTTGATTAACCCCCTCTTGCGTATCCACTACGTCGCCATTGTCTTTCACTATTGTTCTGATTGGGGGCCTGGAAGTCTCGTTTTTGTAGAGCCACGCAAGGAGTCTTCCTGGTTTGTCGCCTCCAGAATGTTGCCTTTCTATGTACTTTTTATAATTAAGATTACATAATCCCTCCCAGTATCCTGCACATTTCTGATGCAGGCCCAGTGCCATTTCTGTATCTGCCTTAGTGTTGCCGCCCCGTTCAAATGCCCTCTCCAATTCCTTTTCTGAGTCCTGTAATTCGGTCAGAATCCCATCCTGCAGTCCTTTAGACTTGGCTATGGCAATCCCTCTCACTACCACTTTAAAGGCTTCCCAGATCGTGCCCGCTGTCTTGACACTGCCAGTATTTATCTCAAAATAACTTATTATTTCCTCTTGCATATCCTCCCTGAATACGTTATCTTTAAGCGCTTCTGCACGCAATCGCCATGTGGGTATCCTTCCCCTAGGGGGTCGGTATTGCCATGTTAGCAGCAGTGGCGAGTGGTCTGAGAGGACTCTAGCTTTGTACTCCGCCTGCGGTATTTCGGTCAGTAACTCCTGCATGACAAATGCATAGTCAGTCTTGTGTATAGGCCCTGTGGGGCTGCATAATGTGAATATTGTTTATCCTGCGGGTGACGTGTTCTCCATGCATCTTGTCAGCCCAAAATCCGCCAATAGTGCATGTAGTGCCTTTGCAGCCGGGGTGGGTCTAACTATTTTATTGTCTGATCTATCTATGGTGGGGTTCAACACACAGTTGAAGTCTCCCCCCCCACAATATTGCACCCCCACGCTGCCAACTGAGTGTCCTATACAGGGTCCTAAAATATGCAGCTGTATCTTGGTTCGGGGCATAAGTATTTACGATGCAGATCTCTCTATTTTCCACCATCCCTCATAATCATCATCCTGCCATCCGCCTCTACATTCGAGCTCAGCAACTGGAACGGAACATGTGGGGCCACCCATGTGATTACCCCTCTTGCATAGACAGTGTTTGTTGCCCCCACCACTGTCCCTCTCCATTTCTTCTGTAACACTTCTAGTTTGTCCTTCGTTAAATGAGTTTCTTGTAGCAGGGCTATATCCACTTTCTGTCTGCTTAGGTACATCATTACCTTGTTCCGCTTCAGATAACTATTGAGCCCCCTAACGTTCCAAGTGACTATATTAAGGTCTCCCATGGTTCATCTCGTTTTCTGTGAGGTGCAGGCTCACCCCATAACTCTTCCCCAACTATAACAAACCACAGCACACAACCCATTCCCTCCCTCCTCCCCACCCTACCCCAACCCCAACAGCTGCCCAGCTCCATCCCTGGATCTCAGGCTCCCCCACATTTGGGCCTACCCCGATACCCCGGGCAAGACCCCAGCAGGGAGTCACCGCACTATCGGCGACCTAACTAAACTCTAAATGGGGGATGTAAAGGTTGGTCCTGCAAGGCTCCTAGTCCAAATCTTGATCGCAATATTAACAGATCATGTTTTTTCCAGCTTGATCACACCCTTCAACAAGCTACTTCAATGACTATATTCCAGTCCCATAGTCTTAAGTTCTGACACCCCCCGGTGCCCCTCTTGCTCATTACTTATCCGCATCACCTCCTTCTCCTGTCCGAACGTCCGACTCCTGGGGGGATCCCTGCGCGTCGAGCCATCCCATTGCTTCTTCCGGAGTTTCAAAAAACAAAGTTCTGTGCTTGTGAAAAACCTTCAGTTTAGCCGGGTAAAGCAGCATGTACTTATGACCCGCTTCTCGCAATCTCCTGTTGACTGCCCCAAAGTTCATTCTGCTCCGTTGCACCGTCAGGGTATAGTCCGGGTAAGCCGTTATGTTTGCCGACCCTCTTTGTATTGTCCCACCTTTGCGGAAGTGTTCCAGGATCCTTTCTCGATCCCTGTAGTTAAGTATCTTGGCGATCACCGGTCTTGGTGGGCCTCCTGGCGGTGGTTTCCTCGTTAGGGCCCTATGCGCCCTTTCCACCGCGAACCCCTGAGACAGCACTCCTCCAGTGATTCCTTGTAGCAACATTGTTTCAATGATTTCAGTGGGGTTATGGCCTTCTGCTCCTTCTGGTAGTCCAACAATACAGATATTATTTCTCCGGGCTCGTCCTTCCGCCTCCTCCGCTCTGCTCTCCAGATTACCCACTCGTTGTAGCAGGGCGTGAAGCTCTGACCGGTGGGAAGCACAGTCCGCCGTGTTGGGGCCCATCTCCTTCTCGAGGTTCCCCATTCGCTCCGCCAGAGACCTAACGTCTTGCCGTAGCAGGTTCACATCCTCTTGCACTGCCCCAACCTGGAGCTCCAGTGCTGTTTTTAGTTCTGTCACCGCCAGTTCGAGCTTGGCCTCCCAAGCTGCCTTCAGATCGGCAATCGCCTCAAGGACCTCCTGATTCGCGACCATGGTGGCACTGCTCCCAACTTGGGCTTTGTCTTTGTTTCTGGCTACTTCCGGGCCCGGCGGCATCTTAGTGTATTCTTCTAATGTGGGTTGCTTAATCTTTAGTCTTGGGGGTTTATTAGACCTAGTGCTGTGTCTATGAGTCGTGGGTCAGCCCCTTTACCCGTGGTCTTCAGTCCCAGCAAGAGTGGATTCTTGCTATCCTCAAAGGGCCGATAGTATCTGCTAGTTCCTTCGATCGTCCACGCTCTGCTCCGGGCACTCCACCAGCGTCTCTCCCCTTGCTTTCCTTTCACTGCGGCCACCCGGACTGGGCAACGTGATAATTATTTCTTATACCCTGGTGATCCTCCTCGGCTGTTGTCGAACGGAGACAGCTCCTCCGTCTCAGGGGTGCGCCCCTCGGGATCTCTTTGTTCTCGTCCGCAGCCATTTTGATGTCTCTTCCGCGATCGACCTCTCAGTACAAAGTAACAATAAGTCTGTTCCTCCGCTGTAAATTTGCAGTCAGCCTGCTCATCCTCTGCTCTGTGCCTTCCCACGCCTGCACATACTTTTTGGGCAGCGGTTAATCAAAAAAATATGCGTTTCTTGGTTGGATCAAGTTGTCGGATCACAGAGCTCACAGGGTTTCCAGCCTATTCCATGGCTGCCAAGCCACGCCCCTGTGCCTCTTCTGTTGATCAGTAAAGTTCCGGTAGAGGATGAAGAGTTCATTTGATGAAGTCAGTTTATGGTCTTTTGGCGACCCACTCAGCGGTTTTTGTCCCTTTTGGGCATGCCTGGTGGGCCTCCCGGTCTGCAACGCCCTGCTATTTTGGTCCAAGCTCTGGTGGGATCTCCCCGGGGGGTTCCGGGGGCATCCGTAGTTTTGGCGGGGGGCTCCTCCTCGGCTTCCGGGTTCATAAATCGCTCGGCTTCTTTAGGGAAGGGGATTATCCGAGACTTGCCCTCCCAATTGAAGATTAAAGCTTTGGGAAAGCATTCGGCGAGGGGTCTGAGGGCTTTCCTCTTTGCAAGAGTGGACGCAGCCAGGTCCTGGTACAGGGATATTTCAGCATCTCGGAAGCCGATCCGGACCGTGTTTCTGGCTTCGTGCATTATTCCTTCCTTGACTTTGTAGAAGTGGACTCTCGCCAGAACGTCCGGCATCGAATTTGCGTTTTGTCTGGCTCTGACCCGGTGTACCCTGTCCAGCTCCAGGGGGGCTCCGTCTGGGAGCGTTAGGATGAAGCGAAATAGGTCGTTGACGTAGGAGACAAGCTCTTCATCGGGAACCGAGCTCGGAATGTCCCCCAAGTGGATATTGTTGAGCCTAGACCTGTTTTCAGCTTCTTGCTTGTTCTCAAGGGCTTGGCATCTGGCCTCTAGTGAGGCGATTCTGTTGGCCCCTTCCCCGATCTCAAAGTTTTGCTCGAACAGGGTAGTCTTGATTTCTTCTGTTCTGGTTTCGACCTCCCCGACTCTTTTGTCCAGGGACCCTATTTTACCTTTCAGTTCCTCTGTGCCTTTGTGATATTCCTTGGTTATGGCAGATAGGAGCTCCTGGAGGTCAGCTTTCGTCACTCCCTGGGTTTGTGGGTTGTCGTGGGGGTCTAGGGACGCGCTCGTAGTGTCATTACGCTCCCCTTTCTTGGCCTTTTCGCCCATGGTGGTGGATAGTAGGGTTGCAATGTCGGTTTGCTTGGTTGATTTTTGGCTTCTGGCCATGACTCCTTGTGACCTAGGCAGGAGTTCGTCTGACCCCCACTTGAGTTTGTTGTTTTCGGGCACTCAGGGTCCCCCCGCGATTACAACCTCCCTGTTGGGCAGGTTTATCTCGCGTCTCTGCTGTGGGGACAGCCGAATAGATGTTGGTTGAGCTTTACCGAGTCTTGGAACCCGGTGGAGGCTGGGCAAACCCCGGATCCTCTACGGGTGGGTCACTTCTTCGGGGGGGTCTGGGGTGGTCTCTGGGAAGGGGCACGAGGGAACCTTTGGGACCACGGGGCTCGGTGGGTGGGTATGGGAGCGAGCTCCCCCCACAGATCGTGCACGGGACTCTGTCAAAGAGAGCGCCTCCTCTCCTCGTCCGGAGCCGCGGAAGGGAGATTGGTCTGTCATCCCAGGGAGCTCCCACTTGATGCGGCAGGTGCCGCCCTACCTTCCACTGGGAGCGGGCACCGGGGCCCTTGCAGTCAGGATCGTTGAGGGGCCTCTCTCCTCCCGGCCTCGGATGCCGCTGGTGGATGGCTAGTGAAGGCAGGGTCCTCTCTGCCCCCAGCTCCGGGTGGAACCTGGGGGGTTCTGGATCGCCCCCGGGCCTCTGCAGATTGTTGGCCGCCGAGAGCCGATGGGATTGGTAGGGGGAGGAAAGGGAGCCTAGGGTCGCACTCCCCCCCGGCCGGCTTCACTTTGTTGCTGCCAAGGGTGACTCGGGGGCTTCCGCAGGAGAAGCGGTCGTGCAGGTTGTTGTGCTTGGTGCAGGCCCAGCTGTAGTGGAAGTAGAGCTGAAGAGTTCGGAAGGAGAAGGCTGGGCTCCGGGCTTTGGATCTTTGGGGTTGGGCCTACCCCTCTGCTGCAGATGGAGTCCTGGCGTTGCAATGCACTGAAGCCGGAGAGTTTGTTGGCCACTGACTATGAGGCTGGAGGGACCCGTTGCCACCCATGCTGGGACCTCTGGGCGCAGATGGTGGGGGGGCCGCCGTTGGTGGTGCTAACCCGTGAGAAGGAGCCCCACACTGCCGCGTTCTGCCCGCTGTTTATTTTCGGGCCCGGCGTAAGGACCTCCCACTCTGAAACCGGGGTGCTCTCAGAGCTTTGTCCGAGGGCGGGACCCGCTGATTTTGGGCACTACGCCGATGCAGGTGCAAACCGGTGCGGGAGGCGAGGGAAGCCGGGCTCCGCGCTATGGGCCTTCGGGGCTGGGCCTGCCCCACAGCTACAGGTGATATTCTGATGTGAGCCCGCACCGAAGCTGGAGGGTTCGTTGGCTCTGACTGTGAGCGGGGCAGGGCTTGCTGTTGCCCGTGTTGGACCCTGCGGGCACAGATGCTGAGTGAGCGGCATTCGGATCTCCTGCGCAGAGCTCGGCGCCCCCCCAGGGCTTTGTTCGAAGGCAGGGGCCGCTGCTGTTGTGGTGCGGCGTGGGTGGGAGCTGGTGACGCTGGTGGACTCGGGAGAAGAGGCCAGGTTCCGAGCCCTGCACCCACCGGACCAGGATTCACCTGCAGCTGCGGATAATCTTCGGCTGAGTCCCCACGCCGGAGCTGGAGGGCTCGTTGGACTTGCCTATGAACGGGTCTCGTCTGAAGGCGAGACCCGCTACAGTTACCGTTGGACGCTGCACTACACCGCCACAGATGCGTATTCCGGCGGGGGTGCTGGGCTCTCAATCTTCAACCGTTTTGGGAGGGAAGATTGCGACATGCTCCAGACTGAGCTCTTGGCCTTCCCGCTCGGTTCGGGAGTTGGAAGGCGGGTCGGGCTACCTTACACCATGGACCACCTTCTTGGGCTGCTGCTCGCTTCCACGCTTCTCGTCGGGGAGATTCGCTTTAAAATCGGTCCTCCTTTGTCTCAGGACCCTGGTATTGAGGCATGGGTTGCAGGAGCCTCCAGGCTCCGCACGGCGCTGACTCTGCTTTTAAAAACCTGAACTTTACTGGGGCATTACGGGCAAACACACGGTCACGGCCGACTGTTCGCCATGGCGCCAAGCCACGCCCCCAAAAAGACATGTTTTGAGAGATTTGCAAAATTGTAGAATTGTGGGGGCATTCCAAACCGATACCGGGATCGAGTTCCAAAGTGTGGGTGTGTGACAAGAGAGGATTGTTTGCAGGTCCTGTCTTTGCGGGCAGTGTGTTCCTACACCAGGATGCTCAGAGCAACATGCACCTGGAAAACCACCTGAAAGATAAAAGAGAGAGTCCTGGCCAGGACAGAGGCTGATTGGCATCGGGTCAGAGATAGAGGCACAAATGCACATACACTCTCCTCCGAAAGAGTGCCCTCAGAGAATAGTGGTCCAGCCAAACTCTGAACGTACTAATCGTGCAAGCATACAACCAGTCTTGTCCATCTCGCAATACCGGCAAGCTAAAATGGGCTGAGCCATCAATTGAATTTCACACTCTGCAAGTGAGCCAAAAGCAAGACGTTCAGATTTTAAATTTCCCAGAAGTTCTGCTAAGGGGTAGATCCCATGTAAATGTCCAAGTGAAAGAATGAGGATTTCAGAGGTAATACATCTGATGCAGACCTTGTTATGAAACTCAGAAGTCATAAAATTACCCCCCCAAATTAGTTCTTCAATTGTGTTTACTATAATTGTTATTTTATAATGCGCTTAATAGCAGAGAGTGGTTTCTAAGTGCGGGATCGTGATTCGAACCTGTGCTCAAACGCGTTGCCCCTGACCTAAATGCTTCCCTAACAGAGCTTGCAAGATCTACTAACATGCTTGCAAAGTCGAGGAGATTTTATGAAGGTCCATTACCATTTGCATGGTACTTGACCTTGCTGAGAAGTATGGTTGTGTTTTACATATTTATTGATACTACTGCAAACATACTTTCCTTGGAGTAAATGGCAAACAAACGGTTTCGCTGTGCGTGGCTTGCCTCTTGGTGGCAGCATTGAGCCAAATGAGAAGTGTGCTTATGGTGACATTCACCATTTTACATAAAGCACTGGGATTTTTTTTCCCCTTCCCCATTGGGCAAATACATTCCTCTTAGGTCGAGTATGTAAACTAAGGAACTGAACTTGCAAGTTTAGTGTGATTTTTAAGACCTTTTTGAGCAGAACTCAAATAGTAAACAATCCTATAATAAATAGTAGTATTGAATGCCAAAACCACCACTGACCCAGCACAGAATCGCCACACTGGATGATGAGCCCAGATCCCACTTGTAACGACAGCAGCACTAGAGTTTCAACTGACAATGTGTAAATGCAAAAAAAAACATTATTGTAATAGCAAAGCAGAGGTTTAAATAAAGATCAATTCCAAAAGATATGTTATGTATGGTAGAGTAATAAAAATACTCTTTGACAGTGGGATGAATTCATCTTCACAAAGGCGCGCACCAAGGAAGTGCCCAGAAGTGCCTATTAGCCTGGGGAGACTGCTGCTGGAGAATAGCTGTGGGAACGCTGCAAAATAAAACATGAAAAATCATTCCCTCTTGAAAGGTGAGCGACATCAGTGGACCCACAGACTGTTAGAAGGATTAATAACTCTAAAGAACTTTGCTTGAGCTGCTTTAATAATTTATTTTCACTGTTTTGTGCCGTAGATAAGCCCCGCCCACAAGCCCCCAGAATCCCTTAAAAAGACTTGGTCATGCGTACCTGCGCGCGCACCAAGGAAGTGCCTGTTAGCCTGTTTGCCTGAGTGTCTGGGGCTGGGCCGGGCTTAAAAAAAAAATGATTAAATGCAGAACGCTTGAAGGATTATACATGTAAGTAACGGGAGGTGTGATCAGGGTGTGTAAGCGAAAGCAGAGTTGAATGCTTCATGTAACAAGTGAACTTTACCCGAAAGAAACGGGGGCGTTTTGATGGGAGTGGATTATCCCTTTTCAGACAACGAAACGTTGAAGTTTTCAAATGCACAATCGACACGTCCAAATTAGAATCTAAGTCACTAGAACACATGACACGGACACGAGGTAATAATATTGAATATTGAAAAGTGTAATGTTGTATGCTTCTGGTTGCAAATGTGAGTGCGGGACAACTATAAGTTACCTTTATGAGGAGGGTATGTTACACATTTTTTGTTGAAAAACTCAATTCTTAAAAATCCTACAATACACAGGGACAAATCACCAATTACACAATGAAAGCTATTGTATTAAACAATGAAAGAGGTAATGAAAGACAGGTGTGCCTCTAATGTATAAAAAGAAGGAGATGCAATTCATTGAATGATATATCCGATAAACACAAGGTGTACTAATTGAGAAACAACGTAGAAGTGTTTGGAATCAGCACAAGAATTAAGGCATGAGGAAAAAAATAGTTTGCTCTAGGAAGGTATAAGGGTTAGGCCCGATGGGCTTTTCAACAAGAAGGAGCACAATAGCAAGGGCATTAATGATGTCTCTCTCACAATCACTGAGGCAAAAAACATCCAGTAATAGTGACGAAGCAGAAGTAGAAGAAAACCTGCAGGGGACAGATGGGGAAATGGTCAAAGCGATTGAAGAATTGGAGGCAGGTAAAGGTGTTTGTGCAGGAATAGAACCTGGTCAGTCACAATCACTGTTTGAAGACGATGGGGAAGAGGAAGTCCAGCCACCAAGAGTGCAGGAACTACAAAGGGAAGGTATGGGGAGTCAAGATGAGCAAGGCAGTCCTATGCCCGATACCCCGTTGATATTCTCCAAGGATATTATTACACAAATGGCTGGGATGGTCCAACCAATTGATTTTGGGCATGGAGAGGTGGAAGAGGAAGTGGACTAATATCAAGAAGACGAAAGTAGTGGGAAATCAAGAATACTTATCCTACTCACTCTACTTGAAACAAGATCATGGGTAAAAAAACGAAATGAGAAATCATTCAACCTATCTAAAAAGTATTCTAGAAAGGTTAACGAAGTTAGAAATAATGAAAATAAATGGAGAAAAAGATGCCCTTGAAGAAAAAGGTGGGAAGTTGAAGGAAGGAATACAAGGGGATATGCAACAGGATGGTGAATTAGGAGGGGAAAAAAGGTGTGTTGAGAAGAAAAGCAAAAAGAAGCGGAAGGGCAGATTGAAGAAGGGTATAACGACAAAGGGTAAGTCATAGAGATTCCTAATGACTTATTAGAAGAAAATGCTAAATAAGATTCTGAGGAAGAAGCATTACGAGTTGTGATTTCCAAAAAGGCAAGAAAAAGGGAAAAAAAGAAGTTGAGGGTTTTAAAAGCGGCAGAACTAAAAACCTGTAAGGCATCATCACTAGAATATCTGCGCAATATGGGAAGAGGTTTAACTGCAGAACAAGCAATAAGGGAAAAAGAGGCAGAGGAGGAAAGGAGTGATATTAACGAGGAAGAGGATCTGAACAATAAAGAGAAGACTCCGGAAATAGGAATTCAAAAGGATTATATAATTCGGAGAAAAGATTGAAGGATGTACTTAAACAGAAAAAAACCTGAAAAAGGTGTGAAAAATGTGAAAGAAGGGCAACAGCTGTTTGATATATTTATATAACACCCAGCATATGCGCCAACAAACCCTCAAAGGCCACAGCACGATCCTGAGAGGGGAAGTGGAGAAAGTGTTTGAGAAATAGATGAGGAGGAAGATAAGGTGGAGGAAGTTCTGTGTCCTAAGGTGAGGGATGTAAAAATTAGGGAAAAACAGGTAAACCCAAAGGATGTAAATGTTTATGGAGAAAATCTTGAAGGGAAAATAACCTCTGAAGAAAATGTTAGGAATATAGTAAGGGAAATCTTAAAGGAAAAGAATTTGTACAAATCCCAAGGCATGAAAGGAGTGAAAGCAATGGAAAAGGTGCAAAGACAGGAGAGGTGGCGAGATATAATAACTACGCAAGGGAAGTTGAATATGTTAGTAAAGAAAAAGGTAAAGAAGGGAGGGTTAATTCCGCAGGAGGTGTAGGTTCGGAAGTGACAAATGCGTGGAAATTTAGAAAACCTAACCAGCCAGAAGCATCAGGTCTTGTCCTGCAGTATTTGTTTGACGAAGGAGGTCCGGGCTCATTGAATAGGAGGAGAATATTGGAATTGTTTGAACTTATACCTGAACTGAGGCTAATTTCCTCTGCAGATATTCAATTGGTGGACTTCATCCACGGTTGGAGGGATGACTATGTAAGACTAGTAATATACTCACCTTTAGTGAGAAACATCATAATGAAAGAAGCAGACGTTTACATAAATACAGGCATGATGTATACATTTGGGTAAATAAGAGAGAAAGAAAGGAAAAAGAAGAAAGAAGGGGTGGTGAGGAAGAATGTGTAAATCAGGAATTAAATGAATTGAATGTAAAGGAAAACACAAAGTTGAGATGTTTGGCAGAGGTCTTGGAAGAATCTATTGCACAACTAAGAGCATTGAGCCAACCTCTTTAGATCAACAGGGGTGTTGAATATACCCTGCTGGAATTCTAGAGGGCACAAACACTTTCTAGAAAACAGGACGATTTGTGCGTAATTAAAACAAAATGATGTATTGTTTCTACAAGAAACATGGGCCACAGAAAGATTGATATGGCATGGGTATGCCTTCTCCTGTATTTGTGCAACACAGGGAAAATGGGGAGACCTAAGGGAGGTATTGCAACATTGGTTAAAATGGGAACAGGTCTAGAGAAAAGTAAGGAATGGACTGTAAATGGTAATATACTTGGTACAGGATGGCAGGTGAAAGGATGTGTTGAGAGGGGTGCCCTTTTGTTGATCAAAGTTTATAGACCCACAGAGGTCAATCTGGAAAAAATTATAGAGAAGTTAAATCAGAAATTAGAGGATTGGTTCTCGAAGAATGAAATCGGCAGAGTAATATTAGCCGGGGATCTAAATTCTACTAGTAATTTAGAAAAACTGCAAAGAAAGGACTGTTTCTTGTCTGATTACGAACATGTAGCCAAGGCTAAGAAAAAGAAAGTTAAGGGGGGTATGTGGTTGAACTGAGCCTCAAACTGGGGCTTTAGACGGTTGGACAGCGATAACTCAACGTGGTTAGCAAGAGGTTCTAAATCAGAAATTGATTTCATATTTATGTCTAATAATGTATTCAAGAGTATGAGGAGATTTCAAATTAAAGACTCTGATGCAAGTGATCACGCGATGTTATTGCTCGAACTAGAATGGTTAGATATGGGTACAATGATGGTAGAATGTAACTTGAAGAACTTGAGCATTAACACCAAGGGTAATCGAGTTACGTGGACAAATAAAAAAAGTGAGTAATTTTAATCTGCTCATGTTAAGTGAATTTGAAGCATGTACTTTTGAAGACAAAGTAGTGAGATACTCTGTGAAGGGGTTCCCTGAATATTTGGGATCTAGGGTAAAAGTATCAGCTGAGAATGTGGAAAGTAAGATTATGTCAAGTAAGATGAATAAACACGTATACAAAATTGAAATAAGAAATTTTAAAAATGCAATGAAAAGGGAGATAAGAAAAATCTCAAAATCTACAGCTACAATCTTGGAGAAGGTTGAAGCTATAAAGTTACAGAAGCAAAGGTATAACAATTGGCTAAAGTATGAGCAATGGAGAATGCTTCAGGCAGATAGTGAAAAAATGCTAGAGAGCATTCAAGGAAAAGATTGCAGGCCTTTTTGGGAACTTATAATAAAAAGGAAGAAAAGCACTTGACGTATATGAGTAATCCAATTACAGAGGAGAAATGGTTGCAATATGTTAAAGAAAACTTTACTTCCAAAGACAAGGACACTCATTTTATCGTACCGGCGGAATGGCAATTGGACGTATCTATCAAGCTTATTGAGGCAAAAATTAAGGTGAATCCATCAAGGGCACCAGGCCCGAACAAATTAACTAACCAATTACTGAAACACTCTCCTTTAATATGGGCTAAGATATTATACATGGAATTTAAAGATGTAATTGAGACACAAAACATTTCTGAGACATGGAAAAGATCATACATGATACCCATTTTTAAGAGAGTTCACATTTTTTACTTTCAAATTATAGAACAATAGGCATAATGGATGCAGATTCTAAAATGTTTGCCTCATTGATGCTCGACAGTGTAAATGATTGGAGTGAAAAAAATAACATTCTTGACTTCCGACAAATAGGATTCCGCAAGGGTATCGGAACAGACTCTGGGGGTCTATTGCTGAATTGTTTACAGAATCAGGTCTGGAAAATAAATAATATTCCAATTTTTGTTGCATCAATGGATCTTAGTAAAGCGTTCGATTCTGTAAATAGGAACATTCTTTGGAAGAAACCTGACAGCTATGGAATCCCTAAAGGATTATTGAGCATGATAATTTTTCCTACATAAGGAGTCTAAAATTCAAATAAGATTGAACACTGAAGGGATACTAACAAAAGAGTGTTTAATTGACAAGGGAATTAGACAAGGTTGTATATTGGGATCTACTTAATACAACTTGTATGTGTCAGGGGTTGGAAAGGAGTTGGATGAAAATACTCTGGTGTCTCCTAAAATTGGGAAAATGAAAATTAATTGGGCGGGATACACTGATGATTTTCTCCTCATAGATACCACGCGGGTGAGACTACAAAGATTAATAAAAACCTTTGGTAATTACATGGCAGGTATGGAGTTAAAAATCAATCCATCCAAAACAGTAATAATTAAGATATCAAAGGGAGGAAAAGTTAAAAACAAGAGAAATTACGTATGATATTGAGAAAACAATGCACTTACAGTAAAAGAGAATTTCCAATTCTTGGGGTATTGTATAGTAAGTAAAAAAATCTTTTTTGTGAACTATCTTAACTCTAAAGTAAGTGGAATGTTAAACTAGATGAAGAGAGTAGATGGCAAATACGGAAAATTCTCATTGGAACCATGCAGAGAATTTTACAGAAGCAAATTATTACCTACTCTACTGTATGGGCTGGAATTCTGGCCAAAAACGATTTAGCCAGAATATAGAGCTGTTGAAAGTAAGCTCTGGAGAGCCATATTGTATTTCTTACCAAAATGTATACCAATGGAAGTAATAAGGTATGAGATGGGTCTGCAATCAATTACAAGCCTTATTCAATGGAAAAAGTTATGCCTTGTGAGTAAATGCGAATATTCTAGAGCGGAACATTGTACCGACAATTTAATAGAGAATGACACAGTGGGGTATATATACAATCTTAGGGTGGAATGTGATGTAATATTGGAAGAAATAGGAGAGTCAATGGAACTGATGAAGACCAACCCGAATAAGGTAAAGAGAAAACTTAAGGTATTGGACTGGGAAAAAAATCAAATTGCATTTTGTAAATACAGACTGTATGCGCATATACTATCACCAGGAAAAATCTTTGGAGAATTGGGTTCATACTTAATGAAATTTCCGTGTAAAAAGATGAAAATTGATTTTATGAGATTTAGATAGAACGTGTTGTCTACAAACAAAATAATTTGTCTGAGGTCACATAAAAATATGATAATGGATTGTGTATATTCTGCAAAGTGCCGGCAGAGAGAGAAACGTTATTTCACTTAATGATTGCATGCCCAGAACTTATGACATCTAGTTACTTCAGAGAATTTGTGTATAAGGTATGGTTATTGAGAGAGGTCTTATGGTCAAGGATGTTACATGGAGAATCAACGTCCCCGAGATTAAGAATTTTATCATTTTTAAAGAATGTGTGTAAAATAGATTAAAAAAAGGTATATGATGAATAATAAAATTACGATACATAAGCTTTGAATAATCAATGACATTTCTTTCCTTGCTATAGAAATGTAAATCATATGCTGATGTTGGATTTTATCTTTTATTCTCTTCTTTTTGTAATTTTGTTTATAAACTATAAACAAATAAAGGGGAAAAAAAGAATTCATCTTCAGGCATCCTCAAGGTCAATTGATGATATCATATGGCTGATAATTTTAGCTGATGACGAAAGGGACCTGAGACCTAATGTAGAGCGATCTAAATCAATATTTACTTATTTATTTATTCACATTTGTGAAGTGCGCGTCAGCCCGGAGGCATTGTGGCGCTTGTTACAGATATTTATGCTTGGTTACAGATTGATGAACATTTGCAGTCATGTATACAAACCAGTAGTAAGGCATACAGAAGGTCAGATGAAGAGGAAGGTTTTAAGTTTTTTGCAGAAGGTGAAGAGAGAGTTTTCAGTTCTGATGTCAGTAGGTAGGGTGTTCCAGAGTTTAGGGGCTAAGTAAGGGAAGCCTAATCCTCCCGCTTTGGATCTGTTAATGAGGGGAGTGTGTGAAGGTTGGTGTAGTGAGTTCTGGTCGGTCTGGTGTGAGTGGGTTTGGATAAGGTTTGAGCAAGATAAGACGGAGCAGTGCGGGAGAGACATTTGTGGGTGAGGATTTTGAAGCTGATGCGTTCTTTAACAGAGAGCCAGTGGGCTGCCTGTCTGGCCAGGGTGATGTGTTCCCTTTTGGGTAAGCTTAATGCTGCTCTGAGCGCATTGTTTTGCGTGATTTGGATTCTATTTAGATTATGATTGGAGGTACCTGCTAGGAGGGCATTGCAGTAGTCCAGTTCGGCTCCAATGGTAGCTCTAGCAATGGAGAGGCAGTTGGACTTGGATAGGTAAGGTTTTACTGAGTTTACGAGTTTAATAGTGTGTGCTGAGGCGGAGGTAATGGCGCTGATCTGCCCGGACATGGATAGCGTGGAATCTAGGTAGACGCCTAGTGTCTTTACTGATGTAGAGACAGGGATGATGGTGTTATCAATGGTGAAGTTGGAGTACAGATTGTCTAGCTTGGCTAGTGTTGGTTTGGTCTTATCTCCATTGAGACACAGGCCATTGGCTGCCATCCAGGCCTGGATGTTGGTGTAGATTGAGTGAAGTGCTTGGGCATCTGTAGTGTAGGAGCCAGTCAATGGTAGGAGTATTTGAGTATCATCAGCATAGTTAGTATATGAGATGCCCAGGGTGTCAAGCTTGTCGAAGAGAGGCTTCATGAACAAGTTGTAAAGAGTAGGTCCAGTGCATGAGCCCTGCGGTACTCCACAGTGGATGGTGGTGGGGGCAGCATGGGCTATGTCTTAAAATACCTTCATTGCCCTGCCCTCTAGGAAGGATGTAATCCAGTGTGCGGCTTCTTTAGAAAAGTTGGCTGAGTGGGTAAGGTGTGATGTGAGAGTTTTGTGATCTACAAGGTTGAAGGCAGCTGAGAGGTCTAAGAGTAGCAGGAGGGCAGGCTTGCCTTTCTCCATGATTTGGGTGATTTGCTTTTTTATGTCTACCAGCTCTGTTTCCGTGCCGTGTCCTTTGCGAAACCCAGATTGTCTAGATCCAAGAATTGAGTGGGTTTCAAGGAAGTGTTGGATTTGCCAGTGGGCGGCTTTATCCAGGATCTTAAGGAGGAATGGCACAGTGGTTATGGGTCGGTAGTTGTTGGGTTGTGAGGGGTCGAGGGTGTTTTTTTTATAGAAGGGGGCATACCTACACTTCTTTGAGGCTGACAAGGATGATTCAGGTTCTGAAAGAGGCATTGATGAACGCTGTTATGAGTGGGACAAGGAGGTCTGCACAGTCCTTGATAAGTTTGGGGGGGACAAATGTCTCCTTTACACATAGAGGGTTTAAGGTTTTTGAGGATATTGGTGAATTCCAGTTCTAAGAGATGTCTTTGAATGAGAGGAGAGGTTTGGAATTGGTTGAGCGGGGAGAGGGGTCAGATTGTTTGGGCGCAAGAGTGTGAGTTGGGGCTTTGTGGTGACCCTTGATTTTGTTTTGAAGGAGATCTATTTTGTTAAGCATGGCGGCTTGAACACTGGAGCACCAAGCTTTGTCTTTAGTGATCTCGTCTGGTGTCATGGGGGGAGATATGAGTTTGTTGAAAATAGCAAAGATTTCTTTAGATTGAGATTTAGCATTGGTGATACAGACATTAAAGGAGTTGGCTTAATCTTGGTGATGGTATCTTTGTATAGATGGGAGATTTGGGAAAAGTTGTTTTTAGTATTCTCGCTCGGGTGTGCTAGCCAGTTTTTTAGAGCTTCTCTTTTACGGGAGTGTAGGGATTGTAGTTCATCAGTGTACCACGAGTTGATGTGTAGAGTTTTTTGCCTTTTTGGGGCTCAAGTGGAGCTATGGCATTAAATGGCTGTAGTTAGAGCATCATTGTAGATGTAAGCTAAGGCATTTGAGTTGTTGGAGAACGTGGGGGCTAGTGCTGGGATGTTAAGGTGTGAGCGGAGGCTGTCTTCTTTGAGCTTTTTGGAGCTTTTCGCTAGAGTGGGGGGGCAGGGGTGAGGCTTTTTGTGCTGGAAGATGTTGGTATGGTGAACTCAATGCAATGGTGTTCGGTCCATGGTAGCGCTGAGTTAGTGATGATGGAGGTGTGGCAATTATGGTCAGCGACCCAGTCGAGGTTGCAGCCTTTGGTATGTGTGGGGCCAGAGACTTTTTGTGTAAAGCCTAGTTTGTTAAGTTCCTTGGTGAGGGAAATGGCAGCTTTGTCTTTGGGGTCATTAGAACTTAGGTTAAGGTCACCGAGAAGTAGGGTTTTGGTGGAGCTTTTGAAGTTGTTTCTTAGTAGATGCAAGAGGTGTCCCTGAAAGTCCGAAGGAAGGCCAGGGGTACATGGATATTGATGGTGCTGTTGGGGGACAGAGCAAGCTTAGCAGATAGGATTTCTGACTTGCTGTCACAGGGATGAGTGATGGGTCTGAGGGAGAGTGTATCTTTGAAGATGAGAGCTGCCCCGCCTACGAAGCGTGCTAGTCTGTCTTGCCTTAAGATAGTATACCCTGGTGGGAGTGCAAGAGCAATGGAGGGACCTGATGCTTCATGTAGCCAAGTTTCCGTAATGGCTAACAGGTCGAGGTTAAGGCTGTCTAGGAGATCATATATTTTTAAGGCATGCACCGAAAGTGAGCGGACGTTAAGGAGGGCACATTTGAGGAGAGGAGTAAGTGTAGTATTGGGCTTAGAGCTGATGAGCAGTCTGGCTGTTTCTGTGGTAGTGGGGGGTGTGGGTTCATGCAGTGGTTGTGGTGATGGCGTGCAGCTAGATGAGGGTGAGTGTTCAATGTGTGGGGTGCCATTGATGGTGGAGCGTGATCCTAAGCGTAAATTGCGGTGTGCTGTGGCTGTAGGGAGGCAGCTGATGCGAAATGGTAGGGTGCGGCTTCTGAGTCTGAAGCGTCTGAGGTTAAGTGAGCAAGAGGTGGCAGTGGGTGTGAGGGTGGGAGTCAGTGTGGGAGGGCGAGTGGGCATGATAGCACATAGGGCGGGAGCAGATGTGATGTGGTGATGTGGTAGGGACATGCTGGTGATGTTGGTGTGTGTCATGGTGGGACAGGGAGAGTGCAAGGGTGAGTATAGTAGTGATAGTGTTGGGGAGGAGGCTGGAGATCTTGTGTGAGATCTTGTAGCTGGCTTTGAGCAGCATGGCGCGAGTGGAGGGTGACCACAGGCAAAAGAATTACATGAGCAACGTGGTGCGTTGTACCAGGTAGGGGGGGGGCATGAGAACACTTGTTGCGTTGACCTAGAGGTTAGCAACAGTCAAAATGATAGGGAATTGAGAGTTTAAGTCACAAGGTGCTGCTAGAAACACAGTAGGCTAGTTCAGAGCATGTGGGGACTACTAAAAACACAGTGGCTAATTTAGAGCATGTGGGCACTACAAAAATATCAGTAGGCTAGTTGAGAGCATGTGGGCACTACTAAAATCACAGTGGTTAGTTCAGAGCATGTGGGCACTACAAAAATCACAGTACGCGAGTTCAGAGCATGTGGACACTACTAAAATCACAGTGGCTAATTCAGAGCATGTAGGCACTACAAAAATCACAGTATGCTAGTTCAGAGCATGTGGGCACTACTATAATCACAGTAGACTAGTTCAGAGCATTTGGGCACTACTAACATCCCAGTGGATAATTTAGAGCATGTGGGCACTACAAAAATCACAGTGGGCTAGTTCAGAGCATGTGGGCACTACTAAAATCACAGTGACTAATTTAGAGCATGTGGGCACTACAAAAATCACAGTAGGCTAGTTCAGAGCATGTGGGCACTACTAAAATCACAATAGACTAGTTCAGAGCATGTGGGCACTACCAAAATCCCAGTGGCTAACTTAGAGCATGTGGGCACTACAAAAATCACAGTCGGCTTGTTGAGAGCATGTGGGCACTACAAAAATCACAGTAGGCTCATTCAGAGCATGTGCACAATACTAAAATCGCAGTAGGCTGGTTCAGAGCATGTTGGGCAGGGTGGTCATGAAAAGATCAGGCAGTATACGTAAATATATATTAGCTCTTTAGAGACCCAGAGAGTTTGCATGGAGGTTCAAAGCCAAAGTCATTCGAAGTGTTGAATAGATGATCAAAGTCAGGGGTGGTAAGTACCTCATTAGTGCAGGATCTCGTGATGTGTGGCAGGAGGACAGTGGCTTTGGCGGCCCGGCAGCCCCGGACAGGCACAGCCAGGCCTGTGCCTTAAAAGAGTTCCTTTAAACGGAGGGCCGGCTCTCGCCTTCCGGTGGGGCTTCTCTGCAGTTGTACTGGCAATAGGCCAATGGGCTGGGACAGGTTGCTGGGCAACCGTCTATTAACAAATGGCGGCAGCTGTTTTAATATGGGTCCCCTGTTCAGGGCCGATTCGGAATTAATTTGGGGCAAAAGCCATGATAACAGCGGTAAGGATGGCGGCAGCGGCGTGAGCTGGTCTACCTGAGCTTTGCTGTGGTGAAAGCTGCTCCTGGATTCCCCTTTCCTCGGGGTGCTGGTGCGTTCGCTCCTGCGCAGCATCTCACTG
This sequence comes from Ambystoma mexicanum, assembly GCF_040938575.1. Classification (NCBI taxonomy): domain Eukaryota; kingdom Metazoa; phylum Chordata; class Amphibia; order Caudata; family Ambystomatidae; genus Ambystoma; species Ambystoma mexicanum. The sequence goes on from NC_090938.1 coordinate 707,920,627, forward strand.
TGCGTCGTTGTTGTAGATGATGCATGTAGGGCTCCTGCCCACCCGAAGCTGGAGAAGTTTTAACATAGTTAAAAACACTGCCTCATATAATGAAAGCATTGTTTGCTAACATGCACCATTTGGAAATACCGAAATAGGAAGCAGAATCATACACATTAGTGTTGAAAGTATTTATCATTTCCACCCAACCCCCAATTAGGATGCCCTTGTCAAAAACACACCTAGCCAGGGAATCTGACATAGCCTAAGTGTATTGGAAAGGAAGGGAGCAGTGCAAGTGGGTCAATATCAAACACTATTGTGAGAAATAATGAGTGTAGAGTGGTTCCAAACATATTTCATTGGAGACATACTGGGTTAGATAGCTAATTTACAAGGTTTAATTGCTTCATTAAATTCCCCTGGGGGCACGAAGTTTGCCTTTGCAAAAACAGATGAATAAATGTACTTGTTCTAGTGTAGCCGATGTTGGAATTATTAGGACTGCACTGCACGTTACGATTCTGGAATTTCAGAAATAAATGAAGCAAACACCATTGACGCATGACAATAATACTGGCTTTGGAAAAAGGATATGTTGATATTTATTGAATGCCAAAAAATCTTGTGCATTTCTATGGCAACACATGAATGCATTTTTCAGACTGTTTTTTAACTGCATCGTCCTCTCACATCACAACCAGTGACGTACGTGTTTGGCTGCTGCAGTTGACATCACAAGCAGGGATATGTGCAATGATTCATTGGTACTAGGCACTTTATTATTATTATTTATTTGTGTTTGGTTACAAATAACCTTTACACAAATTTAAGATAAATGAGAAAAAAATGAAATAGATATGTACAAACATTACAATTTCATATACCACACAAATATAAATAATATGCACAATATACAAAAATTATACAATATATATCATGAATGAGATTAAAACCAGTATTTTTAAATTATCTATAATTTAAGAAGTTTAAAGAAAAATACCGGGACAAGAATACATACACACAAACACAATCAGATTCCAACAAATACATTGTAAAACACAAGATTTCCTTGATTCCTCAAGAAATACAACATTATAAGCTATAAATACTTGCACTGATAGGACATCCTCTGCCATAAAGATAGAGCATATACAACGGCAAAATAGCTCAGTATAAATCAGATAACAAACAACAGCAATCTTGAGGGAGACCCTTTGGCCGTGAAGCATATCCCACCACAGATCATTAAGGTTTACTCTTTCAGTATTTATCACAAATTTGCTAAAGCCACTTATATGTTCAGATCTCAATGAAGTACACTCTGTAAGAAGATGTTCCAGTGTTTCCATACAGCTGATTTCGTGGCAATACCTATAGACCGAGGGTTCACAACCACTTCTTTTCCTTATATCTGTAATTTCTCCAGTCCGGAGTACATTAAACCTAAAGCGCATAAATTCCCAGTGATAGTAATCCAAGCTCATAGTGTATAGCTGCCAAAGGGGCAGATTTAGGAAGACGTCTGAGCACAGACCTCAAAATATGTGCTTCATATTTGTATAATTCTCCTGTAGCCAATTGGGCAATAACTCTAAGCCATAGCAAAGTGCAGAATAACCTTGCATTTTTTTTTAACACTCTTTATTGGCATTTTGTTAGAACAATTCAACAACTGTCTCTTCACCCTCCCCAACCTCAAAAATCGGTCCCTCCCACAAATGGACAAAACTTAACCAACAATACAGCCACTTCCCCCTCCCTATTCCCTCCCAGAAACCGAGCCATTCTGTTCCGCAACTTGTTGCGCTTCCCCCCCGGTAGGTTCCCCCACAAACAAATCTCCGGCCGCCGCTCCAGGCCGAGTCCCAATAACTCATTCACTCCCTTAAGCACCTCGTCCCAATACTCTTATTATTGCCCTGCACTTCCACACCATATGCCAGAACCCCGACTCCTCTGACCCACATCTGGGGCAATCACCCAGGTGTTCCCCGCTCATCGCCTTGAGCGCCAATGGGGTAACATACCTTATGCAGGATGTTAAATTGAACCGATTGGATGCGGATAACCTTGCATTTCTAATAGCAGGGCACTTGACCATTTCTTTATCACGCTGGAGATCACGTTATTTATCACAAGAATAGATAGAAAAGATAGAAACGGGTATGGTTCATGAATATTAATCATTGGAAATGTAAGTCATGCTTCACAAATAAAAATGTAATACATTGATATTTGGTGCGAGGCAGATGTCATTACGATTAGTTAAATTAAACACGTGGGGAGGAACCTTCCCTTAAAGTGTATGAAAGAAAAAGCAAAACACTTTTTTATAATTCTTAACTCCAACTTACAAAGGTTGTTAATAGGAAAGCTGATTTATTTTTGAACATGGAACATCTACACTAGATGCAGGATTTCTCAAGGGAATCATTGACAAAGAAGGGGTTATTCTGGTATCACAGATTTGATGTAGGGACAAATGTAATCATCTAGTTGGTGTTAAAGTTCTTCATCTCATTCCAAGTTATTTAATTTGTAACATATATTAGTTCTGTTACGCTCACCTGAGTCCCAGGGAGGCGCTGGCCTGGTTCGCGCTGCTGTGACCTCTTCTAAGGTGATGCGCAGGGTTCGGAAGACGGACTGGACCGGGCCCCCAAATCTGGCTTGTCTGGCTCGCAGAAGTATCCTTCTTAGGGTCTGGAAGGACGAGCTCGCCATCCTGCTTCTGATGCAGGGGCGCGTTGGTATCCAGTTACTTCACTGGATTTTCGGATTGGTGAGAACCAAACTTGCTTGGCTTCCAGGTAAGTTTTTTGATAAGAGGTTCCCCTTGTGTCCATGCATTAATGTACTAATGCTAGTATCTTTTTCCCCATAGGGGCTGGGGTACGGAATGCTGGGGAACAGGCACCGACCCGAGATGAGAGGTGAAATCCTTGTAGAAATCAGGTAAGTCTTTAATGAGCGTTTTTTGGTAATGTCTTTTCATTCGCTCATTAACGCTGATGTCTCTTTTTCCCCTTAGGGGCCGGGGTCCGGAAATGCCAGGATGCGACGCGGACCCGAAATGAAGAGGGAATGAATCAACAGGTAAGTCTTAACATGGAGATTTAGCTTTCCTTATTCCCCTTCTTTCTCTCACCTTTTGTTCTGGTCTTTTTCTCCCTAGGCGCTGGGGCGTGACTGCGAATCCGGATGATCGCTGCTGAACATGGAGGCGCCGTGTAAAGGTGAGTGGAATGGGGCGCTGCAGCGATCTATGCAATGAGCTTTTAAATTAAAGTCTTCCTTTTCAGGATTGTTGGCGAGATGTCTCCGGGATGCGGATTTAGCAGGTAAGGACTTTTCCTTCTTCTGTTCTCTTCTTCTCTTCCTTTGCAGGTGATCCAGGATGCTGGCAGGCGTGGCAGAAGTCAGGGTGCAGGAGCAGACACAGTGAGCGTCCAGCTGCTAGATACAGAACAACGCGAAGAACGTGTGGCTGTTCGGGTGGGGTTTAAATAGCCTTGGAAGAAGTTCCAGGTATGTATCCTTCCTCCAATCAGGTATGTATCCTTCCCCGACCACGCCCGGATGGTAAATTAGTCCCACAGGTAAAGTAGTTCCTTTCAGGCCTCAAGGAGGCTGGGTTCCTGCAGCATGGTCTGCATCAGGTAAGTGCACCCAAGTATTCCCATAATGAGCCTGGCGCCTATGGCGCCAGGACTGATGTCTTTTATGAGCCTGGCGCCATAGGCGCCAGGACACTGTCCAAAGGGCCCCTATATGGGGTTGCTGGGTCCTTCCTTGGGGACTGGATGTCCGCTTTCGGGGACGCCGGGCTTGAACCGGCTCCCCGGGAGCGGGCATCATGACAGCACTCCCCCCCCAAGGCCCCTCCCAAGGTTGTTCCCTCCGGGGGTTTTGGTTTGTCTGGGAAGAGTCGGTGGAATTTCTTGACTAATCGAGGTGCATGCACATGGTCGCTGGGTTCCCACGACCTCTCCTGAGGTCCGTACCCCTTCCAATCAATTAGGTAGAACAGTTTTGACCTAAACATGTTTGAGTCTAAAATGTTCTTCACTTCGAATTCGGGCTCCCCATCTATTAGAATAGGTTCTGGAGGTTTGAGTAGTCGGGTTCCGGGTACCACTGGTTTCAGAAGTGACACATGAAAAACAGGGTGAATTCGCATATTAGCTGGTAAATCAAGTTTAACAGCCACTGGGTTAATTATTGCCGTAATAGAATAAGGTCCCAGATCTTTTGGGTTAAAAGTTCGAGGCCCTTTGAGTGCTAAATGTCTAGTAGCTAACCACACTTGATCCCCAATCTGATATGGAGATGCTTCACTCCGATGTAGATCAGCATTCTCCTTGTATTTTCTCTTGGCTTGTTGTAAATGCGTAGTTGCCTCTTTGAAGGCTTGGGTAATTGTAGAATGCAGATGTTCTACTGCAGGCATTCCGAGGTTCTGAGGTGAGTCACGGTTTGAGGTTCGAGGGTGATGCCCAAACAAAGTATAAAAAGGACTGTGGCCAGTTCCAGAGTGTACCGAATTATTATATGCGTATTCGGCTATCCAAAGAATGTCTTTCCAGTTGCTTTCAGATTGCTGTAACATACACCGTAAGTACTGTTCAAGAGTCTGATTTGTCCTCTCGATCTGACCATCGGTCTGCGGGTGGTGACTGGTCGATAATCTTACGTCGATTTGCGCCATTTGACAACATTTGCGCCAGAAGTGGGAAATGAATTGGCTTCCCCGGTCAGAGATTGGTATAGATGGGAATCCATGTAGCCTAACAATATTTTCGAGGAATTCTTTGGCTAGGACAGAAGCTGAAGGTAAACCTTTCAAAGGAATAAAGTGGGCCATTTTGGAAAACAAATCCACAATTACCAGAATAGTATTGTAACCCGAACAAGGAGGCAGGTCCGTAATAAAATCCATTGATAGGGTGTGCCAGGGTGCTGGTGGTATGTCTAGAGGTTGGAGGAGACCGGCTGGTCTTTTCTTTTGACTTTTATTTTGGGCGCAAACACCACAGGACATCACAAAAGATTTAACATCTTTTCGCCAAGAGGGCCACCAAAATTGTCGTTTCACCTTTTCCTCTGTCTTGGCAATACCGGGGTGTCCCTCTATTAATGTATCATGATAACCGGAAATAACTAGTTTGTGTAATTCCTTATGTGGCAGGAATAAGAGTCCTTGGAAATAAGGTAAACCATTATCTATGGTAAAGTCTGATCCCTTTTGTATCCATTCCTGTAAGGTTGTAGGGTCCAGGAGTTGTTTCACTCTGGCTTGAATGTCTTGAAGCGTCTGTAACGAAGTCATGCCTAGAATCCTCTGTTCGGGAATTATTGGTACTGGTTCTGAGTTTGTATCAGATTCTCCCATTCCAATTCGGGATAAGGCGTCTGCTTTGCCATTCTTGCAGCCAGGTCGATAGGTAATCACGAAATCAAATTCAGCGAAAAACAAAGCCATTCGGAGCTGCCATGATGACTGAGCCTTGGCAGTTTTCAAATACTGTGAATTCCGGTGATCAGTGATCACTGTGATGGTATGTCGAGCGCCAAGCAAAAAAGCAGACTTAATGGCTAACAGTTCTTTGTCCGTGATTGCATAATTAACCTCGGGTGCCGAGAATTTTCCGGACCAAAATGCTACGGGATGCAGTTGGTTGGTTTCGGGATCTCTTTGGGACAGGACAGCTCCCATGGCTAGGCTGGATGCGTCAGTCTCGACGACATAAGGGAGATCTGGACGCGGGTGTTTCAATATAGGTGCGGAGGTAAACTTAGCTTTTAAATCCTGAAAGGCCTGCTCGGCTTCTTCAGACCATTCAAAACGTTTATTTTTCCTCAAGAGTACAGTAATGGGTTGTACCACGCGTGAAAATTCCAGGATAAACATGCGAGAGAAATTGGCAAAGCCGAGCATGCTTTGAACCCCTTTTACAGAGCTAGGTGATGGCCATTTGAGGATGGCATCTACTTTTCTTGAGTCCATTCGGACTCCTTTGGGTGTCAGGATGAAACCTAGAAACTCTACTTCTGTGGTATGGAAAACACATTTCTCCAATTTAGCAAATAGTTTGTGTTGGCGCAGTTTTTCAAGTACTGCCCTGACATGTTTTCTGTGATCAGATTCCGAAGAGGAGTACACCAGAATGTCATCGATATATACGACAACACAAACATCGATGAGTTCCCGAAGGACATCATTCATGTAGTATTGGAATGCAGCCGGCGCGTTACACAATCCGAAAAGGCATCACCTGGTACTCGAATAATCCGTATTTAGTACGGAAGGCAGTTTTCCATTCGTCGCCTTCTTTAACTCGTACCAGATGATAAGCCCCCCGGAGATCTAACTTGGTGTATATGCAAGCGTCCTTCACCTGGTAAAGGAGTTCAGGGATCAGAGGCAGAGGATAACGGTTTAAGGTCGCCAAGCTCTAAGGTCACCTTCTTTTTTGGGCACGAAGAACAAAGCCTAGGATGCCGGGGACTTTGATGGGCGAATAAAACCATTAGCTAGGTATTGATCCAAATATTGTCTCAAATGCAGATTCTCAGGTTCGGTAAGGGCATAAATCCTGCTACAAGGGGGTTGTGCACCGGGCACCAGATCGATTTGGCAATCGTACGATCTGTGAGGAGGTAACGCGTTGGCCTGTTCCTTTTGGAAGACGTCCTGAAAGTCTTGGTATTCCGGAGGTAGTTGCATGGGGGCAGAGGTTACAGATGCTAAATTAATCTTCAGGTTTTCTGGGTAGCAGGTTTGTGTACAATCTGGGAAGGTTATTCTCTTAGCTCGCCAATCAATTCGAGGATTATGTGTCTCTAACCAAGGGATTCCAAGAATAACCTGAAACTGTGGAGCCTTGATTACATCAAACACAACACCCTCCCGATGGCCGGCGGGACCAATAAGAGTCACCTCCGTAGTGGAATGTGTTACCGGTCCAGAGGCAATTTCAGTTCCATCGACTGTGGTGATGACATCTTTGCTGGTTTTAGGACGGAGAGGGAGGTTAATCCTAGAGACCAATTCACGATCCACATAGTTTCCAATAGCCCCACTATCGATCTGTGCCTTTATTGCATGCAACCGCTTAGGCTGTTCTGGATCTACGAGAACCATTGGCACAATGAAATGCGAGGTCTGAGAGTTCGTTTTCAAGCTCGGCAAGCGGACCCCTACACTTGTCGGGCGGAGTCGTTTCCCGAAACAGAGTCTTCATGGTTTTTATCAGCGGCTCCTACCGCCTTTCGGGGCGGTTTATCCGGGCAATCTCGTAGAAAGTGTCCAGAATTCCCACAATAAAGACATAATTTTAACTGCCGCCTCCTTTCACGCTCCTTTATGATATGATATGATAGGTATTTTATAACGCGCCTAATACCCAGAGGTTTCTAAGCGCGGACCCGGGGATGGAACCTGTGTGGTTCCATGTCGTCTTGCTGCCAAGGCGAGCACGTTCCCGCTGAGCTATCCTCCTTTTGAGTTGAGGGTCCTTTAACCCCTCCAATTTGCATAGGCTCAGAGACATCAACTCCCTTGGGATTAGCATGGGTCTTGACCAACACCCGGGTCTCGAACCTGGACCGATCTGCTTTTCTGTTTTGAAGTCTGTGATCCAATTGGACCACTAAGTCTATATACTCTGTGCATTCTTGGGGCGGATTTACAACTTGGGCCAAGACATCTTTAAGTTCTCCGCGAAGGCCGCGATAAAACAACGTGACTCTTTTATCCTCTGGCCATCCCGTTTCCACAATTAGTCTATTAAAGGTTGCAATATAGGATAGGAGGTCTTGATTGCCCTGTCGCAGGGATAGAAGTTCGTCATCCAGAGCCTGCCCCTGAGAGTGTCGAGCAAATAACCTTTCCATGCTTGCTTGAAACCTTTGAAAATCACAGAGAATCGGGTCATCTTGAGTAACCAGTGGAACTGACCAATCGGCAGCGCAGCCGCTGAGATATGACAATACAAAGGCTACCTTGGTCAGATCATTAGGGAAGGCCCCAGGTCTGCATAGGAAGTGCAAACGACACTGATTCATGAATACGGCGAATCGTTTGGGGTCCCCAGCAAAGCGTTCGGGTGGGGCCAGCGGCATGTTTCCAGGTAGATTAATATGCACAGGGTTACTGGAAACCACAGGAGCGGGGTTCCCTCCGGAACCGGGTAGAGGAGTTTGCCCAGCTTGACCTTGCAAAAGCTGTCTGGCCAGGTCATCAGTTCTTTCCTTTGATATTATTAATTTCCTCCTGAGGGCATTAGTCTCTTGACGAGCGGCATGTACTTCGGCCCGTAATTGCCCCAGTAATTGGGCCAACTGATCAGTCTCAGAACTTTCCATAGCGCCTGGGTGGGAATTTGTAGGAAGGCTTCGCTTTCTGTTACGCTCACCTGACTCCCACAGAGGCGCTGGCCTGGTTCGCGCTGCTGTGACCTCTTCTAAGGTGATGCGCAGGGTTCGGAAGACGGACTGGACCGGGCCCCCAAATCTGGCTTGTCTGGCTCGCAGAAGTATCCTTCATAGGGTCTGGAAGGACAAGCTCTCCATCCTGCTTCTGATGCAGGGGCACGTTGGTATCCAGTTACTTCACTGGATTTTCGGATTGGTGAGAACCAAACTTGCTTGGCTTCCAGGTAAGTTTTTTGATAAGAGGTTCCCCTTGTGTCCATGCATTAATGTACTAATGCTAGTGTCTTTTTCCCCATAGGGGCCGGGGTACAGAATGCCGGGGAACAGGCACCGACCCGAGATGAGAGGTGAAATCCTTGTAGAAATCGGGTAAGTCTTTAATGAGCGTTTTTTGGTAATGTCTTTTCATTCGCTCATTAACGCTGATGTCTCTTTTTCCCCTTAGGGGCCGGGGTCCGGAAATGCCAGGATGCTGGCAGGCGTGGCAGAAGTCAGGATGCAGGAGCAGACACGGTGAGCGTCCAGCTGCTAGATGCAGAACAACGCGAAGCACGTGTGGCTGTTCGGGTGGGGTTTAAATAGCCTTGGAAGAAGTTCCAGGTATGTATCCTTCCTCCAATCAGGTATGTATCCTTCCCCGACCACGCCCGGATGGTAAATTAGTCCCACAGGTAAAGTAGTTCCTTTCAGGCCTCAAGGAGGCCGGGATCCTGCAGCATGGTCTGCATCAGGTAAGTGCACCCAAGTATTCCCATAATGAGCCTGGCACCTATGGCGCCAGGACTGATGTCTTTTATGAGCCTGGCGCCATAGGCGCCAGGACACTGTCCAAAGGGCCCCTATATGGGGTTGCTGGGTCCTTCCTTGGGGACTGGATGTCTGCTTTCGGGGACGCCGAGCTTGAACCGGCTCCCCGGGAGCGGGCATCATGACAAGTTCTTTACTCCCTGACAATTAGTTGTGAATAATATCTATAAGGTAGCCATTTTGCTAACAAAATTAGATATCTAGTTTTCTTTTTTAAAAGATGCATACTGATGAATAAATTGGTTACCATGCCAAAAACGAACAGGGGACAGTCAGTACAAAAGATTCCACTGCATAGGATGAAACCCATAATCTTGTTTAACCATTCCAGTGTATGCTGGGCACCGAGAGATTAAGAACCGTAACATATAAGCCACATTAGGGAGATACCTGACATCTGAAAGAGTACGTGGGGCAGGGGAAATGAGTCAGGAAACACTAGTACACAAAACATTACAAGGAATACATGCAGGGCACCCAGAGATTGAGACCCTCAACATGAAAAGTCAAAACAGGGAGATAATGACCTGACATCTGACATGGGTGAGGAGGATATGTTTATGAAAGACTAACATACAAAACAATACAAGGAAGACAAGTCACAATATGCAAGGTAGAGCATTATTTTACCAATCAAGTTCAGTTTTCAAGAGCATAGCTCTGTAAATCCAAGCTAGATACCATTGTATTGTTCTGTAAGGAATTCATGGTGGCAACAGTAAAGACCAGTGATCACAGCTCAAGGGTGTTTATTAAACTGTATAAGTAGGTTTGGAAAACGCCTAATCTAAACCTAAATCTAAGATGGGAGCAAGCTTCGACCATTAAATAATAAGCCAGTCCTAGTGGTGTTTTGTCAAATAGAAATGCCTGTACTAAGAAAAACCTATTGCCAATCCTTACAACTAATACAAAAAGAGTGTGGGATAGTGTTCACAAGAATGAAAGAAGTGTTCACAAAATGATAAGTCAGGATGTGGTAGCCGGTGGTCTCCCTTCTCCACGTTTTGAGCATGGGACAAGGCGGGACTCCTGAGCACAGCACACTCTCGAGCTTTCCCAACACAGGACGACAGTTCCGGTTCTCAGGTATCAGGACCATCCATGATTAAGTCACTTTTCTACAAAAACTCTCTTGCCTCCAAGGACCTGATGTTTTCCAAAACAATAAACAAAAGTTCCTTTCTGCTTGTACGTTGGTTGATGCATTTTCACCTCTGGATCCCTTTCTTCCGGGCTCAAATCCAGAAATAGTTCCTTTCTACAAAATCATAAACAAAAGTTCTTTTCTGATTGCATTTGGATAATGATTACTCACCCCTCGGCCCCCCTCTTCCGGGCTCAGACCCCTCTCGAATATCAGCCTCCCTCCTTCGGGTTCACTCTGGCTTATATTAAAATGATTTCTCTGTCGCATTCACATGACAGTGTAGTGATGGTTTTTCACCCCTGTATCCCCCTCTTCCAGGCTCAGACCCTTCTCGATTGTTTGCCTCTCTCTGTCGGGTTCTCTACAGCCTTTTTCCGGTGGAAGATGGTTTTTCACCCAGGAATCCCCCTCTTCCGGGCTCAGACCCTTCTTGAATGTTTGCTTCCCTCTGTCAGGTTCACTACAGCTTTTGTCAAATCAATTTCACTTATGGCATTCATAAATCTTATTGTCCTTTTAAACTGTTCCCTGTGGACATCCCTGTCTCAGGTTCACCTTTGTCAACACATTGTTCATTGGGACTTTAGGCTTCGCCCCTTTCCATCGGCATCCCTACGTCGGGTTCACTCTTGCCAACATCTCAGATCCTTTTACTTTCTTATGATGCAGGATTCACTTGCCTTAGCTGCTTTCCAATCCTCTGCCGGTCAAAGACTTTCGACTGTAAAGACAATTTTGCTAGACCGCTATATGACCACTTTGACCTTCTTCTCGCACCTTTTCCAAGGCCTTCTGGTAACCGTTTTTCAACATAAGGGTAATCACCCAGATTTTCTCGAGTGAGCACCACTGTGGTGCCAGACCCCTCTTTAGCTGGTTTTCTCCTCTCGTATTAACAGTTCTTTGTATTTTCCTCAATCTGCCGTTTGCTACTTTTGTTCAACATAGTTTGGTTCTTGTTGGCTCTCCACTTGACTCACAGGCTGTGATGAGCCGCTAGGCTTCTTTTGTCTCCCTAGTCAAGGACAGTACCACAGTAGCAGGCATCTCTCCCTGGCTTGGTTAACATCGGAGGAAGGCCCTGTGTACCATTGACATCTGTTGCAACACGCGCTGGCTATTGTTTGTGGTCTTACGATTCCTTCCAATGAGGTTTCACAGGTCTTGGTCGGAAAGGGAAAGGTTGCTTCTCTCCTTGTCACCCTTGCGGTTCCCACCGCCTTTCTCCTCTTCTTATACTGCCGTAATTGGATAGCCCTGTCGTCAGGCAGTCTGCTTTGCTCGTATTGTGCTCTCATGCTGTATCTTTTATCCCTATGGGGAATGGAAAGGGCTGTCAGGTGTGTATGATTCTGGTCAATTGCCTGACTTTGCCTAACCCTTCGGTTGGGACATGTCAGGTAAACAGTTTTCGTATTAGTCCGTTGTTTTTCACCGTATGGGAAAGTGTTTGTGTTGGAAAAGAAGGGTGATAGAGTTTCCAAGTATCCTACAGGGTCGGAAGGGGAAAAGATTTTATATGGAATTATAACCCTCGTACTAGGGTGGTTGGTAAACTCAGAAGGATGAGATTGGTAGGGTTTGGGAAACAAACGTGAATGACCGGGATTATTATCGTTAAATGAACAGGGGGATTATGGGAACGGTGGTGTTTTGTCAATGCTGATTGTTCGGAAAATAAAGACCAGAGGGACGTGGAAAAGAATGACCGGGAGTATTTGGGTAAGACACAGGAAAACAGGGATTCTGGAAGAGATAGTTTCTGGGTGTAACAGGGTTTGGGATCCTAGGGAATTGGTTATATACGGAGGGGTCATTGGATCTGGGCAAGAAAGATTCAATGGGAGGAAGGGAGGCATATGTAGTGCAACCTACAAAGGTCTTAGGGATCTCGTCCTCCTCTCCTTCCTCCCGGGTATAATACTGCGTCTCGCCTTGGGTATTCCCCTGAGCATAACCCTGGGTTCCCCTACCCAGGTGATCCTCCCTCGTTCGTCTACCCCTAGGGTTGTGCTCTGAGATGACCAGTTCTTCCCTGGCCACCTAAATAAGGGATTACTGGGGTATTCTTGGGAGAATACCCTCATGTTTCTCACAGTTCCCTGTCACCTAACCTTTCAAACATCCTCAAATGTTGACAGTTTTAGCCTATCTTCTATCCAATCCTCCAACTTGGGCATTTTCCAGGACTTCTGGAAGCTTAAAGTTTGTTTGGCCAAGCAATGACACACCTGACCCTGACTTTAAGATGTTTATAAATTATGCTTTTATCGATACACTGCAGGTGCAACAGGGGTTGATTATATGCCTACAGGTTCTACAAGCAGAACTATAAATAGTAGATTTATCCTAAGGTTGTCCTCTAGTAGAGAGCATGCAAGTCCTCTGAACATAAAAGTGGGCTTTTCTGGTAGGTGTCATGATTCACCACCACAGCCCCGGGCCCACCTCTCCTGCAACCTTGGGTTGCTGCCTTCCATTCTCCGGAGTCTCCTGCCTGCTGTTCCAGTTCCAGTTCCACTCTACTCCAGCACTTCAGCAAGTGGGCTTTTCTGGTAGGTGTCATGATTCACCACCACAGCCCCGGGCCCACCTCTCCTGCAACCTTGGGTTGCTGCCTTCCATTCTCCGGAGTCTCCTGCCTGCTGTTCCAGTTCCACTCTACTCCAGCACTTCAGCATTTGCCGGTAAGCAGTTTTTTTCCCCAACTGTTTTTTTCCCCGCACTCTGGCGCTGTGCATCCTGGGAATGGCTGAAAACCAGTGTTTACTCTCTGGGTCGCTGTGGCTGCCCAGGGGACCGGACGCCCTAATCAACTCAAGACCACATCCTCTGGTACCAAGGTAAGACTTGATCTTGACAGATTGCGACGCCTTGAAAGCCAAGAAGAAATATATCAATTGCAAGGGTTGATCAATACTGTCCAGGGACTGACCACTGAGATGCAGCAGGTCAAAGCTGAAAATGTGATCTTTGACAATTATGCAGCTTGTATGGCGGCCACCAGAGGGATGTTTGATTGACCTGATCTAACCTACACTACCCAGGAAACATTGTTGGATTTTGTACAAAGATCCATGGACACTTTGACCTATACCACTAAGTTCCGGCAGATAGTTCAGACTATGGGATGGCCAGAAGAAGCTTGTTTTGCTCTCTTTCGCAGGGGTTTAAATGATGATCTGAAGGATGAAATTGCTTGTGTGCCTCGATCCTATGAGGATTTGATAAAGTCGACCCTACAGATCGATTTTAGGATACAAAAAAGAAGGGCAGAGAAGAAACACGGACGATCAGTGGCCCACACTTGTCCTTCTCCTGGAGAAAAATAACTGCTGGCAGTAAAGGCAGCTTGTCAAGAATGGCATCATCTTCTCTTGGGGCCTCAGCATCCTACATTGGTTCTCACCGACCATCGCAACTTGCAATACCTACAAGATTTCGAATGTCGAAACAGTCGTCAGACTAGATGGGCAAATTTCTTTCACCATTACGACTTACATTTTACTCGCATTCCCGGCTCTCAGAACATCGTTGCTGATACCTTTTCCAGAAGTCTATGCTCTGCTACTGATGAACCGAGAGAAAGAAATCCAAATGTTCCCAAAAACATCTTTGTCGCCATTATCGACACCTTTCTACAGCATCTCAAAGAAGCCATAGCTGGTCTCTCTGATGGTTTTGACAACCGAAGATGGACACTGCGCAAGGACTCTGGTTTATTGTTCCACAAAACATGCCTATATTTACCTACCATTGCTTTACAACTGGAGAGCCTCCAATTGTGCCATACCTCCAAAATTGCAGGGCATCGGGGAATAAGGTCCACCAAAGAACTGGTGAAGAGGTATTTCTGGTGCCTGTCCCTCAAAAAAGACATTGAAAGGTTTGTCAAGACCTGTTCGGTGTGTGTTCAGTCTAAATATCACCATGGCAGACCTATCGGAGAACTTACCCAGCCTGACCTTCCCGATACTCCATGGCACACCATTGCTACAAATTTCATTGTGGTCTTACCTCCTTTGCAAGTATTTGCTATGATAATTGTAACTATTGATATGTTTTCCAAATTGGCTCATTTCAGCCCTTTCAAGAAAATGCCCACTGCTACCGAAATGAGCAATGTGTTTCTTTCTGACATCTTTCGCCTTCATGGAATACCTAACAAAATCATCTTGGATTATGAACTGCAGTATACTTCCAGGTTTTGGTCTGCATTCTGCATGTCCTTGGGTATTCAACGATCTCTTTCCTCGGGATACCATCCTGAGACCAATGGTCAAACAGAGCTGACCAACCAGACTATGGAACAGTATCTCAGATGTTTTGCCTCTGCAGCCTGCAATAACTGGGCAATGTTACAACCGACTGCTGAATTCTCATATAATAATTCCCTTTGCTCTTCTTTGGGCATGAGTTAGTTTCTCTGCACCTATGGCTATCATCCTCAATAGTTACCTGTACCCAGCAAACACAGTACCAACATACCCACTGTGAAAGAAAAAGTTCAGTCTCTGAGGCAGATTCATGATGTTGCTTTTATCAATTTACAGAAAGCCTGCAAATCTGCAAAAAGGTTTTCTGACAAGAAACGCTCTGCGGTACCAGACTATGAGCTGGGTGATATGGTCTGGTTGTCTTCTCGTCTTTTACCCATCTCGGTTTGACCTTCATGGGAGCAGACCACTACCTCACCTGTACTCTGTGATTCGTCCTTGCAATACGAAATAGATGGTATTTGTGATTCACAGTATTTTCGTGGATGTCTGCAATATCTGGTTAATTGGAAGGGCTGTCCATTAATTGAAAGGACCTGGGAACCTGCGGCACACGTCCTTCCCTCTCTACTCCTGCAGCAATTTTATTGTTCATTCCCCTGGAAACTTGGTGGACAACGATCTGGACAGGGGCATGATGTCATGATTCATTGCCGCAGCCCTGGGATAGACGCTTGGTCTCTATGGAGATGCTAGCAATGTTTTCCACATTCTCGCAGAGTTCTGCGTCGCGTAATCACGCTTTGCAGCGTGATGACGTCACCTGCAAACCTGGAAGAGACCGCAGATCTATATCTGCTCGGCGCTCCCGGTAGGTTACGCGCCGCAATAGCTTCCATATTCCCTACACGCTGCCCACCTTGCTCCTTCCTTACTCTTCCTTCTCCTGCCTCCTCCTAATCCTGTTGTTCCTTGCCCCCTCCTGTTGCCCACCTCTCCTGCTCTGTTCCTTCAGAACCTTGGGTTGCTGCCTTCCATTTTGCTGGAGTCTCCTGCCTGCTGTTCCAGTTACAGTTCCACTCTACTCCTGCACTTCAGAAATTACCGGTAAGCAGGTTTTTTCCCCAACTTGCGTTTTCCCCCCACATTCTGGCTCTGACCCTCCTAAACAGGGCTGAGAACCAGTGTCTGCTCTCCGGGTCAACACAATACCACGTCCTCTAGTACCAAGGTAAGACGTGATCTTGACAGTACGTGTCTGAACATCTAAGCTAGTTTGTAGTTTAGACCATAACGTTTGTGACCTAACCTTGCAAGTACTTGTCTCTCCTTGAGACTCCCTATTCTACAAAGTAACATCTTTTAGCCTTTTGGCTACCCTAGTCTAACAACACATACTTTCGCAAAGATTAGGCCAAATCAAAAGTTCATAAACTAAACGTCAAAGTCTACCCCTATTGTAATGTAACAAATAGATGTGCTCCCCTGGGAAGGTTCTTGTAGCATGTTGCAGTTGCTTGCAGTCTGGACTCGGCTTCAGGCCTCTCTGCTTTCACCTTAATTATCCAAACCTCTCCCAGGATTCAGGCTTCACAGTTCTCTATCCTTCAGGGTTCCTTCACCCGTATCACAATTACTTGTGGGTTTCTCGCATACATTGGTTTCATAAAGTTTTCTGTAGGTATAACAACTTTTGCAGAAGATTGGAGGGTTTTTTATTATGATTTTGAAGAAGGGGCTCATTAAGGGCTGGCCCTCTCTCGTCTTCCATGTGCTTTTATCCTCCCCAGACATGGTGTCCCTGAACCTCAAGGTAGTCACTAAAGATTATTAACGCCCACTTTCTATAACTGACTAGGTGATGGTCTAAGGGCAAACACCTTGTCTAGCTGTCTCCCTCTGGTAATTCATAGGTGAGTCCTTTCCAATATTCCCACAAAACAACGATAATCTTGACAATTGGAATTGGAATTGGTGAGCTTAGGTTCCACTTGCCCTTCCCTCTCACACTCTACCCACCGCATGGTTCTTCCTCCCACCATCCCTCCCTTCATCTCTCTCTCTCACTCTCTTTTGCTCCCCCCCCTCTCTCTCTCTCTCTCACTCACTGTCTTTTTCTCTCTCTCCTGTCCCTCCGATGTCCTCTCACTCCTCTCTACTGCTTACTTCTACCCTCTGTTCCACTACTTCCCCTTCTCCACTCTATTAATCTCCCCTATCCACTTTACTACTCACCACTGCACTCCACAGTACTACTCTCTCTTCTCCACTCCACTACTCTTCCCTCTACTACTCTCCACTACTCTCTCCTCCCATTCCACTCCAATACACTACACCAACACCTTCAAAGTCTTGACTCTCTTCTTGCCCTTATCCACTCACTCCTGCTTACTTACTCCCATACACTCTTACTAAGTCTCACTCACCTAACACACACTCTCGCACCCACGTACCCCTTCATTGCCTTCTTTCTCCCCCTGGGCTGGGTTACAAGTTCCAGAAAGTATTAAACTGGTTTTTAAGTCCCACCTCCTTTTGTACACAATTCCACTGTCTCTTCTTTGAAAACAGTCACTATTAGAGTATGTGCCCATTTTGGATGGAGCATCCCGATTGCCGGGTTGACTGGCACCTCTTTCTCTCTCTCTACCGCCTCTCTCCTGGTGAGCGCTGGAGTTGAGTGTTCTCTGCAATGATTCCCAGTATCAATAATCCTTCGGCAGAAAGAGAAATACACTTACCACCATTGTGCACCACAGCTATGGTGTGATTGACAGTGGTATTCAAGGCATAAAGTAAGCAGTGTTGCATAGAAATCTGCTATGCATTTCTCTAGGTTTGCTAATCAAATTGACACTTGTGTAGCAAAGCTAGCTATTTAAGTTGCTATGGTCAATCAAAGCACAGCTAGCCATGCAGTCCCCTTTTGCCCTCACTGCTCTCTTCACTCTCTTTTCTCTGTTCACTTCAAGTGTTAATGGAAAGAAAGTGCAGCAGTACTGATCTCCTCCACTCTTAAGTGACAAAGGCCTGTGTGCGAGGCAAGATTTGCATTTTTCTTTTTCAAATAATTGCAAACCAAAAGTAAATCGGAATGATCATTTTAGTGATGCTTTTATTAACTATATCAAATGTCCTTCCAGTTGGTACATCTACAGATCTACTGCACCACCATACACTGTAGAGCCTCCAGAGCTTGCTTTGCTTTATAATTATGATTGTATTATATTTTAGCACCTGTAGGAGACACCTGGCGAAACTGTTTTCAGAGGAACAGGGCATTTTGGCCTCAGCTGTTTTGGCATGGACATTTTGGCGCAGATCCCGTGTCAGCCAGCACGCCCAGTTGGACACAGCTGACAGGGCACAGGGACTATTAGGCGCTTGCATGTTTTGGCACGGTAGCTTTAATGTTACTGCATGAAAAAAAACATCTGTGGATGTGGTGGTGTAGTCATTGCATTTCACTTTAAATCCAGGATCATGTCCCAGTCCCTTTTGAATAAACATGTGCCTCCAAGCAGTGTGTGTTTGTGTTGTGCACTGCATCTGGAAAAGGCCAGGAGTCCACATTCAAAGGAAAACACGAGAGAAAAATAGCTCTTTCATATTGGTGGCGAAATTGGCCCTCATTACGGAGTTGCCAGTAAAACCTGACGGTAGGCAGCAGGTTACCGGCAACTCCTTAACACCGTTTCCGCCTCCTGACATCCCAGTGCTACCGGGATATCACAGGCGATGGCAGTATGGTTATTTATTTTTTAAATTTTTTTATGTGCATTTAATTGCTTTTTAAAACAATTTTTACAAAATATGGGAAACCCCCAATCCTTTGGTTCCTGTTTAAAATTTACATTTCCACTCCATTACTGTCCTCCTCCACTAAATTGATTAAAATCTGTTTTGGTTGTTTTTACAGTTTTACAGTTAATCCTTCCAGGCAGGCCACTTGGATCTCAATTGGTACCGTTGCCAATTCAAAAGCCAGTTTCTTGTTCCAGGCCTATGGCTTGTAAGATCTTGGCTACTGCGATGACGAGTGACATTCTGTCTCCATACATCAGACTGGCCCACCAGGAATCCTCCTCATATAAATGTTTGCATTAAGCATGATGACTCAGATAGATGATTCTTAAAGGAGGAGTGCAGGGGCATGACAGCAGCAGGTGTTTAATTGATTCTGTGATGTCCTTATTTTTACAAAATCAGCAACTGTCTGACAGAGATTGGCCCCTGAGTTTTAGGATTTTGTTCGTTTTTAGAACGTTCAATCTTGCTTTCAAATAAGTGGCACGCAGAATTCTATCCGGAAATGTTTCCAGGTACTTCCTTACTTGGTTGACCTTTTGCATGTTAATTGGCAGATGCCTAGTCAATTTGTTCTTTGAGGCCGTTTCAAGGGATTGGATCCAGTCCCAACGTATGAAATTCAGGTTTACCTTGCAGGGATTGTATTCAAGCTCTTCTTCTGAGCTCCCTATATCGTCTAAGAGCTTTATGTTCCGTTTTGCCCAGTCAGAAAAGGTCATGTTGTTGCCTCCATGTATTTCCTTCTTAATTAAATCCCACATTTTCGGTTGGGGGTTTGTTGTATCTTCCCGTAGAACGGAAGCATGTTTCTATCAATATGCCCCTTTACAGAAACTAAGCTTAGTTATTTTCTTAAGCTATCGGCATAGAGTTAGGCACTTTCAAAACTCTCTGCCAAAAAAGGCCTTCTAGTTTGTTCCATAGTTGACCCAGGATACCAGGCATCACTTCTGCTCCATATGTAATGGCTGGTACGACCTTCGCTTTATAAAAGTTGAGCACCGGGAGTAGGGGAAAAGCGACCACATTTTTTATCAATCATCAACGCTTGTGAAGTAAGGGTCTTCATTTTGGCATACAGGGTTGCTTGCATCAGACTTTCTACAGAGCTCCTGTTAACCAGGATACCCAGATATTTGTACGTTGTGACTGACTCGAGGTTCACACCATCTAGGTTCCAAAGATGTCTTTCCACTCTCCCAGTTCCTTTACCCATAGTCATGATCTTTGTTTTCTCTGTGTTGATTTTGAGATTGTTTTGTTTCAGATATACTGAGAGGTTATTCAACTGTTGCTGAAGATCAA
Organism: Ambystoma mexicanum; assembly: GCF_040938575.1. Taxonomy (NCBI): domain Eukaryota; kingdom Metazoa; phylum Chordata; class Amphibia; order Caudata; family Ambystomatidae; genus Ambystoma; species Ambystoma mexicanum. The sequence continues at coordinate 707,940,334 of NC_090938.1, forward strand.
TTTCTGTTTGGTCCAACAAAATAATATCATCCGCGTATAGGAGACACAAGATTTTTTTGTCTCCTATTGTTGGCGGGAGGCATCTGATTGCAGCTTCACTCTCTGCCATATCTCTGATGTAGGCATTTTAAAGAGCCGGTGCCAACGTGCACCCCTGTTTGACTCCTCTGTTGGTTATTAGGGACTTGGAGAGTAGGCCTGAACCATTCAACCTTTCTCTCATTGAAGTTTCTGAATACAAACACTTAATGGGCTCTGTTATTGAAACAGGACAGTTCCATTTTGCCAGCTTGGATCATAGTTTGTCTCGGTTCACCCGGTCAAAAGCCTGGGTCAAGTCTATAAACTCAAGGTGGACTCTCTGTCGGCCCGACTGGATCTTCGCCTTCAGAGCGCTTATAAGCATTATGTTTGCATTTGTTCCAATGCCTTTGCTAAAGCCCGATTGGAGAGGGTCTACAAAGCCTTCCTCTTTGCACCAGCTTTGGAATTTATCCAAAGGTAGTGATGCCAATAGCTTGCCAATTCGATCTAATAAGGCAATTGGCCGGTAGTTTTTTGGGTTGATCTTATCTCCTTTCTTGAAAATTGGGACTATATTAGCTGTTTTCCAAGACATTGGTATTCTTTTCATTGCAACACATCTTCGAATAATTTTTGAGATTAGGTCGGTCCATTCTTCATAATGTAATTTCAGTGCCACATTTGTTACCCCATCTGGACCGGGGGCCCTTGAATTTTTTAAGGTCATTATTTTCCTGCGTATTGAGTCTTTATCATGCTCAATGTCCCATTTTTTAGCTTTGGGACCTTGGTGTCGTTGACTTTTATTGACGTCTGGGAGAAAAGTTCTGAAAAATGGGTTAGCCATTTGGATTCACTCACGCAGTTCTGCAGGTTATTATTATTAGAGTTCCACGTTGATTTTATTATTGACCAAAAGTCTCGTGAACATTTACTGCAGACTGCCCTCAGCATGGCTTCTGAGTCTAGTTGGTAGAGCTTCTTGCGTTGACCCACTAGCCATGATTTGTAAGACTAGCTTGCTTGTAGAGCACGCTCTTGATTTGCCACCGTCGGGTGTTTGTTTGCTTGTCTTTTAGCATGTCTCATGCCTCTTCTTCTCTCCTTTAGGTCTGCATTGTAAGAATGCAAATGCTGTTTGGGAGGATTTCTCCATGTTTTACTTTGCTTATGGTATGGAGTTAACAGCGGGCAGTATTCCAGCATTGGTAAAACTGGAGGACTTGGCTTATTTGTCATTTTGGCCATTTATTATTTCTTCATTTGCTTCCTTTGTCATTCTTAATCTGATTCCCTGGTTACCTGGTTCGATTGGGAAGTTCATAAATTGGTTCGATGTTACCGTGTCGGACTAGGTAGTGATAAGTATGTTGTGGTCACTGTGGATAGTTTTCCTCACCTTGAAGGTCTCTATTATGGCGAGCAAGTCCTTCGAGACGTAAATGTGGTCAATTGTGGACTCCAAACCATCTCTCTCCCACGTCGGTGTTCTATGTTTAGATGCGTCTGATATACAGTGAAGGTTGTGCATATCTATTTGGTCCATGAATTTACACCATTGAGATCCTCGTCGCTTAGATTCTCGATTATTTCAATTTCTTGGATTTCTTTGATTGGCAGCGGTTTTGTCTTGTTTATCGCCAACCTCAGGGCAAATTGAATTTAGGACTCCACAAATGATGGTATGGTGGATGTTGTGTGTTGCTTTAGCCTCGTCCAGTGCTAGAATTATACTTTCGATAAAGATCTTAGTCGATTGGGCCTTCGGGTCTCAGTAGATATTTGCACCCAAGATCAATTCTTCTGCACTGGTTGTTGGGGTGTTTACTGACCGGTTCAAAGCCACTAGTATAATTGTATAAATCTTGAGGAGAGCAGTTCTCTGAAAAGACTTAACAAACTTCCAGATCCTATCGCAATCAGTGGCCCTGAGGTGGGACGTCCTTTCGGGCCCTTTACAGCTTGTGAAGTAGCTATTTTGTAGCCATCTAGGCTCGGAGTGGCCACGAGCCAAGTTTCTTGAAGGCCTATTAGGTCAAACTCACTTAAATTTACATCGCCCGGCGTTGTTAGATGGGCGTGTCTCAGGTGTTCCAGGATCCTAAAGCTAGTTTTTTCTTTGTTTCTCCTTTGGATTTATGCCTACAGATGTTGAAATGAATGATTTAGATGATGGCTATTGGCAGACATTAGTTGCAAGTGCCTCCGGAATCCAAGCCCATCTCATGCATTCTTTTTCTTGTAAATTTCTTAAGTGAACGTCTGCTGAAAATGTTTGATCGTCATCTGGTGTGTTTCAACTAAACGTCACTTTGAGTTTATGGTGGGGCCCTAAAGGTTTTCGCTCTGGATCACGAATATCTACGGTTATTTCCCATTCCCATGGAGTCATATGGAACTCCATGGGATGAAGAAACCTGAAGCACCAGCACCATTAGTAACAGTGCCAGTGCTTCAGTGAAAAGCATTCCGGTAGGGGCCTGAACTCCTAGCAGGTCATGCCTGCCAGGACTCCCGTGCCCCTACTGTCAGACTAGTGGTTTGGCAGTCCTGAAAGGGTGCCGGTACGTTGCTACCGGAGTTGTTATTTCCGGACTGCCAACCCTATAATGAGACCCCTTTCATTAACTCCTCCGCAGTGGCTCGGAAATTAAGATCAAATTAAACCTTGGTTTAAGTTTCCAGTGCCCAGGCTGGCAACTCAGGGGTTTTCATTTAAAAAACTGAATAAAAGCTTTCTGGAGTCAAGCCCCTTGACGAAAGGATACAGGGGGACCAAACGCTTTACAGAAGACAATGGAATATGATTATTGTTTACTCCTACATTCAAGATTGGTGTGCCGCCAATGATCTTTGTCTGAATGCCAGCAAGATGGAGATCCTACTCATCAGCACACCTTCACCATCCTTTCCCCTCACTCTCTGGCCGGCCTCCCTTGGCCCTCCTCCTACCCCCACCTGCGAGGCTAAGAACCTCAGGGTCATCTTTGACTCCACCCTTTCCTTCTCCGCCCACATCTCTGAGGTCTCTAAAAAGTCAAATTTCCGACTGCACCTCCTCAGAGGTACTCTGCCTTTCCTCTCCTTCCCCCAGAAGCTCATGGTATCTCAAGCTCTGGTTCTCTCTAGCTTGGACTATTGTAACAGCCTCTTTCTAAATCTACCTGCCTCTACTCTCCGCCCTCTGCAACTAATCCAGAACAGGACTGCGAGACTTGTCCTTGGCCTCAAGCCCTGGGATTTTATCTCTCCAGCTCTGAAATCTCTTCACTCGCTCCCAGTGGATGCAAGGATTAAATTAAAAACCCTCTGCATTGTCCACAAGGCTTTCTGGGGCCTGGGTCCAAAATACCTTCAGCTATCCCTCCACAAATACCTCCCCTCTCGAGCTCTTCGCTCCTCTACCTCCAACTCACTCAGGGTCAGTCGTTTTTCTAAGAAACGAGCTGGGGGTAGATCTGGGGCCTCCCTCTGGAACAGCCTCCCTGCCACTCTAAAACTTGAGGAGAACCATCTCTGATTCCGGAAGCACCTCAAGACCTTCCTCTTTTCTTCTGCCTTCGCTCCCCCTCTCCCCTGCTGATCTGTTCTCTCTTGGCACCATGCACCTGGCGATCCTCAGTCTTTTGGGCCCAGGTACCTGCTCATCCTGTCACCCTCCCGCACTGCCTGCGGTCCACCCCTTGCACTGGGGTCTGTATCTGTACCCATACAGCCCCCCCTTTTTCTTCCTGCACTTATCGGACCTACCCTGTCTGCTGCCTTAAACCTAGCACTTGCAAATTGCTGGCTGCATTACAACTGTCTGTTGCCTTTATTATTTATTTTTTGTTATTTATCTGTTTCTCCTCTGCTTCGCACTTTCCACCTCTCCCCCTTCCATGCACTTTTCCCCTCCCCCCTCTCCCATACACTTGCGCGTTCTCAATGTCACTGGCCCTAGTAAGATCGCTGTTTTGTTCTCCTCTGTTCCCCTCCCTTGCCTTGTCACGCTCTGAAACACTTGTGTACGAGCGCGATAGAAATAAAATATCAATCAATCAGTCCTTGCTGCAGTGGATTTATTTTTATAATGTAGTAGGGGGAGGGGCTCTAACACAAACCAGTCCCTCTGTCACAGAGGTTACACCCCCGTTGCAAGCCCACTAAATGTGCAAAACAGCAGTACCTGGAGTTTGTCGAATATGAGGTGCAGTTAATGAATACATTGCTACACTTTCATAGCATCAGTTTCCAAAGTGAACTGCCTCAAGGTGCTACATCATAGGAGGAATGGTTGCGATGACTGTATCAGGAAAGATCAGTCTGGCCCTTTTTCCAAAGGTTACATGTTTAGCTTTTTTAGGAATGGTCATTCTACAGCTAAAGTACTTGGAAGGCAAAAAACCTCAAGCTGATGCGAGTTTCGCACAATTTGGGGAAGGATTTTGTCAGATGAGCGTTAACCAGAGACATAGCTCTGCATTTACTGTAAGTGGAGTGTATACCGAGGGTTTGCTCTGCAATTTGCAGAATGAAAGAGTGATGAGGCTTGAAGATAATTCTTCTCTCTGTAACCTGCAGGAAGGGTTTACCTTGAGGGACACCTCTGTGGTTTGGGAATTGCAGAATTATTCCTGTGTTGTTTGCTGCCTATAACAGGTGTTACCTGCGGGATAAATCCACTGTCCCCTCCCTATCGGAGGCGTGTTAGCTTAGCAGGTTGCAGAATGTAAGAGTACCACAACCCGAGCAATTGATTTGCTGTCCTCTACATGCATGAAGTTGTGCCATGAAGGATAGCGTGTAATAGGTGTGGAACCTGTGGAATATCTCTGCTGTCCATTCCTTCTAAGAGCAGTGCCACCTGAGGGATAGCTCTGCTGTTGCAGACTATAGAAGCAATGGAAGCAGGAATTGGTCTGCCGACTATAATATGTTGCCTTTGAGGGATAGCTCAGACAGACAATGGCAGTGGGGCCTAAGGTCAAGCACAGCGCCTAGAGCAGGGTGGGGACTAATATCATTTATTTGGGGGTTGCTGGACGAGATTCCCCCAGTGAAGCAACACATTTTGCTGGGAGAGGCAGGAAGTTGCTGAATTAATCTCTGTCAGTGAATTCACAAGGGCCGATTCGGCACGAGGGCCATTTACACATCGGCTGCAATATCAGCCACATCTAAATGGCCCTTGCGCCCAAATGGCTGGTGCCGAATTAACTTTTGTGCCAATCTGGCCAGGGCGAAAAGGGCTCTGTGCCCAAAGTGGTGTGCCAAAATGGCCGGTGTGAAAGGGCTCACGCCAAGACGTGGCATACTGATTTTCAGAACCTTTTTAATCATATCTGTTAATTTGTGTCCATTCATGCAACCAACCTTTTACATCTTATAGACACTCATCCACAGCTCGCAAAGTCTGTTAGCCCACTCGCATACTCGAGTAGATTTTGTGAAGGGTGAGTACCATTTGCAAGGGATGTTTTAAACTTTTATTTAACATTTATTTTGTTTGCAGTAAATGTCAAATGATTCACTGTGCGTGGCTAGCCTCTGGGTGGGAGCAGTGTGCCAATCATAAAGCGAGTTTGTAGTGACATGCACCATTTTACAGAAATCACATTTAAGTTTGTTGTCATCAATTGCTATGGGTTGAGTGCATTTCTGTTAGGTCGAATGGGTAAACTAAGTAACTCGACCTGCAGGTTTAGCTGAATTTGCAAATCCTAACTGTTCTCACTCGTGTCTTATTTCAGCGGTATGCAAAAATGTATTGTTGCTCATCTCATGTCTTTGCTACAAATAACATCTAGTGACATAAACAATATTAGTACAACATTGCTAATCAAATGGGTATGTTTGCTAACCAATACAATTTTAATTGTCAAACTCTGCTAATCAATTTTTGAAAACAAATGTATGCCATGGTATTTGACATTTGCAGCCAGACACAGCTAGAAGAAACAGAGACTGTGGCCCTCCAAACTACACCACTTTGCATCTGGGGCATACTGGGTCTGGTAAACATCTGGTAAGCCTCCTGTCCTAGGTGAGAGGGGTCCCCATCCCATCTTGACACAATCAGATTCCGAGTTCTGTCGTATAGGTCTTACACAGAAAGTACATGGCTCTGTTTGGATGTCTGGTCCGTCCTGGACCTTGCCTCTCTCAGGATTCACATCAATTGTCACCTGTACCTGTTCCTCCTGGTCCTTGGATTTCTCTCAGCATTCTCAATAGGTCCATCTTGGCCCTTTTATTTTTGGGATTCTCAACTGGCCAATCCTGAACCTTATCCTTCAGGATTCTTAACAGGACCCCCTTGACCTAGGCTTTCTCAAAGGATTCTCAACAGGTCTGTCTGGACTTTGGCTTTATCAGGATTCTCAACAATAGCAATGGGTATTTCCCCATCCTCTCAAAAGAAACCTTATCAGGCAGACACTGTTATTACAACCTCCTCCCACTGGTTCAGTCCCCCTCCTCCTTTACCCTAGGGTCACTGTTGGATGGCTACAGGCTTTGTTTGCCCTTCCAGCTTTGGAAGTTGTTAGAGAAGCTCCCAAGTTATCTTCTCTCTCCAGGGTCACCAGGCCTGGGCTACTTCCAGTCATCTCCAGATTACACTTGCTGTGCTCCAGACAACACTCTTCCCATGCCTCCTTTCCTCAGGAATCTCCCCCTGTATCAATGGGGAAAGGGTAGCCACATGTCTGCCTCCTCCAGGATCCCTTCTTTGACTGGATTTTCCCAGCCCCTTTCATATTCCATGGGGATTGGCCTGACCTAATCTCGTTACCGATAGGTTTTCCCCCATCTCAATTTGAATTTACAAAGCTGATTGGTTATTCGTAGGGGACTTCTTGATTTTGTTCATAACGTTATTATTAGTGGGGCTTTCGTACTGGATAATTTTCTTATAGTTTTCATTGCCATTGACAAGAGCATGCTTGGCTTTAAAGATATTTCCAGTATGCAGTTTCACATTGAATGGCAGCACCTCTGCTCTGCGAAGACTCAGATTGTGCATGCCACTCTGATTCCACAAGGCTGCACTTGCTTGCTTTCCTGCAGGCAAGGCTCGAATTTGGTTTCTCCATGACTTGCAAACACTGCAGACTACATTTATTCTGGCAACCAATATCTTGATATGTGCTCAGTCCCTAGCCCGTCAATGGATCTTGCATTGCTTTTTGCGAGATGTAGTCATGTGGGTCAGTATCCATTGTGTGGCATCTGATGGGGTATTGCCATGTCACATGGGGACAGCGGCAGGGTCCCTCCTCATCCAATGGCTGGGAGGCACATCGAGTATTGTCAGGACCAGCCAAGTTACTGGTGGCTCGCTTCACCCACATGTAAGATTGGGGGGCTTAGACAATTCAACACATTACTAGCAATGCTCTTCACAGTCACTTCCGATGATCCAGAACCTTCCCTGCTGAGGATCTAGGTAGTTCAAGCACTGTCACCTCAGTTGAGCATCTAACCTTCCCTCCCAACATGAAATATATCCTGTCGAGGGTCTCCTGCCAAAAGTCCCCTATTATTGGGCAATTCCAAAACATTTGACTTAGGGTGGCTCCACATTTGCAGCCATAGCATCTGTCTGTGTCCATCAGCCATAGGGCCTGCATTCTGGCAGGTGTCCAGTGCAACCAGTGAACTCTCTTCTGATGAATGTTTCAAAAAATGGTCCACTCCATTGCCGCCCTGGGCTCAGACACACCCTCCACTGTTCACCTGGCACTCCTGTCTCTAGGTCATTCATGCAGGCCTACCTAATCTTTGCAAACTCATTCTCTCCCTCTGATTCACAACAAATATGTTTAAGTATGTTGCACGTCTTCACGCCAGATTGCGTCCAGAAAGAAACCATTTTGGCTGCCCAGTTAGCAGATAATATAGCATACAAAATATATCCTTGGGTAATTTCCCCATCATCACATTGCAACCTCTCTGGCTCTCAGGAAGACCACATCCAGAAAAGGCTCCATTGAGAAATCGAGTCACCACTGCAGATTTCTTAACAGTGCACAAGTCACTGTAAAACACTTCTAGATGATTGTATTCTCCTTACCTTGTGGAAATGACCTTGTTGTGATGCATTTAGAAGAGATGACTTTTGAGCTATGATGGTATATATCCAGATGCTGTCCTCTTCATCTAATAAGAGCTTCTATGCACCATATGCCTTACTGGTCCTTACTTCAACAGGGCAGCACATTGCACACACAGAAGATTTTTACAGACCAATACTTCTCAAGTCCCAGCATTCCATTGGACCTGATTTTGGCGAGTGAGAGTATTCACAAAGTTTCTTGTTTTAAAAAAACAAAAGATAGTGCAGAGATTACGTCTTCATTTGGCTAACTCATATTTTTATGTGCCAGCTTTCAAGACAACAGGAGTTCCTTGCTCAAACTGTGTGTCCTTGAAAGTTGGAGCCAGAAATATGAGATATGCTCTAATAAATGGTATAATTTTGAGAAGATCTTATGTTTTCAAGTTTTTTTTAAGTAAAGAACAAACTATATTTCTTTTGACTGTCTAACATTATGTTCCACCCTCAACGTGACTGCTATTAGTAGCAGCTCACTTAAATTTAGCCTTGTGTTTACCGTTAACTTGAAATTGACTGCATCAGAGAACCAATCTTTAAGTCAGGTTTCACTTTTCGACAGCATGCCATCAGTCTTCTCAATCATCTTGAAATCCCATCATGTTGGAGAAATTGTGTCTTGTTTCTATTTTTCCAAGGGCACTCCCTATTTAACACACAATTTACCACATGACTTTCTATTGGAAGACACAGTTTAAGAGGTGAAGAACGTGAGTCAGTTCTTCGTTGTTAGCTACAGGTAATTGGAGAGAGCAGACCCCATAAATCAGATATCTTTCTGCATATTTCTATAATCCTTAGCGCTTTATAATCCACTGACACTTCAGAGAATATATGCTGTGAATTCTCTGGACTTTGTTAATATCTGCAATTGTATTCAGTCTTTCCGCCTGCATCCTTACACTGGTAAACACAGGGAGTAATGAAGATTACCCCTGCTAATTTTCATTCTATTAAAGACTAGGAGGCAAGCATTATGCTTCAACTTCTTTTATTCACTCTTCAGCAGTTTCAACTATCACCCTTAAGAAAAACTGAAAAGGTGACTTTCCTTCAGCTCTTTTCTTTTTCCAAAAACTACAAGTCCCATAGTTTTGGTAGTCCTTTTTAACTATAGCCCAGCTTATGACCACATACTGTTCCTGGGCCCCTCCTCTTCTGGTGGGAAATTAATGCTCGCCTCCTAGTCTTTAATAGAATTAATACTCCCTGTGCAATTAGCAGGGGTAATCTTCATTCTATGTCAAGACTGAAGGCGAGCATTATGCTTGTTTAAAGCTTCCCTAGCACCTCTGTTGCTGTCCCTCTAATTGGTTTAAAATAGAACTCTTTAAATGTACAATCGCTAGCCCAGTCCGCTGCTTGCATGATCTCCTGAAGGGTTACCCCTGCTGTAAATGCCTTGGACGCCATGGTCCCTCTCACTGAATGTGCCCCGTATTCTTTGAGGTTGATGCCCGCTAATTGCAACACTTTGCGCACCTATCTAGCTATGGTATCTGTTGCCACTGCTTGAAATGGTTTTGTGCGTGCTATTAGTAATTGTGTAGTGCCTGCTGCTCTGCACTCTGCTGTTCTGCTCTCATACTCTTTAATGCATCTAGCGAAGCACCATTTGGAATTATTTGGGAAATAAGGGTAATGTACTGAGGTGGATCCCATCTTAGTTCCCTTTACTATGTAGAAGGTCACTCCTTCGGGCCCAAAAGTCTTCCTATGAATTTCTAGTGCTTTGACATCTGCTACTCGCTTGCAGGACACTAGACACAAGAGCATTGCTAGTTTGCCTGACAACTGTTTCAGTGATAGAAATGTGTCTACTGGCCACCTCTCCAACAGTCTGAGTACTACTGTTACGTCCCACAGCTGTTTATATCTTGGCTTTGGAGGTACTTTGTATCGTGCTCCCTTTATGAGTCTGGTCACTGCCGGATTTTCTCCTGCCGGCATACCCTCTACTGGCAGGTGACCTGCGGAGATGGCTGACCTGTAGACTCTGATCGTCCTGAAGGCTTTGCCATCTTGTAGGAGTTGTGCTAGAAAGTTTGGGATCGCGACTATAGGTGCAGAAACGGGATGAAAATGTCTCCCTCTACACCAGTTCGACCACTTGGCCCAAGCTGCGTTGTAGCTCCTCCTAGTGGAGGGGGCCCAAGATTATGCGATAAGCTCTGCAGCTTGTACTGAAATGCCTGGCAACTCCCAGCGTCTCCTTATATTCTGCACGCTATCAGTGGGAGAGTCCTCCTCACTCTCAGAGGAAGAAACAACCCAGCTGGGTCCGTGAGCAGGTCCTCCCCTTCTGGGAGCAATCGTGGCATGTCCACTGTCATTTCCATCAGTGTCGGAAACCACACTTGCGATTTCCAACCCGGGGCTACCCGGATGAGCTCCGCCTTCTCTCGTCGGCACTTTGCCACGACTCTGCTCAGCATCGCGAAGGAGGGAAATGCGTAATGTATCTCCCCTGCCATGTGTGTAGGAATGCGTCTGTGTCCCGAGCCGCTCAGACCAGCCTCCAGCTGAAAAAGCTGCTCATTTGTGTGTTGAGGCGCAATGCAAAGAGGTCAGAGTGTACCGGACCCCACTTCTGATTCATCTGCTGGAAAATCTCCGGGTCTAGTCTCCAGTCGCTGGAATCGGTCAGATAGCGTGAGTTTCAGTTGACTACTACAGTGAGATCTCCCGGCAGGTATTCTTCTGTGACTGACGTTCCTGACTGGAGGCAGAAGTGCCAGAAGTCTTTTGGCAGTTCCGCTATTAGTTTGGATCTTGTCCCGCCTAAGTGATTTATATATCTCACAGCCGATATGTTGTCCATCTTAAGGAGTAAGCAAGAGCGCACTCTCTCCTCCGTGAACGCTTTGATGGCAAAGGAGCCTGCCAGTAACTCCAGGCAGTTTATGTGGAGGCGAAGCTCATCTTCGCTCCACTTTCCTCCGGTCTCTACAGACCCGCATCTCGCTCCCCATCCTAGTCGGCTTGCGTCAGACTCTATCACCAGGTCTGGTCGGTCTCCAAAAATGGCACGCTTATTCCAGGCGTCCTTATTCTTCAACCACCATTCCAGCTCCGTGATAGAATCCTGGTCCAGGGGCACCTTCTGGTAGTACCTTAGACCCTGCTGTAGGTGTCCGATCTTCAATCTCTAAAGGGCCCGGTAATGCAGGGTACCTGGAAAAATAGCCTGGATTGATGCCGCTAGCATCCCCACTATCCTCGCCAGTCCCCTGATCGATATCTCCTGTCTTCTCAGGCAGTCCCTGATCTCCTTCTTGATATCTTTGATCTTTCTGTTTGACGGCTCTAGGGTCGCCTTTCTGGTGTCTAGCACAAACCCTAGAAAGTCTAGCCTTTGAGCTGGTTTCGTCTCTGACTTTTCCCTCTTCACTAGGAATCCCAGAGAACATAGGAGCTCCTGCACCCAGGAGGTCTGGTATAGCAGAGTTTGTCAGTCCTATGATAGGAATAAAAGGTTGTCCAGATATAATCATCCGGGGGGCGTGGCCTGAACGCATGGAGTGAGGAGGTGTTTGGACAGAGCTCCCGTCCTGATGCTCTGCATGATCCTTCACTCGTAAGGCAGAGGTGGTGATTAGCAACTATATTTACACCCACGCAAAGAAGAAGCGATCCTGATACCAATCGCAAAAAAATCGAAAGTAAACAGAGCTTGTAAACTGAAACCCAAGGCGTCTGAGCACCGCCCCGGATCAGCAAGATGGCGGATAAAGCCGTATTCCAACAGTGAAGAGGAAGAGGGGTGTTGTCTCGAGCTGCGCCACATTGAACGCACCAGTGGAAAGAAGCCTGCGCCTACCCTGATCTGCAGGCAGAACAACATATGCAGACAGCTCAGCACAACGAGGCTCTTGAACGCCCAGCAGAGAAGTCGCAGGAGCGGGCTGCGTCCAAGGTGTTGCGGCCTCGGTGAAAGAGCGGACGCCCCAACAGACACACAACAACGCCTGCTGAAGGCGGCTGAATGGGCCCACGAAGGAGCTTGAGAAAGGTGACCGGGGAGGATCTGACCGGCAAAGGGAGCGAAGCGAGGGGCCGCTTCGGCTGTGTCCTCCACGTCCCGCGATTGGGACTGGGTCAGCTGCAAGACAGAACACAGTGAGGCCGCAATGTGCGACACTGGCTGGGGGGCCATCCGGGACGACGAGCGGACGGTGAGCAGAAACCAGTGAACCAGCAGTACACCTGCACCGCATGGTAGCTCTGGAAGGAAAAGGTCCCTTGGTGTCAAGGTCATGAAGTCAGGGGCACAGTCATGCAGGGGTCGCATGCACAGGAGACCTTGGTGGACACTGTCCTGGCACTTTTGGCACCAGGCTCATGAACATCCATTTAACACCAAAAAGCTTTTATTATGGACATAGCACTTCAGATGTATTAACCTTGAACAGTCCATCCATTAAGCAGGAGGCATTAACCTTGAACATTCCATCCATTAAGCAGCCCTAAGTGTATTCTTGGGTGTAGCTGCTAATGGATTTCCTTTGCACGTGCTCACTCTCTAGGAGTGGCACGATGTGGCTGGTAAGCCAGCCCTAATGGGCATGCCCACGATCTCAGCTATATAAGCTGCCCCAATCCTCAAGACAGACGCTTTGCGTTATTCTGCACTTGCAAGCAGCGTAACGCTCACCGTCGCCTGAGGGCAGACTTACCTTTGAAGATCCTGCTTCCTGGACATCCTGCTTCCTGCCAGCATCTTTACCAACTGGGGGAAGCTGTTCTTACCTGTACATCTCTTCAGTGAACCATGTATTCATCTTTACACTTTCCGGAACGCCGAAATCTTCAACATGGCACCGCAACACGACACGCTCCATTGTCGACAGCAGCACCTGCAAGGAAAAACAGAAGACAAGGTTAGACATCAAAAAAACAGTCAGTTTAAGGTTGAGCTTCGTCATACTTCGCGCTTTCCTTAAACCATCACTTACCTGCTGTCCACCATTGCGGTAGCATCCATCTTCCATCTGGCCGCATCTCACAGCTGCATTGAGGCCGCATTTCCATCTAAAGGAAGAAAACAGAAGAGAGACATTATTGCGGGCTTAAAAAGGAGAAACATATAAAGACATTAAACAGAACGAACAGCACCACAAGAGCTCAAGGAAGACTTACCAATCATAAGGAGAAGCATAGTCGCAACTGGACTGGACTAATCCTTATCAGGGATCAGTGAAGGAACTAGATCCCATTCGACGTGCCCCTGCCAGAAGTAGCAGGACAGAGTGCTTTTCTTCCATAATTCACACGTAAGCTTTATGGGCTGGCGTATGCTCACAGAAACTGTACTTTGGGGTGACGGGTTCAAGAGGTACAACAATCACAGATTTGTACACTCTTATCTCTACGCAGGCGCAGTATCACCACGTACCGCCGCTCAGAGCTTTTCTACTGAGGGAGAGGCCTGAAGGGGGTGATTCAAGTTCAGGCAGGGCTGCAACCATGCCCCAACGCTTCCGCAGAGACCAGGTGAGCCTAACACTTGGGCAGCACATCCGTCCATGGGGGCAGAACCGATCCCATGGATCACACTGGCCTGGCACAGGACGAGTGGCCGGGGATGGAACTAGGCCCTGAGAGACCAGAGCCAATGAAGTTTACGGCGCAACGCAGCAATGCCCAAGGGCACACAAGGAGACATTACTATCAGCCCCGATACCGCACACACCTGCCCCTGATGAGAGAGCGGAAAGCGCCAGCCACTATAGAACAAAAACGCACTACAGACAGCACTGAGAGCCTGGGTCTTGGGGCGAGGGAACCAGGAAGAAGGCTGATTATCGGGAGCATGTTGCCCACAGCGGTCATTGGCCAGCAAGGGGTATACACAGATGCTGAACCACTGACGGGCCACAAAAGACTTAGGGGCCAAGAGCAGTTTGCTTTCCGACGCTCCTCGGACGTACGGAGAGATAAGAGCTTGCAGCCTCAAATGAACTGCTGTGTGCAGCCCCTAGATACAACGCACATAGCACTCTCCTCAGGTGACCGATGGCATCGGAGTGGGTCACTGAAACTGGGTGACTTCAACATCAGGGCTGGTGCTCTCTGAACACAGAAAGCACTGCTCTGCACAAGCACATAAAGTGGAGCACGGAAGACCCGAGCACAGCTACAAGAGGGGCAATTATTATCTGTGTGTTTCCACCTGCCTAGTGAGGCGAACACATGACCGCTGAGGCAAGAGGAGGTAGCGCGGGGGGCGACCTGGGCTAGATCATAGACCCGTTAAGGAGTCACGCAGAGGCACAAGGCCTACAAAGGCATAACGCCAGCCTGGACGCCAGCCCTTATCCAGGTTCACTGCAGGGGGCTATGTCCCCACCAAAAGGGAAGAACAAATCTACAATAATGGAATCCTTTGCGGCTGCCAAACCGTGCAAGCAGAAGCAAGGTGCCAACAAGCCTTGCACTGACAAAGACACCCAGAGGACCCAACAAGGATCAGCAGGTGCTGGAGGTGATTGCCGGGCTGCGCTCCTTCATAGACACCAAAATGGAAGAGGTCAAGACTGACAGGCAATTGATGCGCCAGGACATACGCAACCTTGCAGAGCGGGTGACGATCACAGAGGCTGGGCACCGAGATACTGTGGAGACACTGAAAGATATTCAGACCAGAGTGCATGAATTAGAGAAAAGGAAGAAAGTCCTGGAAGAGAGTGCGGAGGACGCAGAAGGGCGGCCTAGATGTAACAATGTGCACCTACTAGGAATTCCTGAGGGAATGGAAGGCCCTAACCCCACGAATTTCATTGAGACAAGAGATTGGTGCTGGCCGTCTTTCACAAGGATTCGCAGTGGAGAGGGCCCACAGAACTCTACAGAACCCTACAGAAAAGGTCACCGCCTGGGTCTAACTCTTGCCCAATTATAGCAAGAATCCTGAACTTCCAGGACAGAGAAATCATACTCACGAGAGGGAGGCGAAATAAGACGAGATAATGCTAAAATTGCCATTTTGCGGATTACACCCCTGCGGTACAAAGGGCTAGGAACTCCTTCGTCCAGATCAAGGCAAGGCTGGGACAACTAAATCTCAAATACATGTTGATGTACCGGTCAAGACTCAACGTGATACACAAGGGACGGGCCATCTTTTTGGAGATCCCGGCGGCAGCCACAATGTGGCTGGAACACAACAGCATGGTGGAGGAGGGCCAAGCTATGGGGTAATCTAAATCAGTGAGGCAAAGGGGGAGCGCTAGCCGGCCACACCGGCTTGGAGAACCACTAGCTGCATGATTTGCGGACAACCACATTCACCACAGCCAAGGATTTGATGCTTGATGGACGGTGGAACTGCTGGGCTTCCTGGCCTGAGCCAACAGGCGCAACCCCACGAAGGGACTGGAGTCGGCCTGTTGCTGACTAAATACTAGCTGCACATGAAGACCCGGATGGGCCAAGACAGAGCGGGGGCGCCAGAGCGTTGCCAGGCAAGTGCAACTGCTGGGTGTGGTTGGTTACTATTGGTTTGTTATTGTTTGAAACGTTACAAGATCTTAAGTTTGGTTTGTTTTTTTTAATGTTACATCTTAGCAACCAATGCAGCAACATGCTGGAGGGCACCTGACCAAAGGAATGAAAGAGATGGGAAGGTGTGTGTAGGGGGGGGGGGGATGATGGGCGGGCGATGGGTGGGCCGAAACTAAAGATGGGAGTGGAATGTGCTTGGGCTGCGTTAGATGGTGATGACGGCTGACATAAAAGTGCTAACATGACATGTCAGAGGGATGGGTACCTATAGGCGCAGGAACAGAATCAAATCTTTCTTGAGCAGGAAGAAAGTCTCCATTGCAATGCTGCAGGAAACCCACCTCACTGCTGAAGGTAACAGCAAAATGGTAGGCCACTGGGGAGGGCAAGGGTACGGGCAGCATACTCTAAATATGCATGCATGGTATATGCATGGATAGATGATGCAGTGCCCTTCAGGCTCTTAACAAAGGAGGTGGACACGGAGGGAGGTACCTCATACTCATAGGAAGCATTGAACAACTAGAGATTTACATAGTTAATTCCTACCTTCGTAACTGTGGGACATCAGCGTACCTGACCAGGTTGAGCGTGAAGCTAGCCCCATACCGGGAATGTTTTTTCATCTGGGGGGGCGTTTAACTGTGTCCGCGACCTGACATTGGATAGGTCCAACCTGCCGCTGCCAGGGGCAAAGCTGACCTTGTCTTTACTGAATGAAGTGATAAGGAACGTAGACGTGGCTGAGGTATGGCGGGAGCTACACCCGGGAGTAGAGAATTTTCCTATTACTCATCGCCCCATGAGTTATACACCAGAATCGATTACTTAGTGATAGATAAAACACACCTACCCCAAGTAACATTGGCGTCATATCTGGGTAGATCAATATCAGACCACTCACCACTGCTCATGGAGTGGAGGATACGAGGTCCTAGGCCACCCATACCGATGTGGCGCATGCCAACAGACGCCCTCTCGGACTGGGCCTTTAGGGAAGGGCTCAGAAGTAAAATAGAGGAATACATGGACAATAATTTGTGGAGTGTAGAGGGCTGGGACACAATATGGGAGGCATTGAAGGTTGTGGTGAGAGGGGAAATCATTGCTAGCGCTGGGGGCATCAGAAAAACACTGAGGAATTAACTGGAAGCGGGAGAGAGGAGGATCAGACAGATGGAGGCCCATGCCTGAAAAACTAGGGAGGCGGAATTGGAACTAGCATCAGTCAGGGAGGACTGTCAAAGTGCCTGGGTTTGATTAGCGAAGTTTGATTATATTTCTAAAACTACTAGGGCTCACGCGGAGGGTGACAAACCAAGTAGGCTGCAGTCATGGCTGTGCAAGAGGGAGAACCCGAAACACCTGATCACGGAAATTAGAGACAAAACAGGTATGTGCACACTACGCAGTCGGCAATCAACAACGCGTTCAAAGTCTTCTATTCCCAATTGTACCACCATGATGTGCACATTCCCCAGGGTGATATGCTGGATACGCTGGAGGATATAGGATTGCCCACATTAAACAGCGCCCAATTGGAAATATTGGACGCAGAGCTAACGGTTGAGATATAGGGGAGGCAATCCAATCACTAGCCACCTGCAAAACCCCGGGAAGTGACAGGTTGCCCCCTGAGTTCTACAAAACTTACGTTTTCAGAGTTAGCCCCAACCCTGCATGAGGTATTTAAGGAGGCATTCGACATAGGGGTACTGACGAGGAGAATGAGGGAGACGTTAGTTGTGCCGATACCGAAACCGGGGAAACCTGTAGATGAGTGTGGCTCATACAGGCCGCTGGCGATGCTGAACTACAATATTAAAATACTCACAAACACATTGGCCAAACGGCTGTCGAGGGTCATTGGGACCATAGTACACGGGGACCAGAATGGATTTGTACCAGGCCGGAGTACTGCTATGAATCTACATAGGCTGCAACACATTATTGCGCAAACAGCAGATGCGCAGGAACAATATGCAGTGATCTCCCTGGACGCTATCAAAGCGTTCGACTCCATATACTAGGAATGGTTGATCGCTGCTCTGAGGCAATTTGGGTTGGGAGAGCACTTCATAAGGTGGATTAAACTGCTCTATGAGGCACCGTTGGCAAGGGTAAAAACGGGGAGGATGGTGTCAGTGTTGTGGAAAATCCAAAGGGGCACCAGACAGAGCTACCCACTATCACCAATGCTCTATGTCCTGGGTCTGGAGCCGATAGCTATATACATTTGGAAACAATTTTCCGACGTAGGCATAGAAGTGTGAGGTGAAAGTCATGTTGTGTCTTTGTACACAGACGATGTATTGCTTTACCTAAGAGACCCGCACCTCAATATACCAACGATTCTGGAGGTGCTACTGAACTTCGCGCGAGTATCGGGGATCCACTTCAGCACCGAAAAATCATGCAAATTCCCACTAGCCGGGTTGGCAAAGATTAGAGAGGAGGATCTCCCAGAGGTTAGACATCGGTGGCGGACGCATACGTTCTGCTATCTAGGGGTGAACATCTGGCACACACCTGAACTGATGCATGGGGGCAACACTGCATTGGCGGTATAGGGGCTCAGGAAGTCCATGAAGTTTTGGTCTAAACTACCATTGTCGATCATGGGCAGGGTGGCCGTCATTAAAATGATAGTCCTCCCAAGGTGCCTGTATTTTTTTCATAATGTTCACTACTTCATTCCTATCTCTTTCTTTCACTTGCTGGAAAAGTTACTGAGGAAGCTATTGTGGGGGCTGGCTAGGCATAGGCTGTCACTAAACACACTCATGCTACTATGCAAGATGGGCGGGGTCCAATTGCCAGACTTCGGTGAGATATTTCTTGGCTGCGCAACTTAGCTTTGTGGCTAAGTGGTTAGCGGAGGAGGCCACCTCGGAAACAAGGATACTTTAACAGCTGGTAGCACCTGCACGCTTGAAAGAAATGCTGTGGGTCCCACTGAGGTGCCTGAGTAAGGCGCCAATGGTTGTACAGCTAGGCAGGAAGGTCTGGGGCAGGGCCCTAAAACTTATGGGACAAGAACACCCTTACTCACCTGATACCCCGATTGGTGCTGATGTATGTGCATCTAGGGCGGATCTGGCGAGAGTTAGGCAATGGGAAAGATACAGTATTTATACTTGGGGGTATCTGTATGAGGAGGGCGTTTTCAGGGAATTTGAATCCATGGGGAGAAGGAGGGACTACCCAATGGCTAGTTTCTTTGGTACCAGAGGATCAGGAAGGTGGCGAGGAGAAACTGGAGTGAATTGCCGGAGGAGCCGGAAGCAGTGCTAATATTAGCACTACTCCACAACCTGGGGGATGGGTGGAAACAGGTATCTAGACTCTGTAGTCCGCTCGCAGATAGACCCAACCCTAAGAGTGACACGCTGAAGCAAACGTGGGAAGCAGACCTGGGTGCCAGCATAACGGAGAAGGAATGGGAGAGGGTATTAGTTTACCCCAGGGAAGTGTCAAGAAACGCCTGATTCAGGCTGATCCAACTGAACACCCTCTACAGGACCTATATGACACCAAGTAGAAAAGCTAAATTTAGCAGCAGCACAAACCCGCTGTGCCCCTGGTGTAAGTCGAAGGGTGCGGGGATGATACACATGTTCTGGGAATGTTTAAAAACGCTGTGCTTCTGGTCCAAGATAGAACAAGCATGAAGAAAGGCTGGGGAAGTGCGGTATAAATGGACGCCGAAAGAATGCCTTTAGGAGCCTACCCGAGAATTAGCAAATTTAGACACAATTAAATTCATGGACATAATATGTGTGCTGGCCAAGAGTGTCATTGCAATGGCGTGGAAACCAGCTGGTGGCCCGCAATATCCCAGATGGTACAGTGAACTGGAACACTGGATAGGGGCTGCAACCAGGGTATGGGGCGAAGGAGTGTCCAAGGTAGGAGGGGATACAAGTCCTGCATATGAGGCCTGGAAGGCTCTGGTCTGGGATATGTTCCATCCGTCGGACGACAAACCCCCATGAGTGAATTGGGCTCAAATATGGGATGGCTAGAAATTGTTGAGAGTTTGGTCGCTGCAATGAGGTGTTCCAAAATGAAGCCCTATGGCCCCCACACCCTGGTGACACCCCAAATATTAAGATCTCCCTGGTGCGGAAATGGAGTGCCCTCACGGATAGGATCAAAATGTGAAGACTGTTTATTGTTACTACAATGTTTTTAGTTGTTGTTAATCTGTGTTATGTAAACATGAGACAATTGAGCAGCAAATTGTTAATGTGCATTATAAATGCCAATAAAAACATTTTAAAATAATATAATCATCCGAATCCCTTTCCCCCAAATCGCTGCGGCTACTGGCTTCATCAATTTGGTGAAAGCCCATGGCGCTGAGGGTAGCCCGAAAGGCATTGTGCTGAAACGCCACAGCTGCCTGTTCCAGCGAAATGCTAGGAAAGTTCTGAACTCTGCTTGTACTGGCACTGTGAGGTAAGCATCTTTAAAATCTATACTGGTTAGCCAGTCCCCTTCTCTCAGGGTATCTCGGAGCTGGTGTATACCTTCCATTTTGAAATGTCGGTATACTATCCAGCTTTTCAGTTCTTTATAACTGGTCGCACTTTCTCTTTCCTGTGCACCAGAAACATAGAGCTGACAATCTCAGTTTCGTTGTGCTCTTCTCTATGGCTCCTTTCAGCTGTAGCTGGTGGAGTTCGTGATGCAGACTGTCTAGTTCTGCTTGTTGCATCTGTATTTCTCGTGGCCGAGTCTCTTGCATTGGTTCCTGTACGAATTCTATGTGTAGCCCTCTTATTGTTTGCAAGACCCATGCATCGCTGGACAGCTTGCGCCAGTTCTCCCAATAGAGCTGAGTTCTCCCCCCCACTGAAGGATAAATCCCTTCTCTCACCTGGTGTGAAGCTTTGCCCATGGCCGGCTCCTCTCCCTCTGCGTCCTCTAGGGAAGCATCTGTTAGGGAAAATTCTCACCCAAGTGCTAATTCCCTCTACCTTAGAGCCCTCAAGCTCTTTTGCTATATTTTGGGACTTTGAACTTTTCATTTTCAATGTGTTTTCTGTGTTTGTGTTCTTTGGATATGGAGTTTTAGGCAACTCCATAGGCATCATCTTTTTCTTATGTGTCACAAAGCACCTTCAGTGCAGTGGCACAGCGATGTCTTTCAGACTTCCCAAGGTTTAAATACCTTCTCTGGGACTGACTACTGTCTCCCAGAGCATGTCAAGTTAAATTGACTATGCTAGTCATTTTAGATTCATAGACCCAGCACATACTATCGTCCTATAGAGTGCTGGAGGGGTTGCCTAGCATCCTCTGGGTCTAAACAGTCATGTAACAGTAAAATGTTACCCTTTCCTCTTGAAATGGTTGGTGGCAGTGGTTTTACAACGAACTACCATGATTTTTCCCAACCGCGAACACCGGTAGCTAAAAATCGGGTCAGCCATGTTTTCCAATATGGCGCCCAAGACCCCTCTGTAAAAACAGACTCCGTTCATCTTTTTTCACCATTTCTTTTAGGAAAGGTCCTTCTTGTGTTTAACTCTGCGCGCCAAACCAGGTTTGGTCCCCTTGTTCGATGCCCTTTGAAGGGGCTTCAGTGCTGAATCCCTCCTCTGGCACCTGAGTGTCTGGGGTGGACAGGGTGTGAGGGGGGTGGCCGAAACTCCCTATGCTTAGTCTTTTAGGAGACCTGAATGCACTTTGGTGTGATTGGCTGGCTGACTTTCCAGCAAGGACAGCCACCCTGCTGGGTCAGTGACAGCTAGGCTGGAATGAATGGGAGAAAACTGTTTAAAAGCAGGTCTCTGGGACTTGGAAAGCAGTGTCGACCACTGGAATGAAAGAACCAAAGACGAGTTGAAGGTAGACGACTGCTGCAACTCCTGGGCCGTTGGTTTGCCATGTGAAGCCCTGCTGCAGGTCCGAATTGCCTGAAACTCCATCGACAAAGAAGCCCTTTCAAGGACGATTTCTTCCCATGAGCTGGTGGGAAAAACCAACTCCTAAGCCACCTGGACACTGTCTCCATACTAGTCGAATTTTCATCAGAGTGATGTTGAAAACCAGATAGCCAGTGAGAAGGATACCAGTTTGTGGACTTTGAGGCACTCACACCTTAAAACCGATGTTTTGCCAAGCCCGTGACCTCTTCCCTGGGTAGTGCAGGAACCTCCTGACGTCCTCCTTCTTGTCCCCACGACTGAATCTCAGGAACAGCGAGATCTGCAGGAACTGCCAGGTACAACTGCCTCAGCTACAGCTTTTCTTATAATCCTTTCTGCCACAGTGAAAGTTTGTGAAACTTGCCCCACTGTGGAGTCTTGTTCGCTCCTAATCCGACCTATAACTCTTTTTCTGGCAAACTACTTTTAAGAACATTGCGAAAGACTTCACCGTTTACTACCACAACTGTGCTATCCTATCCAAGACACTGAACCATTGAGTTCGGGCCAGGCCTATTGAATTGAATTGCCTGTTGTAGTGAACTGAAACTATTTGCCCTGCCTATGA
This sequence comes from Ambystoma mexicanum, assembly GCF_040938575.1. NCBI lineage: Eukaryota > Metazoa > Chordata > Amphibia > Caudata > Ambystomatidae > Ambystoma > Ambystoma mexicanum. The sequence goes on from NC_090938.1 coordinate 707,962,463, forward strand.
AAGTAAGTGTGCTTTAATTCTTTTAACCTTTGTCTTTCTACCCCTTTTGAAAGTTACTGAAGTGCCATTTTGCTCCCACTTCAGGGGAGCCTAATTTGTTTAGAAACATATTGGTTGTGTACTGTAGTGTATTATAGTGTGATATTGAGCTGCTTCTTACTAGTGGAATGTTTTCTAACTGACTGTGTAAATAAATGTATATTCTTTTATCAAGAAACTTGAATAGTGTGTGTTTGAACTACTGTCATTGCAAGTTCTTTGTGTAACATCTTGTACTGCTCACATCCCTCTTGAGATAAGTCTGGCTGCTCAGCCACTGCTACCACATAACTGTGTAGTACAGGCTTGTATCAAAGGTGAGACTGTGCTTAAACCTGTAGTCTTATTTGTATGTAGTGTTCCCAGAGGGTACGGCATGTAATTCTGCCTAACAGCGTCCTCTTGCCGGGAAGAATGTGTCCTGTTGCTTGGACTCCCAGTACTATGTTCTGGGATTATGGGGTCTTCTGCCTCCCCTGTAGCGACCGGCCAATCGACCCCGATGGTGGCCGGTGCCGGCAAATACTCTACCTGGGAAGATCCTGCGTATGGACGCCTGGGCTTTTTCCAAGGAGGTATGGGTGGTCATAAATTTGCCCATTTCCTTTCCAAAGGTGTCTCCGAATAGGAATCCCAGGGCTGACTCCCCAGCTTCATAGGTAGCTAGGTCGCTTAGTTTGGAGTCTATTTTGAGTAGGAGGCCTCTCCTTCTCTCGGATGAAATGGCACAGTTGGCGTTAACAAGAAGGCACACCGCTCTCTGGGACCAGCTTGCGAGGGCTTCAGGGTCATTTTCCTCCCCGGTGTCCCTGGCCCTCTCGGCCAGGTCCATTATTTTAGCTAGTGGTCCAGAAATGTCCAGTAGTTCTCTTGACAGCTCCGCCAAGATCTATCAATTCCCTTCCTTGGGTCGTTGCTGGTCTTAGAGGCAAATGCCAGCATTTTTGGGTCTAAATCCAGTGTCTCTGCCACCTTGCCTGGTAGTTCCGGACAGGGGCATTACCCCAGATGCGTTGTCTCACCTCCTTGTCCAGATCTTTTCTCAGCCTGGTGGCCATGTACTTCATCACCCTCGGGGAGGGTTGCAAATCGGAGGCTCTCGGGTTCCGAATGCTGTCGGGGTCAGACATGTCGGAATCTTCTTCTGGCTCTTCGTCCAGATGTTTTTCCTTGCAGGCTCTTTTGCCTCCGCTGGGCTTTGCCCACTCTTCTTCCTTATCTTCCCCTTCCTGGGAGGATCGCTCGTCCTCTGCTGGCTCTTGCTCCGAGCCTAGGTCGTCATTGCCCATATTTGCTTCCCCTCGGTAGGGGGTCATGAGGTCTGGCACGGCCGATAAGTGCATTAATGCTTCTTTGAGCTTTGAAAATGCATCAGCGGCCTCTGGGGCCTTGTCAGGTACCCCGTATGGTCCACCCCGGGGGGTCATCAGAAGCCTTCCTCTTATGGGTCTGGTTGCTCCCCTTTGCGCCTATGTTGGCGTGTTCTGTGACCGTGTTTATTTTTTCTGAGGTGCTTTCTCTGGACTGGCTCAGCATAGACTCTAGGGTCTCCAGCCTCTCGTGTAGCGGTTTTACCCCTTGTGCCACTGCGCCTGCCTACGAGCTCCCCAGCACTTGCTTAAAACTGGAGGTGAGGTCTAAGGACTGCTCCTCCTCGCTCCATTCAAATTCATACATGATGTAGTGCTGAGCGCCTTGTACCTTTACGGTGTCTGCTGCACGCCTGCTGCGTTGGCTCTTGCGCTTGAGGACAGGGAGCTTGAGGACACCTTGCTGTACTAGGCCCTGTATGTATGACCAAAATATATATATTTTTTCTTTTTTATTCTTTATAAGTAGCTTGCACCTGTGTATTTCCTTCCTCAGTGCTTGCACTTCTAGCAGCTGTTGCTGCTGTGTACTTTCAGTTTGGTGCTGATGTGGCTGCTAACACAGAAGCTCTGTCAAGCTGTGCAGAGCTTTTTCGCTCTTCCCACATGATTGTGCGCGATAGTGCGCTCTCTCTGGTCGAGATGATGATGGCTTCTGCAGTGCCGGCCGCCGCCTATTGGAGGGGGCTGCTGCGTCGCTTGCCTCTCTGGCTATGCCCCCGCAAAGTTGGGGACTGCTGCGCTCAGGCCTGGAGGGAGGACGAGCCCCCGTGCGTGCCGAGAATGCGACACAGGGCTCACCTCACTCAGCCTGCTTACCGCTGATCATCGGATGGAGGGGCGCAGTAGCTCGTTCCCGACCTCGTATCACTCTAATCTATTGCGCGCTCATGCGGCAGGTCACAGTATTTCACAACATATGCTGTCTTGCTAAGTATATATACAGATCTACATACCATTAAACCTTTATATATTTGCGGTCTACTCCTAGTAAATATATTCCCTTGTCTGGCAGTTCACACTGCTTCCCTGGTCTAACGTAACATTCAATGTTTATCAGAGTAGTTGTAAAAGTGTACTTATCTGCTTGAAGAGCAGGAAAAGAAAAGGAGTCCAGGAACAGGATGTGTTCATAAACTGGACTATAGTTAAAAAGGACTACCAAAACGTAGGGACTTGTAGTTTTTTTAAACAATAAAAAGAAAAGAGCTGAAGGAAAGTCACCTTTTCAGTTTTTCTTAATGGTTATAGTTGAAACTGCTGAAGAGTGAATAAAAGAAGTTGTAGCATAATGCTTGCCTCCAGTCTTGACATAGAATAAGTGACAGACGCATCATTTATGGAGAAAGGTGGCCATGCATACAACTTGTCAAGAGAATGCCCTGTGGTTACAGAAGGAGTGTGGATATCAATAAGTAGTAGATCATTCCTATTAATGCTTTTCAAACAAGTCCCCAATCAATATCAGTCAGCTACCTCCACAGACTTTGGGCTTGTGAAAGGAACAACGTTTTTTTGACGTTTGAACACTTCATAATGGGATTAAAAAGGTGTTATGAGGTCCAACCTTAGAGATGGCTATTGTAAGTATCTAAATCTTAGTGGAATGACTAGTTGGAGAACTGCTGTTGCAGGTTAGTAACATTTACCTAGTGTGCACTGGCTAGCCACTATGTACATGCAACTCTGGCATCAGTTTCTCCTTCTGTTTACCTGCTAGTATTTATTGAGTACGGAGAACCTGAATTTAATATAGTTTTGTTGTCTCCACAGGGCAAAATTGAGGTTCATTTAGACCGATTGAAGCGGAAGCGGGAGAAGATAGTGTATCTAACAACAATCAACGAGTGCAGGGCCCATGAGCTGGAGGCAGGTATTTTTATTCTCCTTACAGTACTACTAAAAAAAGGCTTCAAAGGGATGTAATAAGTATTTTTCTATGGCTGGTCTTGGGTGGACTGTGTACTTTCACAGCCTTGCATTGTGGGGGCACAGGGTTTCCCATTTTCATAGTCTTCTGCGAGTAATCATCATCATCAACATAACTTTATTCGGCCATGAGGCCATCAAAGTACATCATGACACATGACGCAACAAAAGAAGAGAACATTTTTAAATAAATGACAATTACTTTGCTGTTACTTATAAAATAGGAACAAGAACCCCCAACACGGATGTTCTCACATGGGTTCCCTCTCCCAGGCTATAAGCCTATTGTTGATGGCACCCATCGTGCAACCCAACCCTCATGCACGTATCAACTCCATGCTTTCTTGGACCAGGTTGGGTTACCCCCTATCCTTTTTCCCAGGGGCAGTGGGTTGGTGCTTGAAAGCACTGGGTGGTGTAGTTTGGTTCCTGCAGGACAGTCAGCCTTGTAAGACGGGCATTCTAATTTCTATTATGCCATTTTGAGGGGATCTGAGAAAAAAATCAAGTATCCCATTTGCTACTCTTGACTCACTGATCTCAATTTGTATTGTGTCAACGCCACTTTCTACCTGGTGATGTAACCTAGTACAGCTTACTATATCCTCCCGTATTATTGAAATGCAGCCATGAGCTGCACAGAACCAGTGAATATCTTTGTTGAAAAGTGGCTTCCTGATTTCAGGCCGATTTCAGGGCACCTTTGGGACCCTGTCTAAAAGTAGCACTTTCCCTGCACGTCCCCCAGCCACCCTTCTACTTTTGTGTTCCAACCTAGGCCATAAGCATGGTCCAGTATAGTCAATATTGGTTTCCATGTGGTCGACCCTAGTGGCTAGCTTACCGGCCATGCAAACAACACTAGGTACAGGATCTACCCGCCACCCGGGGCAAGGGGGTAGCAGTGGGGTTTGATATATTTTGATTTATTACAGGGAGGCCTGCATTAGATATACACTGGGTCCCCTTTCCAAAAAAGACATCCTTAGGACCAGTACACACTCTGTTTACCAGAGTAGGCCTGCACCAGCCACATTGATAGAGCCTGTACTATTACAGGCCTCGCCATTGTAGCTGGCTGCAACATCCAACAATCCCAGGCCTCCTGCAGCACCCTCCATGCAAAATGCTGCCTTCTTCACAGATCCCCCCTTCCATGTGCTTCAAGCAGGAACACAAGTAGTTTTTTTTACCTCAGCTAGCTCTACTAGACCTGAGCTACAGTGACACCCACTGACCCCGACTGCCCCCTTGCTAGCTTGATCAATGTGGTAAGTTACTGAGGTACCTAAGCTGCGCAGTGGGCAAAGCGGTCTGGTGCAGAGTTGAAGGCTGCTCATAGTGCACCCAATCAGCCCCTCCATATTTGGGTTTATAACGCTGGTGGGCCCGTGGTGATAACATCAGTCTCCTGGCGACCAGGGTGTTCTCCTCCCCTATTTTCTGTATCAGGATCAGGGCTATTTGGGTCTCGAGGTAAAGTGCAAGTTGCCCTGTCTGGTTGGTTGCCCTGCATGATTTCTTTTCGGTCCATCAAGTCTCTTTGGGCTGTTACTGGCCGGCATCACCCTCTGTGATCCAGGTGTGTTAGCTTTGTCCAAGGAGTTTGGGCCCGGGGAGACCAGCATAGGCACTGCTACCTCCTCTACCCCGCAGGATGCAGTTGATAAATTTGGTAGGGGCAGCAGCCTTAGGGTGCATGTGCTTTGTCAGTCTCTGGGCAACAGGAGGAAAGATGTCCATCGTAACATTCTGAGCCTCGCAATGAAGGGCTCCGAGTCCATCAGGGGCGGACATGGTCGTGTTTACTGTGGCAGTTGGTAGAGTACCTGCGACCCGACACACATGAGGCTGCTGTAGATAGCACTACTCGAGCTCCCATTGCATGAGTCGTCCTTAGCAACACTAGCATTAGCATAAGCTTTGACTGTCCCACTTCCAGGGTCCAAATTATTAAGAGTGTGTATGTTGCCAAGGAACTCTTTTATTTTTATAATTAGGTTCTTTGCCTCCCCCATCAGTTTTGTTGGACTGCCTTGCTGTTTCTCCACGATACTAGGTGGGTGGGATTCAGGTGGGCTTTTCCTTTTTACAAATCCGATTTTTTGCCTTGATGCAGAAAACAGCATGGTGATGGGCGGGAGGGTGGTGGAAAGGAGGACAAAGTCAGTGTCAGGTTCAGTGTTGATGTATCTGTGTGAATATGGCTATAAAAAGGCACATAACAGTGCCTAACCAGGTTTGGCTTTTTACTTCGCTTAGCAGGAACCTCCGACCAAGCCTCTCACCTGTCTCTCTCCTGCTCGAGCTTCCCCACATCAGTCTTCACCGTCTTTACCATCATCCCCGCTGGTTCTGCCTCAGCTTCACCGCAGGTGGAGCTATCCAGGTTCCTGGGATAGTCCTGGTACATGGTCTGCTGGGGTGAAGGCCTGCTGGGACCCAGTGTGCACACCTTCCTGTTCAGGGTTCCCGGTGACAGCACTCGATAGCTTAGATTCAGAGTGAGAGCTTCGGAGCCCACGCCTCCGTTCACAGCCGTGGTGAGTCATTGAGCACCTCTGTGCTGCCTGCCCGAATCTGCCCAACCTGAAGTTCCATGCTAAGTGCGAGGAATGGGCTGCAAGGGCTAACGGGGTGCAGGCCCAGCCAAGCTAGTGCAGGAGGAGGGACCCGAGAAGGGTAAGTTCAGGTTAGGTGCCGGGGGGGGGGGGTCAGAGGAAACAAGTGCAAGGGTAGGCTAGTATGGGAGGGCCTGGTGCCCTGTAAGAATCTGAAGTAACCACGCAGCCAGTCAGGAGCCAAAGGGGGGAAATTAGCTGGGATGCGGAGGAGGTAAGGAGGAAGAGAAAAGGAGGGTCTTCAGAAGTTATTGGACCTTAAGGAGATCCAGCTCAAGTCTGAGAGGGGCAGGAAGGCCATTCCAGAGGGATGCACCTGTGGAGGAGAGAGAGCTACCCACTCTGTGCTTGGAGAAGTGTCTGACCTGCAGAGAGATGGAGCTAGAAGACCGAAGGGCTCTAGATAGGAGGTATTTAGGGATGAGTCACAGGCCCCAGAAAGCCTTGTGGGTGATGCAGAGGGTTGTGAACTTGATTCCCGCAGCAACCGGGAGCCAGTGGAGAGATCTAGGGCTGGCTGGATAGATGCAGTCCCTGGGCTTGAGGCCAAGGATAAGTCTCGCAGTCCTATTCTGGATTAGGTGAAGGGGGCAGAGGGAGGAGTTAGATAGGTTGAGGAAGAGGCTGTTACAGTAGTCCAGCCTGGAGAGGGCCAGACCTCTGGAGACATTGGGCCTCATTCCGAGAATGGAGGTAGTCATGGCGCTATTTGACTACCTCCCATACCGGGTCCGACCTGCTTCAGTGGGGACTTACCGGTCCATTCCGCCCCTGGAGGGACCGGTAAGTCCCCATTGAAAAATCCATTCCCCGTTCCCATTTGAGCCCCATAGGGCTCAATGAGAATGGGGAAGTAGCTAATAACGGTACCGCAATTTGCGGTACCGTTATTAGCCCTCTGGTCCCTTAGCGGCTGCCGCTAAGGGCGCCTGGTAAAACCAGGCCTTCATTGCGGGAACCGCTAAGGGACCTCGGAATAGGGTGCAAAGTGATTACCGGCACCAATGTCCTTAACGGTGCCCGGTACCCCTTTGCGCCCACCTCGGAATGAGGCCCATTGAGTTTCTGGGGAAACGGAGGAAAGGAAGAATGCCTCTGAGGAGGTGAAGATGGAAGTGAGCCTTCTTGGCAAGGCCCGTGATGTGAGGAGAGAAGGAGAGAGAAGAGTTGAATACGACACCAAGGTTTTTTTCCTCACAGGAGAGTGAGGGCAGGAGGCCCATGGAGGGCAGCCAGAGTGTAAGGGAAATGAGGGAGCTGGAGTCCCAATGAGAAGGCAGAAATTCTTAGCAGTGCACAATGCCTGAATAGCAGACAAAGAGTCAGGTATAAGAGAGGAAGAGGAGGAGGCAGAGGAGTGAAGCTTGTATTTGTATTTTTATTTTACTTTATATAGCACCTTTGTCCAAAGCGCTTTACATTAGAAAAGATCAACGGGAAATACAATTAATATTGTAAATCAACGTTCAAATACTTTCAGTGACAATCAATCAGAGGTCTGAAGCAAATGCGTTTTTAGAGAAGAACGGAACAAAGAATAAGAAGTAATGGAACGAAGAGAAAGGGGGAGCTTGGTCCAATGAAGAGGAGCAAGGAGTTGAAAAGAACGAAAGCGGGATTGAGCACAGGGAAGACGGGGAACATTCAGTTTAAAAAGAGATGAAGAACAGAGAGAGCAAGAGGGAGAATAGAATGATAGGGGAGACAAAAGCTGATATGCGGGGAAATTTCTTCTCTGTGAAAAGGACAGTGAGCTAAAGACTTGGTAGAGTCTCTCCCAGGGGTTATTCACCCAAGAACAGGTCATTGGGCTGTGTTCGTGCTGGTAGAGAGATTCCCAGACCCCCCTTTGTTTGCATACATTAACTTTGGGTTTCACCCTAAGTTAACAGGGCAATCCAGACGTGGACCCCTTGCTCACTGTTCTTAGAGAGGCAACAGTTTCACCTCACTGATGATGCCCAACAAGGCTGAAACACGTGTATGGGGTTACTGATGGTACTCTTGTTCAGAGGAGAATTGCCTAGCATTTTGGCGCTGGACTGCCCCTGGGCAGGACAAAGGCTGATATGCGGGGAAATTTCTTCTCTGTGAAAAGGACAGTGAGCTAAAGACTTGGTAGAGTCTCTCCCAGGGGTTATTCACCCAAGAACAGGTCATTGGGCTGTGTTCGTGCTGGTAGAGAGATTCCCAGACCCCCCTTTGTTTGCATACATTAACTTTGGGTTTCACCCTAAGTTAACAGGGCAATCCAGACGTGGACCCCTTGCTCACTGTTCTTAGAGAGGCAACAGTTTCACCTCACTGATGATGCCCAACAAGGCTGAAACACGTGTATGGGGTTACTGATGGTACTCTTGTTCAGAGGAGAATTGTCTAGCATTTCGGCGCTGGACTGCCCCTGGGCAGGACAAAGGCTGATATGCGGGGAAATTTCTTCTCTGTGAAAAGGACAGTGAGCTAAAGACTTGGTAGAGTCTCTCCCAGGGGTTATTCACCCAAGTACAGGTCATTGGGCTGTGTTCGTGCTGGTAGAGAGATTCCCAAACCACCCTGTGTTTGCATACATTAACTTTGGGTTTCACCCTAAGTTAACAGGGAAATCCAGACGTGGACCCCTTGCTCACTGTTCTTAGAGAGGCAACAGTTTCACCTCACTGATGATGCCCAACAAGGCTGAAACACGTGTATGGGGTTACTGATGGTACTCTTGTTCAGAGGAGAATTGCCTAGCATTTCGGCGCTGGACTGCCCCTGGGCAGGACAAAGGCTGATATGTGGGGAAATTTCTTCTCTGTGAAAAGGACAGTGAGCTAAAGACTTGGTAGAGTCTCTCCCAGGGGTTATTCACCCAAGAACAGGTCATTGGGCTGTGTTTGTGCTGGTAGAGAGATTACCAGACCCCCCTTTGTTTGCATACATTAACTTTGGGTTTCACCCTAAGTTAACAGGGCAATCCAGATGTGGACCCCTTGCTCACTGTTCTTAGAGAGGCAACAGTTTCACCTCACTGATGATGCCCAACAAGGCTGAAACACGTGTATGGGGTTACTGATGGTACTCTTGTTCAGAGGAGAATTGCCTAGCATTTTGGCGCTGGACTGCCCCTGGGCAGGACAAAGGCTGATATGCGGGGAAATTTCTTCTCTGTGAAAAGGACAGTGAGCTAAAGACTTGGTAGAGTCTCTCCCAGGGGTTATTCACCCAAGAACAGGTCATTGGGCTGTGTTCGTGCTGGTAGAGAGATTCCCAGACCCCCCTGTGTTTGCATACATTAACTTTGGGTTTCACCCTAAGTTAACAGGGCAATCCAGACGTGGACCCCTTGCTCACTGTTCTTAGAGAGGCAACAGTTTCACCTCACTGATGATGCCCAACAAGGCTGAAACACGTGTATGGGGTTACTGATGGTACTCTTGTTCAGAGGAGAATTGCCTAGCATTTCGGCGCTGGACTGCCCCTGGGCAGGACAAAGGCTGATATGCGGGGAAATTTCTTCTCTGTGAAAAGGACAGTGAGCTAAAGACTTGGTAGAGTCTCTCCCAGGGGTTATTCACCCAAGAACAGGTCATTGGGCTGTGTTCGTGCTGGTAGAGAGATTCCCAGACCCCCCTGTGTTTGCATACATTAACTTTGGGTTTCACCCTAAGTTAACAGGGCAATCCAGATGTGGACCCCTTGCTCACTGTTCTTAGAGAGGCAACAGTTTCACCTCACTGATGATGCCCAACAAGGCTGAAACACGTGTATGGGGTTACTGATGGTACTCTTGTTCAGAGGAGAATTGCCTAGCATTTTGGCGCTGGACTGCCCCTGGGCAGGACAAAGGCTGATATGCGGGGAAATTTCTTCTCTGTGAAAAGGACAGTGAGCTAAAGACTTGGTAGAGTCTCTCCCAGGGGTTATTCACCCAAGAACAGGTCATTGGGCTGTGTTCGTGCTGGTAGAGAGATTCCCAGACCCCCCTGTGTTTGCATACATTAACTTTGGGTTTCACCCTAAGTTAACAGGGCAATCCAGACGTGGACCCCTTGCTCACTGTTCTTAGAGAGGCAACAGTTTCACCTCACTGATGATGCCCAACAAGGCTGAAACACGTGTATGGGGTTACTGATGGTACTCTTGTTCAGAGGAGAATTGCCTAGCATTTCGGCGCTGGACTGCCCCTGGGCAGGACAAAGGCTGATATGCGGGGAAATTTCTTCTCTGTGAAAAGGACAGTGAGCTAAAGACTTGGTAGAGTCTCTCCCAGGGGTTATTCACCCAAGAACAGGTCATTGGGCTGTGCTCGTGCTGGTAGAGAGATTCCCAGACCCCCTTTGTTTGCATACATTAACTTTGGGTTCCACCCTAAGTTAACAGGGCAATCCAGACGTGGACCCCTTGCTCACTGTTCTTAGAGAGGCAACAGTTTCACCTCACTGATGATGCCCAACAAGGCTGAAACACGTGTATGGGGTTACTGATGGTACTCTTGTTCAGAGGAGAATTGCCTAGCATTTCGGCGCTGGACTGCCCCTGGGCAGGACAAAGGCTGATATGCGGGGAAATGTCTTCTCTGTGAAAAGGACAGTGAGCTAAAGACTTGGTAGAGTCTCTCCCAGGGGTTATTCACCCAACAACAGGTCATTGGGCTGTGTTCGTGCTGGTAGAGAGATTCCCAGACCCCCCTTTGTTTGCATACATTAACTTTGGGTTTCACCCTAAGTTAACAGGGCAATCCAGACGTGGACCCCTTGCTCACTGTTCTTAGAGAGGCAACAGTTTCACCTCACTGATGATGCCCAACAAGGCTGAAACACGTGTATGGGGTTACTGATGGTACTCTTGTTCAGAGGAGAATTGCCTAGCGTTTCGGCGCTGGACTGCCCCTGGGCAGGACAAAGGCTGATATGCGGGGAAATTTCTTCTCTGTGAAAAGGACAGTGAGCTAAAGACTTGGTAGAGTCTCTCCCAGGGGTTATTCACCCAAGAACAGGTCATTGGGCTGTGTTCGTGCTGTAGAGAGATTCCCAGACCCCCCTTAGTCTGAGGCAAGTCCTTACAGAGATTTAACAACTAAGCAAATAAAGTTAAATTTAAGCTGGGAATTGAAAGACAGCCAGCCAAGTGAGGCACGAGAGGAGAAGATCGAGTCTCGGTAAGCGAGAAGGCAGTCTGAATGAATAGACGAGTGATAATTAAAGAGGAGCAAGACTTGAACAAGGAAGACCAAAGAATGTGACAGAACAATAGAATAAACGAGAAAACATTAGTGAAGAGATAAGGAGTTTGGTGGTGTGGAAAGTGAGAAAAGGGCATACTCTCTGAATATTGTAGAGATGAAATTGACAGGTACGAGATGTAAGCGAAATATGGTGGGCAAAGGAGAGATTAGAACTGAAGCAAAGACCAAGGTTGCGGGCAGTGGGAGAAATAGATAGGCTGGAGGGAGCAAAGGAAATAAAAGAGGGCGGAGACTGTGACAAGAGAGTGTTAGCGGGAAAGAATAAGACTTCAGTCTTTCCGGCATGGGAGTCCATCCAGGATATAATAGCAGAAAGACAAGTTGAGAGAATAGAATGAAGGAGAGTTGCATGTCATCCGCATAACACTGAAAGGTAGGAGAGAATGCAGAGATTAAATGGGCCAGGAGGGAAAGGTAGATGTTGAAAAGACATGGTGAAGCAATAGAGCCCTGAAAGACACCACATGTGGAGAGTGCGAAGGAGGAGAGAAAAGGGCCCAGATGAACCTAGGGAGGTTGTTCTAAGAAGAAGGAGGTCTGCCATGTCCATGATGCCAAGGGTATAAAGGTGACATGATTGACCGTATCGGAGACAAAGGAGAGGTCAAGACGGATGTGAACAGAAGGAGAGTTGGAATTGAGATTCAATAGCAAGTGTTTACGGGTTTTCAGGCATGCAGTTTCTGTGCCTCTGGCAGCTCTGAAGCCAGACTGGTGGTTGTGGAGACAACCAACAGATTCAGTGTGGTGAATAAGCTGAAAGATGGCCAGCTTCTCCAAGAGTTTTCCCAGGAAGGGAGTAATGGAGATACGGCGGTAGTTAGCTGGATGGGAAGGTTCAGCAGAAGGCTTTTTGAGGAGAGTGTGCACGTGGGAATGCTTGAGGAGTGAAGGGAAAGATCCAGTGGCAAAGGAGTTTTTTTTCAGAAATCAGCCCAGGCTGGAGCAAGGGAGACAGTGTTGTCCTTGATTGTTCTGGGGAGCAGGGAATCACCTGTTTGGATGAGATTTTCATCAAACAGACTAGTTTAGAAACGTATAAACTTCATCAGGTAATACGGGAGATAAAGAGGTGAGTAGGTGAGAAGGGAGGAAGGGGGCCAAGGGAGGCCTGAGAGTGGGTGAGGTGTAGAAGAGAGAGAGGACAGGATGTCCTGAGTTTTAGTAATGAAGTGAGAGGCCAGAGAAGTGCAGAGGGCCAGAGAAGACAGAGGAGAAATGAAGACTGCAGTAGGATTGGCAGGTTCCTTGGAGATTTTGAAAAGTTTAGCCGTGTTGTTAGTGGCACCAGAGATGCGGGCAGATGGAAAGACTGTATTGCATTTGGAGCAGGTGGCAGGCCAGTTTGCCAGAGGCAATGTTCTTGAAGCCTGCCAGTTCCACTCAGCTGCTCTGAACATGCGTTTCAGAGAGGCCATGTTGGAGTTGCACTTGGAGGCAGGTTTCATGCGAGTCCTCATGACAAGGTCAAGGATGTCCAGAGTGTTGGAGATGGAGAGTTGAAGGTTAGTAAGTGCTGTGCCCGAGTGAAAGTCAATACTATTTAACTAACAAGAAGCAAATCCACATTTAAGACGATTTTCGTTTCGTTGTTGTTTTTTAGACAAATATATTTGAGGAGAAGGGTTTAGATTAGCGCTTAAGAAAGTCACTGGGGGAACAACACAGTGAGAGTAATCTATGAGTAAAATCGGAGTTTATTGTTGATACACTCAATTGTGGAGAAAAAAAATCAAAAAGCTAAATCTTACAGCATAGTTTGTAAAGGGTACATATATAACTAAAACATACATGTGTATTTATACTGATTCAAAAATAGAAAAGAAGAATGGAACCAATAGATGAATAAATGCATTCAAAAAGCAAAATTCGTGGTATTCAAAAACTAAGTTTGTAAAACACAAAATTCTCAGGTAAAGAAGAAAGAGAAATTGTAGTAATCATAACAATCATCTAACAATTCCTGCTAATAAACAAGAGCAGAGTATTGTTTTGTGTTAATCCTGATGAGAAATAGTAATTTACTCTAAACTATGGACCTGTTCAATGTACGGACAAGTCTCTTAATTTGCCAACTGCCAAAGTGTGTAGATTTTGAATCTAAGACTACGCCAGTGCTATACAGAAGGTACTGTTGAAGCGTAGTCCTGTGTTGGACTGGTGAGCACTGGAAATATGTTTCGGCTATGCCAAGATTGGTAGCATCTATGTACAGCCTTCCTCAGGGCGAAGGAGCTTCTATTCCTATTTGGGAGGGAGGCAGAAAGGAGATACATATATGTGTTAGTATTGTGAATAGAAAACCGACACTCTATTGTTCGAAAAACCCTAAACCAATTAGACTGCTTGAGCTAAAGAACTCCAAACTTACCCTGTTGATTAGGCAGGGATAAGTAGGGCGTGTGACTTCTTATGCGTATGTTCAAAGTCACATGTAGTACTCGGACCTGGGGCCATTCCTGGAGCACACTTCCGCATTGCAGGAAAGACTGTTAGCTAAAGTGGGATGAATTTATAATGGTCAGTATAGGTGATAATGTTGGGGATTGATGTGCCCGCACATAGACTATGGTGGTAAACTCTGGGGATAGTTTTGTCGACAAGGGTGACATGCCAGGGACTGGTCCTAACGTGCATTAGTTGGTGCCACAACTAATATTAGTATTAAGATGGTGTATTCTAGACAAGGGTGCACCAGTCGGTGCCACAACTAATATGAGAGTCAATGGCAGGCGTAGGATGGGGAGTGAAGTTGGCGGCAAAAGCAACAACTGACACTCACTTCATGGGTCTAATGACGGAGAAGGAGACTATAAGTGCGTGAGGGGGCCTAGCCGGGGGACCCACGAGGTCCAGGTAAGAGGATAGGAGAGAATGATCTGACCAGGAGAGAGGAGTGATGAGAGGGCCAAGGTGTGTCTGGCTGAGTGCGTCGGGCCAGATAGAAGAATGAAGAAGGAAAGAGAGTCACAGAGGTTGCGGAAAAGTCCAGAGGACGCATCAGAGGAGTAGAGATAAATATTGAAGTCTCTGAGGAGAAGATTGGGGTAGAGGCCAGGAGAGAAGAAGTGAGGTTGGCCAGCTCTGAGAGGAAGAGGGAGACCTGACCAGGGGGCCTACTCACAGAATGCAAAGGCTACCTCTTCCGTTAAGGAGTCTTCATCCTATTTAGACACACTACCATGAGAAATCAATTCTGTGATTAATGAAAATAGGCTAAAAAAATTCAACTAATATATATTTTTTAATGTTTTCACTTTTTACCATTTCTGTTTTTTTGTCTTTCAATCGGGACAATTACAACTATCAGTTATTGTCAGTTCTAGAGTGATGAAAGGCTTTTGGCTGATGTGACAGTTGCCCGCTGATGCAAAGTACATCACATCGTGATCAAGTCGCATGGTCATATACTTGTATTAAATGCTGAGTAGTAAAGAAGTGTTGAGAGTCTCTCTCTGAATCCTTGTTAGACTGGGGCTTGGTATTAGAGTCCACTTTCGAGGAATATCAGCATTAAGAAACTCTCTCAGAGTCTTAGATATACATGGGCCGAATATATTACATTTAGTTTCCTAGCGTCCAACTAATGGTATACTTTCTCCCGGTTTTTCTTGTATAAGGTCTGCTCTTAATACCACTGCAGAAGCTGGTCACTAATACCTTTAAATGCACTGCCAATAAAATGTTGGGACACAGCAGTAGCGGAGAGAATACAGTTGCACGCCTGGGAAACGTGGAAATTCCACAGCACCTGGTCCTCCTTCTTTGAATATGCTGAAGAATTCCCAAGGGTGGCGCTTACCCTCAGATGGTGCACAAAGCACTGACCCCTAGAAATAGGGGCTCAACCCCACGAGGCAAAGACCCTGGAGTGCAAGTGCAAGTTCTACTGCAGAACGGACAAGGTTCCAGTCTCTAGACTGTCTAAACCGTGACAGAAACTCAAATGTTTAACCTAGTAAGGTGTATAAGGAAAATCATTATACCACCAGTGTTTGGCAATGTGCTGGCTTCTTACTGTTATCTACCCGGCTTGTTTTTTTTAATTCCATTTGTTTATTGTCTGTTTATGTTAATTTTGAAAATGCAAATAAAGAAGATATACAAAAAAATCACTGCAAATAGGGGGCATGTGGCCAAGATGGCAGAGCGGTAAGACGCCTATCCCCGACCTGCTCCGATCATCGGCTCGTCCTCCACCTATTGCAGCGACTTGGAAGATGATACATTGCCAACACAGGCATGACAAGCAGCAGGCACAGAGGTGCCCTGGGGGAGCACAGGGCCCTGTAATACCAAGATAAGCGGGCCGAGGAGAGCTGTTCATTTTGCAGCCTGTTTATTCAAGATGGCGACCGTCACTGGCTGCGGCCAGCTCTGAGGCAGGACAGACAGAGTGGCACTAAGACAGGTGGGCGCGCCTGTGGCGTTGCCCTGTGAGGGCCTGCGCACGTGGCGGCGTGACGTTGCACGTCGCCGCATGCGGCTTAAATAAACGGGGCGTTCCCGGCCACCGCAGAGCGACCGGGGAGCCCGAACTGCACAGACGTGTGCCGAGTGAAGTCTGTGGGTTGAGGGGCTCACGGGCACGCATGGGGGTGCTGACCGATCCTCAACAGTGGCGACGAGTGGTACTGGATGCCCGGGCCCGGCAGTGAGAGCCATCCCGGAATTTTTCTTCATACGTCGGAACATCCGCGGATGTTTCGTCTCACGCCGTGGCCACGGAACATACACACGGCTGGCGGCCATTTTGCACACGGGGTTGCGGAACTTCCAAGAGCTCCGGTTTGGAGTCGGAAGGTGATCCGAGCCCAATTTTTGGACATGCTGACTGCGGGCAGCTTAACCTGCAGGCCCATGCCTGGGTTTTGACGTTTTGACCAGTTGTGGATCTCTGACGTCGTGTGATAGCTGGGAGAAGGGCTGAGGTGGCTGGGCCTTCTCTTAATTTTTGGAACATCCTTATCAAGGAGGTCTGCGGCGGTTCTTGTCTGTCGCATTTTTCTTCAACCCCTTCATCATCACGAGGGTGGTGGCAGTAAAGGATCTGGTGGGTCCACGTGGCACGGTCTGCTGACTTTTCTTAGTGTGGGGAGGGGACTGAGTTGCGGCCCTCAGAACTGGAAGGAGGGTGCCTGTGCGCTCGGTCCTATGAGTGACATCGGCGCCCTGGAGGGTGCGTCGGCCACGACCTCAGGGGATTCACAGGACGAAGGCTTGGCGGATCTATTTCGGCAGAATCCCCAGCAGCCACCACTACCTGCGACATCTGGACTGCCGAGACCCGCGGTAGGTGCCACCGCTCCCCCGAATCAGCCAGGACCTGGGGTTTTGCAGGACGCTCAACCAACTCCTCTGGCCATGGCCCAAGCCAGGGCGCAGGCAGCCCTGCAGCCCATTCCAGAATTTGACACCACGGGTCCCCCGTCCAGCCTGGGCCCCCGGTGGAGAAGATGGATCGGACGCCTGGACATGTATTTCAGGGCCGCCCAAGTGACGGACAATGACAGTATGACAACCACTATGTTATACTCAGCGGGAGCCTCTGTCCAGGAGATATTTGAATCGTTGACTCCGGTGGACAACTCCTACGATCAAGCCAAAGCCGCTCTCCTTGCACACTTCCTTCCACTTGCCAACGTGGACTATGAGAGATTTGTCATGCTGTCGGCCAGGCAAAAGGATGATGAAACTCTGGACACCTTTTATGGTCGCCTGTGCCGCCTCTCCCAAGGGTGTGCGTGGGGGGATGCTGAGGACATGATGCGGACCATGCTAATCCAGGCTTGCTCATCTGGCAAGTTGAGGCGACAGGTCCTGAGAGAGCCCGGACTCACTCTATCCCGCATTCTTGAGCTGGGGCGGTGTCATGAGGTAGCCGAGGCCCGAGCCAACAAAATGGAAGCCGGATCCCGCGCCGCGCGGCCTGAAGAGGTGTGCGCCGTCTGGCGGGGCGGTGGAGGGGTGCGAAGGCCCGGTGGAACAGCCAGAGACAGAGCGGGAAGACCCGTGGAGTCATGCCAAAAGTGCGGCTATGACCTCCCCCACTCATCTGAATGCATGGCAATGGGGAAGATCTGTGGCCGCTGTGGGTTACCCGACCATTTCTCGAGGGTATGTCGGGCGGCCCTACCGGTACTGACTCCGAGAGGACAACCCCGGCCTTGGACTCCTCGCCAGAATCGGCCGCCCAATGTGGCTCAAGTGGAGCAAGCGGAAGAGGAGGCTCCGGCGGAGGACGCTGGGGAGGAGGACGAGGAAAACATCTTCTTCGTCTCCAGCATGGAAGTCCTAAAAGGGAAGAGCAGGAGACAACCGAGATGCGTCGTGGAAGTGAACTGCTCGCCTGTCCCGGTGCTGGTCGACACTGGGGCATCAGTCAACGTAATGGCGAGAGGACACTATGCTGCGCTTAAACCACCACCGAGTCTGGCGACGCCGAAGGACCCGCATCTTTGCATTTGGTGGGCGGGAGCCCTTACCGCTGGACGGTGCATTCGTTGCAAAGGTAGAGCATGACGGGTCCATGATCAAGGCCCGTTTCTACGTGACTCCTGTGAGCAGCAACACCCTGTTGAGTTGTGCGGCGGCGGAGGCTCTTGGCATCGTGAGTTTCGCATACTCAGTTTACTTAGAAGACATAAACGACCTGTTGGACAAGTATGCTTCCATCTTTAAGGGCATTGGAAGGATGAATGGCGACCCGGTGAGGTTCCATATTGATGAGTCGGTGCAGCCGGTGGCTCTGAAGCACAGGAGGATCCCTTTCCACCTGAGGGACCAGGTTGACAAGGAATTAGACAACCTGGTGAACCTGGACATAATCGAGAAGGTGGAGGGCCCAACACCCTGGGTGTCCCCCATCGTGGTTGCGAGGAAACCGAAACAGCCAGATTCTGTCCGGATCTGTGTGGACATGAGGCTGCCCAACAAGGCCATCAGGAGGGAACGGCACCTGACCCCGACCATCGATGACATAATTGCAGAAGTTCAGGGGGCAAGGTTCTTCTCCAAATTGGACCTACGAGCAGGATACCATCAAGCATCAAGTTGTCCTCCACCCGGAGTCCCGCTATATCACGACCTTCACCACTCACCGGGCACTCTATCGGTACAAGCGGCTGAGCTTGGGAGTATCATCAGCAGCCGAAGTGTTTCAGAACATAATTCGAGGCGCCCTCGCAGATCTGGAGGGTGTCCTCAATATTAGTGACGATATCCTGGTCTTCACTAAGACTGAGCTGGAACATCTAAAACGCCTTGCCAAGACCCTCGAGAGGCTACAGTCGCTGGGACTCACCCTCCACAAGGACAAATGCGAGTTCCTGCGCCCGACCATTGAGTTTTTTGGGTTCGTGTTCAAGGAGGGCTGTGTGTCACCGGACCCGAGGAAAGTCTGTGACATCAAGACGGCACAACTCCCTGAATCGGCATCGGACGTGCGAAGCTTCCTGGGTATGGTGACATACTGCGGGCGCTTCATCCAGAACCTGGCCTCGAGGTCGGAGCCACTCAGGGCCCTGACAAAGAAGGAAACAGCTTGGCAGTGGGGTCCGTTGGAGCAGTCGGCATTTGAGGACATTAAGGGTGCCCTGACGGCAGAGGACACCATGGCTTTCTTCGACCCGGCTCTTGAGTCGGAAATTGTTGTGGACGCAAGCCCATTCGGTCTGGGAGCTGTGCTCACTCAGGTGGGCCGAGATGGAAGGATCAGACCAGTGGCCTACGCCAGCAAAGCCCTCTCCGAAACAGAACAGAGGTATTCCCAGATAGAACACGAAGCCCTGGCTGTCCTCTGGGGCTGTAGGCATTTTCATCTGTACGTGCTGGGAAGACCTGTAACGGTGGTGACTGACCATAAGCCGATGCTCCCGATCATGGCTGGATCATCATCGAAGCCGCCGGCCAGAATCGAGAGGTGGATGCTTGCCCTTTTGGAATATAGCGTCACCCTGATATACCGGCCGGGTGCCAACAACGCGGCTGACTACCTGTCCCGACACCCGGGACAGAGTGGAGGTCCATTGCAAGACACCTGCGCCGAAGAAGCCGATGACCACATCAGGATGGTGGTAGAGGGTGCCACTCCCAACGCGATGCCGCTGCCAGAACTGGAGGCGGCTGCGGCCGACGACGAGTGCTTCCGAATATTGAGGAGCTCGATGCGGTCGGGATCCTGGAAGTCCGTGCTGGAGTTGCTGGCGGGGCGCACTCAAGAGGCCAAAGTGACCCTAGAGCAACTCTGGAAAGTGAAGGACGAGCTGTCCTTCTCGGAGTCAGGCCTTCTGCTGCGGGGCGATCGCCTGGTGGTGCCGGGTTCCAAAGTCAATGACGTAATCAATCTGGCACACCAGGGACACCAAGGAGCCGCCAAGACGAAGGCGAGGCTGAGGCTGAAGGTGTGGTTCCCCGAGCTAGAGCGGAAGGTGGACGACTTTGTGGCGGCCAGCGTGTGGTGCCAGGCGGCCTCCCCGGTGCAGCGTGAACCTGAGATCGAGGTGATGCCACGAGGGACCCGCCCGTGGGAGATCGTACATGCGGATTTTGGATCCACAGCAGTGGGCACCCACTTCCTGGCCATAGTGGACGAGTACTCCCGGTACCCCGAAGTAGAGTTCGTTGAGTCAGTGGCATTTGAGCATGTGGTGGGAGCAGTGGAGAAGATCTTTGCCACCCATGGTTTTCCAGTGACTCTATGCTCGGACAATGGGTCCCCCTTCCAGAGTGCACGGTTCTCGGAGTTCCTGGAGAGCTGCGGAGTGATACACAGGAAGGTCTCCCCGCTGTGGCCCCGTGCGAACGGGGACGCGGAACGGCTGATGAGGACACTGAATAAAACATTCCGGAAGCCCAAGGGCAGGGCCAGCCACTCCAGCGGGCACTATATCAATTCCTGAGGGTATACCGCACCACCCCACACGCCTCGACTGGGGTTGCCCCAGCTGAAGTCATATTCCGACGATGCCCCCGAGGCCTCCTGCAGGAGGTACAAGAAAAAGAGCCAGGCGTGATAGATGATCAACGGGTGGAGGCTGAGCGACAGACACGGACAAATCAGGAGAATCTGCGGCGGGGTCTCCGCCCGCAGCGGCTAGAGCCGGGTGACGAGGTACTGATCCGGAATCGACATCCTCACGGCAAGCTCTCGCTCCCGTACGAACCAGAGCCACTGGACGTGGTAGCCGTAAAAGGGTCTATGGTGACGGCCTCGGATGGGAAATCGGCCGTCACTCGGAATGTGAGTTTCTTTAAGAAGCTGGGTGACTCTCGAGCTGAGCTCCCGCCGGACCCGGATGAGGTGGACCTCCCGGATGAAGGCACACCCCGGGGTGTAATCCCGGTGTCGCCAGATCGAGGGACTGGAACGATGGGAAGCCCTGCGGTGGAGGTAGGTGGGAGGTACCCCCAGAGGGCTGGGCGAGGGAAACCTGTCTACCTCGGGGACTATGTGCTAGGACCGATTGTGTGCATTCCGGAGTGAGGGGACCCGGGTGGCTGCTATTAAAGGGGCATGGGCTCTGAGTTGTCAGTTGTTGTTTTGTGTGCAGTGCAATATTTAGAAGTGTGTGTTATTGTTGTTCCTCCCGAAAAAGGAGGAGTGTGGCGTTGCCCCGTGAGGGCCTGCGCACGCGGCGGCTTGACGTTGCACGTCGCCGCGTGCGGCTTAAATAAACGGGGCGTTCCCGGCCGCCGCAGAGCGACCGGGGAGCCCGAACTGCACAGACGTGTGCCGAGTGAAGTCTCTGGGTTGAGGGGCTCACGGGCACGCATGGGGGTGCTGACCGACCCTCAACCGCGCCCAGGCGGGAGACCCCTGCGGCAATTCGGAGCATCCACTGGCCCTGTATAGCGATATGGGGGCGAGCCCTGGCAGCAGGCCGCATGGTAACCATGCGCACTCATGCCCCCAACCCCCGACACCGGTAACGGCCATATGGAGGAGCAGTGAATGGGGTGTTGGTTCCCGCCTGGCCAACGGAGACGGGGGAGAAGAGTTTTTGCAGCGAGCTTCCACTGGGAAGATCTGTGCCCTCCCCACCCTAATCCCCAAGACAGCTGCTTCAGTGGTCAGCGGGTGGTCACACAGTGAGGCCCCCGGTGATCAGCTGGGCTAGCACAGTGGGGGCAGTGCATGAAGCACACCTGGAGTCCACATACGTAGCCTGCATGCATTGCACACCGTGAGTAAGCAGATCTCACCTCATAAGCTTAAAGCACTCCCAAGGTCAAGTTTGCATAAAATCCACCTTATCCCATGGAACAAATGGAGGATCCCAGCAGCTTACGGACGGTCAGACTGGTTGGTGGTCCCATCCAGGTAAAAACTTCTGAGGCAGCGGCTAAAGCAACATGTCCAAGGGCCTCATTACGAGTGTGGCAGTCCGGAAACAAGGTTGCTATTAAGATTACCGGCACCCTTGTTTCTGTCCCGCATCAATGCCGGTCAAGTGGCACAGCGAGTAGAGCGCTCGCTTTGACATCGGTGCAGAGTCCCGGCGGGGCCAAACTCAGCCTTTCATCCTTCCGAAGTCGATAAATGAGCACCACACACCGTGGGTAATAATAAGGAGCGCTTAGATACCTGAGGGTTTGTAGCGCTATATGAATACCAAATTATTATTATTATTATTAATATTATCACTATGAGACTGCCTGCAGGGGTGTTAGGAAAGATACTCTTTACTGCACCTTTCCTTCCATCTTTATGAAATTCCTAAACTTTTTGCTTTTATTTTTGAATCTGACCTCTGCTTTTTGCAGTACAGTGAAGCCTTAAGCTTTACTGCACTGGCCTTTGCTCATATGTTATGGGGAAAATGATATGTCCTTCAGGCTATTAGTACCGGGAAACATTGTTTCCCTTAGCCGAGTTACTATGTTACTACTTTTGGTTACTTTTGTATCACTTGTGGTAATTTTTTATCATTGTGAAAAGCAGCTGACACTGCAGTGCAATGAGGTGCATTTTTGTTTTTCCCTAGACTAACACTCAGAGGATTTTTGGTTATTGTACGTGTGCTAGAAAGATGGGCTGGTGGCAGCAGTGACTTTTCCCCACTTTTTGGGGAATTTCATTTTAGCTTTACTGCGTTTGGCTGCTAACTGTGGCTACTGGTCAAACATGGCCATGACATGATATTTTTCACCTGTTCTTTTTTCCATCTTGTTGTTTAGCCTTCTTCCTAGCCTTATAGGCCAGGAAGATCCTTATAAGGACTTCCAGTGCCTGGGAAAGCAGAAGCTTTTGGCGGGCTACTGGAGGGCTGGGTGTGTTTGCAGGCAATATGTGGGCTGGATTAGTCTGACTCCAATACGCATACTGTTTTCTGTGTGTCTGAGTGGTGTGCATGAATGTTCTTGTCAGTGGTCCTGATTGGACCAATGCTGGGGTGTATATGGGGGCTAGTCCGTCTATTGGCTAGTGGGAGTTTCAGCCCTTACCTGGCTTTTAGGATAAGATGAGGGCCACTGCACCCATCCTTCAGAGATCCCGGAGAAACCTGAAGGAGCCAAATATCCTGTCCAGCTGTGAGACCCCCGAAGAAACCTGTAACCTGACCGAAGGAGGCCTGGCAACCAACTTCTGCTGCAGTCCTGGTGGAGCCCTGTCTTGCTTGTGATCTTTAGTAGTCCTGCGAAGGTGCTAAGACCCTTGGAGTGGAAGAACTATCCATTCCCGACGCCTGTTCGGTGCCCTGCCCAAGCCAGCCTTCAGAAGTGCCCTGTAACCATCCTGTGGCTGACCCGCTTCGTTTTTGGGCTACCATACTAGTGATGTCAATATACTGACCCTCAGCTGCCACTGCAACATTTTGGCGTCCTAGCATCAAGGGAACCTGAGATAGACAGGAAAGTCTGACCGCGGCTACTGAGTCCTGTTGCATCGCTGTGTGCGCGGTGTGTATCGTCAGAAAGCTGCTTAACTGACCCGAGTCCAGCCATGAGAGGGGTGCTGCATAGAGTGTTTTTGCATTCTTCGACCGAGAGTCCTTGCCCCAGCAAAAGACAGCAAACGGAGTGGAACTTGAACCTGCAACCCCTGGAAATCGAAGACCGAATATTTTGGTGGGGAAAGCAATGTAGGACATCCTTTTTCCTTTGTTCTACCAAGTCTGGGGAAGATTTGGAGTAAGGGGGTTAAGTTACAGAGTTTTTAACCTATCCCTATACTCCCATTATAAGTCAATAGGCTTATAATAAACCTACTTCTAACACGTTTTGCTTTGCGATAACTTGCCTATGCAAGACTTCTGACTGTTGGGGCTACTTTTGGGCATTAATCTACATTAAACCCTAACCCTAAGAACCCTTCACTGGACGCCAGAGACCCTACCTGCATTTTTACCTGCATCCTAAGTTCTGTCGAACTGTATCCTGAACAATAGGGCACAAGGCCCCAGGCAATTTAGGGCTGGACAATTTTAGCTAGGGATCATCTCTGTGGACCTTTTTGTGCATAATACTTGTCTAGCCTTTCCTTTCCAGAAGTATCTGATTTGTATTATGCATTATAACCTAGTGAATGTATACATGTATTTAGTTTAATAGTGTTTTGTGATACATCTACCTGCTTAAACTGGTTTGCCTACAGCTTCCCAGAGTTGTTCCTGTCACAATATAGGTTGGCCTTCTATACATCTGTCCACCAGGCCAGAGTATAGAAAATCAATCCTAACAAGGGGCTATTGCACCCAGCAGGTCTGACCCTGCCGGGCGCAACGGCCCCTGCAGGCAGACTTATCACGGAAGCACCAGCACCGTTTACATTTTCGTGCGCCTGACTTCCCGTGCCGTCGGGACTTGTATTGTCCCAGTGGCACCAGTAAAGTTAGGCACCGGAAACAGTGTTTGGGGTTTGAGTTGTAATGAGGCCCCAAGTCTTCCAAAAAGTCAAATGGCTCCAGCATTCAGGCATGTTTTGCACCATCTAAAAAGCAAGCTCCACACTCTGAAGCTAAGGCAGACCATACAATGGCGGGGTCACAATCACCATCTTGTGCTTCATTGCTCACTCCTGACTTCTTCACCCAGTCTCTCGACTCACTCCGGCAGGACATTAAGGACTCACTACATTCTGAGATATCCAAACACCCTAAGGAAATGTTGGATTTCATTACTGAAATTTGGAAGGAGATGGGGATCTCTGAGACCGGCTGGATCATAATGTGCACTCCCTGACCACTCTTAAGATGGAAACGAGAGAGGTGCAGGGTAAGGTATCTGCTCTCCAGGATAGCAGCGAGGATGCTTCAGCTACCACTGAGCCTGTTAGGGGCTCCATTTTCTTCATACCGGCTGGGCACTTCCATCATGGCCGCCGGGATGCATCATCTGTGTGGGCTGACTTTCCTGAGTCCTGAAGACCGCCTCTCAGAGCCTCCAATTGGCCAGGGCATGTTACATCATGTGAGTTGGCCTGGGAGCTGGCAGGCGATGCCGGCCCCCTCTAAGGCCCACATTTAAGGCCCTGTCTGGCCTGTCCGGCATCTGCTAGAGTGTTGTGCTTGCTCATCCCTTCATCCTCCCTGCTCTTTACTTCCTTCCTCTTATTGTGGTCTTTGATCCCTTCCTTTTGTGATATGAACATTTTATTCCCTGTTACCATGTTCCCAAGGTAAACCTTTCCACCTTGCTCAGCTCCATGACTGTGTTCAGACTTCCACTACACCTATTTCACTCCTATTACACCCCTTGTTTCCTCCTCCTGCATTGTTCTTTCCCTGTTGGCCCCTCTGCTGTTTTCCATCTCAGACTCGCACTCTCCTCAGTGTCTCGGAATGCATGGCAATTCACCAGCCAGCCGGCTACCCGCTACCTTCTCCACGTTCCCTCATTGCTATGTACTCTGTCTGGAGCTGCCTTTTGCCTCTACTGGGTCTTGTCCTCCATCCCTTTGTGACTCCTTCATCACGAACATTCACCCTTTCTGCCTCCATAACTGTGTAAGCACTTCTACGCCTTGTGACCCTAACAGCCTGTACATTTAACCTTGTGAATCTTGCAGTCTGTCAATATACTACATCTTTACCTATCCAATTCTAATTTTCATGTTTACTATGTTGCATCGTCAGCCTATCCCCACTGTTCCTTGTTGTGCTTCGGTTCACGCTGCATTGTCATATGCTGATGAGGTGATTTTAACTTGTGCCTGTTCAATCCAGGGCTCTGCTTTGTACTTTACCTGCATTGTTACTAGCGTGTCACTTGTGTTGTTGCTGATTTGCCACCCATGGCCCCACTGGTTGTCCCTCTGTGTGACTGTTCCTGCTCACTAGGCAGTATCTGTGGGTCTTTCCTCGCCAACGTTCATGCTGCATTGCCATCTGCTGCTGTGGCAGTGAGTGTAACTTGTGCCCGTTTCCATCTAGGGCCCAGCTTTGTTTTCTGCCCACATTTGACTACTGTGTTCCAAATTTGCATTTTATCCACCACCTGGCCTGTTAGCCTGCTAGATCGTCTCCCTCCTGGTTTCCCTCCTCCTATACCTCCCGTTGTGTTACTGGTCCGGCTCATTTGGCATTCAACTGTGCTTTTTCCATTTCTGATGCTCATGCTGCTTTATGTACTGCTTTATGTAATCCTGTAGCTGCAGTGAGTGTACTCTACCCCCTACCAAACTTCCTGTTTTCATATGTTGCCCTTTGTCTGGCAATCTGTTTTATTCCTTTTTACTTCTGCTGCCTATGTCACTGTTTGCCTTCTTGATTTTGCTTATGTCTTGCCTTTGGTCTCTGCCACTTTTATCCACCCTCCTGTTTTTTCTGGAGCTACCCTTTTCTCACATGCCATCATGTTGCTCTCACCTCCCCCTCTCTACACTACTTCCCCTGCTCCACTCCTTTTCTTATCTTCACTTTAATTTTGTGTGCACTTATTTTACCCTTCACCTTACCCCCTTGCACTCCCTTTCCTCGCCCTCTCCTTTCTGTCTCAGCACCTGCACGTTTTTAATCGTCTCATGACCTAGTCAGATCGTTTTTTTCTCTTCCCTCTCCCCCTCTTTGCACTTCCCCTCCTTCCCCTCTACCCTGCATGTTCCAAATGTTTCAAGACCTTTCAAGAACTTTTCTTCTGTATTTTGTTTTACACCTTCTCTCCTAGGCACCCCCTGTCTTGATGCGCTTTGAAACACAATTACGATGTATAGTGCGCATTACAAATTACCAATAAATAAAATAAGGTGAAGTGTGATGACCTAGAGAACCGGACGAAATGTCATAATCTCTGTATAAAATTCCTATGCGAGGGGAAAGAGGTGGATGACATGGAGGACTGTGTCTGACAACTCTGTCTACAACTCATGTTGCGCATCCTCCCCCCCCCCCCGAGGCTATCAAGTTAGACAAGAACTGCCCCTCCTCCCCAGGGATATTGGGGTGAAATTCCACAATTACAGGATCAAGGAAGCAATCCTTGGGGAAACAAGAAGAGCAAACTGAATTCAATGCGAGACTCCTCAATTAAAATCTTTCAGGATGTCTCCCAGCCCCCTCTGGCTAAACAAAGACTGCTGAAGCCTATCACAGAGGAGCTAAGAAGCCAGGACGTCTGTTACAGGTGAACGTACCCCGTTGTCCTCCACTTTAAACTGAGGGACACAGTTCACGTGGTTTTCACAGTGGAATAAGGTGCTTGACTACTGGTCGGCCCAGACTGCGGCAAGTGCCAACTGGGCCTGAGGAGAAGGTTCCTGGCACACAGTGCATTCAGGTCAAAAAAGGCTTGACTGATGAAAAGTCATCGCCTCAGTTCTGCATACCTCACGCTACGCCCCTAGGTATGATTAGGCATGAGTGCCACATTGAGTGTCGGCAGAGAGCTGTTTGGCAGTGATTCAAATAGACCTGTTTGTTGTGCTAGGAATTACAATGCTCATCCGGTACACTAAAAGATCTGCTGGTTATGGTGGGACTTGCAGTCCTTGTCGCCAATAGGAACCAAACTTTTTATTGGTAGGGTCGCATGGGAGGGTTTCTCATCTTCTGGATCAGATATTCTACCGATTGATAGATATGTAGGGGGCATTTCAGGAGTACATAGGGAAGTTGTATATGCAAATGGAAGAAGTTATTATAGCGAGCGATATCACACGGCTTATTTGGCTGTATTGGATACGGGAAGACCTCAGGTAGACACACAAGGGGGCATGGATATGATGAGCCTACTGGCTTTGCTGGGGATCAGACGGGAGGTGGGAAAAATGTTAGTGTACCATGGCGGTTAATGGAGGGACCCTAACCTGAGGTTTGAACGCCCTGGGCAAATGGTCTCGGCTGTTCAGGGAGTTGAAAACATTGCAGGTACATATAATAGTGCTCCAGGAAACTCCCCTGTTAAAAAAGGACCAGGGAAGGCTGAAATTGACAATATCCACACCAGTATCACGCTTCATTGGACAGTCAACGGTGGGGGTATCGAGTCTAATACACAAGAATAGGGGCTTCACACATATACCAACTAGCAAGGACACAGATGGCAGGTACATAATGGTAGTGGGTGAGATTCAGGGCAAGAGGCTCACAATCCTCTCATTCTACTCCCCTAACTCAGTGCAAGAAACCTTTATGTTGCGGTTGCTGGAAGAAGTACGGAGGAGAGGGCAAGAGGAATTCCTTTTACTTGCCGATATGAACCTGGTAATGGACGGGGCCAAGGACAGATCAATGCAAACCACCTACTCCATGACTGGGTCGGCATCTCCGACTCTACGCAACTGCTAAATTCATCTTAAATTCGAATGGATTGTGCCCTCCCATGTATTCCTCATCTTTGATACATCCAAGTCTGCTTGCAGCTTGCTTTGGCACATTTTCTTTTTTCATTGGGTCGAGCGTCGTGCAGCATTGAGTCTTGGTCTTCGATGGCCTCCGTAGCATCCCTCGTGACGTCGATGCCGGTATATGAAGCACACGTGCTGACCATTACCTCGGTTTTGTTTTTTCAACATTGCTGCGTGCTTCGGAGCTACTTGCCTCAGCAACATTTCGATTGCGTTGTTTCTTCAATCAAGTGAATTTGATATTCTACAAACATGTCCTCGACATCGAAGACAGGTTTCAAACTGGGCGCAGACTGTGGGGCAAAAATGTTCATCATAGACCCTCATAGCATTTGTCTTTGGAGTTTGGGGACAGGCCACAAGGCAGACGACTGTGGCTCATGTCAGTCTATGACTTTTTATGGCCTTGCGGGAAAGGAAGAGGTAATTCGATGCAGGTAAGCCCTTTCCCAAATCCCCATCTGTTACCCCGTCCAAAAGAAAGTTGTCCTCCGAATCGAGGGATGTTTCCCCGAGAGAAAACGTCTGAAACATTGCGGACCGATCCATGGCGCGCGTCATCCTCTTCTCACAAGAAGTGTAAGAAATGGCGTCATAGGTCTTCGTCATCATCGTCTTCCTCTACCGAAAACGTTTTGTTCTCAAAGAAAACTTTGATTCCTGCAGGATGGGAAAGCTTCCGCTTAAAAATGCTTGATGTTTTTCAGTTGGTCTCATTTGCTCTGGAAAGAGATTGGATCACAGAAAAAGAATCTGATTTCCTTGTTACCACAGGAGGCAGAATCCCCTGCCTATAAGCGTTACCTAAGATCCACAAACATTCCATCAATCCCCCCGGCAGACCTATTGTGTCAGGGTGTGGGTCTATGTTAGAACCATTATGTAAATTTGTGGACCATTTCCTCAACCGGTCAGTATCACCACGGAATCTTACATTAGAGACACGATGCATACAATTCAGATGTTCGAAAACTTACACTTTGACCCCCAAAAACATCTATGAGTGATTCTAGATATTAAGTCACTGTACACGAGTATCCCTCAACAAGCCGCTATTGATTGCGTATATGAATATCTCATTGAAACCAACAGAGAGACTAAAGCTCTGCCTGAATTTATCATTGAAATAATGACACTTGCCCTTTGCAAAAATTTCTTTGAATTCGATAAACAGTTCTATTTGAAAATTAAGGGAACTGCCATGGGGGCGGCATTTTCCCCAAGTTTGGCAATCTTATTCATGGCCAAATTTGAACAGAATTTTATTTTCAATCCCATCAACTTGTGGAGAGACAATATCAAACAATGGCGCAGATACATCGATGACGTGATTTGTCTATGGGAAGGATCAGAGGACACATTACAATACTTTTTTGTCTGGCTGAACACTTGCAGCACAGACATACAGTTTACAATGGAACATAGCAATACCACGATACATTTTCTGGATCTGACGATTGGTCACAATCAGGGCAAATTAGTGTGCAACACATTTTGCGAACCAACTGATCGAAA
This sequence comes from Ambystoma mexicanum, assembly GCF_040938575.1. NCBI lineage: Eukaryota > Metazoa > Chordata > Amphibia > Caudata > Ambystomatidae > Ambystoma > Ambystoma mexicanum. The sequence continues at coordinate 707,991,947 of NC_090938.1, forward strand.
TACCGTGCTACATTTCCAGAGTGATCACCCCAAACACATCAAAGACAATCTACCATTCGGGCAATTCTTGCGGTTAAGCAGAAATTGCACATCCCTGGACGATTTCTATCATGACGCCGACTTGCTAAGCAGTAGATTACACGAAAGAGGGTATCCCAAGAAGTTGGTATCTAGATCCTTGAAGAGGGCATGATTCACATGTCATGATCCCCTTCTCACCCCCAAAACTCGAAAGGAACCTCAAGATCACATTACATGTGTGATCACCCATGGCCAGCACGCCTTCCAGATTAAACAAATTGTGCACAAGTACTGGCCTATTGCCAGACTATGCCTCCCTGACCAACAGAAACCTTGATTTGTGTACAAAAGAGCACGGAACATCAGAGAGCACTTAGTGCACTTCATGTACATTAAGAAGGCACCGCAAAGCAATCTGTGGAACTTAAGACCATTAAAAGGACATTATCCATGTGGGTCCTGTTCAGTCTGTCAATTCACGTCCAAAATACAGCAATTCCAAGTGGGACAAAAACTTGGATTCTCAATGATCTATCTAATTGCAAAACAAACCAAGTGGCCTACTGCATAGAATGCCCCTGCAAGCTACGGTATGTTGGGCAAACCATGCGCAACATTGGCATACGGATCTCCGAGCATCAGTCACGGATCAGGTGCAAAAATCTTACATCTCCCTTGGTTCAACACTATATGGACAAAAAACACACCACACAAGATATAAAATGGTGGGTTCTTGAAAGAGTGCGCAATGGTCCCAACATTCAAGGACAACTTCTGGATCTAGAATGCAGGTGGATCTATAGATAGGACTCGGTAGAACAGGGACTTAACGAACAACAAATCTTCCCACATTAATGGGACAAATTTTGGAGAATATGCACCCATCTCTATATGTCTAAAAACATGTCCAATTATGACCAAGCCCCTTACTGAGGTTACTTTGCTCAAGTTGAGCAAGGAGCCCTTCTATGTATTTCTAGTATACACAGGCGTGCTACAATTCAAACTCTGGCAGCGCAGCATGGTTTCCAACCAGGTGGTTTTTAGTTCTGCCCGGGGTGGATAGCTGCCGCACACCCACTCACAGACCCAACCGTTTTTTGCGACGTCTGTTCGGGCACCCTATTGCCTTTTCTTTCAGCATATCGCTCCCCGATGCACTGTAGATTCACAGGGCGTCGCCATCGGGACACACAGATCCAACGCTTTGTGTGACAAGAGTGTTCCTCGCAGCTTACCTTTCTAGTTTCTTTCCGCCCCCGGTGGTTCAACTGATTATATTGAGTTGGTTCTGCATTCCCGGGGTGGCAACCAATGAGGGCAACACGCGTCCCGTACCCTCCTTGGCCCTCAGACACACACACCCCTCTATAATCCATAGATGCCGGTGATGCAGACGCTTTCAGCCAGCAGCAGCGCGTCAGACCAAAAACAAACGTGCGCCTAAGAGCACACACCAGCAACGCCAAGTTCTTTGTGCAACTAGCGTCCAACAGGCACCATTTTATGAGTTTATGAGTTACTCCCCAGGTAATGTTCGCAGCTTGCGTTTAGCGACTACCCTATTAGCAGTCAGAATCAATACTGGCTATTAAGGGTCTCGTCTCCCTCATTCCCTCCCGTATGAACAGGATTAGCCTGCCAGAGCCCTTCTCCTGATGAGCTAACGGTACGAGTTAAGTTTCGCCTCGCCCGCCGAGTCCATTTTTCGACTCCACAATCCAGGAAGCCAGTCAGACCCAGCCCAGGTACCTTGGTGTCCGCATGTGGGATAAACATACTCTCTACGGGCAAGACAGGCACTTCTAATATCCTCCACCAGTTCACTACACAGTCTGGGTGGAGGGAAGGTCTTTAATATATCCCGCACTACCTATTTTGCCTTTATTGTACACTATTGCTGTACAATATAACTTACAGTATCCTAATGTCAAACTCAATTTATACACTTTTGCCTTTCTTATAGAACAAGTGTGGCTTTATGCGACGCAATTCTGAGGACTGGGTCCAGCCACACATTTACGTAGCAAGCAACTAATAATGCAGACTAACTGATCCGGCCTGTCCGGGGAGCCTGCCCCACAGCGAGATCCATTACCAGGTTCCAGTGGTGAGTTAGGAATGCTTTTCCACCACCGCTCACAAATCATAGTGGTATTAATTTTCACTCCTGTTTTTTGTTCCACTTGTGCCCTGCAATAAATTAAGTCTTTTTTGATAAAACCGTTAACTCGGCATCGTTCACACAATAAGTTTGTGGGTACTAATTAACCTACTTCTGTCCAGAAAGAATTAAGGGTCCGACAAACAAGAATTTCGAAGGGATTGTGTCCTCCGACGTATTCCTTATCTATGATATTTGTATCTCTAGCTTGCTGGCCTCGGAAAAATGTTTTCCCAGTAGAGGGCGCTGTGCGTCGACGTCCGTCGAGTAGGTGCTCCTCGACGGCCACTGTATCGACGCCGACGTCATCATGCCTATAAATGGCCACGCGCAGCGTCCGTTGCTCAGTTCCGTTTTTCCGCGCTTCGTGTGCCTCGGAATACCGTTGCTCAGTTCGTCAGTCGATATATATTCACATTTCCTCAAGAAAACCGACTCGTACTCGATGGCTTCCTCCTCCGACCCGACGACTCCTCGGTCCGGTTTCAAAAAATGCCGAGACTGTGGGAAGAAAATGACGTTGACGGATCCTCACAGGATCTGTTTGTGGTGTCTGGGAATCGAACACCAGTGCTCGGAGTGTGAGGAATGCCTATCCATGACGGCGAAAGCCTTGAAGGAGCGTAAGGGAAAGCTCGAGAGAGGTAAGTCAGTTTTAACTTCTTCGAAAGTTTCCGCGGTAGAGTCGAGACATTCGTCTCCTCACCGTCGAAAGCATTCTCGGTCTAGGTCTCGAAGTGGCTCACACCACTCTTCGAGGTCTAGACACTCGAAAAAAAGACGAAGAAGATCCCCTTTATCGTCGTCTTCTAGTTCCCCTGAAAGAGTAAATTGCCCCACAAAACATAGCTCTCAAGCTGAGTGGGAGGAATTCAGAAAAAAGATGCTAAGCGTCTTCGAGAAAGCGGCCTCAACCCCCTCGAAGTTAGCTGAGGGTGATACCCCAGGTGAAAAGCCCAAAAAATCTAAACGCTGCGAGTCAAAGCACCTGGCGAAAGAGTCGACCCGAAAGCGCCATGAGCCATCTGGAAGTAAAGCATCTTCGACGCCATAGTCGAAAGCCCCTTCGAAGCATAGATCGGCGCCATCAACGCCGTTATCGAAGGGTTCTTCGATGCATCGGTCGATCGAGTCGATGCCGGCGTCGACGCGGACATCAACGCCGATAAAAGAAAAACCCACGGCTACTCCACAGCCAACGGTTACACCGAGAGCTTCTGACATGACGTTGAGAACGTCGTTGACATCCTCGAGCAGGATTCCGATCTTCTCGAGTTCTTCGAGGCCTCTTCCAGTTTTCTCGACGCCTTTGTCGGCACCTTCGAGGATTTTTACATCGGCGTCGACAACATCGACCTTTTCAAGGCCACTGATGATGGCTCGCTCTGCCTTAGAGATGGGTTTTATACCATTTCACAGACCAGAGCATCCCCCCTTAACTTCAATTTTTGAAGAAAGGGAAGATTCTGATCAAGAAAGGCCTTTTGGGCTGCAGAGGACCACATTTCCTGAACCAGAGACTTTTGCCTCTGAGGAAAGAAGGTTGAAAGACCTTCAGGATGCATTACAGGAAGCAAGTGGCCTAGACACTTCCCCAGAAGTGGAATTTGTCAAACCAGACCCAGGGGAACATGCTGATACCCCTTATAGAACCCTAATGTCAAGAATTATGGAGTTCATGGGTTGGTCTGCGCCTTCACCTGTTTTTCAACAGGATGACCTCACAGATATTCTGGATAAAGGTCCACAGGAGGATCCTGTGGTTCCCTTTCATTCTGCTTTACAAAGAAAGATTTTAACTAACTGGGAAACTCCTGAAGTTGTCCCTGCGGTTAACAAGAGGTTGTCAGCGAAATATAGGGTATCTGCTGCTGACCCTGAATACCTATCTAAGCACCCTACTCCAGAGAGTCTTGTGGTCCAGGCTGCAACTTCGTCAGGCAGTACTTCTGCATACCCCACTGCTCCTCAGGATAGGGATGATAAAAAATATGATGCCATGGCTAAGAAAGTCTTCTCGGCCTGTAGCATGGCTTTAAAATCTATTAATGCAACTTGTACGCTCGCTAGGTTCAGCCACACTCTTTGGGAGTGTGCTTCATCGGCGGCTGACTGCATACCGGAAGGAGAAGAAAGGGGCGCATTTTTAAATATCATCAGAGATGGTAAAGATGCAATGTGTGAGTCCCTTCAAACTGGCATTGATTCTGCTGACAGTATCAGCAGGGCCATGGCGGCAAGTACCACAATCCGCAGGCATGCGTGGTTGAGAAAGTCCGGCTTTGCTTCTGACGTATAGGCCAGACTTTTAAATATGCCCTTTGACGGCACTTCCCTATTTGGTAAAAAGGCGGATGACAGTTTGGAAAAACTACAAACATCTAAAGCAGCAGCCAAGTCACTAGGAGCTGCAATCCGACAAACTAATTTTCGTCCCTCAGGATCCTCTTGGAGAGGAAGGTCCTTTCGCTATTATTCCTCATATGGAAGAGGCAGAGGGCGGCCGGCTCAAAGAGGCCAAGGAAAATGTACCCTTGGTGGACGGGGTAAAGGAAAGAAAGCCGCATCAGCCGGAGCAGGAGCCGCTTTACCTTCGGCAACTGCATCAGCCTCTCCCAAACCACTCTGAGGTCTCCCATCACAAGACACCTGTAGGGGGCAGGTTAACTCACCATCTGACGGAATGGCAGGCTATTACGTCAGATGCTTGGACATTGGAGACAGTTGCCCAAGGTTACTGCCTGCCTTTTCTACGCATCCCTCAGAGCCATCCACCGGGGAACAGCTCTCTGAAAGTGCCGGATCCGCTCCTCTTGCAGGAAGTTGTTCGCCTGCTAGAGAAAGGTGCCATAGAACCGGTACCTGTAGCGGACAGGAACAAGGGCTGCTACTCCCCTTACTTTCTCATACCAAAGAAAGACGGAGGACTGAGACCCATGGACTTACGAGAATTGAACAAGTTCCTCAGGAAGGACAAGTTCAAGATGGTAACTCTCTCTCAGATCCTTCAGGCCCTCCAGCTTCAGGACTGGTTGGTATCTCTGGACCTTCAGGATGCTTATTTCCATATGCCAATCCATCCCAAGCACAGGAAGTACCTGAGGTTCGCAATTGGCAACTCTCATTATCAATTTCGAGTTCTGCCATTTGGGCTGACCTCCGCCCGAGGGTCTTCACCAAGCTAATGTCGGTTGTTGCTGCAAGTCTAAGGAGGGAAGGGATTCACGTCTACCCCTACCTGGACAATTGGTTGATCAGAGCAGTTTCTTCGGAACAAGCTCGGATCCAACTAGATTATGTCTGCCACTCCCTTCACAGGCTGGGCTTCCCCCTCAATTTAAAGAAGTCACAGACAATACCATCACAGAGACTCCAATTCATTGGAGCAGTCCTGAACACGTCCCTGGGAAAAGCCTCGCCACCAGAGGTGAAGGCTCAAGATATTCTGCAGATGGTCACCAGGTTTCAAAATGCCCAACGTCTCCCAGCCTATGACATTTTGAGGTTGCTAGGCCTCATGGCATCCTGCATATCCCTTGTACCAGAGGCTCGCCTGAGAATGAGATCCCTTCAGTGGGCACTGAGGACTCAGTGGTCACAATTCTCAGGGAGGATGACAGATCTCCTCCGGATTCCGGACAAGGTAGCCCACGACCTTCAATGGTGGGCCTCTCCACAGAACATCTTGAAAGGAGAACTGTTTTGGCAACCATGGCCGGAGATATCAGTAGTCACAGACGCCTCACTCACGGGGTGGGGAGCCCATGCCAACGACTTGACCATCAGCGGTCGTTGGTCTCCATCGGAGTCCAGACTACGCATCAACCTGTTGGAGCTGAGAGCCATCAGACTGGCACTGAAGGCTTTTCTGCCGTCTGTACGGGGGAGAAACGTCCTGATAATGACGGACAATACAGTGGTCATGCACTTCCTCAACAAAAGAGGAGGCGTAGGGTCACTGCCACTGTGCAGAGAGGCGATGCAGCTCTGGTTTTGGGCAATTCAGGAAGGAATCTCTATCGGCAATTCACCTAGCCGGAGAGAAGAACTTGACAGCGGAAGCTCTGAGCAGGCAGAACACAGTCTCCCACGAATGGGAGATAGCTCAGGAAGTCCTTCAAGAGATCTTCGCCCTTTGGGGAACCCCTCAAGTGGATCTGTTCGCCACCAGTATCAACAGGAAGTGCGACAGATTTTGCTCAAGGGAATTTCCCCCGAGAGGAGCTCTAGGAGACGCGTTCGTAGTGGACTGGGAGTTCCCACTTCTGTACGCGTTTCCTCCAGTCCCTGTCATTCCTCAAATGATCAGGAGGTTGAGAAGGTTTCGGAAGACCATGATCCTAATTGCCCCGGATTGGGCTAAGAGAACGTGGTACCCGGACCTTCTGGACATGTCCATCTGTCCTCCAATTCGTCTACCGTACAGAGAGGATCTTCTCTCGCAGAAGGGAGGTCAGGTTCTCCATCCAGCCATCAAGACCCTCAACCTTCACGCTTGGTATCTGAAAGGTTGAGGTACAAGGATTGGGACCTTCCAGATGACGTCATGGAGGTGTTGCTTTCGGCCAGAAGACCAGCAACTAAGACTCTATACCGCTGCCGTTGGAATAAATTTTGCAGCTGGTGCAGAAAAAAGAATATCGAACCCTTTTCATGTGGTACACCTGCGGTGTTATCCTTCTTACTTTATTTGGCAAATTCAGGCCTTCAAGTTGGCTCTATTAAGGGCTATCTCGCAGCGCTATCGATCTTTAAGCGCACTGCGGAGGAGCCATCGTATTTCAAAATTCCATTGGTAATACAATGCCTGAAAGGTCTAACTAATGTTTACCCTCCAAGACCATTCCAAGTTCCCTTATGGGACTTAAATCTAGTTTTAAACTTCCTAAAGGGTGCTCCCTTTGAACCACATCACTTTTGTTCATTGAAGTTTCTCACCCTCAAAACTGTTTTATTGGTAGCATTAACATCTGCTAGAAGGGTTAGCGAGATACAAGCCCTATCTTGTAAACCTCCTCATACAACTTTTCACAAGGACAAAGTAGTTCTACAGGTGAAGCCTAACTTCCTCCCAAAGGTAGTTTCGGAATTTCACATTACTCAGAAGATTACTTTACCTTCATTCTATCCTTCTCCCCATCCGGGGAAAGAGGAAGAGAGACTACACAGGCTGGACCCTAAGCGAGCCTTGAGTTTTTATATCAGTAGACTTGCTAAAATTAGACAAGCAGACTAACTCTTTGTAGGTTACGCAGGACATAAATTAGGATTACCAATAGCCAAACAAACCATCTCCAGATGGATTATTTTAGCCATTCTGGAATGCTACAAAATGGCAGGGAAAGAGCCCCCTCAAAATCTAAGGGCTCATTCGACCAGGGGTATCGCAGCATCCTCAGCTCTTCAAAGAGGGGTACCAATTAGAGACATATGTGCGGCTGCCACATGGTCGTCCGCACATACCTTTACCAAATTTTATAGCCTGGATTCCTCCTCTAGTCAAGAGACTAGATTTGGCAAAGCTGTGTTACACTCTGTTCATTCTTAAAGGGTAATATGACATCTCTTACTCCCGCCTCCAATCACATACCACTGCTATGGGAGTCTATCATAGATAAGGAATACGTCGGAGGACACAATCCCTTCGAAGAACAAGTTACTTCTTACCTTGTAACGTTCTTTCGATGGGATGTTCCTCCGACGTATTCCTTATCGCCCCTCCCATCCATCTCCGCAGTAACATTTCCCTTGTGGTTGCAGCTTACGCTCCTTCAAAGGTAGTAACCATTCATACAATAACTACTTTACTCTACAAAACAGAACTGAGCAACGGACGCTGCGCGTGGCCATTTATAGGCATGATGACGTCGGCGTCGATACGGTGGCCGCCGAGGAGCACCTACTCGACGGACGTCGACGCACAGCGCCCTCTACTGGGAAAACATTTTTCCGAGGCCAGCAAGCTGGAGATACAAATATCATAGATAAGGAATATGTCGGAGGAACATCCCATCGAAAGAACGTTACAAGGTAAGAAGTAACTTGTTCTTCTCACTTACTATTTTTTTCTTGTTTTTTCTCTTGTTTTAAATTTCTTGCTACAGGGGCCACCTACTAGCCTTGAGGAAGGCGGTTCTTGTAAAGAAATACTTATCCCTCTGATGCATTCCCAAATTGGATAATTTCTCTGCCGAAACATGCATTATGTGCAAGGGGGGTGTACAAACCAACAAACTCCTTTGGGGTCCTTCGATCACTTATTGTTAGGCCAGTACCCTACACCGAAACCTGGCCACATTCCCCCTGTCACGTTGGCACCTGCAAGATGAGATGCTCTTTTGAATATAAGTTACTCTAGGACCTAGATGACAGGTCCATAAGTGCGCCAATCTTTCGACGCCTATAATTTCCACATGTGTCACACATGGGTTATGTTTTTCACTTGAAGACATTTGTGTATCTTTCCCTTACGGGTTATGTTTCTGTACTTTCAATTTAACAAGCACTGTGGAGCCCGTACGGGTTATGTTTTGTACAATTTATTTATGTACTTAAAAGGATTTTGATTATTAATTTTTGATTTTACTAGCTTGTTTTGTCTAGATTATGGAATTCCGCCATATGTATGTTATTTATAAATGTTTTTTTGATGTGTTTTGAAATCAATACAAACTATGTATAGCCACAGTCTTCGATGTGTGTGAATTTTCTTCTTTTCCCCTTTTCTCTTTCTGGACAATTTCATTGGTTATGAATTTAGGGATTTAATCCTTTAGTACCAAGATACTAGGATCCCCAATTCCAATACACTGTTTGTTTCATTTATTGACAAAAATTGGGTACGAACCTGGGTAGTAGCAGTTCTACCTCCCCCTTTGGTTTTGTATTTCTTATGCCTGAGTCTGCTACTTGTCACCAAGGGCATACCGAAGCTCCCAGTATATATGATGGTTTTCAGAGGCAAACTCCTTCGAGTGTCTCTCACAAGGAGTCAGGGAACCGAAGCCACCCCTCGAAGTCTGACAAGACCAGTAGTGAGTCTTGTGTGTCTCATTCTCACGCACCTCAGATCCCCGGAAGATAGCCTCCTCGACACAAGTCAAAGGAGTCTTCATCGACACACAAGAAAAAGTCTGTGCCTACCGCCTCAAGGCCTTAATCTCTGGTATCGAAGCCTTCATTGAAGTTATCGATGCCATTGAGTTTGTTGCCCGAGCTTTCGAGGCATGTCATCTATTTCAAGTCGTCAAAGCATGTTAAATCGTCGGCTCATTCACCGACCGATTTGAGGAAGTCGTCGAAACCCTCGACGCCTTCGACAAAGTGAGCATTCAGTGCCTCTGATGAATGTAAGGACTATTGTCGAACCAACCAAGTCGTTCAAACCGCTGCCTCAACCTGATTTCTTCAGGCAAGTGCGGTCCATCTTCGAGAAAGATGAAGAGGAGGATCAAGCCCCTTTTGGCTATGAGTTTGGGACACCAACTGTTCCAGAAGAACTTATTTCTCCAGACTCCAAGATGCAGAATCTGGTGGAAACCCTTAAAGAAACCAGCAGCTGGGAAACATCGCCAGAGTCTGATTTTAGTAACCCAGAGGTTGCTGAATATGTTGATCCTTCATATAGATCTGTAACTTGCAAATTGGCTGAATATCTGGGGTGATCTAAACCCACAGCTACCATATAGACTGATGACCTTACTGATATCTTAGACAGTGGTCCAGTTAAGGAGGCTGTACTACCTTTCGATGCTGCCTTAAGAGTAAGTGTTATAGAAAATTGGCTGAAGCATGATTCCGTTCCCCGGGTACAAAAGATTTTAACAAAATAATACAGAACAGCTTCTGTGGACCCTCCTTTTCTGAACAGGCATCGCACACCAGAGAGCCTGGTTGTTCAAGCGGAAACAGTTTCTTCTAAGTCTGCAGCTTATCCTTCTACTCCAGCAGACAAAGAAGATAGAAAAGTTGACTCTTTGGGGAAAAAGAGTGTTTAGTGCAGGGAGCATGGCATTCAAATCTGCTAATGCTACATGCGCATTAGCTAAATAAACACATACTCTTTGGGGTGTAGCTGCCCTTGCAGCAGAACATATTTTGGATGGAGAGGAAAGGGAAGGCATTCTTTTTTTTCTTTTCAAAAACATTTTTTATTGGCATGAACATATCAACGTTGCATTGCTGGGTACCCGCATACTGCTTCATATTTATGCACACCATTCATTTTTAGTATTTTCCCCCACTCCCAAAACGGTCCCAAAACAACACCCCCCACCCCTCCCTATCCCCAACAATGTTCTGGCTGTATCAGGATTGGCTCTTTCTCATTCTCTCCAGGTGCTCTACTCATTTATTTTCCTATGCTTTTGGAGGTTAACAGGTCTGGGTGGGTTTCCCGGAATCCGGTTGTTCACAGGGTTCCGCCCCCATGCTTCTCTGCACACTCGCACAACTCTCCCTCTCATGTTCAGTTAGCGGGGTATGAAACCCTATCGCTGTGGTAGAAGACCTGGCTCCTCGTCATCCCCCTCTCCCTCTCCCTTCTCCCGCCTATGTTCTGGGTCGTATTTCTCCAGAAACTGTGCCCACTCAATGGCTTTCGTGGGCGATCTATTGTGCATTATTCTTGTCAATTCCTCCATCCTGTATAAGTCCAATGCCTTTACTGCCCATTCCTTTTTACTCAGGAGTGTTTCCCTTTTTCCACCCCCCGGCCAGGCATGCCCTCGCCGCCAGCAAGAGAAAGTGCGGCATATATGTGGTAACAGCCTCCAATTCTCTTCTGCTGTTTCATTTCCAAACAGGATCAGCAGTGGGTCCATCTCCCTTTCCACCCCATCCAGGTTCCTGACCCAGCCCAAAACTTCCTTCCAGTAGCCCTGCACTTTGACACATTTCCACCACATGTGCCAATAGTCTGCTACGAGTCTACATTTCCTCCAGCAGTGGGGGTCTGAGCCAGGGTACATCTTCCCCAGTCTTGCCGGTTCCCATTGCCATCTGTACAATAGCTTGAGCCTGTGTTGCTTGTATTGGCAGGCTACTGACGTTCAATGGGCATTCAGGCAAAGTCGCTCCCATTGGTCCGGGTCCATTTCCTTACACAGGTCTCCCTCCCATCTCCTCTTGAGTGCGCTCATCTCATCCCCCCTCGCTTCTAATAGTGCCTGGTACATCTTTGAAATGAGACCGCTAGTGCCCCCCGCCGTGTCAAGAATGTGCTCCATGGGCGTCAGGTCTCTCTGTAGTTTCTGTTTCCACCCACCTGACATTAAAGCACCCTTCAGTTGCAAGTATTTAAAAACAGAGAGGGTCCCCAGCCCCAGGGCCGTTTCAAGTTCAGTAATTCCCAAAAAGCCATCCTTTTTAATGCCCGCCTCAAACCAGTCTTGGAAGCGTTCATGACCAGGGATAGCATCCCGAATGGGTGGAGCCCATATATGGCTCAGCAGGGAGGGCCAAGTCGTGATTCCTTTCATTCCCTTCTTATCATTCCAGAGTGTAAGTAATGGGCCCAGGATTTTGTGTAAGCGGATCCCTTTTGGCATCGATTTCATGGGCGTCCATAACCATTACCCTAGGGTCACCGGGTGGAAGCGGTGGTTTTCAATTCCTACCCACGGCTTGTCCTTATCCATTCGCAGGTGAGTGTCCAGGGCTCTAAGCTGGGCCGCTCTATGGTATGTTTGCATCTCGGGCAGGCCGACCCCTTCCTTTTCCTTCGGTTGGATCAAAAGCTTATAAGCAACCCTCTGTCGTTACCCCTGCCAGAGAAACCTAAGCATCTTCCTCCTCAATTCATCAAAATGGATTCCCGGAATGTCTATTGGGAGTGCTTGGTATAAGTATAATATACAAGGGAGAAACGCCATTTTGAGTGCGTTTAAACGCCCAATCCATGAGATAGTTAGCTTTCCCCACCTTTCCATTTCACCCATTAGTTTGTGCATAATTGGGGGAAAATTACATTAATATATTCTCTCCAATTCCCTCGGTATATGTACCCCCAAGTATTTTATGTAATCTCTTTCAATTGTTATCCCCAGTGCCGACCATCTGAGAAGCTGTTGCGGTGAGCCCTCGCCCATAGGGAGGATGACCGATTTATCAATGTTAATCTTGAATCCGGACACCTTCCCATATTCCCTTATAACTCTCAGGGCAGTCTGCAGTGAATCTCCTGTGTCAGCAAGGTACATAAGAATATCATCCACATACATGCTGATTTTATGTATTTGTTGGCCCACTTCGATTCCCCTTAGCCCCTCTTCAGCCCTTATCTTCACACCCAGGGGTTCCATAGCCAGGGCAAAGAGCAAGGGCGACAGAGGACAGCCCTGTCTGGTGCCCCATGTCAACTGAAATTCACTAGATGTGGTTCCGTTCACCATGACTCTAGCTGGCAGCCCCGTGTAAACTGCTCTGATAGCTCTACACATCCTTTCCCCCACCCCTATATGCCTCAGGACCCTAAAGAGGAAGGCCCACTCCACCCTATCGAATGCCTTCTCAGCGTCTAAACTCAAAAGTGTTCTTTCCTCGGGGCAATTCCCTGCATGCTCCATCAGATTAAGGGTTTTCTTAATCGCATCCGGACCCTGCCTTCCCGGAATGAATCCCATTTGATCGGGGTGTGTAATACGTGGCAATTTATCCTCAAATCTCGTCGCTAGGATGCGAGTGAAGATTTTTTTCATCCACATTCAGGAGGGAAATCGGACGGTATGATGAGCAATGCGTTGGGTCTCGTCCCTCCTTGGGGATGACCAAGATCAGGGCCTTACTAAACGATGCTGGGGCTTTTCCTGTGTCCAGAATGTGATTATATAATTTTGCCAGGTGTGGGGCCAGGATTCCTGAATATTTCTTGTAAAATTCAATCGTATATCCGTCATCCCCAGGTGCTTTTCCGTTGGGGAGACAGGATATAGCACTTTGGACTTCCTCTTCTGTAAATGAGCTGTCCAGATGCACAATCTCAGGCGCGGTAAGACTATTCAAGTGTAAATCACTCAGGTACTCCCCTATCTCCTCATCTCCCCCCTCTACTTCTGTCGCGTACAATGATTAATGGTAGCACTCAAAGCCTTCGGCTATAGCACCTGGTGTATGCCTTACTCCCCCTCCAGGCCCCAAGTTTCCTTGTTGTATGACCCATCGTTCTGCCCCCTGGGCTCGGAGCCTTTATGCCAAGAGTGCATCCGCCCTGTCTCCCTTCTTGTAATATTTCTGCTTCAGATATCTCAACTTCCATACCGTTTCCCCCATACCCAGGGCTCTCAATTTCACCCTTTTAGCCAGGACCCTCTCTCTGAGTTCCTCTGTGTCACCCCTTCCTGCATGCAACTCTTCCTCCATATTTATTATGTCCTTAAGAAGCCTCTTCTCTATCAGGCCCCTCTCTCTTTTTTTCCTTGCTCCCTCCCTCATTAATATGCCCCTCCACGTAGCTTTCCCCGCATCCCAGACTATCTCCGAACTCGCCTCCCTGTGTCATTCAGCGTGAAGTATTCCCTTATCTCCTCCCCTAGGCTGTCAGAGAAGAGGGGATCCCTCCAGAGTGAGTCGTTGCACCGACATACCCCTTTAGGTCTAGATAATCCGGAGATCTCAAGGGTCCCTGTCACCATGTCATGGTCCGACCAACCTATGGGTTTAATTGTGCTATCCAAAGTCTTGGGCCGTGCTCCTTACTTAAAAGGAGATAATCGATTCTCGTGTAACTCTTGTACGGGGGAGTAAAATGTGTAACCCTCTTCCCTTGGGTGTTTATGCCTCCACATGTCCAGCAGGGCATGGCGTTCCATTGCACGTCCCAGATGACCCCAGCTATCATCTCCAACCCCCACTCCTCTCTCTTTGGTTTTTCTGTCCCATGTTGCATTCGCCCAGGCATTGATGAGAGATCAGCTTCTCGCCCATGTATCTTCCCTAGTGCTTCTCTTATAAAGGACTCCTGCCCCTGATTAGGGGCATATATTGCAGCCAGAAGTATTTTGGCACCATCAAGTGTTCCCTCCAGTATCAACAGTCTGCCCATAAATAAGGCTGTAGTTACACTATCCTGGATTCGGAGATGCTTGTGGAGGACGATTCCCACCCCTTCTTTTTTCTTAGGTCCAGAGGCCCAATGAACTTTTCCTATACCTCCCCCTCTAAGCACCCGCTCATCTCCCTCCACTAGTCTGGTCTCCGCTAGGAATAGGACATCTAGGAATGCCTTCCGAAATTCCCTCACTACTAGAGAGCGTTTAGTGGGGGAATTCAGACTTTCACGTTTAGGGTGCCCCCCCTCAGGCTCTTTTTTACCTCATTTACCCACATAGCTAGTTGTAGCATTGGTCAATCCCATCTCAGCACCTGGTTTTGGGATCTCCTCACATGGCCCATATTGACTTCGGAGAGACCTTTACGAGATTTCGTGATGTGGCCCTGTCTGCGCCGGTTGCCAAAATGAACCCCATACCTAACGTTTTAACTATAAAACTGTAGAATACCTCCAACATGGAGGTCTGAACAATAGAGTGTGAGACGCCCCCTCTGTCACCGAGGGCCCCTCTGGGGAAGGTGGGACACCCTCCCTCCAGCCATCAGTATCAGTCTCCTTACTGTTCTGGGCATGTCTGGTCTTTTCTTGGCGACGGGCCACTGAGCTTCAACAATTTCCGCCCCGTCTGGGCCCTCCCCCTCCTCTGTGGGCCAGTTGCCGATCATGCACGTGTCTCTCCAGGAGCTAGGTCCCGTGGGCCCGAGGGAGCCCTTTCTTGATTTCCCCCCGCCGACGTAAGATGTTGCAGGGCTTGCTCTGCCTCCTCAATCGATGTTAGTCTGTATTCTACCTCTTCGGTTTCAAATTCTAGGAAGAATGGGTATCCCCGCCGATATCAGATCTCCCTTTCACGCAGCCAAGACATAAGCGGTCTACAGCCTCTTCTCCGTGCCAGCGTGAGATTAGAGAGGTCTTGGTATATGGTAACCCTGGAGCCTTCAAACTCCATCTCCTGCTGCTGCTTAGCTCTGTTGAGAACCTCTTGTCTGTCCTTATAACTCAGGAATCTGACCACAATAGAGCGGGGGCCGTTTCCATAGGGTTTTCCTCCCCTGTGCGCCCTCTCCAACTGTACCATCCTGCCCCCTTCCGCTGCAAAGAGCTGGTGGATCAGCGCCCCAACCTTTTCTTCGACTTGCCTTGGGGTCTCTCTGTCTGCCTCCTTCAGGCCCATTATCCTCACGTTATTTCTCCTCTCCCTGTGTTCTAGATCATCAATTTTGAGTTTCATTTCCTCCTCACGCAGGTCCAGCTCAGTCATTCTGGCATCCAAGCTCATTTCCACCATGTCTGCATTGAGCTGGTTATGCTCCAAGGCCAACACCTTGCCCTTCACCGTGCTCACTCTTCCCATCGATTCCGCCAGTGAGGATTGGATGTCCCCTCTCAAGGCTTTTATTTCAGCTAATATATGACCAATGTCCTCTTTGGTGGAGAATTGCGAGAGATCAATACCTGTGGCCATCGTCTTGGCTTATTGTATGCCCAACCCACACTGGTGGGTTCAGGTCTGAGTGGGACACCTTTCCACTGCCCTTCCTGTCCTCACCTTTGTGTACAGTGCTGACCACTCTTTGTAATGGCGCTGTGCTGATCTGAGCTCTTCTTCTTCACACCTCTCTTCCTCTGCTCTGATGTCAGAAGTTGCCAGGTGTACCTCTTTCGTTGTTCTGAGCAGTGCTGCGCAACTTTGGGGTCTGCAATCATGAGAGTCCCGAGCAAATGCCAGACGTTGCCACCAAGGCAGTCTGATAAGGGGAGCTCTGTGCCCCAGTCGTGCAGTTGTCCAGGTTCCACATCTGTATGCTGGGCTGTAGCTCCACAACACCACACTGCGTGCCCCAGTAGTCCGGGTGGTGTGGGGTACAGTCAGTACTGCCGCTCTGGGGGTTTCAGGCCAATGACAGTTTTGCTTCCTTTCCCTTCTGGATTCTGCTCCTCTGGGCTGTATTCACTTGAGGAGGGCTGGGGTGCAGCACATACCTCTTAACGTGCCCCGGCGTGTGGACCCACCGGCTTGCACGCTTCTCCTCCCAGAGCGGTCCGCTCCTCTTAATGTTCCCAGGTCCACTCCTGTGTCAGGTCATGACCCAGTGTGCATGCCCAAAATGGCTACTCCTCATGGGCCGCTCTGATGCTCCTCCAACTCCCCAGTGGAGTTGCCCAGTATTCTGCGCTCCTCACGGGACCGGGAGTGGGGCTGGTTCGAGTGCGACTCATCATGGACTTGAGATGCTTGAGAAAGTTCCTCAGGAAGGAAAAGTTCAAGATGGTAACTTTCGCAGATCCTTCAGGCCCTTAAACTCCAGGATTGGTTGGTGTCATTGGACCTTCAGGATACTTACTTTCATATGCCCTTACATCAGAAGCACAGAAAGTACCTGAGGTACGCGGTTGGTGGTTCTCATTATCAATTTCGGGTTCTACCATTCAACCTCACCTCAGCCCAGAGGATCTTCACCAAGCTTATGGCAGTAGTGGCAGCAAGTCTAATGAGGGAGGGGATTCACATCTACCCCTACCTGGATGACTGGTAATTGGAGCGTGTTCTCCGGAACAATCCCAGAGTCATCTCAGTTGCACTTGCCACTTCCTCCACGAGTTGGGCTCCTCCTTGAACTTCAATAAGTCCCACTTAACACCTTCTCAGAAGCTTCAATTTATTGGAGCAGTCCCAGACTCAACCTTGGGGAAAAGCTTTGCCACTCAAGTTAAGGGCTCAACATCTCTTGCAGATGATCCAACAATCTTGACTTTCATGTCACCAACAAAGAATCCACAATGAAAAATGGACATCAATTAGACTGGGTAGTGAATAACTACATAAAAACACATGACTATAAGACAGAACCATGTATTTGGTCAGATCACTTTAGTGTCACTTTTCAAATTACCCCTCCATCCTCTGGAGATAAAATCCAAAACCCACACTGTAAAATAGCCCAAAGGGATTTTAAAAACATCAGTAGGGAACAGTTAGAATCTTGCATAAAAGAGGTTAATAATAACATCAAAGAGGAAGACTCCTGCGAAGGCATGATGACCAACCTACTAGCACACCTCAAGCAGTTGGTCGACCAGAATGCTCCCCTACAGTCTAAAACCTGCAGATCAATTGCTAAACCCCTTACTTGGTTTACTAAAGATTTGCTAGAACAAAAAAGGGGAAAAAGAAAGTTAGAAAATGTATGGAAAAAAGCCCTACAGTACAAAACAAGGAAACATGGAAGAATATAGAGCAAAAATATAAGAAACAGATAATTGAGGCAAAAAAACATTACTACAATAATCAAATTACCTCTGCGGGTAATGCCACAGGCAAGCTATTCAGTATCCTGAAGTCTATTGAAAAACCTAATGTCATTTGAACCCCCTTCATCCCGTCCCAACAAGATTTTGAGAATACACAACAAGCATTTTTCACTAAAATTGAAGCTGCTAGAGAGGTAATTACTAAATCTCAATTAGATAAATCTAAAAACTCAAATCTACCTAGGGAAGAGGCCATTAACAAATTTAATATTTACAACTTCTCTAATATTACGCCAGAGGAGATGAAAAAAACACTTGCTACCATGAAGCCAACTTCTTGCACTGAAAATATTCTTCCAGCAAAAATGATCTTGGACAACTCTGATCCCTTCTCACCTATACTATCCAAAATTATTACCGCTTCTTTCAGGGACCAAATAGTCCCTTTGCACATAAAAAGGGTTACTGTTACTCCACTGGTTAGGAAACCAGGTCTGGATCCCAGAAACCCTAGCAATCTCAGGCCAATTACTAACTGTAATTTTCTTTTGAAAATTATGAATAGGGTAGCCACTCAACAATTACAGGCGCATGTAGAAGCATCTGAATCTCTTCATCCCCAACAGTCGGGCTTTAGACCTTCAGACAAATATGCTCAGTATTATGGACAATGGGAAAGCAGGCCGCCTAGTCTTATTGGATCTCAGTGCGGCCTTCGATCTTCTAGACCATGACCTTCTCGAAGTGGTACTGAGTAAAACAGCCAACTGCTCTAAGGCAGCTAAGGGGTGATAATGTCATTTGTAAAGAATAGGACATCTCGGGTTCACTGGCGTGACAAATTTTCATCAGAAAGAGAAATCCTCTGTGGGGTTCCCCATGGAGCCAGCAGGTCTCCCCTGTTGTTTAACTTGTATCTTAGATTTCTCTGCCTTGTATTGGAGCAGTTAAATGTCTTCTTTACGAACTACGCAAAAGATACTGGGTTAGTGATTGAACTTTGTGGAGATCATAAGAAGGATAATGAAAATCTACTTCACATCTACTCCAGCATTGAGCAGTGGATGGATCTGAATTGGATGTGTTTAAACGGAAAGAAAACTTGAGTTTATGGTCTTCGGTTCCCAGCAGGCCAGAAACTCCCTTTCCTCAGAATACAAATCTTTTCAGATAGATAACACACCGATCAAGGTCCTTGATAAAGTTAAAACGCTCGGCATAATGATGGAAGCATCATTTAGGAGCTGAAGCACAGGCGAAATACACAAAAAAAACTTGTGGATACTATCTTAGACTCCTTAAAATCATTAGGCCCTATCTCTGAGAGGATAATTGCGCCACAGTGGCTAGGGCAACCATCCTATCTCGGCTGGATTGCGGAAATGCCCTGTTGGTAGGAGCAAACAATAAATGCATTAAAGCCTTCTAGATTATACAAAACAACACAGTCAGGATTATTAAGCGCATATCAAACCGTGATCTTATTAGCAATTTCAGGAGAGAATTGCATTGGATTAGAATAGAGAATAGAATTAAATTCAAAGCCCTTACCATCGCACATCGCTGCATTTACAGCAAAGCTCCTGTGTACTTGAAAGCAAAAATTCACACATACGTACCCATTCGCTGTCTTAGATCGGCTGACCAAAACAAAGTGGTGGTAGAGAAGCATAATCGTAAGCTAGGCCTAGGCAAATCCTTCCCGACAGTTACTGCAGGTCTTTGGACCAACCTACCCATTAATATAAGAAAAGAAGTGAATTACTTAAGCTTTAGGAAGCATGTGAAGACTTGTATTTTTAGCTAATTGACCCTCATTTTACATCTAGCTGCATTCTTTGTTTTGCCCCATGTCTTATGATGGTATTATGTGTGTTCATGTTTCTGCGCCCCGAGACTCGCAAGTTACCGGCGCAATATAAATGAAATAGAAATAGAAACTTCAGAGTGCCCAACATCTCCTAGCCTATGACTTCCTAAGGTTGCTCGGCCTCATGGCATCCTGCATTTTTCTGGTGCCAGAAGCCCATATGAGAATGAAATCCCTTCAGTGGGCTCTCAGATCTCAGTGGTCTCAATTCTCCTGCAGAATGACGGACCTTCTCCATGTCCCGACAAAGGTCGCCCAGGATCTCCTGTGGTGGGCCAGCCGAGAGAATGTGATGAGAGGAGAACCCTTTTAGGAATCGTGGCCATAGATGACAGTTGTGACAGACGCCTCTCTCACAGGATGGGGAGGGCACATGAAAGATCTTTCAATAAGCAGACACTGATCTCAGCCGGAGCACAGCCTCCATATCAACGTTTTGAAGCTAAGGGCAATCAGACTAGCGCTGATGGCCTTCCGGGCCCTCAATACGGGGGAAAAGTGTCCTGATAATGACAGACATACAGTGGTCGTCAACAAAAGAGGAGGCGTAGTGAGAAGGAATCACTCTTCTGGCAGTTCATCTAGCCAGAGAAAAGAACAAGGCAGCAGATGCTGTGAGCAGGCAGAGCACAATCTCCCACCAGTGGGAGCTAGCTCAAGAAGTCCTTCTAGAGATCTTTGCCCTTTAGGAACCCCTCAAGTGGATCTGTTCACGACCATTGTCAACCGGAAGTGCAAGCTGTTCTGCTCCAGGGAATTTCCGCAAAGAGGAGCTCTAGGGGACGCGTTCATAGTGGACTGGGAGTTTTCATTGCTGTACGCATTTCCACCAGTCCCCATCATTACTCACATGATCAGGAGGTTGAGGAAGTTTGGGAAAACCATCATCCGTATTGCTCCAGATTGGGCCAGGAGAACGTGGTACCCGGAGCTTCTGGAAATGGCCATCTGCCCCCCAATTCTTCTTCCCCAAAGAGAGGGCCTACTCTCGCAAGAGGGAGGTCACATTCTTCACCCAGAGATCAGGACTCTCAATCTTCACGCCTGGTGTCTGAAAGTGTGCGATATAAGGATTGGGACCTTCCAGAAGATGTAATGCAGGTGTTGCTTTCGGCTAGGAGGCCAGCAACTAAATCCCTGTACCGCTGCAGGATACATTTTGCAGCTGGTGCAGGGAAAAGAAACTTGATCCTTTCACATGTAAACTTCCCCATGTTCTATCTTTCTTGCTCAACCTAACCCATTTTGGGATGCAAGTGGCTACAGTGAAGGGCTACTTAGAGGCATTATCAATCTTTAAGAGATCTCTGGATGAGGGATCGTACTTCAAGGTGCTGATTGTGCTACCACTTCTTACGGCCCTTCAAATCTGTTTTCGCCTACTCCCTTCATCGTGCCATCATGTGATTTCAATCTAGTTCAACACAGATATCAAATTAAGCAGTTCATCGTAGTCAATCCCTAACTTATGTAGTCCATCCCTACGAAGTGAGGAGCTTAGCGCTCAAAGTACTATAGTGCCTTAACAACGTGCGGTTGTGTGTAAAACAAAAAGTGGGTTCTCTTCAGGGCTCTGTAGCTGCTCAGGAAGGCTTGAGGCGATGAAGAATAAAGTCCTATTCTTTGAGGAGGGTCTACCCTTGCAGATAGAGCGACTTTTGAAGTTCGGAAGTAGCTGGGGAGCGTAGGCTTGCCCAGCCAAGATGAGTATCTTTTAAGGGCTTCACATGCATATAAATTGATGGATGTTCCAGGGGGGCACTGGTAAGTGATGAAAGTACTCACCAACCCCCGACGCAGTCCGGACCAAACTTTGGCAGTCTAGCCCACTTTGCTTGTAGGTGTTAACCCTGCAGTTTCAGGACGCTTCAGCTCTCAGTGGCTGCGAGACAGGATGATAGTCCATGGTGGGACAGTAGCCTTTTCTCAGCTCTCAAAGAAAGGAGAAGAATAGTTCCAGTGCAGCACGTCTCAGCATACAGTGGGGCAGACCTGCAGGCACTTACAGCGACAGTCGCCACAGCGGGGCAACACAGGGAACGCTAATGCTTGCAGCGTGGCGCACTCTCATAAATCGTAACCCAGAGGAGCTAGGACAACAGTTTTGGCGGGAGAGGGTCCAGGCCCAGGACCACAAGTGAGTGATACCCAAAGTCTTGAGTCTCAACTCAGGATGGCGGTGTTCCTGTGCAATACCTTGGGTTCGAGCTGGACATTTCACTGGATGGCCCAGGAACACTTCCGAAGGGGCTCATAGTGAGGGTAAGTAGGAGGTGCCGAGAGTAGTTGTTCCCACTACTCCAAAGGGGCAAAGCGCCCTTGCAGGCCTTCTTGGTACGATGCAAAAGCAGGGGTCAGATGGGACAACAGCGGGGTCAGCGTGCCAAAACATCCTAGCACGTCAACAGTGTTCCTCGAGTCTGCTCTTTTGTTAAGTATACTTGGCTCTTTATGAAGTTTGGTGTAAATAAGGAATACCCGGGTCTCTCGACCTGGGGGAAGGCAAAGGGACAAAATGGCCAAGGTATAGAACCAAAGTCTTTGCAGCACAGCAATTTTTCACCACTGGCCACAGTCTTGGCCCAAACGCATTAAACGCGCTATGGTCCATAAAAACGAAGAAACAATACTTTAAAAGTAAACTGCTTCCACCAGTTCGTCCTAGGCACACTTGTACAAACACCAAAAAATCCTTAGAGGGTGGCTATGGCCATAAAACAAAAGGACCCCTATGCACGGTACGGGAACGTACTTGGCACATAGATAAAAAGTTACCAAGAAATGACAACATAGTCGAAGACTAAGGGAAACGTAGTTTCACTGTACTGACCGCCTTAAGGACGTGTCATTTTCCCCATAACAAATCAGCGAAAGCCCAGAGGAGTGCAGTGTTAAGCAGAAACCTGTGCAGTTTCCTTAGGGACCACGGCAAAACGTTTAAGGCTACAGGAGTAAGCAGTAAACCCAACTGGTAGCAGTCTGCACCACCCAGATTTACCTGGTAGCTGTGGCTGAGCAGTCAGATTTCTCTCAAGAAGAGTTAGGCAGTATATAGAGTATACACAATAGGGCTAAAAATACAGTAGCACAAGCAAACACTGACCAGAGCTATGGTATAAAAGTATATAATTATTTATTTAAAAACACACTTGTAAAAATACACTGGCACTAATATGTCAAGCAAGTTCAAACACAGTCACTATAAGTATATACACCTCCCTAGTTAATTATTCAACAAGTCTAGGTTAAGACACCACTTATTTAGCAAAATAGAGGTGAGCGCGTAACTGTAGATAGCACTCCAATAATTTGTTTAAAAAGGGAGAGAAAAGGCAGAATAGGAAAATAACACAGTACCAACACTTTTCAGAAACCACAGCAAGTCAAGAAAGGCAGCGTCTACTGTATAGCAAAAAGTTCATAGGCCAGGCCCACTTTTGGAGAGAGCAAGGCGGAATGTGCCCAAGATCCAAGCATATTTAGACCTGGTGGAACTGCCCCAGCTAGTGGGAGGGAATAGGGAACTCCTGGAGGCCTTGATAGACCCACAGGAAGTTTTTCAAGCTATAAAAACATTGAAACCAAACAAGGCCCCTGGTCCGGATGGATTTATGCATAGCTTCTATAAATCACTGGGCCAGATTCTAGCTAAACCTCTGGTCGACGTCTATAACGTCATCAGAAATGGTGGCCATCTCCCGGCCTCAATGATGGAGGCCCAGGTGACCTTAATACCCAAGCTGGGAAAGGGCCCCAAACAATGCTCTTCTTATAGGCCCATAGACTTGCTCAACCAACATTCTAAGATGTTTATAAAAATTCTCACCACTAGGTTAGAGAAGTTCATGCCTATGCTTATAAACTCTGACCAGTCGGGGTTCATTACAGGGCGGGGTACCGTAGATTAGGAGAAGAATACTGCATCAAGCAACTTAGAGGCTATACTTCGCCTGACTTACCTGCATTTTCAGCCGCATCCATGATTTCAAAAATGGCCGGCGCATCGGCGATGCGCAGCACAGCAATTCATTTGTCTATCATTGTTGCCTAGTAACACAGAACGCTTTAAGCCCTTGCCTCCTGCCGGCAGGTTGAAGGCAGCCCTATTCTGAACGCCCTCTCTTAAGGCCCCCCTCCCCCCTGTCTCTGCCCTAGTCCATCAGGAGACGCCGCTAGGGCAGGAGGTCCCTCACACTCTGAGAGCTGCAGGAGCAGCCCCCATCCACAGATACTCAGCTTGCTTCGTGGGCTCAAGAAGGAAATTCACCACGCAGATGCAAATGAAGAACTGCAACTAGACAACCATCTTGCACAGCCACCACAAGGCAGTTTTGTGGCACTAGACTGCATCAATGACCCTACAGGCCGTACTTCGCCTGACTACCCTCCGTTTTCGGATGCATCGTGATTTCCAAAATGGCCGACGCAGCGGCAATGCGCTGCCCGGCAAGTTATTTGTTTATCAGTGTTGCCTCGGAACACACAACGCTTTAAGCCCTTGCGCCCCGCCTGCAGGTGTTAAGATGGGATTTCTGAGCTTCTTGCCACGCCATGATTCTTTGTATCATTTCCATTTTTGTGCCTTGCGAGGAGACACCTCTTTCAGCACACATCTTTTTCAATGTTTTGGATTTAGAAGCATTTAAAGTTAACAAGGTACCTCTTTCCATACTATTTGAGAGGACTATGGCCTTTAAAGAGTTATACTACGACAATTCACTACGTGTCCTGTTAGGAATAACTTGAAATTCCCTCGCTCGTGCGCAACACTGGATACCTTCAGTCGGATCTCACCGCTGTACACCAATTTGTTAAGATGGATTTCTGAACTCCATCCTGGAGGGGCAGAGGTTCAGAAGGCCAGCCTATTTTCTTGGAACAGGGTAACCTCTGGACAAGCCAGACCAATCAGGGAAGCGATGGCAGCGGTCAAGACTAGGGGCCTCATTACACGGACGGCGGTGGACCAAGGTGCTATTAGAACCTTGGTCCATGCTGGTAAAATACCGGCACCGCCTTGGTGGAAAGGGGAATTACCGCCCTATTCCAAGGTTGGTGGGGCGGTAATTCCCCCTTCCCCATTTGCCCTTCCCCATTCCTATTTTTGCCCCATAGGGCATAATGGGAATGGGGAAGGTGCTAATTACGGCACCGCAAATTGCGGTACCGTAATTAGCTCCCTGGTCCCTTTGCGGGTTGGTTTTTAACGCCTGCAAAAAGCGTGTTTTAGTGGCCGAAACTTATGTCGACTTGAAAGGAAGCATTCACTTGGTTGTTTTCCTATCTCCAATTGCAACAACAAAATACTGGTTGCTACAATTGAATTCTATTTGACCAATATTATACAATAGATTAGAAAGCATAGGGAGGATAAGTAAAATTGAATGTCATCCAAATCCCCCTCACACTAATTGAAGAGGTAGTGATATGCTCTAAGGTCATTTGTTTGCACTCTGAATTTTTATATACCCCTAAGCAGGTTCTTCAAAGGAATTGTTTCTAAGAAGATTGTTGTAAAAGAGTTAAACATGTTTGGTGAACGTAACAACCCGCCTGTCTGTATTACAGATTCTAATGGGTTGTGTTTTTATGATGTATGTAAATGATACAAGTAATCACATGTTTTTATATGTGTTTTAAAACAAGGTAGATAAAAAAAAATGGTATAGTTTGGTACTGAGCTGTCTCTTCTACTGAATGAATAAGTAGATAGATGTAATTTACTGACAGGTATTCATTGAAGAACAACAGAGAGGGGTAGTCGTTCTGAGTCTTTCCTTACTGTGCCTTAGGTACTCCCTTCTGTTCAGATTCGACCCTCCGAAAACAAAAAACAGGGAGTACCCAATCTACAAATCCCAGTAGTAACGTGCCTATACGAACGACTTCGAGTGGATTGTGTCATCCAACGTATTCCTCATCTTAGATGTATTCCATCCAGCTTTAGCTGCTGCAGAGGGCACCGTGCGTCGATGTCGTCGAGTCGATGGTCCCTCGAAGGCCTCCGTCGAGGGTGGCGTCATCGGGTATACAAGTAGCACGCGCTGCGCCCGTTGGCCTCAGTTCCGTTTGTCCGCGGTGCATGTTGCTTCAGAGATTCAGCGCGCCTGGAGTTCTGTGACGCAGTGAATAATACTGATATATATATCAATATGTCCTCGTCATCGATGCCGACTATGAGCCCGCGATCGGGTTTCAAAAAGTGTAAATCTTGCGGTCCAAAAATGTCGATCACGAACCTGCACCGAGAATGTCTGTGGTGTCTCGGGGAAGGCCACGACATGGAGGCCTGTACGAAGTGTCAGGCGATGACGGGGAAGGTCTTGCAAGAGAGGAAGAGAAAACTACAGGTAGGTCATAAATCCGACCGGAAAGCCTCTAGCGTCGAGTTGAGGTCCCGTGAGGAGAAGTCTCCTCGACGCGAAAGGCATTGGTCCAGGTCCCGAAGCGATTCCCATCGCTCGTCGTCTTTGACAAGAAAATCGAAGAAAAGATGCCACAGGTCCCCCTCCACGTCGTCTTCGGACGAATCCACAAAAAGAATGAAATGCCCCACAAAACATTCTTCCTCCGAAGAGTGGGAAGCATTCAGAGTTAAAATGATGGAGGTGTTCGAGAAAGCGAAGCCTCGGTCCGCGCCTTCTTCAGAAGCCGGCCGGGAGCTTCATCGCTCCGACACTTGTGCGCCCTCGAGCCCGGGTGATCGAAGAAGGAAGGATTGAGAACCTTCCAGAACGCTGAGCGAAAAAGACCGCTTAAGACGAGTCGACCGCTCGAGGTCACCAACGCCGTCCGAAACTCAACGCACCTCGAAGGGCAAATCTTCGAAGAGCGCCTCGAGGCCTTCGAAGCCGGCTCCGTCGATGACCACTATTTTGTCAGCGCCATTGATGCCTTTGTCGACCCCGAAGCCCTCGCGCCAAAGATTCCAAAGGCTCCAATTCAGAGAACTCAGCCAGAAAAAAGGAAAAGAGAAGGCTGCAAAGCCTGTAAGGCCTTCAGGTTCCACTAACACACCTCTCCCAGAAAAGGTTTATAGACCTCTTCCTAGGAAGGAATTTTTTGAGTCCCGGACCTCAATTTTTGAGGAACAGGAGAGATCTGAAGAGGAGAATGTACCCTTTGGACTGAAATATGGTACCCCAAATGTCCCAGAATGCCTGATTTTTGAAGAAAGCAGGATGAGGGACCTGGTGGAATCCTTACATAATGCAAATGACATTGATACATCTCCTGAAACCGACTTTGGCAGGCCAGAACCAGGGGAGCATGCCAGTCTCTCATACCGTCAACTAATGACAAAAGTGGTCGATTACTTAGGATGGGCTAGACCAACAACCCAATTCATCCAGGATGATTTGACCGGATCTATTGGACGATGGTCCCACCGAAGATCCAATCCTACCCTTCCATGTAGTCTTGTAAAATAGGGTGGCCAAAAATTGGGAGACTCCGGATTCTATTCCTCCATTGAATAAATCCCTTACTTAAAAATACCGCCCTGCCAGTACCGACCCCGGCTATCTGTCTAAACATCTGTCTTGATATGGGCAAAATCTTCCTCGGGGCCAGCCCTTTGAGAGCAAAAAATACCCAATTCAGCCCAAAATACAGGTTCTATTGTGCTGAGCAGTGAACTCGTGCTAGTGACAAATGACACCTTCAATAAGTTTTAGTATTTATTCTAAACAGTGAGTGAATATACATTTTGGGATTCAAGTTAGAGAAGATTACAAAGCACAAAACTTAGAGAAATGCAAAATGTAGAGAAACATAGAACTTAGATAAACATAGAGAAACATAGAGAAACATAGAGAAACACAGTCTTACGCCCCTTCAATCAGCACTGGGAGACCCTGGCCCTCATAAGCTAGCTGTAACAAGCCCCGCTCAGAGGACAGCGCTGCTGGGTGCCGTCAGAGCTCCAATTCTGGGCACTTGATCTTGCTCGAACCAAGTCCACAGGACGATCTCCCACCAGTCATGTGAGCATGCATATTTTATAATCTCGTGCTGTCTGTCCATGACGCACAGTTCCAGAACTTTCCCTGTACAAAATATAGGCTGGCTCATGGAAAAAACCCAACTCTGTTAATTTCCACTGTGCTCCTTCTTCTGAGCCCCTCCCTGGAGCCCATCTGCGCGAAAGCTCAGGAATGTCTTATCAGTGCTTTCCCAGAGAAAGGGAGATTAGTTTACAGGGCTACCGTTAGAGAGGCAGAATATTCTAAGGGAAGCCGAGATGCAAGCTCTAAAAGGCATGCGCTCATAGTTTAGTGTTCATAGCGCTTAAGACTGGCTATCTAAGCGCTATATAGGTGCCATAATGTTCCAAACACTCCAATATTGTCTATTAGCTACAGAGCTCGTGGCCCTCGCCCTGCCTGCATAATGTGACCTATCACTCCTACTAGGCCTGCATATTCCTTGTAGCTCACTACTGCATAATGAAAGTGCTACAACAGACTACTGTCAGCATTTTTGGCACACACTTTGAATACACTATTGGCTTTCAACGGCTAATGCTGTCATCTATAGCCCTGATTGGCAAAGTTGCAATTTTGTTTATCACTACATTCCACCCCTATTCAAAGTGTGTGCGACAATGCTGACTAATACTCATCAATATAGTATTTAGTGCAGTGATAAAGACCTTGGGGCTTTGCAAGAGGTTTAAGCAAACTATCTTCTAGCGGTTAGTCAGCGTGGCATGCAAGGTAAAACACTACCTAAACAAAAATGTACACAAAGTGAACAGTGACATATACCCTTGTCAAAACCTGGCCTACACAAAAATACCTGCACAAAGTGAACATGGACATTTACTCTAGCCAAAACCTGGCCTACACAACAATACCTAAATAATTATTGTATAACTGATTGTCAGTTAAAAAGCAGCATGCAGTTAGAATGTCAAGGCAATCCAGTGTAGTCTAATCTACAATGCACTATTGCATTTATGTATGGTTACCAATTCTAAAACCTGGCAGCCTTTCACTCTAAGGGCCTACCCTACCCCTGATCCCAGGGCATTCAAACGTGACAATGGGCTGTGTGATTAGACACTTCCCCCATATATGTGGAACCCAACCAGAAACCATCTAATTTCGTGAACAAGGTGAACCCATGGGCACCAGGTTATCTAAATAAAAACAATTCTATTAATTTGCATCAAAGCATGGCATGTGTTATTCATGCAATCAAAAGCAAGAAATTTGATCCATATGTATGCTGGTAACTGTAGCTCTGTGTGCCAGTGTGTGGAGGATGGTCGCCCCCACTCAGTAAAAAGCCAACACCTGCTGATTTAAACAATGCTTACCATAAAATGCATCATGTGTATTTAGCAGTCTTGTTGACCTGCCCTATGGCAGAAAAATGTATTCATACCTATAATTCTGCCATCTCCAGTGGTTGCCAATACTTGTAGCAGTGTTGGGCGTATCAATGGGCACCACTAGGTCAGAAGTTCTATAGCAGAGCTGGCATTAGAACCCATAGTGGCTAGCTTATTGTGCACAGTTTCTATGTCACAAGCATATAAAGCTCCTGTTACTCCCCGCTGCTCCTGCAATTAATGAATCTAGCTCCCTAGCTACGCGCACTCTAGTGATGGGCCATAGAAATGGACTCCATTTGTAGCAGCTTGGTAGTACTAAAGAAACATTGCCTCATGATAAATCTATGTCTAAGTGTATCACTCTAATAATAGAGGTGTGCATTACCAGCCTACAATTTAAATGTTGCCTTACTACTGGAAAATCTAACATGTTCACAGTGTCTACCTATTGTGACTTGGAGAATACCCTTCTTCAAGTGGGATAGCTACCATATACAATATTAGTTTTAGCTACAAACACCATACTACCATCCGGCAGTGGCTGTTTCATCACACCATTGTGTGAAATGCATTTAGTCAAATTATAGTCCATAAAATCTTGGCGAGAACACTCGCTGCAGTTCTTGGTCAGAAAAACATCACATTAAACAAATTAAACAAATAGTTGTATCCATTCACTGAAACATTTGGGCCTAGGTTTTCATAGATACCAGTCATATGAGTCAGTGACAAAAGATGTCTGACAATGTGCCAGGCCAGTACACTAGCAATTCCATGTGGATACTCATTTGTAGCGCTTTTCCAAAGAATTATTCCAAATGTCTACAATCAGAAGGTGACTCTTTGCATTAGTGTGCTGGAGACAGCTGTCCCCACAAAAACATGAAGAAACTGGTTGGTTTAACAAAACCCGTGTCACACATTGTGTCATAAAATCAAATATCAAGTCAGTCATGGTTTCATTTACCTGCCTTAAGGCTGTAAAAGTATCCAGTGTTTCAAAAGTTACCATTTCAAATTGGAGCTCACACACTTGGCAGAATTACTTCAAATTAAGGATCTTAACTTACGCACAGGTGACTTTGATGTGCGCACTCATCTTATCTCAAAATAAATTACACTCCTGCTTGCATAATCCTGCTGCCCCAACAATTCATAAATCATTTTCCTGCCTACGTGCAACGTAGAAGTTTTTTTTTTCCAAAAAGCAAAACATCTCTGGTTAAAGCAATTCAGTTGGAAGAGCAAAACCATTTCGTTTTTTCAGATTCATCTCAAAAAGTGCATTTAAAAACCATTTTTCAATGTGTTAGCATTCAAGTGCTGTGTCTCACAGCTGTTTGTGGTGCATGATGTCACAGTCCACAACTCATTGTCCACAGTCCTTTAAACAAGAAAGGCAAGACATGTCAATTAAGTTATTTCCAGCAACTGAATCATTTGAATGTGCAGCATAAAATATTTGATAACTAGCCAAGTCTGCACCGTGCCAGTTCAGCAAAAGTTATTACTCTGTTGGACACCTTTCGCAGGTTGCAGAACAAATGTCCTCATACGTCATGCATGTTAGCAGCATTGAGTGCGGTGCAGGACACGTTCAATGTTCGCATATTTCATCACGCAGTGACTCGCTTTCTCTGAGAATGCGTCTGCTTGACTGATCAGTGTCACCCGCTTATTTACACTTAACCATACGGGGTGTAACTGCCTAATCACAAACTCATTTGTGCAATGCGATCATAGTTGGTCAATGGTACTTCAGACTGATCTGTGCTTTTACAAAAGCCATATAATAAGTACCCAGGTCGCACTATGCTTTTCTTTTTCACCAAAGCGATCACGAATGCCAGGTGCCAACTTGCTTCCAGTGTCTCATGATCTTGATTTAGGTTGCCCTGCTGGCATCACTCCATATTTCAAAGGTAAAGTCTTTCAGTCCCATACCGCCTGCAGTTGTACAAGCAGCTTTGTTTATTTTTCTCCATACAGCTAGTGTCTTTCAAGCCTCTGGTTTTTCACTTATCATTTTCTCAAAGGGTGTTTGCTGATTTCTTGGCCCACCCCTTTGAGCGCGATAGTCTAAGTCAGTTTCTTTTGTTGCTTCAACAAATCATTCATTCTTGCACTAAGCCGTGAGGCTTCTGGATCATGGCTAATGTGCAGTGTTCATGTTGTACTCCAAAGCCCCGCTCTGCATGTTGTCTCTTGCAAAACGGCTAAGCGCTTTTGTCAGTTTTGCTTCCATCTGGAATGCCATAATGTCTTTGTCAGTTACTCCAGCCCTGGCAATGTAGCTTGCATTTTGCCGGCTGTGTATTATCACTTCTCAAAGCGCCTAGAGGTTTCTTCTCCAGTGCACAGCGCTTTACTTCAGTTCACATCACATGGAGCACTGGAATGCAGCTTGCACAGCAATGTCTCGTCACTTCACATCACATCACATAGTGCATGGGAATGCAGCTTGCACGGCAATGGGCCTCATTACGACTCAGGCGGTAAGGGTTTTACGGCGGCGTAAACAGCGCCGACCCTTACCGCCTGAGTACGAGGTCCCTTAGCGCCATGGCGGACTTAACACCTGCTTTTAGCAGGTATTAAAATCCATGGCGCTAAGGGACCATGTAGTTAATTACGCCACCGTAATTTACGGTGGCGTAATTAACGCCTTCCCCACTCCCGTTATGCCCTATGGAGCAAAATGGGAATGGGGAAGGGAAAATGGGAAAATGGGGATTTACCGCCCGCCAAGGTTGGAATGGGGCGGTAAGTCCGCCTACCACCATGGCGTAAACGTAGTTTACGCCATGGTGGTAAAGTGACGGCCCAGGCGGTAACTTACCGCCTGGGTCGTAATGAGGCCCAATGTCTCTTGAAATGGGCAGCTGTCTTTTTCTTAGCCCATTCACAGATGCACAGGTTCCCCAAATGTTCAGATGTGATGTGCCCATCTGCCATTCTGCGTGCAGTGTTTGTTTTCCTTCCAGTGTTGATACTGGGCAAATTCTTTACTTCTGCAAGCTCTGTTATTGCATGCTGTTAGAAAGCATGCGTACATCAGCATGTATACGGTAGATTGTGCTCTTTTTATTTTCTCACTCACAGCAATTATTGCCTTCAGTTCTGTTTCAGCATTTCTGTCTTTGCACCCCCCCCTCTCCTCAGTTTTTTGCTCACACTGACGGTGTCTCTCACAGGGGATGGAATGCAGGAATATCATTGTTTATCTTTCATGTGCACCTGGCAGCGCCATACCACGCAGCAAGCTTATCTCTTTGCCTATAACTCTTAAACTGTGGCGGCTTCAATGAAAGGCACTCATTTCAGACAGTTCATCCAGATTAACTCTTTCATGCACTGCTTTTCTCCAGCAACTCAGAAAAGCTCTCATATCTGCCAGCTTCTGTAAACACCATTTCACTAAACAGGAGCGCAGTATTCTGCTTTTGTCTGCCTTCCTCCAACAGTTTTTTTTTTCTTCGCGCACCTCGCCCAAGACAGTGCAAGTTATCTTCAAGGCACAAGCTCTGCACAAACAGCAAGACTCTTATTTTCAAAATAGGCACTTTTTCTTGTCATCAGATTCTACTCCATGTAATTTTGCAAAATGTCAAAGCGTCTTTTAGCCTGTTTTGAACTGATTAATGTCCCATTTAAAAGTATACGTTTTTTTTTTCTTTTCTTTTTCCTCGTAACCTTGTAGTTTGGCTTCACAAGCTCACTCCAATGCAATGTGCGATCTTTCAAAAGAACCCACAACCCACTAAATCTTTGTGCTGTCTTATCACACACAGATTTTTCATTCTGTTGTACCATTGCCAGAATATAACCACTTATTTCAGTGCATTTAAAAAAATGCCATGTGTAGTGCAGCTCCCTGCACGTTTTTTTTCTTTCTCTGCAAGAGCAACCCACACTCTATATTGCTTGTGGGCTGTTAAATGTGTCAACAACATTTTTCACCATGTACCACAGTCAACAGGTCACTATTTCCAAAAACATACATCACTTATAAGGCAACAGTCCAAATCCATGGCATAGCGTGGGAACACTCAAAAATACTCCAGGGGCAATTTAGAGGCAATTTAGAAAAATATAAATTGTCTTTTCCCCCCAAACCATTGCAAACTGATTCTGCAATTTCAGATCAATACACAAAAATCGAAAATCCAAATAACATCACTCACTTTCTTTTTTTAAGTGAGTCTCTCACCCATTATAAGCATGGCACAGCTTAAAATGCAATATAACCATTTTAGTGTGTTTCCTTTAAACAGAATTCGCCACCAGCACATGGAATTTACAGTTGCCAAAAGAAAAACAAACCCTTTAGGCTCTCAGCACAGATGTTACTCTTTCTCCTAAACACGGCTCATTCCCCACGTTATCTTCAGGAATGTCAACACTTCAAAAGCATACATTAAAAAGCGAACCTTCGCCTCCGTACATTACAGCCCCCCACTCGCTAGCACACTGGGGCTGAGTCAATGGTTAGATTTGTTAGGCGATCCTCTGCACACCAGGCCACGACACATCAGAACACTGCTCACATTCCCCCAACATCTCCTCCCAAGCTTCGAGGCTCAAGTGATTCGGTGAAGCCACAGAACCGAAAGCTCCGTACCGTTGTACGGGCTCGATTGCAACCCTTTCTGCATTGGCAACTGCCTTGGAGAACGTATTGCAGAAAGGGCGGCCTTACGTCTCCACGCCGGTCACGTGATATGCTATGGCGTTCCCCATGTGATCTTGGTGGACGTCACATGATCCAGAGAAGCCACGTGACCCAGGGGCGATCAGTATAAAGGTCTGAGAGACAGAACGCTCATTGCTTCTCAGCTGGCTTCGGACACTGTTTGGCGTTACATCTTGCTCCTTGTTACCTTGATCACGGAACTCTATCTCGGACTCCCTTGGACACCCCTTGGTACTTTTGCTTGGAACTGTTTACCTGTTGCCGGATATTTGGACTGCACCTCGACTTGTCTTTGGATCATCCCTTGGTACCTTGCTGATCTTCTACGCCTTTTCCCTACTGGGGATTCAAGTCAAGCCCTGACTCCCACAGGTGGTTACCCTTCATCCACGCTAACCTGCGGTTCTACTATTCCAGGGACCGCCGCATCTAATGAGCCTCGAACCTCCCTACTAGGTTACCTGGGTCTCCCTTACACCAGATAGGTAAGACACTTTAGATTCTTTTGTTTACCTGCCTGTATTGTGATTGCCTGGTGCTTAACCCCCTTCCTTCTTGACAGCAGCATCAGTGTTCCAGAGGCTCCGTGGATCTGGGAAGACATCTCTCACCTGTGGCCTCAAGGGTCGCACAGCGGGTTTCTATTTCGTTCCCCTGTGCGACACTTGGGGACGGAGGTCTCATCGGTCTACACGACACTCAAGTCAGAACAGACTGAGAAGCCGTATAGTCGTGTTAGACGATGCAGGGATCCACGGACGAACCCATAACTGCTTTAGTTCAGGCAATTACAATACTAAGGGCAGACATGGCCGCCGCGAACACAGTGATCCACCAAAGGCTGGATACCATACAGAGCGTTCAGCATCCCCTTCCTGCAGACCCGGAGTTTGGAGAGGGCAGCTCCTCCCCTACACCGCCAGTACCGACTCCAATAGTCCTCCCAACTCCTTCCCCCCTGGCTGCTCCTGAACGTTACCAGGGTGATCCCAAGACATTCAGAACCTTTGTTAACCAGTGCAAGTTACATTTCTTATGCAGGCCTTTGGCTTTTCCCACGTCCACTGCTAAGGCCGCCTTCGCCCTTTCCCATTTAGCTGGAACAGCTGCCGCTTGGGCTAATCCCCTGTTAGAAAACAATAGCCCGGTTCTTTATGACTTTGATTTGTTGGTCCTAGAAATGTCCCGAGTATTCGATACTCGGCACAAGGCACAGTCTAGGGATTTGGAGTTGTTGGAATTGACTCAGGGCAAAAGAACGCTGATAGATTACATCACCAGGTTTAATCAGCTAGTTGCGGAAACATCATGGCCAGAAAATAAGCGGGCGGTGGTCTTTTACAGGGGGTTGAGTAACACCATGAAAGACGCTTTAGCAGTAATCCCTTCTATGCCTACTCAGTACCAGGAATTGGTTGATCTCGTCCTGCAGGTAGATGCACGCCGAGCGGAGCGTAGAGCTGAATCGGGGGCCTCCTCCTCTCCTCCTCTTGTTAACACTCCCGTTTCCGTTACTGAAGAACCTATGCAAGTGGGAGGGGTACGCAGTCCTATTACAACATCCGAGAGGGAACGAAGAAGGGTTGATAATGCGTGCTTTTACTGTGGCACCACTGGACATTTCGTGAAAGAGTGTCCTCGACGTCCCAAGAAGAGTCAGGTTTTTCGGAGGGCTCGACCTTAGAACCGGAGACCAGGTCGAGTGTCCCATCTTCTTCTCCGGGAACCCCTCTTACCTTTGCTCGTGTTCAACCTATCTCTGTAAAGGCTACTCTATGTCCCTCTACTGGCCTTCTGCATGCAGTCAATATCGTTATTGATTCTGGTGCCACTGGTAATTACATAGATATTGATCTGGCCCATTCCCTCAATCTACCTTTAGTGGTAAAAACACGACCGGAACCTGTCCAAGCCGTAGACGGCTCCGCATTGATTTCTGGTCCTGTTAGACATCAAACCGCACCCCTCTTGTTGAACATACAGGACATACACACAGAAACCTTGAGTTTTGATTTGATCACCGCACCTCAATTCGGTATCATACTAGGGATACCTTGGTTACGTGAACATAATCCATTGATCAATTGGCAAGCAGGCACTGTACTCTTTGAGTCCGATATTTGTCAGAATTATTGTCTTCCGATCCATCAAGCCCCTGACACACCCTCTCGGGTCTTGGGAGCCCTAGCACAACTCACACTGACGGTTGACGATCCAGAAGTCATACAGTCCCATACTGTTGGGGGGTTGGTGTCTGGGATCCCGCCAGAATATCTGGCTTTCGAATCTGTTTTCGATCGAGGCTCGTCTGAGGTACTTCCTCCACATAGACCTTATGACTGCCCAATCGAATTGCTTCCTGATTCCACCGTTCCTTCGGGCAGGATCTACTCTCTGTCTCCTTCGGAGGAACTGGTGCTAAAAGAATATGTACAGAATGCCCTGCGTTTAGGACACATCCGCCCCTCCACTTCACCAGCGGCAAGTCCTATCTTCTTTGTACCTAAGAAGGAGGGGGATTTACGTCCTTGTGTGGATTATCGGCGTCTTAACGCGATCACCAAGAAGGATAGATATCCCATCCCGTTAATCACTCCACTTTTAGATCATTTAACACATGCTACCGTTTTTACCAAACTTGATCTACGCGGCGCATACAATTTGGTACGCGTTCGTGAGGGAGACGAGTGGAAAACTGCTTTCTGTACACGTTACGGGCTGTACGAATATCTTGTCATGCCCTTTGGCTTATGTAACGCCCCGGCCACGTTCCAACGGTTCATGAATGACATTTTCAGGGATATACTGGATGTGTACATGGTTGTATATTTGGACGACATCCTGATCTTCTCTCGTGACCTGGATGATCATGTAAAACACGTCCGAGAAGTATTAACCCGTTTAAGCAAACATTCCTTATTTGCCAAACCTGAGAAATGTCAGTTCCATAAGACCTCGGTTGAGTTTTTGGGTTTCCACATCACCCCTGGGGCGGTATCCATGAACGAGTCTAAGGTCAAAGCAGTCTTAGATTGGCCAGTACCCCAAACACTCAAGTCCTTGCAGGCCTTTTTAGGATTCGCCAACTTTTATAGGCGTTTCATCTCTTCCTTTTCCACGATTGTAGCCCCACTCACGGCCCTGACTAGTCCTTGGGTGCCATATCAGTGGCAGAGAGAACAGCAGGAGGCTTTTGAGACTCTGAAAACCGCCTTTACTACCGCACCGGTACTCCAACATCCCAATCCGGATCTTCCGTTCATAGTCGAGGCAGATGCCTCTTCCTTTGCCCTCGGGGCGGTGCTGTCACAAACGTGTCCTAATACCGGCAAGTTACATCCAGTGGCATTCCACTCCCGTAAGTTTTCCAGTACTGAGTCTCATTATACCGTTACGGAAAAAGAACTCTTGGCGGTCATGGACGCGTTCCGCGTTTGGCGTCATCATCTTCTGGGGGCTAAGTATCCTGTCACAGTATACTCCGATCATCGGAACCTACAGGATTTGGCCTCCCTGAAATGCATTAATAGCAGACAGGTCCGATGGCATCTTTTCTTTTCCTCCTTCGACTTCCGTATTATGCACCGTCCTGGAACGGCGCATGGGAAGGCGGATGCCTTGTCACGTTCCCCGGGGGGGGTCCAATTGCCTATTTTCCCCGACACTGTTCTCGAAAAGAGTCATGTGATTTGTCTCTGTACACCCTCATTGTCACTGATAGACTCGGTTCGATCCTGGACTAGCGATCATTCTGACCAGTTGCGAGAATGGGATCCGGTATATTCTGATGGTTTACCTTTCGTACATGAACGCCTGTTCCTTCCTACACCTGATACACGTAATCTTGCCCTTGAGTGGTCTCATGACGCCCCCTTTAATGCCCATCCCGGACAAGAGCGCACTTTAGACCTTCTCAAGCGTTGGTGTTGGTGGCCTTCTATGAAGCGCGATGTGGAGTGTTACGTCAGGTCTTGTGCGGTATGTGCTCAGGCTAAACATCAAAGGGGTCGACCGATTGGCTTGTTGCTTCCGCTTCCGGTACCTCCCAAGCCCTGGCATACATTAACGATGGATTTCGTTACCGATCTCCCCAAGTCGAAAGGCTTCGATACCATCTGGGTAGTGGTGGACACGTTCACAAAAATGGCCCGTTTTGTCCCTTGCAAAGGTGTCCCTTCGGCCCCTGTCTTGGCGGACTTGTTTTTTGAACATGTGTTTATGCTATTCGGCCTCCCTTCGGTCATTGTTTCCGATCGAGGTTCACAGTTCACCTCTCGGTTTTGGAGATCCTTGACGAAACTATTGGGCATTGATACGAGGTATTCTTCGGCCTACCATCCGGAGACCGATGGTCAGACCGAAAGGACGAATCAATCGATGGAACAGTACCTTCGTTGCCTCATATTGCAACACCAGTCCTCTTGGTTGGCCGTTTTGCGGCTTGCGGAGTTTGCGTATAACAATGCGGCTCATTCAGCTACTGGTTATTCTCCTTTTTACGCCCTCTATGGTCAACATCCCAAGGTTTTGCCGGTCCCTGATGCCTCTGGTTCTTCGAATCCTGCGGCCACGACATGTCTTAGGGATCTTTCTGCTGTTCATGCGAGTACAGTGGTTCATCTCACTGAAGCAAAGGCCTCTATGAAGGCCCGTGTGGATGGCAAACGTCGTGCTGCTCCCCCTCTGGTGGTGGGTTCTAGGGTCTGGTTATCTTCCCGACATCTTCGCCTAGTGGGTTGCCGGAAATTGCTGCCTCGCTTTGTCGGGCCGTATGTGATCTCACAGGTTGTTAATCCGGTGGCTTTCCGTCTAGTCCTCCCCAGCTCTTGGCGTATCCATCCTGTGTTTCATGTCTCCCTCCTCAAACCCTGTCCTGACTCAGTCCGTCTTCGTACCCCTGTTGCGCCGGTGTCCTTGACCTCTCCTGATGTTTTTGAGGTATCGGCCATTTTGGGTTCTAGATGGTTTAGGGGTAGGCTCCAGTATCTGGTGGATTGGACGGGTTACGGCCCGGAGGAGCGTTCGTGGGTTTCCGCATCTGATGTGAACGCCCCGCGGTTGGTAGCCCGCTTCCATAGGGATCATCCGTCCTGCCCACGGGGTCGTGGGCCGTTGGGGGGGGGCTATGTTAGGCGATCCTCTGCACACCAGGCCACGACACATCAGAACACTGCTCACATTCCCCCAACATCTCCTCCCAAGCTTCGAGGCTCAAGTGATTCGGTGAAGCCACAGAACCGAAAGCTCCGTACCGTTGTACGGGCTCGATTGCAACCCTTTCT
Source organism: Ambystoma mexicanum (assembly GCF_040938575.1). Lineage (NCBI taxonomy): Eukaryota > Metazoa > Chordata > Amphibia > Caudata > Ambystomatidae > Ambystoma > Ambystoma mexicanum. The sequence continues at coordinate 708,030,618 of NC_090938.1, forward strand.
GCATTGGCAACTGCCTTGGAGAACGTATTGCAGAAAGGGCGGCCTTACGTCTCCACGCCGGTCACGTGATATGCTATGGCGTTCCCCATGTGATCTTGGTGGACGTCACATGATCCAGAGAAGCCACGTGACCCAGGGGCGATCAGTATAAAGGTCTGAGAGACAGAACGCTCATTGCTTCTCAGCTGGCTTCGGACACTGTTTGGCGTTACATCTTGCTCCTTGTTACCTTGATCACGGAACTCTATCTCGGACTCCCTTGGACACCCCTTGGTACTTTTGCTTGGAACTGTTTACCTGTTGCCGGATATTTGGACTGCACCTCGACTTGTCTTTGGATCATCCCTTGGTACCTTGCTGATCTTCTACGCCTTTTCCCTACTGGGGATTCAAGTCAAGCCCTGACTCCCACAGGTGGTTACCCTTCATCCACGCTAACCTGCGGTTCTACTATTCCAGGGACCGCCGCATCTAATGAGCCTCGAACCTCCCTACTAGGTTACCTGGGTCTCCCTTACACCAGATAGGTAAGACACTTTAGATTCTTTTGTTTACCTGCCTGTATTGTGATTGCCTGGTGCTTAACCCCCTTCCTTCTTGACAGCAGCATCGGTGTTCCAGAGGCTCCGTGGATCTGGGAAGACATCTCTCACCTGTGGCCTCAAGGGTCGCACAGCGGGTTTCTATTTCGTTCCCCTGTGCGACACTTGGGGACGGAGGTCTCATCGGTCTACACGACACTCAAGTCAGAACAAGATTACTGTTCACAATTTGCATGTCAAATCCTTGCAACTATTTTCCCTGCCCTCATGACAGAATAGAGTTGAGAACTCCGTCTCACTTTGCATTTCAAATTACAACTTTAAACTAGGGAAACCGCATGATAAAATTCTTTCCTAATTGAACATACATCTTTCTTGACCATTCATCGGAGCGCTTTAAACAAAGCCATTTCCCGCTTGTTTATCGCCATGTACTCCCTGGCTCCATTCCCAAGCAATAAGTCAGTCACGACTGATTTACTGAAGGGAGTCTTAACCACACAAGCTATCGGCCACGGCAAGCCGACACAACGCTGCTGTCTTTTGAAGTCTCAGAGCTGCAGTGAGACCAGCAAGGAAATGCGACAGCCTGCTCCTCACTCTGCACTGTGTTCTCTCACACAATTTGTCATTTCACAGCAAGGCACTGCTCTTCACAAATCCCCAAGCTGCCACCAAATGTCTTGATATGGGCAAAATCTTCCTCGGGGCCAGCCCTTTGAGAGCAAAAAATACCCAATTCAGCCCAAAATACAGGTTCTATTGTGCTGAGCAGTGAACTCATGCTAGTGACAAATGACACCTTCAATAAGTTTTAGTATTTATTCTAAACAGTGAGTGAATATACATTTTGGGATTCAAGTTAGAGAAGATTACAAAGCACAAAACTTAGAGAAATGCAAAATGTAGAGAAACATAGAACTTAGATAAACATAGAGAAACATAGAGAAATATAGAGAAACACAGTCTTACGCCCCTTCAATCAGCACTGGGAGACCCTGGCCCTCATAAGCTAGCTGTAACAAGCCCCGCTCAGAGGACAGCGCTGCTGGGTGCCGTCAGAGCTCCAATTCCGGGCACTTGATCTTGCTCGAACCAAGTCCACAGGACGATCTCCCACCTGAGTCATGTGAGCATGCATATTTTATAATCTCGTGCTGTCTGTCCATGATGCACAGTTCCAGAACTTTCCCTGTGCAAAATATAGGCTGGCTCATGGAAAAAACCCAACTCTGTTAATTTCCACTTTGCTCCTTCTTCTGAGCCCCTCCCTGGAGCCCATCTGCGCGAAAGCTCAGGAATGTCTTATCAGTGCCTTCCCAGAGAAAGGGAGATTAGTTTACAGGGCTACCGTTAGAGAGGCAGAATATTCTAAGGGAAGCCGAGATGTATTAACCCTATTAGAGCAAGCTCTAAAAGGCATGCACTCATAGTTTAGTGTTCATAGCGCTTAAGACTGGCTATCTAAGCGCTATATAGGTGCCATAATGTTCCAAACACTCCAATATTGCCTATTAGCTACAGAGCTTGTGGCCCTCGCCCTGCCTACATAATGTGACCTATCACTCCTACTAGGCCTGCATATTCCTTGTAGCTCACTACTGCATAATGGAAGTGCTACAACAGACTACTGTCAGCATTTTTGGCACACACTTTGAATACACTATTGGCTTTCAGCGGCTAATGCTGTCATCTAAAGCCCTGATTGGCAAAGTTGCAATTTTGTGTATCACTACAACATCCCACTCCCGAGAGTCTGGTGGTCCAGGCAGCCACAGCTTCAAATAAAATGGCATGCCCTTCTATCCCTCCGGACAGGGACGACAAGCGTGTGGATGGCTGGGCACGCAAGGTATTTTCAGCTGGGAGTATGGCGTTAAAAACAGCCAATTCCACATGTGCCTTGGCAAAGTTTACGTGCACTCTGTGGGAGTGCACTGTAATGGCGGCGGAGCACATACCAGAGGGGGATGAAAGGGAAGGATTCCTAGCCATTTTTAGAGATGGAAAGGAGGCCATGCAGGAATCCCTTCAATCTGGATTGGACACTGCAGATAGTGTGAGCAGGTCCATGGCTACTAGCTCGATAATGCACAGATTTGCGTGGTTACGGAAGTCGGGTTTCGCACCAGACGTACAGAACCGCCTTCTGAGCATGCCCTTTGACTGGTCTCACCTTTTTGGCAGCAAGGCTGACGAGAGCCTTGAGAGGTTGCAGACCTCAAAAGCAGCTGCCAAGTCTTTAGGAGCTGCTATTAGGCAACCTCAGCCTTTTTGTGCGCCCGGACAATCTTGGAGGGGAAGATCCTATCGTTACTACTCCTCATATGGAAAGGCGAGAGGAATGGCCAGTCAAAGCGGCCAGAAAAAGGCCACTCGCGGTGGACGAGGAAAACGTGCAAAGCCAACTCCAGTTGCAGCCTCTTTGCCATCAGCGGCTGCAGCAACCGCCACAAAACCGCTTTGAGTACTTGCATCACAAGACACCAGTGGGAGGCAGGCTGTCACAGCATCTGCAAGAATGGCGAGCTATTACTTCAGATGTTTGGGCTCTAGAAATAATAGCCCAAGGTTACTGCCTTCCTTTTCTAACGCAACCTCAAAGCAGTCCACCAGGGAGACACATTTAGTTTTCAGACCCGCTCCTGCAGCAGGAAGTTCTATCCCTGCTGGAGAAAGGTGCTATAGAACCAGTACCTGTAGCGGAGAGAAACAAGGGATGGTACTCCCCTTATTTTTTGATCCCCAAAAAGGACAGAGGACTGAGACCCATCTTGGACTTGAGAGGCTTGAACAAGCTCCTCAGGAAGGACAAGTTCAAGATGGTTACTCTTTCAGAGATCCCTCAGGCCCTGCAACTTCAGGATTGGTTGGTGTCATTGGACCTCCAGGATGCTTATTTTCATGTGCCAATTCATCTGAAGCACAGAAAATACTTGAGGTTCGTAGTTGGCGACTCACACTATCAGTTTCGAGTCCTGCCATTCGGATTGACCTCCGCCCCGAGGGTCTTCACCAAGTTAATGGTAGTAGTGGCAGCGCACCTCAGGAGAGGGGGGATTCACGTCTACCCCTACCTGGACGATTGGTTGATCAGGACACGTTCTGCCGAACAAGCACTGGATCGTCTGAAAGTCACCTGCCACTTCCTCCACAAACTGGGCTTCTCCCTCAATTTCAAGAAGTCACAAATGACACCTTCCCACAGCTCCAGTAGATAGCGGCTGTACTGGACACATCCTTTGGAAAGAGCTCGCCTCCCAAGTCGAGGGCTCAAGACATTCTTCAGATGGTTTCCAAATTCCAAAATGCCCAAAAATTTCCAGGCCTACGACTTCTTAAGGTTACTCGGCCTCATGTCATCCTGCATCTTCCTAGTGCCAGAGGCACGCCTGAGGATGAGATCCCTTCAATGGGCTCTAAAGACTCAATGGTCCCAGTTCTCAGGTCAAATGACGGATTGTCTTCAGATTCCGAACAAAGTTCGGCAGGATCTTCTGTGGTGGACTTGCACAGAGAACATCCTAAAAGGAGAGCACTTTTGGCAACCATGCCAGAGATTACAGTAGTGACGGACGTCACACTCATGGGGTGGGGAGCTCATGCCAACAATCTGACAATCAGCGGTCGCTGGTCTCCATCGGAGTCCAAACTACACATCAACATTTTAGAGCTGAGAGCAATCAGACTAGCGCTGAAGGCTTTTCTACCATCTATCAGAGGAAAACATTTCTTGATAATGACGTACAACACAGTGGCCATGCATTATCTAAACAAAAGAGGAGGCATAGGGTCACTACCTCTGTGCAGAGAGGCAATGCAGCTCTGGTATTGGGCAATTCAGGAAGGAATCTCCTTAACGGCAGTTCATCTAGCCTGGGAGGAGAATATGACGGCGAACGCTCTGAGCAGGCAGAGCATGGTGTCCCACGAGTGGGAACTGGCTCAGGAAGTCATTCAAGAGATATTCGCCCTTTGTGGAACCCTTCAAGTAGACCTATTTGCATCTGGAATCAACCGGAAGTGCGAAAGGTATTGCTCAAGGGAATTTCCACTGAGAGGAGCCTTAGGGGACGCATTCGCGGTGGAGTGGAACTTCCCACTATTATACGCGTTCCCTCCGATTCCCGTCATTCCTCAAGTCATCAGGAGACTGAGACGGTTCGGAAACCGCATGATTGCCCCGGATTGGGCCAGGAGAACGTGGTACCCGGACCTTCTAGACATGTCCATCTGTCCCCCGGTACGTCTTCCTCAGAGAGAGGACCGTCTCTCACAAATGGAGGGTCAGGTTCTCCATCCAGAGGTCAATATTCTCAACCTTCACGCTTGGTATCTGAAAGGCTGAGATACAAGATTTGGGACCTTCCAGATGACGTTATGAAGGTGTGGCTTTCGGCAAGAAGGCCAGCAACAAACTCTCTATACCGTTGCCGTTGGAAAAGGTTTTGCAACTGGTGCAGAGAAAAGAATGTTTATCCTTTTCTATGTTCTATACCGGAAGTACTGTCCTTCCTCTTGGCCCTAGCACATAGAGGTCTAAATGTTGGGACCATTAAAGGTTATCTTTCAGTGCTTTCCATCTTCAAGCGCTCGTCAGAAGAATGCTCCTATTTCAAAATTCCTTTAGTAGTACAATTCTTAAAAGGACTCACCAATATGTTTCCTCCTTACCCTTTCCAAGTACCAATTTGGGATCTTAATCTGGTTCTAAAATTCTTAATGTGTTCCCCTTTTGAACCCTTGCGCACTTGTCCATTAAGATTACTGACATGGAAAACTGCTTTCCTAGTTGCTTTAACATCTGCAAGAAGAGTGAGCAAATTTCAGGCACTGTCTTCTGGGCCACCCTATACTGTGTTCTATAGGGACAGAGTGGTATTAAGGGTTAAACCCTCATTCTTCCCTAAAGTTGTGTCTGATTTTCATTTGAATCAGAAGTTTGTTCTACCCGCATTCTATCCTCCACCTCATCCTAGTAAGGAAGAGGAAAGATTGCACAGTTTAGATCCAAAAAGAGCTCTAAGCTTTTACATTTCTAGGCTTTCCAAGCTTAGAGTGGATAATCAACTTTTCATTGGCTACACCGGAAGGAAATTGGGTCAATCAGTGTCGAAACAAACCATATCACGTTGGATTGTGTTTTGCATTTCAGAATGCTATAGATTAGCGGAGGAAGCCCCAGGAGCTGAATTTTGGTAAAGCAGTATTATATTCAGCCATTTAAGGGTATCAAAAAATCTACTCCCTCCTCCAGAGAATTGTCCATACTGCTTTGGGAGTCTATCTAAGATGAGGAATACTTTGGAGGACACAATCCACTCGAAGAACAAGTTACTTACCAACTGGGAAAGTTCTTTCGATTGGATGTTCCTCCAACGTATTCCTCATCGCCCTCCCAGCCTACCCCTCTGTAGATTTTTTCGGGTTATTGCCACTTCAACTCGCGCAAGGCTAACACCTGACTAATGGCACAATCTACACAGTAGAACTAGAGTGAGGGGGAAAAAACAGAACTGAGGCCAACGGGCGCCGCACGTGCTACTTGTATACCCGATGACGTCGCCCTTGACGGAGGCCTTTGAGGGACCATCGACTCAATGAAATCGACGCACAGCGCCCTCTGCCGAACTTTTTTTCCGAATCAGCTAAAGCTGGATGGAATACATCTAAGATGAGGAATACGTTGGAGGAACATCCAATCGAAAGAACGTTACCAGTTGGTAAGTAGCTTGTTCTTCTCTTTGTTGCCCTCCTCACCACCTGCCATGCCTCCTCCACCCACCGCCCAATCAGGTTCAGCCATACCACAACATTCACCAAACTCAATACACCCTCCCAAGAAGACCTCCACAGCTTCGGCCACTCTCTCCCCCCTTGAATGGATGACTAAATATGCCTCCAGTCCCACGCCCAACGTCCCCTGCCCACCTACCATCAGAAACGCTAGACTCAGCACTAGAGGTACCATAACCCCAGACATCCTTTTCAACTACCCTCCCATAAACAATATCCCCTTCATGAATCACACTAGACACCATGAACACAAATCTCCCAAAACTAACCTCGGCAGAGACACATGCTCGCTTGAACTACCAGGGCCATCGCCCAACAAGCCGGCTAGAGTCTCCCATAAAACTAATACACAGCCCCCCAAGTTACAGCCCCTCAAATGTGCGCTCATAAACGCAAGGTCACTCAATGTGCATGCCCTTGACATTGCGGACCTCATCTTGACCAATAACCTCAACTTGTTGGCCGTCTCAGAGACCTGGCTACATGCAGCAGCTGGACCCTCCCTTGCCTCGGCCATCCCAGATATCTACATGATCCTAAGGACTCACAGAAAAAAGTAGCCCTCATCGCAAACAACAACTAAGAGTAAGAGAAACACCCTCCAACCACCCTTTTAATTCTGGGGATCTCCTTATTGTCAAAATTCCCACCTCCTCCATAACTACTCTAACCCTACACATCCTCTACCGACCCCCAGGCCCTGCATCCTCACTAGAAGACAAAATCACCTCTCTCCTCACTAACAACGCCAAACCTGGCTCTAAGATCATTCTGTTAGGCGACCTTAACTTGGGCCTGAATTACCCCAAAGACAACAACGCGCTGGCTCTAGCTAATACTATGTCTGAACTAGGCTTTCTGAACCAAATTAACAGCCCGACACAATAAAGGGAGAACGCTAGATTGGATCGCTGATCTCAACTGTGACATCCAGATCCTATCTAATCTACCATGTGCCTGGTCAGACCACCATGTGATCACGTTCAACATCCAGGAATCACCCCCCATGACGAATCTTGCCCCCCTGGCCCTAACTAGAAACATTACCAGAGATAAGATGCTCCTGTTACTCTCTCCTATCACCAATTTGCAGAACTACACCAACCCCAACACGGAAAAGCTGGTAGATCTGTACTATCATACCCTCACTGCAGCCTTAGACAAAGTAGTCCCCTTAAAAATGAGGAAAGCCAAACAAGCAGCCCACCCCAACTCTTGGTGCACCACTAGCCTAAAAAAGCTCCGGAGCTCCAAGAGAGCAGCTGAGGGAACCTGGAAATAACACCTGTATACCTCTAACAAAGAGAAATTTGCACTAGCCTCCAACAACTATAAAGACGCCATCCACCAAACAAAACGTGACACCTACAATGAGAGAATTAGCAATGCTAAATCAGAGACCATCGAACTCTTTTTCATCTTCGTGGAACTGGAAACACCTATGACTCCAGATGACCATTGTACTAAAGACACCTTATGGTGCGCCAACATCCAAAAAGCACATCTGGACAAAATCACGCTCCTCCAAACTAAAATTGACCTAAAAAAGTGTAGTCTAAGCCTGGAAGACATACACTTCGCCCATACCAACTCTGCACCGAACCAGGCTGCTCCATTCCATTTCACGCCAGTCTCAGTACCAGAAGTCACTAAGATAATTGAAAGTCTTAAACCAATGCTAGGGAGACTCCTGCCCACCCACCTTCATTGAAGAAATGGCAGCTAATCTCGCACCTTTCATCATGACTCTCATTAACTCCTCATTCGAAAGCAGTACAGTACCAACCAACCTTAAAGATGCTTGGGTCCTCCCACTTCTAAAGAAACCAACACTAGATCCAAACATACCTACTAATTATCGACCCATTACCATGTTATCGTTCCTCTTCAAAATCCTGGACATGGCGGCTTACCTCCAAATCTAAAATTACCCCAAAAACAACAACCTTCTGGACCTCCACCAGTCAGGTTTCATGCCAGGTCATGGCACGGAAACAGCGTCAATCGACCTCAAAATCCAAATGGATGAGTTAAGGGATAAAGGGAACATAGCTCTCCTTCTTCTTCTAGACCTCTTCCAGCTTTCAACCTGGTCAGCCACAAAGTCCTCTGCGAGCATCTAACCTCTGGTGCTCATTTCTCCGCCAATGCCACAGCCTGGATTCAATCTTTCTTCTCTAACAGGTCTATGAGAGTGTTCTCCACCACAACAACTGCCGACCCATCCCCGGTCCCATGCAGTGTTCCACAAGGGTCATGCGTCTCTCCAACTTTGTTTTATATCTTTACAAACCCCCTATTCGATCACTTAGACAGTTTGGGTATCACCTACACTAATTATGGAGATGATACCGAAACACTCTCCCACTCTCAGGTTCATACAACACAGATTCCATACTCTTGAACACAATCTTCCAAGTCATTCAAGCATGGATGGCTATTCATGGTCTCTGCTTGAATGACAAGAAAACAGAACTCCTCCTTATTGGTGCACAAAACCGAATAAACAAATTGCCCACCCAGTTCCAATGCTTCGTCATTGATAACAACATCATTCAAGTTGCCAAAGCAGTGAAGACACTTGGGATCTACCTAGACTCCAACCTCAGCCTAACCAAACAAATCAACGTCACTGCCTCTTCAGCAGCTTACACAGCTAAACTAATAACCGCCTGCAGACTGTTCCTGTCATCCAACAGCTGCATCAACCTTGCAAGAGCCCTTATCTTATCTAAGTTGGATTACTGCAATGCTCTTTACAACGGAACCAGCCTGCACAACTTGACTAAACTTCAAGTGCTACAGACTAACGCACCTAGAGAAGCCCTGAACATACCTAAAGTCAACCACATCTCAGCCACTGAACAAAGCATCCGCTGGCTTCCTATAAAAGACAGAATCCTCTACAAAACATTATCCTTGACACTCAAGTGCTTAGCCAACTCTTTCCCCAAATACTTCAACTGCAAATTAAAAAAAAACGTCTCTGACAGATCCACCAGATCCCGCCAGGCGAACCAACTCACCATCCCAAGATACAAAATGGAAAAATCAAGAGGAAAGAGTTTCACTGTCCTAGCCGCCAAAATGTGGAACGCACTGCCCTCCAACATCAGATCTGAATCAGCCTACCTGCCCTTTCGAAAGAAACTGAGAATCTGGCTAGTCTCACAAGAATAATACATGATTCAGAAGAAGATCCTGCTGATACTATGAACTGCTCAAATCTGTAACTCCGAGCATATCCAACTTTAACTTGCTAAGATCCTGGCCTAGCATCTGGCCACCCACTGTATCTATATTATTTACCGTTATGTAACTCTTGAACTATGACAACCTTACTCCAAAATGCTCAAACTCGTAACACTGATCTGCCTTAATCTAACCTGTAACACTTAGCGTGTTCCTCTCACAACCTGCTAAGCGGCAGGCCTTGTCAACTGTAATGTATCACACTAACACTTTATTCCTAATGTAACCAATGCATGTAAAATGTATAGTTGTGCCCAGATACCTTTGGGTTTGGAGCGCCATATAAATAAATAAACAAACAACCAAAGTACATCTAATAGACAAATCTGGTAAGAATCTGAGTAATTCGCTCGTATTAGCACTTAACGCCGTGAAATTATTTGCCAGCGTAAAATTGGCATTCCTACGGGCATTCCTACATTAATTCAATTCAATTTCGGTCACACAATGTCCCACATGACTCTCTCCATATATGTGACCCCCTCCACAAGACTGCTAGTCAGTGGGGCTCTTACGACACAGATCCCACTTAGCAAATCTGTCCACTCTCACTGCTGCTATTTTCAATGGTGGTGGAACCTCTGGCAGCGCGCTTAAGAGCCAACGAGAGCAATGTGGGAATAAAATGTGGAGTGATCTCAGCATAAGGTTAACCTTTTTGCAGACCATGTGATTCTGACACTAGTAGACCCCCTTGTCTCGCTACAAAGCGTAGAGTAAGAAATTGTCCGCTATGGATGGGTCTCTGGATTTGAAATTAATAACTTAAGTCAGAAATACTGGGTCTTAATATCCCCCTTCACCTGCCTGAGGGAAGATCTTCAGCATGCGTCTCTGTTTGCGTGGGCTGCTAAAACAAATAAATACCTTGGGGTCAATATATCCATTAAGATTTGGAACCTCTTTGGAGTCAACCACCAGGCTCTAGTGAGGAGCATTTGGAACGACTTGAATCGATGGGGAGCCCTTCAGTTGTCCTGGTTTGGTAGAATGGTGGTAGTCAAGCTGAACGTCCTTCCACGGTTTCTTTACCTTTTTCAGTCTATCCTTAACCCCAATGCTAAAAGTACAAATGGAAGCTGGGATGCTATGCTCTTACAATGGGGCTCACCTAGAGTTAACAGGAACACAATGTACGTGGCTAAGTCACAAGGGGGACTTGCCTTCCACAAACTTTGGAACTACTATAGGGCAGCACAAATCCATCCCCTGATAGACTGGTTGCAAACGGATTCTGAGAAACTATGGGTCACTATGGAGCAGGCTGCAGCGGGAACACACTTGTGGACGCAACCTTAGCTGCCCCGTCGCAGGTTAGCACAGAGCCTATCACTAGGGCTTCTCTCGAGGCATGGGACAGTCCTTATCTTCAGAAGGGGGCCACCACTTTTCCCTCCCCATGTACCCTGCTGCTACATAATGAGGATTTTTCTGCTGGGAGGACCAACGGAAGGTTCACTCAAGCGATAGTCAGGGGGATAAGTAAAATGTGGGATTTATTCTCGAATGGGAACATCCTGAATTTTGAGGATTGCAAGGGGGCTGGGGGCCACAAAGAGATTGATAGATTTTGATACATGCAGGCAAGACATTGGTTCATCCACCCCACCAATGTTACAATGGCGACGAGGGAGCTAACTGGTGTTCCAGGAAGCAGCAGACCCTAAGGTGCTGATCTCTAGGCTTTACAAATCAATAAACTTGCTCATGGTGGCGAAGCGCTGATCATACTGTGATGGGTGGGAGCGTGAGCTGGGTTTTAGTGCACCCCCAGAGGAGTGGGAAAAGATTTATGGGGGAAACAGGACTTCACTCTGCCCACACCTTCAAGAAACCTGATTCAAGATATTGACCAGATGGTATAAAACACTTGCCCGACTACATTGTATTAACCCTAATAATTCTAAACTGTGCTGGAGTGGGTGTGGACTAGAAGGCACATTACTGCATATACTGTGGGGTTGCCGTTGATACAGGATTTCTGGCAAGAGGCGAGATCAAAGCTCAAAGAGATCCTTTAAGTGGAAATAAAGAATTACCCTATGGTGTGTATTTTGGGGTCCACTGATGCACTTCAGCAGATCAGGACTTCCAACAAACTAAAATTGATCACTCACCTCCTGCTGGCAGCCGAACTTTCTGTTCTCCACTCTTGGAGGAAGACAGAACCCCAATGATAAATCTGTGGCTCGACAAAGCTTGGAATATTTTTTGAATGGGGAAATTGTCTGCTAATATGAATGACACCATGATGCCCTTCATGACTGTGTGGATGCCATTTTTAAACTCCATCCAAAAAGATTTTGGTGCCCTCTCCTGTCTGGTGAGACTACAGGCCTTGAACCTAGTTGAATTACCCTGATCGGACAGCCCTGTTTGTTGAATTGTACATGCTGCTCACTATTGTGATTGATTTGTCATTTGACTTCTGATTGGAATACTCCTTATGGGGAGAGAGGTGGGAGGGAGGTTAACGTGGGATTTCTACTCACCTGTTAAGAATGTCTTGCATTCAATACCGACCAGTGACAGAGTTTATGATTTAAATACCAATAAAATGTTGATTTAAATAAAAAGCACTGCCAGTAGCCTTTCATACAATGGCTACTCACAGAGTACCACTAGGGATAGCTCCACTCTTTCCACTCACAGACGTACTAACAGAAAAGGTCTTTTATGTCTAAAGTGTGAGAATTTTTCTATTGGAATGCAATCTCTCTGTAATCCTCTGATACGTCACGTGCTCTTGAGGCAGGTCCTCTATTGGGAAAGATCATGGATAAGAAGTGAAGAACTCTCTTCCTAAGGTGAAAGTCAGGTACAAATATTTTCCTTTATAGTGCTGCAAGCTATTCTGTCTATACTAATTGGTGCTCTTTTTGAACCGGGTAACCTAAAAATAGGCAAGCCTCCACAAGTGGGAAACATAAGAGGCATTAAACCCAAGAACTCAGGCCTGCCATCTTGGAAAGGGATTAAAACCTGTGAAAACAATTAACAAAACCATGCACACTACAGTATGTCACCTCAGACAGTATTCCACCTCAGACAGTTCCAAACCCGTAAGCATGGACCTTCTGCCAATTGAAAACCTCTCATCCGCCCCACACTAACTGAGCTATCTGAAAAAATGTCTCCTCATATGTAGAACACAAGAAACTGAATGTGAACCTCCTGATATCTTAGTCTTGTACTGGATGTTATTAGACTATGGGCTCTATCAGAGCCTTGGCTGTCTCCCGTGGGTAAAACCGCCGGGATACTGCCAATGCAAATAGCGTTACTGCTACTTGGTCCAGCGCTATCAGCGCCGGATCCTGAGTAACGGTGCAGCGGTAAGTTCCCATTCCAATGGACACAATGGGCCTGGGGGCGCTATTAGTGCACGTTTTATAGCACAAGAAAACGGACGGAAAGTGGAGTATTTTACCTCCAGCAAAAAGCTGCAAACATTCCACCCAACTCATGATGTGCCCAGCCCTTAAATGCAGTGGTAATAACATTAGGGACGCATTTAAGGGCTGAGGTCAAACACGTGATGAGGCCCTAGCGACGGATTACAAGTGGTGATACAACTGTGCTAGTCCCCATTTATGGAGTTCCGCTGGCGGTAATTCTGCCGAAATGGGCGTTTTTTAGCAGTAAAGTGGCGGATTTACCTGCAGCATTTTGCTTAAAGAAAATATGATGTGGTCAAAAGGCAGGGCAGACAGGGTCACGGTATAAGAACCTGTCCACCCTTGTTTGACCAGGAGTGCAGAGCCCTCAAGAGTCAATTATTTCTGGCACTCAAGGACAGCTCTAGATCCGCGGGAGAAAGGTATAAGCTAAAAAGAGAATACAAGAAGTTTTAAAACAAAAGGAAAAAGGTGCCACCAAGAAACAATGGGATATACTCGCCCAGGCAATAAACAGTAATAACCACCAATTGTAATGGAAACTTGTAACCGAAAGGATGGGGAATATCAGGGAGCGAACAGGGAGGATCTATAGATGAGTGACACATTTAAAAAATATTTTCTATACAGAAGGGGGTGAAGACTCACTGCTAAAATATGCCTGCACTAATAACAGAACTAACTTTACTAAGGTGAAAATTATGAGGGCTATTGAGCAGCTTAAACCTGGTAAAGTAGCGGACCCAGACAGGTTACCATCTGAGGTATTTGTTGATCATGATGAATGGTGGGCCCCTATTGTCTGAAATCTTTTTGAAGCAGGGATTTTAAAGGGAGTTGGGAGGATTCCAAACAAGTGGCGGGCGTGATTATAGTCCTGATCTTTAAGAAAGGTAATATAGATGACCCCCAACTGCTACTGCCCTAAATCCCTATTGGGCATCACAGCAAAGGTTTATGCTAAATGCATTCTGGGTAGATTAGAAGACTGGATGACAGAGAATAACACATTGGATCACCTTCAGGCAGGTTTTAGGAGCGTTTTATCTACATTGGACCACTGTTTAATCCTGTCACGAATTACTGACAAATATTGTAATCTCTGTGGAGGGGTTGCTTATGCTGCCTTTTTAGATCTGGAAAAGGCTTTTGACAGGATCGACAGACACACACTGTGGAAGAAACTAATAGTACTGGGGAGACAGGCAAATTTGCTTAGACTCGTGCAACTATGATATGATCAAACCAGGATTTGAATCAGACATGGCAGAATATGGAACAATACTGAATTCTTTGATTCAAATGGGGGGTAAAACAAAGCTGCCCCCTGGCACTGCTACTTTTTATTCTTTTTTAGTCAGATTTTGACCCTGCAAAGAATAACAGCAGGGTGCGCCCACCTAGGCTGGGAGAAAAGGAAGTCAGTGTTCGACTCTAAACTGAAAACACTGTCATCCTGGCACTTACCCCTGTGGGCCTGAACCAGGGGCTTAATTATGCTGCAGAGTTCTTGGAGGTCAACAAACTAAAATTAAACAAGGACAAAACTAAGATTCTGACAAGAGAAAACGAACTGGGAATTGAAAGGGGCCCCTGTCGAGGTAGTGGACTCGTATACGTACTTAGGTATGAAATGTTCGAGAGACTACAAGTGATTGCCACATATTAAACAACAGGCGGAGAGGGCCAGAATTAGTTTTCGGGGTTTACAAAGGTTCTCTTTTAAATATGGCGCCCAATGACTGTACAAATATATTGAGGTTTTTTAATGCAAAGTTTTAATGCTTTATGGCAGTGAGATCTGGGGTTACTGTTCCTGTGAACCCCTTGAGGTTGTACAATTGCAATTCCGGCACTAGACTCTAGGGCTTTCAAATGGCTGTTCGAACAGGGCGCTGAGAGTCGAGCTGGGGATCCAGAGTATCACTTCCCTGGCACAAGCCGGACATTTAGCTTATTTTGCAAAAATAAAACTAAATGTAAACACAAATCCGAATTTCCTGCTGGCATTCTCAGTCATGGAAAGCAACCCAAAAGTATAGAAGCCGTAAAGGTATAAGACTGGAAGCAGGCTTTGGGAAAGGTTCCTAGCTGGAAGAGGAAGAGTGAACCACAACCAAGTTAAGACAGAAATCAAAACCTGGCCCAGAGAAAACTCGCTGCGGGCGGATGGGGGAAAATCCATGCTCTGCTGCCCCTCACAGCCTATGTACAGTATAAGAGACCTTGTGTGCCCCAGGGCCAATACTAAATTTAGATTGCCCGGAGGGACGAAGCCTCCTACTGAAAGGCAGGTTAAACCTGCTTCCACTGGCGAAAATAACTACTTGGTTAAAGGCTCCAGCAAAATGCAACTGTGTTATGAGTGCAGATGAAGATCTGGTGCACTTTATTTTGTTATGTCCATTTTATAAAAGGGAGAGGATGAGATGGTTGAGACCTTATTTGCTAGCATCAAATATCAGATCTTGTAAGGAGGCGGTTTTTAATTTTGAACTGTACTAACTCACAATGGCCCTCATTACGACCCTGGCGGAAAGCAACTGACCTGACCGCCATAGCGTAAATAGCGTTTCCGCCATGGCACGACAGAGTAAAGTGCGGCTAATTCTGACCCATCGGGCACGAGCAGTACGCCTTGGCGGAAGTGCAAAGTCCGCGATGGCGGAAATGTCCCCAAAACGAACCTCACCGCCGTCGTACGGCGACCTAGGTGCAATTCCGCCACCGGACATAGCGGTCACCGTAAAGAGCGGCAATCGGAAAATACGGTGACCGTAAATATACGGAAACGGAAGCAAAAACATGGTCCCGGAACGGGAAACAGCACGCCGTACACCTATAAAATCAGAACATTCACACAACCATTAAAAATACTACCCTGAGAGACATCCCAACCCGTCATCCACCCTAGTGAAACCAAAACAATGGGAAAAGTAGCGAAAAAAGCGTGCGACCGCAAGCGGCAGGTCCACTTCTCACGTGAGGAACTCACGGTGCTCACAGAGACCCTCCAGGAGAATGCTGCCGTCGTCTTCTCGACGCAAATGACCAGGACGGCACTTGTGAACAAGAAGGCCATATGGGCCCTGGTGGCACAGCGGGTAAGTGCGGTGGGGACCGCACCCCGCAACCCACAGCAATGCAGAAAGCGATGGGACGACTTGCGGATACGCGTACAGAGCATACTATCCGCCAACCGTAACATTGCCACAGCTACCGGGGGAGGATCGGAATCACCCATCAAGCTGACCCCCTGGGAAGAAATCTGTGCCTCCACCATTGGAATGGAGACCATAGAGGGAGTCGGAGGGATGGAGAAAGGAGTGCAGACATCCGAAGAATCAGGTAGGTGGCCCAAATAAAACTATGCTAAAACCACAATGTCCAATCATGTGAAGTACCATGTGTCCACATAGTGCAACAGAAACACATGTCCAGGAGAACGTCCACTTACATTGGCCTGATAGCGGACATTAAAAGTCAAATTAAATAAATAAATAATTAAAATTACTAAAAACACCCTCTACACGTGCAGCAGGCACCCCCTAACTGCAGGCTGCAATACAACTGCACCCTCAATCCACACAAAAATGAAACCACCTCCAAGGCCCTGACCCAAATCACCCTCAGGTACCACCCCAATGCATGTGATACATTGCCATTCCAATTTCCACAGACCCATTAATAACGCTCGCCCTCCTTTACTCCACCACAGGGTCCGATTCAAATGACGAGCTCCAGGACACCCCTACCAGCACACCTGCAAAGAGGGCCAAGACCAACGGCCAAAGACCCTCCACCTCAGCTGCACGCATCAAGACACGGCAGCAGCACAAATCAAGTGGCAGCACACAGGAGGGGACTTCAACAGGCACCCCAGCAGCCAGCATGGCCAAAACACCACCACCACCACAGGCCCCCCCAAAGGATGCCACAGAAGGCACTGCTTCTGGTGGCAGCAGCACCATAGGTGACACTGCATTAATGGCAGCATGCTCCGACACAGAAAACGGTGATGTCGATGTACGATCCATCCATGACCTGTCTCAATCCCCCTGTTTGTTTCATCCCGTACAACATGAGGATACCACGCAGGGGCACTCACAAGACGACGACTGGCCATCCCCCACAAGCCCTGTGTCAAGGCAACATGAGGTGATCAGCCCCTCTGTGACACCACCGCAAATGGCCATGGCCCAGCAGAGGCAACAGTCCCTCTACCAGGTGATCGTGCAACAGCAGCATCTGGCCACGCTCCTCAAGGACCATGCTGATGAATGTGGGGGTACCAAGGCAGCCATAGAAACATGTACAGAGACACTAAGGGCAGAAATGGAGAGAAGCACCGAGAGCCTGAGAGTACAAATGGAGAGAAGCACCGAGAGCCTGAGAGTACAAATGGAGAGAAGCACCGAGAGCCTGAGGGGGGAACTGCATGCGACGTCCAAAGACGTATGTGCTGAACTTGCCGCTGTGCGCCGTGTGCTCACTGAGCTCTCACAAACCCTTAGGGACATGCATGGACGTGAGCAGGCAGAGACATCATCCGTTGCAAGTTCCGTCCAGGGCAGCCCCCAACGTAGATCTGGGAGGAACCTGCGCTCCACAGGCAGGGGTGCCCCTGATACCCGGAGAGGGGGCTTGCAATAGCGTCTGCCCACTGACAATGAGCATCTTTGGACACTGGTGTTCGGGGGGGAGGTAGGAGGGTGGAGGGTGTGTGTTGGGCTTACTTGGGTGGCGGGTCGATGGGGTGTGTAACACAATTTCACATATGCTATAAACATTTCACAATCATCCAATGAGATGTGTGGACATTGATCTTTGTGTACGAGGCCATCATAGGCGTACAGTCCATATTGTGCATGTTCCAGACACACACAGTGCCACAACTCCCGTGTCCATGTATCAACCACCAGGCGTGAGTGCTAGAAGCATGAATCTATGATAATCTGACGAATTTCACGGCCCTCCTGTGCCTCGCGGACTCCTTGAGGTTCTGCCACATCCCCACCCACATCATGACCATATTCTGGTGCTTGCAGTTCTGCGTCAGGGGGCATGGGCACATTTCTACGTATGCACATGTTGTGTAGCATGACACATGCCATGACCATCTTAGCAACCTTCTCATGGCGGTACAGGAGTGCCCCGCCAGACCTGCTGAGGCAGCGGAAACGACCCTTCAGTAGGCCGAATGCCTGTTCTATGACTACACGGGTACGTGAGTGGGCATGGTTGTAGTCCTCCTCATGCTGGTCCTGTGGGTTCCGGAGTGGTGTAAGGAGCCATCTCTTCAGTGGATACCCGGCATCACCTGTATGTGGACAATAAAGGATGTTTGAGGAATGACATTGCTACGTAAGCACCCCCCCCCCTTCCTGGCAGGTCATTGCCGCATCACATACCCCACATTATCATGCATGAAATGAGACTCACCGAGTAGCCAGGATCTGTTCCCTGCATGTCGCTCCATGTAGCGTGGTATTGTAGAGTTCCGTAAGACCATGGAATCATGGGTTGATCCAGGAAATCGGGCACAGCAATGTGTAATGATCCTGTTTGAGTCACACACCATTTGTACATTAAGAGAATGATATTGTTTTCGGTTGCAGTACTGGGCCTCCATGGCATGTGGGACAACCAATTCCACATGGGTGCAGTCGATGGCACCAATGCAACCCGGTATGCCGGCAAGTGCATGGAATCCCACTTTTGTGTTCGTAATTTCCTGCTCCGAGCGTGGTAGAGAGATGTAGTCGTCTGCGTGCTTCAGGAGGGCATCGAGCACTTGCAATAGTGTCCGTGACAACAGTGGCTGTGAAATGCCATGCAACTGTCCGACTGTGTGCTGGTAGGTGCCTGTGGCCAGGAAGTGGAGTACAGACACCACCTTCAGTAGGGGTGGGATGGCGGTTGGGCTATCTATCATGCTGACAAGGTCAGCGTGTGTCATGTCCACAATGGCGGTTATGGTGTCCCGGTCCAAACGGTAGAGGGTGTGGATCTGCTCATCAGTGAGGTTGAACGGATGTGCTCGGAGGCGTGGGATTGCGGGCTGCCTGCGTGGTGGTAGTGGCTGTGCTGGTGGGCCTTGCTGGCCCTGCCTTGCCCTCCTCCTCCTCCTGCGTCTCCTCTGTGCGGCCGGTTGTTGTAGTAGTTGGTGTTCGTCTTCTTCTTGAAGTTGGAGTACTTGCAGTGCTATCAGGTCCCCCAGGGCCAACATCGCAAGTCCTGCCGGTAGCATTTTGGAGTGGGTGTGGTTGTGGGAGGGGGTTGGGTGTACAATTTATGTGTTTCCAAGCTGTATAGCCTCCACCTGTGGTGATTCATTCCACCTGTGCAAGCTGCAATCCCCTTTGGGCGAGCACGTCCCGCACACAACGCTGCAAATCGACGCATGGCATCTTGCTATTACAATCATGTATTTCATCCCGATGGCAGTGAGATATTGCTTCATATGTTAATTCTGCTATGCTCCCATTGTTTCACATACTATCTTTGCAGTCGGGAACAAACTTGTGAAGGGTCAGTGGAATGTAGTACTCGATTAACGGTGGACCCTCATGCAGCGCTGTACCGCGGTTCACCGACGGGCGGGGCGTCCCATTTGTGAGTGTAGCCAGTTGCCATTTTCACACACTGCCGCACTAAATGGATGGATTTGTGATTTCAAGCGGTCACAGATGCCTTTTCGACGTGATGTTGCAAATGAGGAATTCGAAGGACAGCGCTTTCGGTTTCCAGCTAGCGGCGAGGAGACGCCCACAGGTCTGACTGCAGATAGAAAGTTCTATTGTTTGATGTCCTTGGGACAGGGGCCATGCCGAGAATGCAATGATTGATATGAATAGTATGGGATGCGCAATAGCGTAGTGGAGGATAAGGCAGGACGTTCCCAAATACATGTTACTTCACAACACTAGAATTCCGGCCTGGAGCACAGTGGATTTTGCAGACTGCATTAAGCACAGATTCAATGGAAATTTCTAATGTTATGTGAGTAAATAATCAGGCGTTTTTATACCGGGATGAGGGAATGATGTATGGATGCATGGACAGATGATTTAATAGAGAGTCTGCCATGTACATGGCTTTTTGGAATCTATCAACTTCCTCTGCGCTATGTGATGCAGGGCTGCCATAGTGGGACCATCGTCTATCTGCCCTTGTTGAACCCTCCCTGTCTCGACGCGCCTTCAAACACTTGTGTCTATGCACGTTACTAATCCCATCTAATGGATTCTGTTTTAACAGACGCATGCACACAAACACTCGTTTGTAATAGTGTTTTCACCTCGATTTATATAGTTATGATTCGCAAGTGATTATTGGGTGCGAATAATCCTTTTGAGTGGGCTAGCATGCATATGGCTGTGGATTTAGTGTGATCTTTGAAGTGAGTAATTCAAATGGAGTTCAGATGCCCATACTATTCTTTTTCGTTTCATTTGGGTGACAGGTATCTCCTCCCCTTTTGCCGCTGCCATCTGTATGCCACTCCTGCAGATGGCTTTTACTCCCCACACCTGCTGCTTCGTGTTAATCAGTGGAGCACCATTACGATCTTATGGGACGATCGCCAATGGCCCACATGCCCTTACGCAGTACTAGTGGCTAGGAGCAACATTTCGAGCTTTCAGCTGGACTAGTGCCTACCTAATGGAACGGACCTGCGGTTCTAGGCGCTTCCATGTTGCCTTTTTGAACGTGGATGTAGCCCCTGTGTACCATGGAGGAACAGGGTGTCACACAAGAAGAAGCTGGTCATTTTTTGCGGATGCAGCCCACAATTATGAAATATGATTTGGAGTTCATGACCTAATAGCTGTATGGCCCGGGTGATTTTGTTGTGCATTAAATTTTGATTATGATATTGACCTTGTAGCGTTATTCTTTGCAAGTAATGTAGCATATTCCTATTTGTGGAGCGATGTATTGTGAGGAGATCTGCTTTGGGTTCGGCCTTCTGAGCATAGTTGCGTGGTACTGTACTGGGCGCGTTTGCCTACGAAGGCCAGTAAGGTCAGGGATAGGGGCTGCCATTATGACTGTTTTAATGATGTCATGCTCATGGGAGGGGGATTGGCTTTTGTGTAACAGATGCCGGTCAGCCAGGTGGATTGGTGGAATGATGTGATTTTCAGAATATGGCTGGTCACAGGTGCCTGTGTTTGCGTGCGTTTCTTGGAGGGAGACTGAGGTCATGTCCATTGGAATGGCTTCTGTATTCGTGCCATCTGTGCCCTGCTGCTCCCATTGGCCCCTCTTGAGATGTGCCTGGCTGCTCAGTCACTCTGCCAACTTGTGTGGTACATGCTTATGCTGCTGGTTGGTTTGTTTACTGGCAGGAGTACAGGGCTGGTGCAGTCTCACTCAGGATACTGCTTTGTATGTTGCCTTGCACTGGTGTCAAGCGATGGGGGGCCTGTTTTTGTTTGTCTCAGTTTTCAGTTCATGTTGCTGTACTTGGAGCTTCACATGCCTGTGCTGCATCAGTACGGCAATGGTGCCATGGCTAATATGGATGGCCACTCACAAGGCACTTGGAGCCCCTACATTCATTTGTTCGTTGGCATGCATGGGTGACTTGTACATTTCACTGGTTGCATTGTTTGACTTCATTGCACCTACGAGGAGTTGTGCAATGTGGCCAGGGAGTGGTGTACAGGCACTCAGTAGGGCCTTTTACGGTTGGTTTGCGATGCCGTACTTATCACCATGGCGGAATGGTACTTTCCGCCATGCTTGATGGCGTTAGGTACATGTCCGCTAGGGTCAGAATTCCCGTACCGTTGCGCCATGGTGGTAATTACGGTTTCGCAGTGCGCGCGTGCGCGTACTTGGTGCAGTTAGCGTTGGCGTTCACTACGGTGTCGCTAATGGCATCGTACTTTACGGTGACGGGTCATAATCGCAACGGGCGGTATTCGATGGCGGTATTGCATTTCCGCCATCGTTTTTCGATTTCCGCCAGGGTCGTAATGAGGGCCAATGTCTCCATGATCTGATGAATTACCTAGGTCAGTCTTTATAGAAGATGCTCTGCATAACACATTTTGACACAGGTTTTATGAGGAAAGGTGTGAAGGTGATATTAAACCGTAAAGGATGTTGTTATATCTGGATTAAGTTACATTTTATCAATATTTACATCGTCTCATTTTATTATCTAATGTGTCCACAGTATTTATTATGTTAATGGCGAAAGTCGAGTACCATTTTAATGATGATGATCTTAGCTCCAAACCGATAGTTCGGCAGTACGGTAATATGGCGGCAATGGAGTAGTAAATCTGTTACCACTGCATTACCACCGTTTTTGGCCACACTGCCAAACTCATAATGAGGCACTTTGTTTCCTAACGTGCCTCATATGAGTCAACTTCTCCCTCAGACTTGGACCAATACTCAATAATTTTTGAGCATGCAACATATAAGTACTTTTCAGTCTCTTTTGATTTGGGGATCTCACAGCCTCCTTCTGCAGAGCCTTTAGAAACCTGTGCTCTTTGTACATCCCCTCTGCCTTCCTATCCATGCATTAGGTACTAGCCGCTTCTCCTTATTCCCCTGTATTCCAGCGACCCTTCTCTCTTCATCCACATCACTTTTTATTTATTGTTTTTTATGTATTTGATTTATTTTACTGTTATCCTTTCCCCTGCACTCCACCCCCCGCACCTGCGCGATCTCGATCTCACCTGGCCTAGTAAGATCATTTTCTCTGTCTTCCTGCTGTTTCCTCCTCCCTTGCTGCATCGCGCCTTGAAACACTTGTGTATAGGCGCGTTATAAATACCATATCATATCATTCAATTTTTTCCTTCGCTCTCCTAAAGACTCTCCTTGTCAGAATTATCCTGTGAAGAAGGCGCCTTCCTTTAGGTTTCCCATTCCTCTTCTCTCGTAAACATTGCTGTGGTGAGGTTTGCAATCTCTGCCTTGGGAACAATCCTTCTTTGTGACTTTACCCACTGGCATTCTCCTGATCAGCTTGTGACTTGTTTGATTTAGTTCCGACAGTGTGTGTTGTGTTTCATAGTTTACATGCTGACGGCCCTTTGTATTGTGGCTCCCATTCTTCATACCTCCAGTTTTCTATTTCAACCACGAGAGACACCTCTGGCTGCTACCTTTTTGAATGAGCTACAGTGTTTGGTCCCGGTCACATGATGACCGAAATGGAAGATAGAAAGTGACGGTAGGTCACACTGGTCAATGGCACTGGTTAGTCCCATGTTCGATCTTTTCTCTACATACAAAAGTACAACTCCAATTCCTCATGGCCTGCTCTTCTTCTGGCTCTTTTTGAGGCATCTGAGATTTCCTTGGAGGGAAAGCTCTTTAGTGAGTTAGCCCAAAGAAAGACAGAGCAACAACCTGGAGTGGCCTGCTCCCGACCAAGGATCAGTCGAAAGGCATGTTTAAAGCAGCACTCTGAAATCTTGTCGAGCACTGTTGATACCAGCGACCTAATCCAATGATCCAGGCCTGCCACCTTGGAAAGGGTTTGAAACCTGTGAAAACAATTACAGAAATATTGCACATTACAGTTATCCACCTCGGGCAATATCAAACCCCAAAGCATGGACCTTCCATTCGCTCTAAACCTTTAATCTGCCCCAAAGTGACTGCACTATTCAGAACTTCCATCTCCTCATAACCAGGTTACAAGAAACTGAATGTAAACCGTGCAACCTCCTGACACACTATACTTGGACTGGATATAATCATTTTTTTTCCCACCATGCATCAGATGATTCAACTTCTCTCTCTGCCTTTCTTAGAAATGGGCTGAAAGTAGACTTTGTTTCTGAGCTTGGCACAAATGAGTCAACTTGGTTCCCTGATCGTCGTGGGCAGGGTTTGCCGAACTGTGTATTTCTAATGGATTGGGCCTCATTACAAGTATGGCGGTCTGGAAACACTGTGCCGGTAACACTGATTCCTGGCTTGATTTCCGGACCGTCGCAGTACGAGTCGCGATGCTGGTAACAACATTGCTGCTAACATCGACCACTGTGCGACCATAGCTGACAGCACCATCAACTGTAACACCACCAACCCCGAACGTCGTACCGGAAACACCAGTGCAACTGTACCAAGGCAGCATTATGACTGCTGTCTACACAGAAATATCGGCACCAAAATGCTGGTTCCACCGTGAAAACCATGCCGGAAACACCGGCAGCACGGAGCAGGTGTTAAGCAGGCTCAGGTGTGCAACAAGAGCCCACATGTGACTCTAATCGGCCCTGCTGCACTCCATGAGCACTTTGAACGTTGAAAAGGAAGATTGAGAGCAGTGAGTGTGCAAGCTGTTGTATTTATATTATTATACTTCTGATATAGAAAAGAATTCATCTCTGAGTGTGGTGCAAACCCAATATAGGGTACTTCTGTGTAGGGCACTCAGAAGAGGAGCAAAAAAGAGAACCTTGGCAGGTCAGCCAGCAGTGTGGGCTGCACACCCTAATATCCACTTGGTGGTTTCCAATATTTGTAATTGTAAAGGATGGTAGTACAATGCGATAAAATGAGCACCAATATTAATTTATTCACTAATAGAGATAATCTTAGTCAATACATTTTTAATAATTTGGAAGTAGATTGGGCCTAGGCATTTCAGACTGTAAAGGTCCGTTGTCAGGGACTGTATAATCATCTTGGTAAGTTCCGAATTGTCACATCAATACACCTAATAAAGTTCATCACTACACTAAAGCACAGAGTAATGTATAAACACATTGTAAATGTGCATGTTGGTACCATGTATTACAGGTCACAAGCGTTGAACAGACGTACAACAAATTCACATTATGTACAGGGGAGAAGGAAAAGAGAAGGATAAATAAAAAAGAAGAACAATTAGAGAATAGTACTGGCTGAATGGTTTCTGTCAAATTGCAAAAGCGGGCTAAAATTAGAACCTGTGATGACCTAGCGGTGCTTTCAAAATGAAGTGTTCTGTAATAGAAAAGAAATGGAGCACAGATTAATTGTTCTATCTGCAATTGAACTGACTGCAAACAATAATTGATACAGTGATCACCTCTTAGTATCTATCTTACCATATGAGCGACAGCTCAATTCCTCAAACGGTCAATAGTTTGTGGTCGTGCAGGTGTGCGTGAGGCAAGCTGCCGTGATCAAATAAAATTCCTCCTGTTGCTGCGACAATAGGTCTTCTTGGGGAATTCTGCAGCCTTTTATGGTATAGATGTGGCATTTTAGGATGTGATGCTAAAAGGAAAGATTTCGTTTTGTTTATTATCTATTCCATCTCCTCTGCTGTGGTCAAACTTCTTTCTTTATTTCCATCACAAGATCGTTGTCAAGTTTAGCGTATGTATTACTATCGGGTAATTGTCCATTGCATTCGTTATTGTAATCCTTTGTGTCAAAGATCACCATGGCCCCTCCTTTGTCTGCGGGTCTGATTGTAATAGATGTGTCTGAAAACAGTGTTCTTATTTGTGAAATGTCTCCTCTGTTTAGATTATAGACTTTGGGACGTCTGAATTGTAATTTCTTGATGTCTGCTAATACTTGATCATGGCAGCTTGCCTCACGCACACCACACATCATCTTGTTCGTTAGATTCCGCTGGTGACGGTAATTCTGAAAGGAATACTTTGTGTTTTAATTTCCGTATTAGTTTGTGTATTTCTACTTTCGTGTTCAACGTGTTAGTACTGTAAGTTGGTACGAATTTCAAACATTTCTCTAAAGTTCTTATTTTATGCTGGAATAGAATTCTTTAGGATACATTTACAACTAGGTCCGTTGAGTTTGGAACCGTGTTAACATACCTTGGTTCCTTCCTTTTCCCCTTCCTTGTCCTTTTCCTCTTTGGCCTAGTTCTAAAAAAGTGTTGCTTATGGTTGAATTAGTGGAGGTTGTTTGTTTGTTTCCTGTGGCTGAAGGTCTGGCTGTCTGGTTATTTATTGGTTGGTTATCACCAGGTTCTGTTGTTTCTGACTCGGAACTATTATTGTCAGTTGATGCTTTATTAGGCTGTGGACCTTGAAACCAGTATTTGTCCACCCAGGTATAGACTTTGTTGTTTCAGAAGTCATAAGTGTCGCGTTTGAATTTTCTCACTTTCAGTGCTTCCAAATCAGATCTCGGCAAAGGATTCTGCATCAGTAATATCAGTAATTTCTTTGGATATGGCGTTGATTTCTTTTTCCAATTGTCCGATGTTTCCTGATAGTTATTTAATTGTCAGTAGGATCAGGTCGAGAGAGCACTTACTAAAAATTTGCTTCTATTTTTTAACACATTCTTTGCTTTCCTTGCATGTTGAAAAGAGACACACCCACACCCCACACACCTTCCAACACAACCACGCTGCCACTAGTAGCAGCAGCCATGGAGCTGGAGGATCTGCATACAGACATGCACATCATTGAGCAGTAGTTGCAACAGTGACAACAGGCTAACATGCAGAGGAGGAGGAGGATGATGTTGATGGAGACGAACAATAGGCAGCAGGTAGCACCCCGCAGGCAACCACCTATACCCCGCACAAAGCTCACTCCCTAGACCCTGACTGATAGTTACATACATACACTGTATCGCCTGGACAGGGAGACGATCCACAGCATAGTGGATCTCATCCATGATGACATCCGGACCGTAATTGGCATCCAGATTGCCATACCCACTTTGCTGAAGGTGGTGTCCGTGCCGCATTTCCTGGCCATCGGCACATACCAGCATACTGTCAAGGTGCTGCATGGGTTTTCCCACTCTGGTTATTCCAAGGTGCTTGTGCAGGTCATGGATGCCCTCCTGCATCAGGTGTCCCAGCATATCGCCCTCCCCACAACACCGGCCCAGGTGAATGCCACCAAGGTCCGCTTTGATGCATTGGCAGGCATGCCCAATGTACTTGGAGAGCTCGACTGCACTCACATCGAGCTAGTGGCGGGACATGCCATTGAGGAGGAATATCGCACCCGAAAACTCTACCACTCATTGAATGTAGAGTTTGTCTGTGATGTGGACCTCATCATCACACACTGCTGTGCACATTTCCCTGGATCCACGCATAAATCCATGGTCCTGCGTAACAGCATGCTGCCAGGGTGCATGGAGTGTTAAGTCGCAGCCCTGGCTGCTGGGTAAGTAAAAGTACCTACACACATAGACACACACACACACACCACATAGCATGTGCACTACTGAATTGTGGGGGGTTATCCACTGTCACCAGTGCATGTGCGGCAGGCAACAGGTAAATGCATAGCTACAAACTACATGCAAGAGCGGGAGCCCATGGTTGCCCCCTTGTGTCCCTCCCATGCAGGTGATTCCAGATACCCCTTGCTGCCATGGCTTATGACACCTGTCAGGCATCCACAGACCCACCAGGAGAATGTGTGCAACTGTGCGCACATCAGGACGAGGTGCACCATTGAGTAGACCTTTGGACTCCTGAAGGTAAGGTTCCGCTGCCTAAGCTGATCAGGGTAGGGGGGTGATGTACAGTCCTGTGAAAGTGGGCAAGATCGTCCTGGCCTGTACCATGTTACACCACATGTGTGTCAGGCGTAACATTCACCTGCCCCAGACATGGACATGCCTCCAGCGGTGGAAGACGGCATTGATTCAGATGCAGACATACTATTGCCCCATCGTAGTAAACTAATTCCCAATTACTTCTAAACACAGAGCACAAGCAGACGGCCCAGGTCATCCAGTGCATGTGATACTGCTCAAACAATGAAGCACAATACCACCAAAAAAATGAAATGTCCAAACATGTTTATCAATGCAAAACCAGGTGTATTAACTGATTGATATGAAACAGTGAACTGGTTGCCCAACATCCCCTCTCGACCTACCCATTCCCACACCCCCTCCTCACACACCCTCCCCAACTAAACATCCCCACACCCCCTCCCCAACTACCCATCCCCACACCCCCTCCCCATCTTGTGAAACTATGTAAACACTAATGCACAATTGTTTCATACAACATGTGTGTCAAAGGTTAATTTCCGTGACTTCTTGCCACATGGCCCACCGTTCTGCGGTGGGGCTGACAGGCGCAAGGACCGACGTCTTGAGCTGCTCTGCTGAGAGCCTGCAGGTGTTGTACTGGGGGATGGTGGGTCTGAACGGACTCCCTGCCTGTTATTAAGCGTTGCATGCAGGGCCAGTGCAAGATTCTCAGTCATGGCTGAGACTGCCTCATTGCTCTGCCGGGTTCTCCGCAGCAAGGGATTTGGCTGCAGAGGCAGTCTGCCTTGGGCACGGCAACCTTGCCGGGCACTGGCCTGCACAGTCTTGTGGATGAGCTGCATCTCCTCCCGCATGAGTGTTGACTCCTGGAGGTGCTGGCGCACAAGCCCGGCCATATCTGCATATCACTCCACCATGCAGCGGAGGCTTACATCCATATCCCTGATGATGGGGAAGGCTGGTGGTGTCGGGCTGTGCAGATGATGGGGGCTGAAGGTAGGATGTTCATAGGCCGTATGCTCTCACATGCCATCAGTGGTGTCCCCGGTGTCCAGCCCAGCATCCTCAGGTGCTGGCGCATAAGCCTGGCATCTCTGCATGACGCTCCTCCATGCAGTGGAGCCTTGCATTCATATCCCCGATGCTGGGGAAGGCTGGTGGTGTCGGGCTGTGCAAGCGATGAGGGCTGAAGGTAGGGTGTTCATAGAACCTACGCTTTGACGTGCAATCAGTGGTGTGTCCAGCCCAGCATTCTCATCGCTGGATGCATCCATGTCCATAGATGACTGGGGTGGAGGTGAGGATTGCCTCCCAGGAGGAGCTGCAGCTGAGCTTGCCTGGGTTGGGGCAGCTGCTGTGCTTGCCTGGGTTGGGGCAGTTACTGTGCTTGCCTGGGTTGGGGTAGCTGCTGTTCCTACCTGGGTTGGGGCAGCTGCTGTGCTTGCCTCGATTTGGTGCAGCTGCGTTGCTTGCCTGGTTTGGAGCAGCTGCTGTGCTTGCCTGGTTTGGGGCAGCTGCTCTGCTTGTCTGGGTTGGGGCAGCTGCTGTGCTTGTCTGGGTTGGGGCAGTTGATGTGCTTGTCTGGGTTGGGGCAGTTGCCTGTGTGGTATCCACGGCATTGGTGACGTATGGCTTCTGTCTACTCCTCGTCTGTGGGGCAGAGCTGTATGTGCTGGGGCAACCTCCTTTGATGTCCGCGGATGTGCCTGTGTGGGAGAGAAGGTCATGCGGTCAGTGGAGTATGTGGCGCCCTATGGCCTTGCAACATTCTGTTCAGTTGGTGTTACATTCAATGCCTGGGCTTAAAGCATACAGTTCTTGCATACATATGTGGTATGGGGCATATTCGCTGGTGTGACGGGTCGCTGGGCATGGGGTTTGTCTTGAATCGATGCAGCCATAATGGGCCTTGTGTAATGCTTATCATGCAAGTGCAGGGCACGCTTCCACACTCCAGAGGGCAGGCTGGAGTGTGTACGCCCTCTCCCGTACAAGTGCAGGGGGGCACACAAAGGGCTGTTCACATTTTAATGGCAGAAATGGGGGCAGGTGCAAGGGGTTCAGGGGGAAGGGGAGTACTCTGTCGGTGATGGGGTGGTCCAGTCTCTGCCCAGTACAGGGCAGGGTGTCCATGGTAATTTTCTCTTTCAACTAGATCTTTTAGCTGTCCCCATTATCATGATTTTTTACTTATTCTCCTTGGCCCTCATTTCATTTTCATCTAAGTATTGTTTGAAGGCATCAAGTCGCCTTTGCAGTCCGATTTCTGTCTGGTCTATGAAGACCAGATCGTCTGCATACATGATCCATGGGATTATCCTCGCATTTATTTTTGGTGTAAATGCCTGTATCTTTGAGAGTCACCCAGGTCTGCCATGTAAAGTACGAAAAGAAATGGGGCCAGAGCACAGCCTTGTTTTATACATTTCCGTTTGTATCTTTTCCGTGAGGGTACCCTCTCGGGTTAAACGGACCTGTATTGTGGTATGTGTATATAAGCTTTGAATAGCCTCCACTAAATCTGGGGGGCAATTACATTATTTTTATTTCACCCACAAGTGTTCTCGGTTAACTGTGTCGAACGCGTGTTCCAGGTCCATTAACCCCAAATATAGCCTTGTATTAGAGTCAAGCGTTCTTAATTTTAGTATATTCAAGATGAATGAATTCAGCGATGTCCCCAATCCAGCCAAAAAGGCAGTTTGTCTTTTATCTAAAATTCCCACCAATATTGCCCATTTCTTTAGGTCTCGAAGAAGTATTGTGGCAAATAACTTAAACCCTATTGAGTCCAAAAGGGCAATCTTGCCGGTAGTTAGCAGGGTTACTACAATCCCCCTTTTTAAAAGATTGGCACGATCAAGGCTTCTTTCCATGTTTATGGTATTTTCCTTGTTTTCACAACTTGTGAGAATAGAAGAATAATTAAATCAGCCTAGCACTCCTCATTTGCTTTTATGACCTTGTTGGAAACACTGTCAGGCCCAGCCACTCTTGATTGACTCAGATTGTTAATCATTCCCAAGATATCAACCCTATCAAATTCAATATTCCAGGACTTTGAGGTATGCTTTGACTTTTCCCCGTTTCAACCAACCCTTTCCTGAAGGGAGCAGTATAGTGGTCGATCCAACTCTCCGATACCAGTGGTATGCTGACTGCAGCTTGGAAATCATCCCCATTGTTGATGATATCCCAGAGATTTCTACTATTACTAGCAGAGATCGCCGCCAGCATTTTTTCAGCGTCTTGACTCACTTGGGTTGCTTTCCTCCAATTTGTATTCTGTTGTTTCAGTTTCCGGATCTTACACTCTCTGTCACAGTCTTCAGACATAATTAATCATTTTAAGCCTCTTCTGTAGTTTGTCCGGCTATTATAAGCATGATTCTTTTTAATTATTGGCATCTTGCTTGGGCCTTTCTTTACTGCAAAATCCTTCAACATCCAGCCGTATTCTACCTCTTCTGGGTTTTTTCCTACATATTTATCATAGCTCTCCACCAGTTTAGGCAGTGCTTCTTGTCGAATCCGTAATCT
The DNA here is from genome assembly GCF_040938575.1 of Ambystoma mexicanum. Classification (NCBI taxonomy): domain Eukaryota; kingdom Metazoa; phylum Chordata; class Amphibia; order Caudata; family Ambystomatidae; genus Ambystoma; species Ambystoma mexicanum. Next base: position 708,061,624 of record NC_090938.1, read on the forward strand.
ATTCAGACCCTATATAACTTCTACCTTATTTGGCACCAAGGACCTAATTTCTTTTGCTGGTATAAACAGTCCTGTCCTCAGTAAATCATGATCACTTCTCAGTGTTTTTTTTTATCTCGAAGAATTTTATCCATTGTAGTAATTTTTCCATAACAAAGCAGTAGTCCAGACATGCCCGGCTAGTACCTATTTGCCAGGTGTCAGCTCCACTTAAATCACCCCTGGTTTGTGCATTTAATATTTTCATATTCCTGATTTTCATTTCATTTGACCAACGTAAAGCTCGACCTTTTAACTGGAGGTCAGTTATCATTATTAGTTGTTCTTTTTCATAGAGGATTGCTCTATCTACCTCACTCATTATATCTGCTAGGTAGATCTCTGGCTTTGTCATGTTTTTACTCCAATATGTATTTATTAACATGAGTTTCATTAGACTTTTATCTAGCCGCTTTTGAAGCTCCAGCACTTGAACAAAGGGATTAGGGATCCGATGATCAATTATCTTTATCAACCCTACAATCGGTCTTCCTTTTATCCCAGTTTTGGACGGGTTGATATATACTTCATATTTCTCACATAGTAGTTTCGTTCGGAACCATGTTTCCTGTAGACAAACAATTTTATACTCGCCAAGGAATTGATCTTCGCCTGAGTAGAGTTGTTGAAAACCACATGTGTTCCATGAAGCACATAGACGTCCCTTTCCTGTGATGTTCTTCTTATTCTACTTCATTTTACTAGTGGCTAGGGTTCCCGCCATCCAGGACTAATCCTGAGAATTTTCTCCTGCTGGGGCTCTTCATTTTAATAGTTTTATTTGCTTTCTTGAATTATCAATAGTAAATCTAGGGATTTTGCCAGCTTATCCTGATCAGTTATTTCTTCCCTTAAAGGCATAGTCTAGTAAAAAAAATTTATTGTCCCTACGGGTCGGCCATGTTTTTTTAAGCCTAAGTGGCTCGATTTTCGAAAACTTTCCTATGGACCTTACCTGAGTTTTCGTCCATTAAACGCACGCGAAAACAAGCACCAGGGCGCCGCCATTTTGTGATAATCCTATCACTTGCCGCATCGCCCTGGCTGACCTGCTTCTGCGGCACTAAATCAATTCCCCCGCCCCTAAGCCTGACATTATCCAAACATTCATATTCCCCGCCTCTCTCCGTGACGTTACTGTGCTGCGTAGGCAAACGCGCCCAGTCGTCTTCTACGCGACTCCACACAGAACCCGGAAACCAACACAGACCATCTCACAACACAGCGCGCCACAATTCGGAATTTGAAACTGTACTTTAAAATCAAACAGCAACACGGTACATTTGGTAAAGTACATTTATTTGACATTAAATGTTTAGAGAATATTCAGCAATTGACATATGAACTCTGAAAGCCATTTATTTTCTTTTATCTGTATCCGTCATGGTACACAGGGTGTTGCTTTTCGTTAAAAGAAGCACTTTGGAAGCACGGTGAACCGCAAGGCTGTTCCATCAACTAGGCACTAGTCCATCGTAAAGGTTGATATGTTGCTTCTAGCCACTAGTACAGCGTAAGGGCATGTGGGCCCTGGGCGATCGTCCCATAAAATTCTCAGTGTGCTCCAGTTGTTCACACAAAGCTGCAGGTGTCTACTGTAAAAGCCATCTGCTGGTGTCTCAAACCGATGGCAGTAGCAGAAGGGGAGCAAATACCTGTTATGAAAACAAAAAAATTATAATTAGTCTCGCCAGCCGATCTTCATTAATATTACTCATTTTATTTATTACAGCCGATCAGAAACTATTTGCTTGCAAGGATAGTTCAATGGAGTATGTTCGGCTCTAAAATCAATGCGAAAAGTAAGGAAATAAATCGAGGCCAACACACAATGATAAACAACAGTTAGTCTACATGCGTGAGGAATGATATGATATATGATATGGCATTTGTAACGCGCCTATACTCAAGTGTTTCTAGGCGCGACGAGGCAGGTGGGGAACAAGGGCAGACAGACAACGATCCTACTAGGCCAGGTGTCTTTCTGATCGCGCATGGGGAAGGGGGAGGGGGGGTAAAAGTGCTGTACATGGTTAGTTGAATACAAATTAAATAATAGGGCCAGCTGGTGGCAAGTGCAAGGTAAATGCCGGGAGAAGGGGCTGAAGGATACAGAGACAGTCCCGTAGTGTAGGTAGGCAGTGCAGGGAAAAGAGGCTGGGCCAAGGACCGAGATCGGTGAGACCAGTGGCCCTGCATGCCCATGTGCACACTACTAACACGTTTTCCTTGCTTTTCCTAGCTCTTCATTCATTCATTTATTCATGCATCCATTCATTAAATCTTCATTCCGGTATAAAAGCGTGTAAAGATTTACTTACATTATATTTGAAATTTCCATTGTGTCTCTTCGTAATGCAGTCTGTAAAACGCACCGTGCTCTTGACAACGATTTTTCGTATACTGAACTAAAATGAAACTCGGTCTAGTTTCTGAATTTTCTGCCTTATCGTCTCTTACGTTATTGCGCACCCCCTTCAAATGTAGTTCTTTCGGCATGGTCCCTGTCTCAAGGTCAAAAAACAATAGACCCTTATACTTCCAGTGCGACTTGTGGGCCTCATCTGGGCGCGAGCTGAAAATCAAAGCCGCTGTCCTTCGCATTCTTTATTTGCAACATCACGTAGTATAGGCATCTGTGAGAACTTGAAGTTTAGAATCCGTCTATGTAGTGCGCCTCAATGTGCAAATGCGAACTGGCTTCTCTCCCAAATGCCACGGCCCGCTTGGCGCGTTCTAAGTGCCCCAATTTTGTCCCCGTTGTCTGCGAGCTTTGCAGCCCAAATTGAGACATTTAATTTTTGGCAGAAGGTCAGGGAAAGTATAAAGTACCACAGGAGTTGAGTTAAAAGTGAGATTTATTGTTTGTTTGTTTGTTTTATTATTTGCAACACGCAAGCCTCCCCTCCGTTAACAGTACGCAGCATTTACATTTACATGAGATGAGACATGAGAATAATATATACATACACAAATATGAGGTGAATAGAGAGAATTCAAAGATGACACCCAGCTTGTTAGCCACCCATGATGGTGAAGGTAGGGGTTAGGGTTACAGGTACACTGTACAATAACATTTATTTACAAAAAGACAATCGTATTGCAATTATTTAAACCGGGATTTGTACTTCACAACCAGCTGTGCTTCGGGTGGGCATGGCACAGTCGCAATGTTCGGTGGCAATGGATCACTGCTCTGCACAGAAACGTCCAAAATTCCATATCTGTGCTTCTCTAACACAGCAACAATAAGGCCTTTCACAAAGTTGAACTGCATTTCATGATAGACTGGTTTGATCACCCATTGCTTACTTTGTTTTGAAAACACCTTATTCTAGCGAGGCATCCTTACTTTACCCCTAGTCCTAGATTGTTCATGTCCGACATTGCTGTTATGGGCCAAGACTGCTAGTAGAGTGCGATGTTTCATGCCCCGAAAGCTAAAATGCAAGCGCTTTGGCCTGTACTTTAGGCACATATTGTGGAACACCTCCAAATCTCCTGTGTGACAGAATTCTGTCAGTCCTCTCAAATCTCTTGATAGAGTTTTGTCGAAAACAATCTTCTCAATGGCTTTGTGTGTCGGTGAAGATGGAATCAACCACTTCTTCTTCCGTGCCTCCTCTGGGGACAAAGGGCCATGTTCACATTGGTGGAAATGTTGATTTGCTGTCCAGCGGTGAACGTTGGTACAGTGGTGCATCAGTGACCACCATTTTTCAAGTAGTATTTCCACTGACCCTTCACAAGTTTTTGAGCTCCACCAAAGATGGCTGGTGATAGAATGGGACCACTGCAAAATACTTTCAAAACCTTTTTTTTCCCTGCAGCCGAGATTTTCTTAGTGATTGATTTAGCAAGATGCCATACGTCAAATTGATGTTTAATATGTGGGAACTGCTCTCTCATTGTCTTGGAAATTGAAACGTGTCTGTCCGTGGCTATGAGGTCGATGTGCATTCCCCTTGATTGTAGATATTCCACTGATTTTATAAATCCTAGTTTCTCCATGGCCACTGACGATGTACATTGTGTTACCTGCACGACCACCAAACTCACAATTTTCTTACTATCCATGTCCTGAAAGTGGTAGGTGCAGTACTTGGCAGAAAATCCAGGGCTGTCGCACTGTCCACCGCCGGCTAGCCTGAATCGTTTGCCTTCGAATGTACTTGCTAAAGACAATTGTTCAATTTTCCAAGCATCACTAATGGCCGGAAACAGATAATCACGTTGGTATATGTAGTACAGCGCTTTAGAAATGAAATGCAGTCCCACAAACTGAAAGAAAGCCTCTAACTTCCTAAAACTGGAGCCACTAAAAAGTGATGCAGCTGCACACAGTAGATTGCCTGCTGGCAGTTTCCCCAGCATTGGTTGTGCAGACCATGAGAACCTATGATTTAATCTACAGGCGGCATTTATTTTGACGTTACTGCCTTTTATTTGACGAGTCACATTAATCAATGGCTTCCCACATACTTTCCCTCTAAAGGAATGCACACATTTCAGCATACTTATAATTTCCATCAAACAACTGTCGAATACAATGTATTTGCTCTCTTTCATTAGACTGTCATCCTGCGTCAACGTTGTTTCGGCCTTTGACGTTGGAGATTTCAACACATTGGAAAGTAATATCGCTGATATCAAGTTCTGATGCGTCTATGGATGCTGCGGCTGGTTCATTCTCTATCATTTCGACATCTATTACTTCAACATTGATGGGAGAACACAACAATGTCGACAGGTTTTTTGGTGGCAATTTTTTGGCGGGTGTAGATTGTGTGAATTGATCTGCAACTACTTCAGAGCTATCTTCAATACATTCAATAACATCTTCTTGTGGTGGTGCGGTTGCACTGTAGCTATGGTCCAATGCAACTTTGCTGTAGTCTCCAAACACAGTTAATTCATGTTCTGGCCATTGGACATGAGCATCTCGAGCCTGAACACGCCTCGCCTCAATTAATAGTTCCTCCATAGTGTACATGGTCTGGCAAGCAACATCTCTCATTCGCTTCACTGTCTGTGTATGTATAGTTCGTAGACCCACCGGTAACTAGAGGACAGATCGGAAAAGGGATGTTTAGTTTAAACACAAGATAAAGTATAGTACAATTGACTGGAAAAAAAACATAAAATAGTCCCCAGCATAAAAAGAAATTCTAAAGTTATGAACTGTTTGTAACTAACCTTTTTTTGGTGTTTTGACTCGACCTTCAACATCTGCACGCTGTAGCTCCGATTCGTTTCCGCATGTCCTCCCTTCCTCTTGCGCTGCAACGACTATATTTTCTGTATCCGCATAGACAGCACGGAATGAGGCTCCATCGTCTCCCTGAAACATAGTACTTTCGTTACTATGTATTAGCATAAAACACACGTGAGGACGAACACACGGGTACATCTCAATAGCCAAACACGATTTAAACATTGTGTGCAACAATCAAACGACAAGTATTCGACCAGTGATGATCTATTTCGATGGAGTTGTCAGTATCCATACCTCTGGCTCTGCATGGCCTGCCATGAATGGTTGTATTGGAGAGGAGGCATCCGCATCTCCCTGAAACACAGTACTTTCATTAGTATGCTTTTCAATATTGGAAACATAACACACACTTGGGGTCGACGGCACAGGTACATATAAAGAGATAATCACAAATGATGCATTGTCTAAAACAATCAAGGAAAATTTAAGTATGCAGATTTCATCGACTTATTTCTCCGATTCCTTTACATCTGCATCATCTAAATGAGATGTTGTGATTGTAGTGGAAGCTCCGTCATCTCCCTGAAACACAGTACTTGGATTAGTATGGTTTTCAATATTGGAAACATAACACACTTGGGGTCGAACGCACAGGCACATATAAAGAGATAACCACACATGATGCATTGTCCAAAAGAATCAAGGAAAATCTAAATATGATCACATTTCATCGATTTATTTTCTCCGATTTATTTACATCTGCATCATCTAAATTGGATGTTGTGATTGTAGTGGAAGCTTCGTCGTCTCCCTGAAACACAGCACTTGCGTTAATAGGGAAGAAAGTATAGCAAATGGAATCACGTTATATGATCACGCATGATGGAGCTGTCAGTATACATACCTCGTGCTGCTGAAGAATATCTATGGATGTTGCAAATGTAGTGCGCACTTCCGAAAGCTGTTGCGCCAATTCGTATACGCATGGTCCCGCTTCCACTTCCCCTGGAATTACTTCAATGTCAGGCTCTGCATCAAGTGCAGGGGTTGACGCTCCATCAAGTGCCTGAAACATAGTACTTGCATTAGTGAGGATTACAATAGTGAAAACATCACACACACCCGGGGTCGACAGCACAGGTACATATCAACGGCTAACCACGAATGAAACATTGTGTAGAACAATCAAACTACAAGAATTCCAGCTCTGATGATGACGCTCGATGGAGCAGTCAGTATCCATACCTCCTGCTGGTGAAGAACATCTAGAAATGTTGTAGATGTGGCGGACGCTTCAGCATCTCCCTGAAAGACAGTACTTGCATTAGTATGGATAACACTAATTATAACTGAAAACAAACACCAGTGGACGATAACTAAGGTGTATATCAATTGGAAAGCACTAACCAAACATTCGGTAAAATAATTACACGATAAAATAAAACTATTACTTGACATGCATAAAACAAGTCTGTAGCGGATTAGCCTAGTAAGATTACCTGATACGCGCTAGAAGTGGTTGATAACTGCGACCACGTCAAGGATGTAGAATGTTCTTGCTTCAGGTTCAAGGGATAGTCAAGAAGTTGTAAAGGTAAATTAATGATTGATAATGAAATGCCAATATTAAAAATAGCCATGTAAGGCGACAGAATACTTGAAAAATGCTCAATACAGCACAGTTCCCTGTTCCCATATATATATACATTGCGTTTGTGGGTTATGAAATTGAAAAAGAATATATTGATAAATGTCATTATTCAAAAAACTATACACTCATATCAATATCGAAATTATTACAAGGGATAGAACACCTACAATATCAATTAATCCATTCGGCTACCTACACACTACCGCAAGGCCTAAAGCTAAATCCGGAGACTTTACTCACCGGTGGCGGAATGTGGACGAATAAAGTGGGAATAGCGTTTGAGCAATTTCTGTGTCGTTCGCCGTTTATTCTTCTTTGTTACCCAAGATGTTGTGTACATGTCCAAGGAAAAGTGCCGGCTGCAGATGCGGTATCGATCACCCCTCTTGTCCTGTAAGACTTGTTGGACTCTACTTTCCAGCTCATCCAGTGGATATCCGCAATGTCCGACCCATTCTCTTATTCGATCAACAGTTTTCGGGAATACATGCATTGTAGTGCCTTCAGATTTCGCATGGGTCTTCGAAGGGCAACCGCTAATCAAACAGGCCGGCATTGTTGATAAATCTGAAAAGTAAATATCGACATTATTATACAATCTTCAAGAATAAAGATTTGATACAAAAGTAAATGAATCATACAATGATCAATGCAAGGTTTGTTTTGGTCGCAGGAACTATACCAGTTCATTATGTGCGGCTTAGTATTTGCATAAGTTGCAGAAATGTATAAATGATGTGACTAAAATCTGAACATGTGACTCGTCCCTTGGATGTTCTGTCTTGCACGAGAAGGAAACATGCTTACATTATAGACTGGACCCCCGAAGGATGCAATTTGATGACAATAGACACAGATGAAAATAAATAGATCTATTGATAGCATAGCAATGGAAACTTAATCAATAGCAATGAGACCAACGAACATAGCACTATTGTGTACTCTACTCGCAAATAGATAGAAATTTAAAAATCTGCGAAATATGACTGGGATACATGGCCTTACCTTGACCAACAAACAGTTGGATTCAGCAAGCAGAGCAGTAGGTTGCAGGAGAATAGGTGGGTGGCTACAGGTAGCACACTGATGGGTTTGCTCTAAGCGGTCACAGAAGTTCACAGATAGCACGACGACGAGCAGATTAGCGTAGATCTCAGTGGTTGCCAGGTAACACGTTCAGGAGTTGACTTGCAAAGCACAAAGATGTTCTCATGAGACATATCAAGTGGTTTATAAAGTATTAGAAACAGGGGTGTGTTTGTGAATGAATGACGTATGTGTGTCATGGTTTTAGGGAGGCGGCCTGCTTCAAGGGGAGGCCTGGCTGGAGACACGGGGTCTGAGGAGGCCATGTGACCGATGGCCCCTTGGCGTGGGATACCTTTTGAAGTGTAAATGCTGTTTGGCACCTTGGCCGTTTACGCCCGTCACAGCCCCCCATGCCAGCGCTCATCCCCGGGTGCGAACCGCCTTTGATAGAGGGGGGTGGGATGGATGGGCCTGGGGCGTGCAGATAAGGCACAGGAAGACTGCTGAATGGAGACACACTTATGTGGATTGCAGGGGGGTGGCCTGCTTCAAGGGGAGGCCTGGCTGGAGACACGGGGTCTGAGGAGGCCATGTGAGCAGTGGCCCCTTGGCGTGGGATACCTTTTGAAGTGTACTTGCAGTTTGGCACCTTGGCCTTTCGCGCCCCTGACAGCCCCCCATGCCAGCGCTCATCCCCGGGTGTGAACCACCTTTGATAGAGGGGGGTGGGATGGATGGGCCTGGGGCATGCAGCTAAGGCACAGGAAGACTGCTGAATGGAGACACACTTATGTGGATTGCAGGGGGGCGGCCTGCTTCAAGGGGAGGCCTGGCTGGAGACACGGGGTCTGAGGAGGCCATGTGACCGATGGCCCCTTGGCATGGGATACCTTTTGAAGTGTACATGCAGTTTGGCACCTTGGCCTTTCGCGCCCCTCCACTGGCGCGAACCGCCTTTGATAGTATATCGTTGCTTATCAATAACAAATGCCACATACCGGAGATTCTTGTGAGCGCAGACCCACACTTCAACCGGTGTATTATAGTGGTCAAGACCCTAAGGCTTGTATAATCCAATGGTAATTGTTAGTATAGATATATGTGTGACTTTTATAGAGACATAACCTACTGAAAGACTTTGAACAAGTGTTATTTAGTGCATGCATTATCGAGAATATGTTATGTTAGCTTAGATAGATAGTGACCACCCTGCTTCACAGCGACCAGACCTTCACCCATTCGGAGCACAGATGTCTGACGTCCATCCTTGAATGGAGACACACTTGATTCATTTAAAAAATCGAAACAACCGTTGTTAAAATATATGTGGTGTTTTATTTTGTATCTTATTTTCATGACACAAAAATACAAGACTTTAAAGATTATACAGGTCAGGTTGCAGCACAGCGAGAGAAAATCCCCTGTACTGACCGCTGTCACTTGGGAACGTTTCTCTAATGGCACGAACGCCACAGGCGGGTATCCCTCTTCGAACGCGGTGTCCAAGCCTCCCGTGGAGCCACCATGTAAAGGAACGATAGGCCACCAGCCTGTACCACCTGTGAAAAGGAATGAAACAAACTGTTTTTAAATGACCAAGGTAAGTTTAATAAACGTTTGTTGTCAATGACAATTCTTGTAACTAATGGCATCCTGCATGGACAAATGCTATCTAGACAATGCACACTATTGAACGACTTACATGCGTTACAATGATATGTAGATGTAATTTTGGATATAGTAGAAGAACATGAAATAGGAGTGGCATGACAAGCAGAGTATACTTACTCGTTACTCGGATTACGAGGACGAACAGTTGCGCGAAGTTCGTGCATAAGCACCATCATTATTCTCAACACGGCCCGTGTGAGGGAGGCTGCCCTGAAGTCAGGCAGCTCGGTGATGCATTGCGGTCGTGGCTCGCCTTCTGAAATGTAGGCCAGGCATCCCGAGTTTTCTCGGCAGCAGCAGTTCTCGTCCTCGGTTGGCATTAGCTCACACAGATTGCATGTGCACCAGGTGGCGTCCTGCCAACTGCCGTCCGAATCCCCATCGTTTTCGCGTGCTTCCCTTTCCAGTAGTTCCTCCTCGGTATACTCGGGCTCGTGCATGTAAGGCATTATTGTAGCCATTGTGTCGTAAACAAAGTAAAATAATTTACCGAGATGGTACAGGTGTTCACACGGGCTACAAGCGCCGAAGGTAGCTGACCAGAGCACAGAAAAGAGTCACAGAATACTCTAAGTAACACAGAGAGAGGAATGGAATCGAAAAATCTGCTGCTGTGTGTTGTGAAACAGTCTGTTTATACTTATTGAGGAAAGAGGCGTCCTGCCATTTCCATGGCGACACGTCATTAGCTGAAGCGCAGCGAATGTTGACACAAGACGTGCTTTGGCGTTGGGAAATGGGCGGTACGAGTCTGCTGATGACAGGCTCAGGGGCGGGGGATATGATTTAGTGCCGCAAAAGCAGGTCAGCCAGGGCGATGGGGAAATGATAGGATTATCACAAAATGGCAGCTCCCTGGTGCTTGTTTTCGCGTGCGTTTAATGGACGAAAACTCGGGTAAGGTCCATAGGAAAGTTTTCTAAAATCGAGCCACTTGGGCTTAAAAAAACATGGCCTACCCGTAGGGACAATACAAATGTTTACTAGACCATGCCTTTAAGCTATTTTGCAGATCAATTTCTTTTTTTTTCTCTTTCTCCATCAAATTCGGAAGTCTATCGCTCTCATCATTAGTTAATTTTGGCTGTTTTAAGAATTTTTTCATATCCTTTTTCCTTTCTTCCACAATCAGATCGCTTGATCTTATTTTTCTGTTCGATGATTTCCGTAGAATCTCAGGTTTCCTCAATTCGTCTTTATTAATTACTTTGCAGCTACTTCCTTTGTAGTTAGTTATCTCATATCCCAGGAGAGCCAAATCCTTCCACTCATTTAACAACCGTTCTTTCACTTCCCATGAGGTCAAGTGGAGTATTACTGGGTCTGACCTATGTTCACTCTCAAATTCTACTATTCTGATGTACTTTGAGGATACATTCCTTAGTTTCGTGATTTGCCTTAGTATATTCACCACTTTTTCTCTATTTAGGATTGTTTGTTTTGACTGTTTTTCAGTGCTTTCTAGACCTACTTTGTTCACGTTGGCCTTCGTCTTGATGGTCTCTTTATTCAGCTGCCATATTTGCCATTGATCATTTCTTTTCTTATTGCTATGGACATTCGTTTCCACTACCTTCCTGTCACGTTGCAAGCTCTTCACTCGGGTTTTCTCTGGAACCAGAGTCTTTTTAGCTTCATTTCTGGGATATTTCTTTCTCTTCTCTTCCATGGTTAGGAAGTCAGCCACCTTATCATCTTTCTCCTTTACTGTCGTGGCTTAGATTGTCTATGGAACTCTCCCGTGAACCCTCCTCACCTGACTCTTCAGATGAAGTGTTCCGTGTCTGTAAGGTCTCTCTCCTCCGGGAAGTTGCCTTCTTGGTCTTCTTCTTTACCTTTACCCTCTTATCGTGCAGGTAAGGACGAGCTCTGCTGGAGGCCACCTTTGCAGGAAACAAGTTCCTAACCAAAAGGGGCCCCCAGAAAGCCTGCCTCAGATTCAGGGCAAAAGCTTCTTCGGCACCAAAAAACCCTGATAGACTCTGTCTGCTCTGGAGGACGATTCCACTTTGAATAAGGTAGGTCTCTTGAGAGGCAGGCAGAAACGTGCTGTGGCAACCTTGAATTTGTTTAATGTCCTAGATGGATTCAACCGTGAGTATAAAATAGGTAAGTAGAAAAGAAGGTGAGGGAAGAATGAATGAGTGAGGAAAAGGATGCTAGAGTAAGAATTCCAGAATGGCTGCAGAGCGTGCAGGAGCACAGGAACAGAAGGAAGCTCACGGAAAACCCGGAAGTGTGCCGTGAGAAGGGTAGAGACTCAGCTGGGCGAGTAGGTCCGAAAGCTGGTAAACCGCAGAGCGGGAGAGCAGCTAGGAGAAGCTCTGGAAGGGAGAGGCAGCAGTTCACAAAGCGAAGGACGAGGAGTAATGAGAGAGCAGCGGCGAACAAAAGCAGCCGCGAGGAAGGAAGGTGAAACCTCGCTACTGGAAGGGCGGTGAACGGTGAGAGGTAACAGAACGCCACAGGTACCAAGGAGCGATACAATGCACAGGACGCAAGCTTCTGTGCGTTGTTATAGAAACGCTGTGAGGCGGCGGTCATCTTGGTGGAAGGCTAGACCGCTCCTGACGCTTCTGAATGGCAATCAAGATCTATGATATGCAGAAGCCCATCGATGCCATACCTTCCAGGGCCGGGACATGACATTTACTTTCGATTTTCCATCTTCCTTCGTTAATTACTTACAGTCTGGTAGTCTCCCTTCTATCTGTGGTTTCACCATCAGATCACGCACTTTCCCATTCATCAGCGCTTAAATCATTCCATTCCTCCTCCTCCTGATTTTTCTCAATAGCTTCCAGCAAATCACTCAGGTTAGCTGCTGACTGTTCTTCGTAATACTTATTTTCATCAATGTCATCCATTATTTCAATAGTTTCGTCAGACTTGTCTGGTGATACTAATTCCTCTCTAATGATGATCTCTCTTCTTGCTTTTTTCACACATTGATTGAATTCCAGACTTGGGGGAGTTCTTATATTCCTGAGGAATGCTCTAGATCCATTGCTCTTTCGTTTTTTAAGCGCTTTCATGTTTTTTTCTCCTTGTTAGGTGGTGCCTGGCCATCCAGACCTTGAAAAATTGGAAGTTCATATTCAATCGTTGTCGGTTGAACAGTGGAGCCTCCTTCCCTTCCGCTCCCATGCCTAAACTATTTTGCAGCTGCTTTTGAGTTAACACATCTGGTCTCTTGATTATAATAGGATGATCACTTCGAGCCCTCCTCAGTTCTTCCGGGTCCTGATCAGGCATTTGAGTTGACTTTAAATTTGAATTTACTTGATCATTAGCCTGTATTTCCACCGTATTCTGGCTTGAACCTTTTTTCAAAAAACCACCTTCCTCTGCTTTTTTATGGCATTGTCGCATCCACTTGCAGTCTTCAATTAACGCTTCCATTAATAGCAATTTATCATTAGTTTCCCTGCATGTGAGATCACATAGGCGATTTTGCCAAATATTGCTGCGTTCCGCTTCATTATTTAACCTCAACTCAATTTTCTTTGTAAAACCTTCTAATTTCAATAGTTGATTCCTCATCTTCTCATTACCTGTTTGCAGGTCCTGCATTGAGTATTTAAAGCCTCATATAGTTTCAGGAAAGGGGACATTGAAATTGTCAACGCCGCCAACACCGTATTCTGCATATAAGTTATATCAGTGGCAGTTCCTTGCTTGCTGGTGATCCCCTGGGCTGATTTTATCAGGTCATGTTGTTCAGATGCTATCTCCTTAGATGGTTGCCCATATGCCATTGACTCGCTGGCAGACCCACTGTTGTTGTTCTCCAGAGTGACCAGAGTTTCCTGAAGTGCCAATTTGGGATGGGATTTCTCTAGCACCTCTTAACGATCAAGTCATTCTGCCGATCTTTTTCATCGACAGCTGTATCGTTCTATCATCGAATGCAGCAATTTTTTCATTTATGAAAGTCAGGCTTTTTCGTTTTTCTCTGACATTTCTTCCTGTTAATGCTGTTATGTCTTGGATTAGCTTTTCTGCTAATTCTGAGTTGGAATGGCTTTCATTACTTGGGGCCTTAATACTCACTTTGGCCCTACCTTTTCCTTTTCCAAATAGATAAATTGAGTCTCCAGAGGGTTGCAATAAGTTGTCATCCAGCTCTAAGGGATTAATAACAGCTCTGTCATTTTCATCCATACATTGATTTTCCCCATCCTTATCTATAATGACTGCATTTAATCCTTCAGTATCCTTTCCATACTTATTGCAGCTTTTAACAATCCAATTCTCCTCATCCAAATCGTTCCAGTCGTCTATGTCCTCCCAATTTGTACTCTCAGTGCCGTTAACTGCTAATGACTTGGCTCTGACTTTTTGCTGGGCCGGACTACAGCTGCACCCAAGTGCTACCCCAGCTGGGTCAATCGCAGCGAGGAGAGCCTTCATCATCACCCCCAGTGGGGCTTCACTATCCAAACATCGGGGGTTTTGATCTTCAATTTTTCCAAGGCTTTTATGTATGGGGGATTCCGGATTCAGCCCCTCATTTATTATTGGATCGGGGCTATTCTCTTCTTTTTGATCAAGAAGTGGATCCAAATTATTACTCCGAGCCCCTTTTGCCAGGGCATCATTTGCAAAATCTGTTTTGTTCTCAGTTGAGATTGGGGCGATGTTACTGTATGCCCTTAATTCCATCTCAGCATCCATAAATATTTCAGGTCTTATTTCCTCACTCAGTTCCGGTACGTCCTTTGGAGGGGCGATTAGTTCACTCTCCATTCCGGTCATCCTCTCCATCCCCTCCTAAATTAATGGATAGTTGACACTAATTAATCGTTCATATATCAAATGGGGTGCCTCACAGCTGGAGTCCGTCCCATTTTTCGCCTCTAGTTCGTATTGGCGGTAAGTGAGATTTTCACTCGTTTCACAACTTGCTGCCAATAGACCGGCTTCACTTAGAGGACATTTGCCTAAAAGGTCATTCATTTTCCCCCCTCTAGACTCCAAATTCGGCTTTGGATCTCTGTCGTTTTTGGATTTATTTCCTATCATTTCATTTTCTGGCGTTGAACACATCCTTACAGGATCAACATCCACCATGCCCTCATTTTTACTGTTTGTTATCGGCATTTGATCACAGGGAGACTCCATTAATAGGGCCACCATAGAAAGCGCTAAAGAGGGCATCCGCTGTCTCACCTGATTTCTCGTCCTTACCGCCATCGATTGTTCTGTTGGATGTCGTTTCATTCCAGCCCTTTACAGGGAACACTTCTCTCAGACCCTGTGCAGAAAGCCGGGGAGCAGTTTCTCCCAAGCCAATCACCGTAGTGCAGCTCCTCTGCAGCCGAACGCTGTAGTGCAGCTCCTCGTTAGGCAAGATGCACGCCTTCACAATGCTCACCGCCGAACACCAACGAACACCACTTGCTACCAGTTTCGCTCCACTTTCGTGGTCGGAAGTGGTTTTAAGCAGTTCTCAAGTGGTGACACGGTGAACCAGCAGCAGCTCTGCCTCGTCGGATTTAAAGGTGCAGCAGTAGCCAGCAAATGCAGAGTAAGTTCCCAACACCAACGAACACCACTTGCTACCACTTTCGCTCCGCTTTCACAGTCGGAAGTGGTTTAAGTAGTTCTAAAGTGGTGACACAGTGAAAAGCAGTAGCTCCGCCTCCTCGGATTTAAATGTGCAGCAGTAGCCAGCAAATGCAGAGTAAGTTCCCAACACCAACGAACACCACTTTCTACCACTTTCGCTCCGCTTTCGCGGTCGGAAGTGGTTTTAAGCAGTTCTCAAGTGGTGACACAGTGAAACAGCAACAGCTCCGCCTCCTCGGATTTAAAGGTGCAGCAGTAGCCAGCAAATGCAGAGTAAGTTTCCAAGACCAATGAACATCACTTACTACCACTTTCGCTCCGCTTTAACGGTCGGATGTGGTTTTAAGCAGTTCTCAAGTGGTGACACAGTGAAACAGCAGCAGCTCCGCCTCCTCGGATTTAAAGGTGCAGCAGTAGCCAGCAAATGCAGAGTAAGTAACACCAACGAACACCACTTGCTACCACTTTCGCTCCGCTTTTGTGGTGGTCGGAAGTGCTTTTAAGCAGTTCTCAAGTGGTGACACTCCCATATTGCGGCCTTGCATTGCTGGCTGGTGCGCCTGCAGTCAGCAGAAAACAGCTCCCCGGCATTGTCCACTATTATGTCAGTGAGCATGGTGAGTTCAGCCTCAGTATATCAGGGTTTACACCTGTGGACTTGGTGCACCCGGGATTTCCCTCCTCCAAACATGTTGCCGGTGTTTTAGGATCCGGATGGCAACAGGAAGTGGTTAATTTTATTTGGATTGTGTTTTCCAAAAAATTCCTGCGATGATGTTGTTTCTGGTGACGTGTTTCCGTCACCAGTGTTTACGATGTGGACATGCCCTAGAGGTGCAACTGGCATTGTGGGTCACGGTGACTACATCAACAGTGGATTTTCCTGGTGATTCCGGGGTCCTGGTAACACCGTTTCCACCATGTCGGAAATGTGCGTGCTCATTGACTTGGGATGGGTCGGTAATTCCGTGATTGCGGATGATGGAAACTGTGCCACCGTCATCACGGAATCACCGGGAAATTACAGCCAAACTTGTAATGAGGCCCATTATGTCCTACAGATTCCTCATCTTTGATATATTCATAGCCCGTTTTGCGGTCTCAGAAATATTTTTCGACAGTAGAGGTCACTGTGCAGCATCGAGCCAATGTCCCTACGTGGTTACTATTCTCACATCTGGAGGTGACAGGTTGATGAGAGTATACATGGCACTCACTATGCCCTTTGCATCAGTTCAGTTTATCTGCGTTCACAGCACAATCTCAGAACGGTTCGATTGGCCTCAGCAATTCTTTCTAACGTTTTTACTTTTGAGTAATATTCACCATGTCTACACCGAAAACAGGCTTTAAGATATTTGCAGCCTCTGACTCGAAGATGTCAATCACTGAGCCGCACAGAATTTGTCTCTGGCACCTATGCCAAGATCATGAGGTCATCGAATGTGGCTTCGGCCAGTTGATGACCAGTAAGGCCTTAAAAGAGAAAAGGTTGAAACTCACCTAGGTCGGTCAGTTTCAAAGTCTCAATTTTGTACTCATTTGAAGAGAAAACCTTCTGAAGGCAGGAGCTCTACCTCAGTCAAGTATCCAGAAAGGCCCAAAGAAATGCTCTAAACATTCTAAGCATTCAAGATCCAGGAGCAACTCCCGTCACTCTTCTTCATCGTCTTGAAAGAAATCAAAGAAATTACAACATCACTCCAGCGTCAGATATGTTTTCCTGATAAGACCACCCCAGCTACTGAGTGGGAAAAGTTCAGTCAAAAAAGGATGATGTATTTTTCAAAGGCGGCCCTTGCTGGTCCCTCAAAAGAGCCGAAGAAGGCAAGCAATTGCACCAGGTCTTCAAAGATCTGCAGGGAATCGAATAAGACATTGACTCGCGTGCCCAAAAGCCAAAGTCAGAAGGCCTCAGGGATGTTGCCTCAAGTAGCGTTGACAGTGTCGACCACAGAGACAAGTTCAAAGTGAAAGGCTCCTGTGCCCTCCTTGTGAAAGGAATCAAAGTCGAAGGGTTCTTCGATGTCAACCTCAGATCCATCTTCGACTTTCAAACCTCAGTCAAAGAAAGATTTCTTCAAATCTTTTGGTTCCATTTTTGAGGAAGATGAGGAGGACGACGATGTTATATCCTACTTACAGAATAGTTGATCTCTTATCAATCTCATGTAGAGGACCTGGCTACGTGTCTGAAAGAAGCCGTGTTCTTAATACCTCCCCCGAGATAGAATTGGACATTTTTAGATGTGCATGCACGCCCTAATGGGGCCTATAGAACGGTCATGAACAGGGTAATTTAATACTTTGGTTGGGGGTCGTCCAGCAAAGGACATAACTAAGGATGACCTGACTGAAATTCTGGATACAAGTCCCCTTAAGGAGCCTCTGTTGCCCTTCCATTCAGCCTTAAAAATCACATTCTAGAGATCTAACAAAAGCCTGACACCACTCCTGCTGTTAACAAGGAGTTGGTCAAGAAATACAGACCTTCTTCTGTGGACCCTGATTTTCTTTCAAGGGATCCTATCTCAGCGACAGACTTCTTTGCAGCCTTATTGCAGTCTTTCTTCAGGAAGAGGAAAAGCCTGTCCCTTCTGGCAGCCAGAACTCTCCCTCTGATTTTACACAGAGGTTGACTGGCTCCTCAAGGGGACTAAGGGCCAGGAAAAAAACTCCCAAAGGAGGGAAACCCTTCAGTGAGAATTCACATTTCTTAGTAGACACGTCAGCAACAGAGTTTCACCCATGACAAAGTCAAGTGAGTTGGAAGGAGGAGCAGGGGAACACGGACATAAGGAGGCAGGAATGTCACAAGAAGAGGTAAAAAACGAGGAATACAGCAGGAGAATAACTGGGTAAAGGAATACATGGGGAATGAAATGTCAATGCAAGTAGAGTTGCGACGCAAAGTCTTACCAGGGATCCATGGATTTATAGAAACCACAATCATCTTATGAATACACCGTCTGCCAATAATGTCTTGATGCCGGCTAGCTCAGCGTGCATGGAGGCATGAATCAACTAGAACGCTATTCTGTTCTACAAACTGGGAGAAAGGACAGGGAGCGTCTCCAGTGCTGCCATAAGGAAGCACAGTGTGTTCCGACAATATGCCCCCTTCCAAACCTAGTATACCCCAGTTTCCATAGATGTTTCTGATTAAAGGAATGTGTTATCCTTGGAGCATGTACCTGTGATGCTGGTTCCCAAGAAAGTTCACTAGAAGGGGATCCTTTCCAACTTATGAAATATTGGAGTACGCCCCGAGGATATCTTGAATCACAGATTTGCTGTACCTCATATTCCTCTTGTTTGTTGATTATCAGTGATGGTGGTATTCTCTTTTTTCTTTATGTTGGAAGAGTGGCACATATGGTTTCAGAAGGGATGTGTGGAATACGGGATGTATTCGTTTCGAGGTCACTGGTAGTGGAAGCTGGTAGGCCTCATGGTTGCTGGAGGTTTTAACCTTAAAAGGTCCATGGTAGCGAGGAACACATTTCCCACAAACTAAATGTCTGGGTAAGTATCAAGAAGATAAACATACAAGTTCTCCTTTTTCGTATTCAGGAGCCACAGTGCGTTTCTTATCGGCCTATTTCTGTGTGTGCGTTCTTGCGCTGCACGAATGTTCTGCATAGCTTGCTCGTGTATGTTTCGGAAATCTTGGAGATGCATTTCGACTGCTGGCACTAAAAATGCCACATACGTTCTTGATGGTAACCAACGGGGATAAAAGCCATAAGTAACAACAAAAGGACTATTGGCCAGAGACGATTGTAGTGAGTTGTTGTACGAGCACTGCTACGGGTAAAAGAGCTGCCCAATTGTCGTGTGCTGCGGTGACATAACAACAGAGGTATTGTTCTAATATCTGATTTATCCACTCTGTCTGGCCCTTGGTTTCAAGATGGTATCCAGAAGAAAGGTCTATTTTATCATTAATTCTTTACACGCTGCGGTCCAAAAGTGTGAAGTATACTGCGATCCTTGATTGGCTATAATCACTTTAGGAAGGGGGCGTGAAGACAGAATAGATCTCTGAAGAAAACTTGGCTTGCTTCTGTAGCTGTAGCTATTTTTGGTAAAGGGGGAACATGGACCATTTTAGTATACAAATCTACAGTCACCATTATAGTGTTTAATGCATCCGAAACAGGCAGTTTCCCGATAAAATCGGTGGTTAATGTTTGCTATGGTCTTGTGGGTAGCGAAGGTAGTTGCAGTGGACCCGATGGAAGTGCCCTTGGTTTTTTTACCTGTGCACAAATTTCACATGACTGCACATAGCTCTTTATTTCTTGTTTGGCGGTTGGCAACCAGAAATGATGAAAACAAAGATCCTGTGTAGTTGCAATACCACAATGACCTGCAAGATAACTGTCATGGCAGAGCAAAAGAACTTTGGTTCTTATTGTTCCAGGCGGTACATATAACTTTTTGTTATGAAACAATAACCCAGCTCTAGTCTCCATTTCTTCCTGGAGTTTGGGGGTGAAGATGGCATGATCCAAGGTAGTAGCCACCTTGACTCTTTCCAGAAATGTTTCAACTGTCATAATAAACATAACGGGAACATCTTTTCAAGTGTCCTTTGATCTCTTGAGTTCTTCGGTTTCTTTCTTGAAAGTCTATCTGCAAGAATGTTCTTAGTTCCTGGTATGTAAGTGAGTTTAAAGTTTTATTGGGAAAAAAATGTGCCCATCAGGCTTGCCTGCTTTGTTTGCAGTCAAGGTTTTGCAGGATCTGCAAGTTGCAGTGATCCCTCCTGATTTTTGTGGTACTCGGCTTGCCCAACAGTAAGTGTCTCTATTCCTGGCAGGCTAGTTTAATTGCTAAGAGTTCCTTTTCGAGGACCCAATATTTGCTTTCAGCTTCAGTTGGTGTCTTGGATAAAAAGGCAACTGGATGTTCTTTGGGTTCCTCTTGCATCTGTTTGAGGGCTGCGCCCACCGCTTTATCAGAGGCATCCATTTCTATAATAAACAGCATTTGATTGTCAGGTTGAGTAACTTTAGGAGCGCTAACAAAGGCTTGCTTCAGGGGAGTGAATGCAATTTCCCCATCATTTTTCCAGAAAAACAGTTTGTTCTTTCTTAGTAAGTCAGTAAGAGGTAATACTTTCCCAATGGTCATTCTCAGTATCTTGGGCTGGGTCTTCCTCTGATGCACTTCCTCTTCTTCACAGAGTTCCTTAGGGTTCTGTTCTCCGCCCGTTTCTTTTTTCTCTCTATACTTCTCAGTTGGCTGAAGTTATTTCATCTTTTGGCTTATCCCATCACTTTTATGCAAAAAACACCTAACTTTTATTGTCTTTCTCCTCCTTTACATATGAGGTTCATGCTAAACTCTCGGCTTGCCTTTTAGCTATTAGCTCTTGGATGTCTGAACATTACCTTGTTCTAAATGCTGCTAAAACTAAAGTTCTTTTTTTCCTGCAAATATAATTCCTTCTCCTTCTCCCCGTTCTATCTCGTTTCCTCCCTAGCCAGCTTTCTATTTCCTCCTCGGCTCGTAACTTGGGGCTCTACCTTGATTCTGATCTATGTTTTACTGATCTATGTTTTACTCATCATATCTCTTGTCTCTTTACGCCCCTGTCATTATCATTTGTACAGTATTCAAAAAGCTTGTCCTTTTTTAGCTTTTGATGCTACTAAACTGTTGATCTTTTCACTCATTTTCTCACAACTCTTTTACTGTTCTACTTCTCTCTTTGGCCTCCCTGTCTCTCGGCTTGTGCCTCCTAAGTCTGTTTTCAATGCTTCCATTCAACCTGATGAATTGAACTGTGCTACGAAGTGCATGAATAGAGAATGTAGGTGAAAGCCTGAGGCGAAAGGAAGTGATGCTTTGAAACTAAAATAGAAGAGATACATTGTGACAGAGTGCTCCGGCATCCATGGTTGCTCATTCGAAGGTCTCTGGAAGAAGTATCTTGGAAAGATGTTAAAGCATTTAGATGTGAAAGTGTCAAAGTGGTGCTGCACCGGTTAGACGGAAAACCGCGCACAATCGAAAGTCTTCAAACTAATAAACTTGGCAATAAGGAACACAGACTTGCGCCCAATCGAGGGGAGTCATTCCTAATAATAGAAAATAAGTTGTTTGAAGCATTCCTTGAAACACAGGGTCTGAGCCCGGCAGAGATCTAGTGTGTATTCTGAGAAAAGGGGGATCCAAGCCTGATTGAGGGAGATTCCATTGAGAAGAAGAAAGAGAAAGAGGTCTGAACCCGGATGAGGGAGACCAAGAGAAGAGAACATAAAATGGTTTAAATTGTTATATATATGGACTAAGGCATTTCAACACAGAGAGACATGATACAGTGCAAAAAGGACGCTATGCTGAAAGGTCCTGGTGTGCCTTAGAGACTACCTCCTCATGCCAAGGAAGTTATAGTGTGCTCCAGGTACTATATTGTTTCGTCTTGTTCCTTGCTGAAATGTGGGGAAAGGGAAGTTACAGTTCAGAAATACCACGTTACCTGGACGTTTTTGTTTATTACACACTATTTTTACACATTGCAACATCCCACACCCCTGTTGGTTCTTTAGAGTAGGATTTGGCAATAGGTTTCCTAGTATAGGCCATTTTCTATTTGACTGGCCTTGACTAGGACAGCATTTTCTTTGATTTGATGGCGGTAGCTTGCTCCCATCGTCAGAATTAGGTTTAGATAGGCATTTTTCCAACCCATGCTAAGTTCAATAAACACCCTTGAACTATACCTTATTGTGTCTGTTGTACTTTTGATACCATGCCTTCCTTACATGTGGTGTCAGAAGTGGGATGTGGCTCAATTGATAAAAACTACGTACCCATGTTAGTTATAGTCATACCGCCAGAAGGAGAAAATAGGATTATTTCAATTTGCAATTCTGATCTCATAGCCACCCTTAAAGAAGCCTTGTGTGCCCAACTTCAAATTCCAGTTGCTCAACAGGACTTATTCTTCAAAGCTCAGGTACTGTTAGATACTCTTTTGATCTCCCACTTTACAATGTGATCGAAGTCTTAAAAATAAGACCCTACCACTACTTTATTAGACCTAGCGCCCTGAGCCCACCATTTTCTGAAACCTTCCTTTTTGGGGCTAGTACAACTTTGGACACCTCCCCCCTAAAGACCTGGTGTAGAAATTAACCAACCCAGGTCCCCTTTTTCTTCAGAATGAGAATCGGGAGAGTCAGACGATTTTTTAACTTTTTCAGAGGAAGTTGAGACCGTTTTCTTTTCCAAATCTGAGAATACCTCATAGGGAACTGCTGGTAAAGAGATGGCCAACCTTGATGCTCCCATGGTCCAATTTGCCGCCCACCAGATACAGGTCGAAGCACGTCTTC